>NC_056730.1:393764743-394514743 GCF_019279795.1 Protopterus annectens | reverse complement strand
ATAATATCTGTATCCTAACAGAAAGGACCTTGTATGTATCTTCTGTCTCATAAATGACTATATCACAATGAGCTGCCAGTAAGTCCATAATCATCAGTCTATGAGAAGGCAAAAAGCTGCCATCAATGCTTCAGTCTAAAAATCAGCCTAAAATGTGTGAACTGTTTAACCCACAAAGCTGGACTGGGTTGTGAACAGTATGTATATACAAGAGTATATTACTAATTATACAATCATGGGTCATTGTTATACAAAAACATGCATGCAGATTGCACAACAACCAGTGTGCCTGTTGTAAATTGAACATATACCAGTAGAAAAAAGTCTGGCTGCTAAAGTACCATTCAGCGGCCAGATTTTTTTCTATTGATATGTGTTACAAAGGCATACCTCTCAAATGTCCATAGGTTCATAGATTAGTACTAAGCTAACTGCTCTTGTGAGCCATTTTAAGCCTAACCAATTATCCCTTGTGAGATTCAAACCCTGCACCTTGGTTTTGTAAGGCAAACACCTTAACCATTAGGCCACCCTCCCAACCCTCTCTCTGCTGCTTTATTCTTTTTTTTTTTTTTACTATAAAATCCAGACATTTCACAGTTATCAGATTTTTGCCTCATATTTTTAGTCTGTTCCTCATAAAATTTGTGTTTTTCTGACAAATCACTGAGGATTGAAGTCAATAAATAAAGACACACACATTTAAGTTTCAAACTTCATGTCCTTCAGACAATGCATGCTAATATAAATCTTGTTATTCCAGCAGCTTTCTAAGTTTATAATAGTGACGTTTACAGTCTGTCCTTCATATCCTTCACACATTGTACACTAACAGAAATCTTGTTATTCTAAGTTTATAAGAGCAACATTTGCAACCTGTCCTTGTTTTGAGGCCTTTGTCCCCCATTATTTAAGGTTTTGTCCATATTTCTTGAGCTAACAGGTTGAGAAGTATGTATGGAGTACAGACCAAATACAAGAAAAATCAGGTATCGTCTGCAAAACTAAGAAAACAGAAACGTACCTGATTTTCTTTGTATTTCTGCAGTGTCTTGGCAGCAGACTCTCATAACTGTGAACTGTCTGGATTTTATAGTAAAAAAAAAAAAAAAAAAAAAGAATAAAGCAACAGAGATTCTTTTTTTCTCCGTTGCTTCTATTGAACAGCACTGATGTACTGTACAAGTGTGGGAATGTAAGACTCATATGTATGCGCAGCACATCAATAAACATGGAACAGGAAACAATACAGAAGAAGACTACAGCACTGTTATGCAAAGAAAGTTAAGCAATTTCTTTCTTAAATAATGCCATTATATAATAACATTAACCAAGTCGTTGGTGTGGGTATATGAGCATTTACCCATTGTTAACTTTATTTAATCAGTGAGGCTTCACCCTCATGATCAAACCAGACCAACCATGGGTAAATCCTCATATACCCACCCTCACAAATCGGTTATTGCTTAAAAATCACCCATTCAAATTGCCATCACACATTTAATCTAAAAAAGCATTCAAACCTACCTTTCATCAAAACGTTATTTTCTTGACCCATTAAACTGATCATGAAAAGAAAGCAATTTCCTTTTCCAGTCAGTTAAACAACAACAACCATAAGAAGAAAACAGACTACTAATTTACAGCTAATTTACCTCAATAGTACTACTGTTAGAAAAAGAGCTTTTAGTACCATAATGCGTAGAGATGATGTTAGGGGCAGGGGTACGGGTAAGGTTAGAGTTAGCACATTTGAGTATCTGAGTCTTTTTTACTACTTTACTCATGTGAGCTAACCATAAATCTACCTCTACCCTTAACCCTACACATTAGGGTACTAAACACCCTCCCTTTAACAATATCATTAAACAAGGCACACAGACACACCTCAAAAAATACTAGTACTCAAGTATACCTGTCCATCTATCTCCTTCCCTCACCCATATTCGAATCTTAACCTGCAAATACCCTCGTGTGCATGCACACGCGCGCACCATATCTCTCAACCTCTTAAAGCAAAGAATCTGGACAAAGCCATAAATAAAAGTAGGACAAAGGCCCAAAAATAGGGACAATTTTTAAATATTGATGTTATAAACTTAGAAAGTTGATAGAATAACACATTTTGCATTAGCATTAATTTTCTGAAGGATATGAAGCCTGGAACTCAAATGTCTGTCATTATTTGCTAACTGCAATATGTAATGATTTACCACTAATTTGACAAAAAAACAGAAGTACATGAAAAACAGACCAAAAACAGGAGGCCAAAATCTGGACATTCTGCAAAAATCTGTATAGTTGAGAGGTATGGCCGCAATAAAAAAAACTTTCATTACAAATTAAGGTTTCAGCATTACTTCCTCTTTCCACTTACCTTACATTTGATGTTTCACACTTTGATTATTCTGCCACTTGACAAAACTTCAATTTGACCCCTTTTGACATTGGAAACTTCTTCAACAAATGGTAAATTTAACCTATTGTATTGTACCCATGCACAGATATATGTATGCATGAATAAATACAATTACATGAGCACATATACATGCACATATAAATGTATGTAGAAATATACAATCACATTTACATGAACACACACACAAACATTCATACTTACCTGCACACACACAAACAGACTGGTACATATGGAACAACACATAATTAAAAGCACATACTGGATTTGTTGTCTATAACATCAAGTGTTACAATGCCATTTAAAAGCTCAGAACATCAGAGGAGGTCATAATGAGCCCTACTACATTCCAACCTGATCATAAATCCTTGGGTCCATGCAAAAAGGTCTTTTAAAATGAGTTAACATTCTTGATCTCCTAATGGCCGGTTGGAGACAGTGCAATACCCTACTAACTCAGGTAATGAGAAAATGTATTTTTCACTTGCCATGATTAGATTTTTATTTCTTGTACAAAAATTCTGGCTAGCCAAAGTAACACCATTAGTACCACTCAGTGTAACAAACATCATTTGTTCACATTCAACTCTTTTACAATTACATATGAATGATTAGCTGTGAAATTGCTCCTGTAACCCATATCACCACAGCCATCACTTTGAGGAAGATTTTGCTAGTTAATTCTGGAATGGAATCACTTTCATATCTTAACTTGCTGAGGTTAGCTAAATTCCTGTTAATTCATGCTGCTTGCAGCCATTTTCATCCTGCACCCGTGTAACTTGCAAACATGTAGCCCACAGAGCTATAGAATATGAATTTACAGCTTCTTCTGACCTCCCCATTTGCTGCCATTACAACTATCTTATCTATAAGTGCATAAAATATATTTTACTCAGCCATGGCCTCAACCTGTATCCTCCACTCCAGTTTCACCCCTTTGATTCAGACCACGTCTAGATCATGTCTTAGAGCTGTTCAGCTATAGTTGGCTTAGCAACAGGCTTCACATTTGGTCTCCACCTTCACTCATCTACAAGGAAAATTTTTAGTAACCATGGTCCTTTGTTGCTACTCCAACCAAGTTGCACAATTCATTTGGCAGGCTTCAGTGCATGCTCACTCCCTAGGTTACAAACAACAGTAAGAAGGCCTATTTATTACTTAATTTGGGCTTTTTTAATCCTTAATCATTTCGCATCATTGGGGTTTAAAGAGGTAAAGCTGGATGTCAAGTAATCCACCTTAAATTTAAATGAGCCTATTCAAACAATGCAAACTTCAACATAATGGGGGGAGTCTACTAAAGGTCAATGAATAACAGCTGACCAAGGTACACAGCACACTTACAATTCCTTGAAAACACAAATAAGACCCCATTTCTGTTGGCTTCAAGGGGATAAAGTCTTGATTTTTTTTCCTAGATAGTCAATGTACTAGAGGAGGTGGCACTTGGGTGGGGGGGGGGGGGAGTAACAAGTGCTGACTTGTCCATTTCGTATAAGAGGGACTATAGTTTAAACATCAAGAAGACTGTTATTTTCCATGTTTGCCCCTGTGGTGTATAAAGCATCAGAATGAAGGTTGCACATGTGGCAGCATGCATACATCTAATGTTGCAAGCCGTTGCGGAAGTACTAGCCATGCATGGGGATGCAGGCACATAATAAAGTAGCTTTACCTCCCACAAAGGATTATGGAACCACTAAAGTGCCTGGTTGTCACCTTTGAATGATACTGAATGAGTCAGCAGCGTGACAAAAAGGGATGCTTGATGGTAATGTGAGGCTGTGGACCCCAAAAAGACAGGAAATAAATGAAAGCACGGTGTAACACGCAACCTGCTAGTAAATGACAACACAGAGACATATATTTCTATGCATCATACCGCAAAGCCACAAAGGAGTCATCAAGAGATAAGATATTCAAGATGAGTACCCATGTATGAGCCCACACCCCAGACCATAATTCTACTTAAGTCACACACATATGGAGGTGGGCTTAATATTTGCAACATGCCACAACAACAATCACTCCATCCATGTAATTATGCAGAGTACAGTAGCTGATCTTGCAAATTATTACTATATATGTTTTCTGTGTCTGCTCTTTGTTTTAACTGCATCTCAGGTATGTCAGGCATTTCAGGGAAGTTGACTCACTTTGGTTTGTTAGGACTTGGTTCTGCCTCAATAAACTGCCACTTCAGTAAACCACACTGGTGATCACAGACATAGGTAATATTTGCAACCTGTCCACAATCAGTGTGCAGCCACTATTTGCACTAGTCCAAACATTTAATATAAAAAACTTAAAAAACTAGGAATCCTGTACCATACCCAAACAATTCCTCACTCCCACGACTAGGGCTACCATAGCCAGAAATCATCTCCTATCAACTTTGCTCTATGCCTGCCCAGTTCAAATCTGACCTCAACAAACTCTCCACTTGCTACAATAAAATAGCCAGGTTTGCTGCCAGTACTAAATCATGTTCCCACCACTGTCAATCCCTACTTAAACTGCACTGGCTAGAATTCCCAAACCTGCTGAGTTACCACCAACTCATCATTACACATCAAATCCTATACCAACCTGAGAGAACCCCTGCCCTAGCTGACATTGTAAACTTCCTCAATTCCAATAGGGAACTACGTTCAAGCAACAAATCCTTGATCGAGGTCAATCCATGGAAGAACAGCTCGGGAGAAGCTCTTTTCTCCTATGAGGTTGCCAAAGCATGGAACTTTCTCTTACCCGACCTTAGGACACATACTCGTGCAACCATATGTAAAAACCTCCTGAAAACCCACCTTTATGCTAACTCTCTCTGCTATTGCAAGCTCACCTCCTTAAATCCCTCTAGTCTACAGAACAACCAAGCTTTAATGCCCCCCTTTACCTACATGATACTACCATCTAGATGCACCATACTTTTCTAATTGTTGCAATATAGGCCTACTTCTGAATACTTCATGCTTATATATTACTTCTAATGCTAGACTTGGAATCTCCTAAACATGTCAGGAGTCCTGTTCATGCTTTTTAACTGTAAATATTGTAAATATGGATATTTTTTCTTCTAAGTAAGTTGGGCTTCAGTTATTGTACTATCACTGTAGTCTCTGTGATCTTCTGATTGCAAGATGCTGTTTGTTTCAAGTTTCTCCCTTTTTAGCTCAATTGTTAACACATTATTACTTGTATTACTGTTTTGTATTACTGTCTTATTAAACTCCTGGAGCTTTTCTCCCGAGGACTCCGCTGAAAACAGACACCAGCTGTCCAGTCAGATTTAGCTGGGTAAAACAAATGATAAATAAAAAAATAAATAAAATTTAGTGGGCTGCAGTGCATTGTTCTCTGTGGTTTTGAGCAACAGCAATTCATAATGGATATGAACTTTTTGCTCAAGCCAACAAATAAAATCCCATTAGTACATATGCTAATAAAGGGGATCCTGACCTATTAGTGGGAACTTGATCATGTCACTGAATGGTGGGTAAGCCAAGAGTACCACCCACCAGAAAATGCGCTTGCATCTCTTTGGATAATACATGATTGTGTGTGCCTGTGCCTTCTGCATTAGCAACGATGATCTGGTCTACTTGCTCAGCTATGTTATTCTGACCAAAACATCACCACTGGACATGAGACTGCACAGGTTGTTTCTAATAACCCATAATTGCAGTCTCATAATTTCCTGCCCTGCTCTACAGTGTAGCTTGTAATTTACATTTGTGAATCCCAGGCAATGCTGCAGAAACCTTAATGACATTCCCACTGCGTATGTGGATGAATCCAGTATAAAGTAGATTATTTTTTAATTGTATGATCATGGATCCCTCTGTCAATAATACAGAACTGTGGAATACACAACAGGAAGTGCACCACTCCTGCACAATGGGACACACTGATTACATACAGCACACAATAAAGAAACACTTGCTGACATTGTTCAATTCTTTGGTAATATTTAACTCACAGCAATTGTTGTTTCTTATACTGTTTCTATCTGTGCATGATTTTTAGTACAAGAGAACAGCTAGGACTAGGCACACGCCTTAAACAGCTGCAGTATAGTATAGTGAATGACGTAAGATTGAGTAAATTGCAAATATGAATTTTAAATGTCTTGAACTGTTTAGACAAATTTTTACACTGAAGCAGTTTGCTGCTCACAGTGGAGGTGATGAGATGGAAATATGTGCCTCCAAATCAGAAGTCATGAATCTCTCCCAAAACTACTTACTTGGTGTCTACAGATGAAGCAGGGAGATGTATCTTGTGGAGGATTTTAATTATCATGGGTTCTTATTTATGAGTGAAGGCTGATGGGATTGGGAAACTAACCAGTCAACAAGTGCAGGGGCAGAAATATTGCAGGTGCTACATCAGATTGTGGTGATTAATTGTGAACTGGGTCATAGGACAAAGCTCTCAATTTACCAGTCAGTCTGTGTCCCCATTCTAATCTAGTGTCATAAGTTTTGGGTAGTGACTGAAAGTATAAGCTTGTAGTTACAAGTGGCAAAAATAAGGTTGCTTTGCAGGTCACCCTCCTTCATGATAGAATGAGGGGTCTGGCAACTGGAAAGAATTTGAGAGAGCATCCATTGCTCCTTTGTGTTTAGAGGAGTCTGTCAAGGTAGTTTGGGCAGCTTGGAAGGATGCCCTTTGGGTGTCTGTCACAGGACGTATGTCTCAGGCACAGCACACTGACCAGGACAAACGTAGGATATGATGGATGAATTACAATTCTCAGCTTACCTGGGAACATCTAGGAAGCCCAAAAGATGAGATAAAAGTGTTGGTAGACCTAGAAAAGTCTGTTCTGTCCTGCCTGGCTTGTTACCACTAAGATCCTCACCATGATAAGGGATTTAGAAAATAATAAATGAATGACTGTCCTTGATAAATATACCCTCTAAATGTGATCTAGCAGTCTTTTCATCAGTATTGCTATCATTTGGAAGTTAAATTTCACACTAGTGATAGATTTTGGCATGCCATTTCACAACTGATTGTTTGACTCACCCCCACTAAAGAAGTTGTTATATCTTGCACTAGAATGTGATTGAACAAAGGTCACGATTTTGTAAAGTGTATGATGCGTGGCTGAATACCATGCTGCCGGTGTGCATTTGCACTATGTAGCTGAGAGAGATTTTGCATGCAGAGACACACTTCCTAGCTCAGAGGAGTTGCCAAGGGGGGAGAGGTGTACTTCTAATGGAAGATGGTATCCCCCACAGGACCAGCAGGCTGCCCCATTTTCTAACATTCATTTCTTGCCGAGGAATAAAGAGCTGTTAGGAATTCTTAGGCAAGAACAAATGGGCTGTATGGCTTTTGCCTAGACTGAAAATACTTGGCTCCCATTCCACTGGCATGACTGGGCCAGCTGGGTGAAGGTAGAGGAGCCAGTGGACAAGGTCCTGGGGGGATATAAGAGATAAGAAGATATCTTAAGAGGCACGATTAGTCACATTGACAAAATCGGGTCATCATCATTAACTCTATTTTCCCATTTTCTGTATGGCTATGGGGTACTGTGTCAACTGCTGCCATCCTGCTTGATTCAGTGCCACTCTCCCACCTTCTTTGACAGAAATGCCTGACTATCGCAGCTCTTCTCTCACTCAGTCCATCCATCTCTTTGCTAGATGCCCTCATTTCCTCTTGCTTAGTTCCTGTCTGTCCCAACTCCTCTTCACCAGATTGTCTCCTACTTTCCTGTGTCAAACCATCATAATCTTTTTCGTTGACCTTCCTGGCAATTGGAGCTACTTTGGCTTCTACTGTGATGTCCTCATTTCTTCATCTGTCCCACAGCATGCATCCTACCTCCTGCCTCAGACACTTCAGTTCTATCACCTTTATCTTCCTCAGCTGCTCTGTATTCACGGCCACATTTCAGTACCATACAGTAGTACTGGTACTCTCCCGTTTTCTACACCTTACTTTTCAGCTTCTTTAGCATTCTTCTGTCACACACTCCCCCTGATACTCTGTGCTATTTGGCTGCAGCTCCTCAGATTTTAGGTTTGACCTCTTTATTCAGACTTATAGGTTCATAGGTTCAAGGGTGTGTACTAGGCTAATGACCACAAAGGCCTTTTTAAGCCTAACCATGCATTCCAAATCTCTGACAAGTTCTGATACCCTTGATAAGTGTAAGCAGGGGCTTGAGAGATGAAATATTTACAGGCAGGGGCCTGGGAGATGAACCATTTACAGGCTGCCTGTGCCCATTGGAGATATAGGTGCCAAACCAGGGACCAATTTCCTGTTGCCCATCCAATTGTCCAAGTTACATTTGAATTGGGTTAAGGAGGAAGTCTGCTTCACATGGATAGGGAGGCTGTTCCAGAGAAGGGGTAGTCTCTGGGATACATACCTGTCTGTCCAGGAGATCCTACTGATATCACAGGCAAGGTTTCAGTCTTTAGAACAGATAATTCTGGTGCTGTTTGTTTTGCAGATATGTAGGAGGTCAATCAGGGTGGGGTCTGACAATGCCTTATATGTCAAGCATAGATCTCCCCTCAACTGCCTGCAGGAGGCAGAATACAGGGATAGGGCGCTGAGGTGGTCTGCATAGGACATTTTACTTAAGCCCTGTATTCTTTTAGTGAGGAACCTCTGTGGAAGTTCCAGTTGTTGGATGTGCCTGGTTAGGTACATACCAAAGGGGGCATTGTACTCAATGATAGGTATGATGAATGCCGAAAAGAGTGGAACAATGATTTCCTTGAAACTAGATGCCATACCTTAGTTTTATAAGTTGCACAACATAGAATAATTTCTTCATTATTGTAGACATGTGATGGCCAAAGGCAATATTACTGTCTTTTAGTGCTCCCAAGTCCCTGACTACTAGGTCAATTCTTAGGGGTGTGTTGTCAATATGATAATTACCAAGGGCGGATGACTTCCCAAAGGATACTATTATGCATTTCTTGGCATTTAGTTTTAGTCCATGGCTCTGACACCAGTTACTTCTCTGTGTCAGCCCTTCCTAGAGAAAATTTGTGTCAGTGGGGATTCTATGATTTCTCCTAATTTGCAATTATCAACACATTTAGTCAGCCAGAGGCCAATGGCATTGACTTGCATCTCCGTAACCATCCCTCCCAGATACTTGAAGATGTTAACCTGTCCATTCTTCTCCTTTCTATCTCGTTTTTGTTTGCTGATACGACAATTGTCTCGTCTGTACTCAGTTTTATTACATGCCCTGTGAGTTTTGCATTCCATTTCCCTGTAATTTGTCAAAGTTCTTATTCAGTCTGCCTGTAATACCACATCATCTGCATACAACAGCTTTGGTGAACTCTTCCCTCTGACCTGTTTGCTAATGTAGTCCATCACCAGTATGAACGGTAGTAGGCTCAGAGCTAAACTCTGATACACACCCACTCCTACTGGAAACCTCTTTGTGAGTCCACATACTGTTCGTACTTGTGTCATTGGATTCTTGTACATAGCTTGCATTAATTCCACCAGTGTTTCCTGGAATACATGCCATCACAGGACTGCCAAATCAGCTTTCTTTGGACCTGTCATATGGTTTCCCCAAGTGTAGGAATGTCCAGTTGGACTCTTTCCTCATCTATAGCTTATTCTCAACTATCCGTCTGACTGCAAACATTGAGTCAGTTCTGCTACATCCTGCTCTGAATCTGAACTGCACATCTCCCACCTTATTTTTAACTACTTAATGTATTCATTTATCATTTATCAATCACCCTCTCTAGCACTTTCATGCAGTGTAACATAAGTTCGATACGTCCATACTGCCCTCAGTTAGGATCTCCCCCTTGGAGCTTTTACACTGGCATTAAAATGATTTTTTCTCCAGTCATCTGGGATACACCTTTCCCTCTATACTGTCATGAGTATCCTATGGAGACATTTCTTCCTTTTCGCACCCAGCAGCTTGATCATATCTGCTGTAATCTCATCTTAGCCTGTTGCATTCTCTGACTTCAGTTTACTTAGTGCTGTTCTTACTTCTTCTAGAGTTGGATCTTCTTCCTCTTTCGTCATAGGCTGTATCTGGGGCAGTACAACCTCTGTGTGGTTTTCTTTATTCAGAAGTTGCTGGAAGTACTTCCATCTGCCTTTGATGTCCTGTGGAGTAGTGAGTAGGTTGTCACTGGTATCTCTTATAAAGAATGCCTGATGACTATCTTTATCGTTCTGTCCTTGCCTTGTAACCTGACAAGGTTTCTCTGTGCCATCTGCTGAGTCACCTTCCAGAAGCTGGTAGAGTGTCTCTGAGGCCTTGTTCTTTCCTATTGTGACTGCTCTTTTAGCCTCTCTTAACCTGATCCATCTTTTTTGTCTCTCACTTTTTCCTACACTCCACGTTTTCTTTTTTTTAATAACTTACTGAACTTCTGGATTCTATCACCAGTTTTCCTTAGGTATCTTATTTCCAGAATCCAGTCAGACAATTATCGTTTCACTAGTCTTCACGCATGCTGTTTTGAGAAGCTTCCATTCTTCTTCAGCTCCACCTGTTTCTTGTACTTTCTCACCAGTAAACTTCCATATCCTCAGACTAGTCTCTTTTGATCTTAGAGCCTTCTCTTACCACTGCTTGCAGCTGACTGTGGCTACCAGTGGTTTATGCTGTGGGCTGACTGTTTTACTGGGGATGACTTTGCAATCTACCCCAATACCATTTCCTTACTAGGAGGAAGTCTGCTTGTGCATGTTGGCCACTCTTTCATGTGATCTTGTGACTGTCTCTCTTACTGAACCATGCATTGGCTACCATCAAGTCATTTGCCAGACAGAAGTCTAAAATGGTCTTTCCTTCTTTATTCCTGTTTCCCTACCCATGTGGATCCAGACAGCCCTCATATCCTATTCTGTCTGTCCCAACATGGGCATTTAGGTCTCCCATTATCAACAGCACATCACATTGTCTTGCTTCATATACTAGGTCCTGTAACTGCTGCCTGAATGCACTCTTTTTCGCACTATCACAACCCTGTTGTGGGGCATAGGCTGAGCTTATGATTACTGTCCTGTCTTTACAATGGAATCTGACTGCCATGCATCTATCACTAATTCTGATGATATCCCTCACTGTCTTCTAAAGGCTCTCCCAATCCACACAACATTTCTAGTCTGTCCTCCCCCTGAGTAGTAAGCACTGGAGCCCAAGCCAAGTGCTCCGCTACACTTAAGAGTACGGACAGGCACCAGAAGATTACTTATAAGTCAGTGAAAAGAAGCTCATCAGGGATGCATTCATGATCCCCTGCTATTTAGTCTATACATAAATCGATTGTCAGCTGACATAAACTGAACTGAGTTTTATTTGCCCCAAAGAGTATGGAATAACATGATAAACTGAGTAGTTACCCACGCCTGAGTTCAAAAGGTAGGGCTCTGACAGTCCCCATTCAGCATATGCTAATGGAGGCTGGTGAACTCATATGCATAATTTCAAAACATTTGGGCTTATCTCATAAAATAATTCACTGTTGTATATTGGCAAAGTTCACTAAAGCTCATCAAAACCAAACTCCACTCTATCTTCAGCTACCTACATATCTACCAGGGATCAAAACTCTGACTTTTTCCACTCTAATATGATCATGGCAACAGGAAAATGCCCTTAAGAAAACTATGCTACCCACAAAGATTATCTCAGCAAACTAAAGTTAATTCTAAATATTCAACTATTTAATACACAAGTGACACTAAGTATATCTGTTCACTACTTCCCTTACATATGTAATTTACTGTAATATTGTAATGTGTAACTTAATGTGATATTGGAAAGCATGTGATATATTGTATGTTGTAACAGATTGTCTTGTGTGGAGCTTTTCTCCCCCGGCCTCCTCTGAAAATGGGTCATGTGACCCAGTTGGACTATCCCGGGAAGCAAATATCAAATAAATAAATAAATAATGTATGAAACTGAATAAGTGGCAACGCACATTAAAAGGAATGGGCTTCTTGTTGAGATGGAAGCTCCACTTGTATGTGGAATTAGGTACTGCAGTCTATACCTGGTAAGAAGCCAGACTGCCTTCAGTACATAGTGCCACTTACAGGTGGAGCAGTACTGAAGGTTTTGAGAGTTTAGTGGGAATGTCTGGGACCATGCATATGTTCGATTATGTCTAGTGTGAGCCACCCCCCTGAATTCCTGTTACAATGGTTCTCTTTAATATTATGTCTCAAAAATAGATTATTTCCTGTTAGGCTAGTGGCCCCCACATGCAGTTGATGTATGTTGGACATGGTATTGTAGTCAGGTTCCCTGCTTGCAATAACAGATTTCGCATACAGATGGAGCTGCTGCACCCAGAAACTTCAGTTAGGTTTGGCAGCCTCTCTGAGTCCTCATGTAGGTTAAATAATATGTTCAGAATAAGTAAAGAGTTTCATTAACATAGACTGTTATGGAATCTAATTATCTGCTCCAGGCATAGTGAGTACCATTCAGTTCTATACTTTTGCATTGTTAGTTAATAAACTAAGTGAACCCCTCCTCCTAGGATATCATCTTGGGAAACATTGACTTTTACTGTTCAGTGTAGTAATAGCAGCACAGTAGACACTATTTATTCGCTCTTGCTATGTCAATGTCTTGAAATCTGACCTTATGTATAAAAAAAAAAAAAAAAAAAAATGGAATTTCATTTTCAACAAGATTTACAAGATTTGTAGTGGCTGCTGGAATTAACGAGTCCATAAATGTCTTGAGATCTGTAGTGATAAAAAGTGGATCATTAAGCTAACAATTAGAATTATTTATTTGACTTTATAACAACTTTATAATATAGAAGAATATGAGTGGGTCACCAATCATAACTGGTTTATCATGCATTCATGACATGGATGCCGTGAAATTCACCTCAACAAAAAATATGGAGGGATGAATCTTGGCATCCATGTTAGGAACACATAGAAATGAGTTTTGACAGGAGACCCAATCATGATTTTTTTGTAGTACGTGGAGATTTATCTGCTCCATGTATTACTAGTTACAGAAAAAGAAGTGCTAAGTGTTTACCAGCTTTCAAAGCAATAAAAGCACTTAGCGAGTGCTGTCAGGAAGGCAGTATACAAATGTCTCTTGTGTTTATACCATCTCTATGCCTGTCAACTGTACAGATTTTCACAGAATGTCCAGATTTTTGCCTCGTGTTTCTGGTCTGTTCCTCATAAAATTTCTGTTTTTCTGACAAATCATTGAAGTCTGAAGTCACGAAATAATGGCATACATTGGAGTTTCAGACTTTGTATCCTTCAGAAAATGCAGGCTAGCACAAATTCTGTTATTCTATCAACCTTCTTACTGTATAAGTCAATTCTCCAAACTGCTGAGCCTAGTACTGTTACTATCAGACACAAAGGCTGCAAAAATTTAAAAAAATGTAGCACTGCAAACAAATAAAGAGTGCAATGGGTCTAAGTCATTACAATTTGTTTAACATTTTTGAATATACCAGAGAATCTGGCCATATATGTTATTTAACATGCAGGAATTTAGTTTTGGAAAACTAGTAAGGTACCCTTGTGAGTGAGGACACACAGAGTTTGCAACTGCAACACAGTATCACTTGATGACATACCTATAGCTAATTCTCTCTCACACACACACACACACACACACACACACACACACACACACACACACTTCCTGCTGATTATGGGGTTTGATAAAAATGCTCATACTTCATAGAGTCACATTATTGCAATATAGACCACTTTTATCACCACTCTCAGTTCATCACAGCTCTGCTCATGTCATCAAACATTTATTAACCACTCCATCAGTACTATCAATCAGACGATAACTGAAAAGAATTACATTTTAAATGCTGCTGTTTCAACAAAAACACAGACTCCTCAAACACTACCACATGCACACAAAATAAATCTAATATACATACAATAAATGAAATTAAGACTGAAGAAATTTAAAAGAAAGAGAAAAAATAAAAGAGATTTACAGCCAAATGGATAACGACACTGCCAACAAAATGACAGCCCAAATATAAAAACCTACGCCATCTAACATTAAACTAATTAAACGCATAATGAACCTACAAACTTAACAGACACTAACAAAATCCTCAACAGGCTAATAAAACAGTGGCGCAAAATTACCCTCAACTAAAAAAAGTATTTCTGAACTACAGTGAAAAAATATATATATAAATAGATACATAGATATAGCTATAGATAGCCATACTGGGTCCCTATCAGAAGGATGAAAGCTCACAAGAACAAATGTCAAAAGACTGGACCAGAAACATTGAAAACTCGGAAGGTGGAAAAAGAAACACAATACCTCATCATACCGCTCAACTGTCCAGATTTTTGCCTCATATTTTTGGTCTGTTCCTCATAACAATTGTGGTTTTCTGGTGAATTACTGCTATGATCAGAGGACTGAAGTCACTAAATAATGACATACACTTCACTTTTAGGCTTCAACTCTTTCAGAAAATGTATGTCAACAAAAATCCTGTTACTCTAGCAATTTTCTAAGTTTATAAGAACAATATTTAAAATCTGTCACTATTTTGGGACCTTTGTCCCTCCATTTTGTCAGGTTTTGCCCAGATTTCTCGCACTGACAGGTTGAAAGGTATGTAACTCATTCCACACACCCACTGGTAATTATATATACAAACTGTGAGATCACACTAAAGTGGCTAAAAGAGCAAAATCAATACTCACCAGACCTTGATCATGCACAGTCAAGGTCTTTGTCATTCAACCTTCTGGGTTTTCAAAGTTACTGCTTCAGTCTTTTGACATTTGGTCTTGTAAGCTTTTGTCCTTCTGATAGGAAACCATGTGTGTGTAGGTATATATATATATATATATATATATATATATATATATATATATATATATATATATATAGGTCTACTTCATGATATCAAAAGCTCAAAATCGTAAAGTCCAAAACGCTAAGATGAGAATCACGAAAGTTAAATTACCAAACCACATAAGATTTCCCAGGGAAAACAAACATTTGCCCAACTTGGGGAATTATGCCCTTTCTCCACTGTAGTGCAATCCTGGAGTTGGTATATATAGTTGGGGAGGGTGTGTTGAGCATAGCCACCCACCTAGTTGGGTTTGAGATAGTGCGGTGTGTTTTAGTGTTGTGTTGGGCAAGTTTTAACCTGCCCTGTAGAAACTTAGCGGCTCAACATTTTAAGTTTCATGATTCTCGTCTCAGTATTTTGGTCTTCTGTTTTCTGAAATTACGGTATTTGAAAGTAGATCCATATATATATATATATATATATATATATATATATATATATATGTGTGTGTGTGTGTGTGTGTGTGTGTGTGTGTGTGTGTGTGCATGACAATATTGTGAATGATGTTGATCATTTAAAATCAATAAAAACATTTTGAACATTCACAATAGTGAAAGCCCAAAACACTAAACGTACTAAAGATAAAAAAAGGAAAAGCAATTTTATTTTGTGATCTTTAAACCAAAATCCTACCACAATATTCAGACCTAATTTGCCTGAATAGTAGTAGTGTTACAAATTTCTTTTTAGGGTAAGGTATAAAGTTAGGGGCAGGATTAGGGTTAGCACATATTACTAAGTTAGTTGTTGAAAGCACAAGGAATGGTCATCGCTGCCTGTATTACAGCACATCTAGATAGCTTTCTACCCTGTAATTGGTAAACTTCCTAGTATATGGAGATCAAACCAGGAAAAGGTTATAAAAAAGCATGTGGGTTATGGAAAACCTAATGCCTTATGTCCATTGCATTCTGGGCAGGTCTCCAAAAAAGCCATATCAAAATTCTGGAAAGTCCAACAGCAAATGGACCTAATGAAAAAGATATAAAGCAAATCAGAATACTGCACTGTTGAAATGTGTAACAAACCTCTCATGAGAAATCAGTAAGTTACTCCTTATAAAACAGTTGAACTTTTAAAGGCTGAGAGACTCAGAAAAGTAATTTATGTAACCAAACCAGACTCCATTAATTGTTGATATAGCATACTGACATATCATGAATATAATACCTATCTTTGCTGAAACACTGGCTTGAGAAAAGCCTAATGATCATTACATTAGGGATAGGTCACAAATAATGTCCACACTAAAAGGCAGAAGGGTCCCACAGCCAATTAATGTAGTAATGCCATTACTACAGCAGGAAAACACTGACAAAACAGAGTATCATCATCGACTTTGAGTAAACAATGATTCACATAGCTCATGTTAAAGAATTCGAGCTGCTAAGTCAAACTTCATTAATTCTACAATGGAGCATTTTGCCACCCTTTTGCCAACTTTTTTTTTTCGCAGGGTGGGCGCTCATCAATACAGATTTTTTAACTTATCAGCACAGCATAACTACAGAATCTAGTGTTTTTGACACATCTGGCTTATGAAAAACCTGATGTTCATTGCACTGGGGGGAAGGATCCCAAATAAGAACTATGCTAGAACAGAAAAGTCCTACAGCAGATACACAGAAGACCTAAAAAAAAAAAAAAAAAAAATGGCAACCACAATCTTTACTATACTGTTAGGCAAGGTCCTTGAGCAACCTCCACACTAGCAGCTCCCTCAATCCAAATCAGTGGAGCAAAACAATGCATTCCAAAGGAAGATATTACCTCTAAACTGCTAAATTGTTTCAAGGACACAAGGAGATAAGCTCATTTCTATGATCTAATTTACTACACACGTGTATTTATCAGTGCTTAAAATAATTGCCACATCACAGTATAGCACTCACGCCTATTCAGTTTATTGAGCACGCTCCCTGATAGTGTGAACCTGGGCAGCATATTCAATTATTAGGCACTATTGAGCACGCTCCCTGATAATGTGAACCTGGGCAGCCTATTCTATTATTAGGCACTACTGAGCACACTCCCTGATAGTGTGAACCTGGGCAGCCTATTCAATTATTAGGCACTACTGAGCACGCTCCCTGATAGTGTGAACCTGGGCAGCCTATTCAATTATTAGGCACTATTGACCACGCTCCCTGATAGTGTGAACCTGGGCAGCCTATTCAATTATTAGGCACTATTGCGCACGCTCCCTGATAGTGTGAACCTGGGCAGCCTATTCAATTATTAGGCACTATTGAGCACGCTCCCTGATAGTGTGACCCTGGGCAGTCTATTCAATTATTAGGCACTACTGAGCACACTCCATGACAGTGTGAACCTGGCAGCCACTTCTTCACCTGAACTTAGCTACAGGACTTCTGGCAACAAATATGCCATCTACGAAGAAACCTCATTTGATGAAAATATCACAGGACAAACTAGCAAATTGTCCATTAGCACAGCGACTTTTATATGCACATTGAATGACAAATGTTGTAGCAACCAGCTATTTACAAATATATAGATCTGATTGATTCTCTGACTTTAACCAACTTGTAGTCCATGGAGAATCATGATTAAACCCTGAAACTGGGAAAAAGATAAACGTGTTAACCATGTCCATAGAGCAAGATCCAATCATAATAGTGCTTAAGGGTATTTAACAAAAGCTTGTTAAGGACACCCAAGTGGTATTAAGGTCTTATAGTAGCCCAGATCCCAAAATGTTTTGAAGTAGTAGTGAGGCAAAGCTGTGCCATCCTTTCCTCATTACTCTGAACCTGCTTTTCCTCCTCACCCTGAGAATATCATCCTGTAGTAGGGAAGCCCAATTTTGTACCTGTCAGTGCTGAGAACTGAATGACCAAGAGACTCACTATGCTGGCAGAAGGCTATGAGGCTCCCAAGTTATGGAGTGCTAATGAATCTTATTACCTACACCTAGAATAGCACAAACTTGCCCAAAGACTGTGTTAATGGCTCTGGCCAAAGCTGCACAGGCCACAGAACTATTTGTTGGCTCTAGTATTACAGGCAGACAGCCTACTAGCAGTATTAGAACTGCCATGTAGAATCTGGCTAATTAATGCATTCAGGCAGCTATGCACTAGCTATAGAGATAACTTATGCATTCAAATGCCAGTGCTGAAATATTTTTTGTCCTTAAGGGATAAAGAGCACTGTTGAGTTTTCATGGATAATGATCAGTTTTGCTCGGATGGGCTCATTACTTATCTATCTATATGTGCTGATCAACTATGCACAGTGATCAAGGAAATATTTAACACCTCTCTTGCCATGGGAAAAGTACCCTCATGCTACAAGGAAACTAACATCATCCCACTACCTAAGAAAACCACTCCCTCCAGCCCTAACGACTACAGACCAGTTGCTCTGACATCCACTATTATGAAATGTTTTGAGTGGTTGATCAAAAAGCATCTTTCATCATGCCTACCTCCTGATTTTGACCCTTTGCAGTGCGCATACAGAGCTAACCAATCCATGGCTGATGCCATACAAGTAGTGCTACACATCTCCCCTGAGCATTTAGCGATCAAAGACAACTATGTGAGGATGCTGTTCATAGACTGGAGCTCTGCATTTAATATGGTGTTACCAATGCAGCTGATAAAAAATGGCACATTTAGGAATCAGTCTGTAACTGGATCCTGGACTTCCTCATTGACAGACCATAGAGGGTGTGTTCAGGTAAGAACACATCAAAGTGCATCACGATTAACACCGAGGCTCCACAGGGATGTGTTCTCAGCCCACTGTTATTCACCATCCTGACCCACGACTGCTATGCTAAGCACAAGTCCAACCATATCATCATGTTTGCTGATGACACCACAGTCATGGGGCTCACCACAAAGGAGGATGAAAGGGCATACAGAGAGGAGGTGGCATCTCTAATCACTTGGGGTGAGGGGAACAACCTTGACCTCAATGTAAGCAAGACCAAAGAGATTATCAATGACTTCAGGAAAAGGAGAACAAACCACCCAGTGCTCAGGATCAATGGTGAGAGTGTGGAGAGGGTTAAGAGTATGAAATTCCTGGGAGTACACATATCAGAGGATCTCTAGCTGTCACGAAACACCAGCCAACTGGTTAAGAAAGTGCACTAATGCCTCCACTTTTTAATAAGGCTGAAAAAAGCTAAGCTTCCTTCTCACTTGCAAGACCACAGTGTGGTTTGGGTGCTGCACAGTTACAGAAAGGAAGGCGCCACAAAGAGTGGTGAGGGTTACAGAGAAGGTAGCATGTTCCAGTCTTCAACCGATAAAACATCTTTATTCTGCAAGAAGCATCTGAAAGCCCACCCAAATAATACAGGACAACACGTATCCTGCGCATGCGCTGTTTAAGCATCTGGCATCGGGCAGGAGATATTACAGCATCCGCTGCAGGACTACAAGATTCAGTAACAGTTTCTACCCTACAGTGATTGGATTTCTGAACTCAGGCACTATTTCCAGGGGTCTGGACACACAATAAGTCAATTTTTATTTATTTGTGCAATATATACGTACATATATTTTAAGTAAGTGCAATATTTATTTATTATATCCATAGTCAGCATTATTTAACTCACTCAGGTGCAATATTAGGCAAATAACTTAGGCATTTCAATCTGTAGTGTGTTTTGTATTGTTTTAAGTAGGGTAGTTAATTTAACTCTGGGAAGGTATTCTTTTCTCATAATAGTGTTGGTAAATGTCTCTGCTCTTTCTTGCGTGTACTGGAGAAGTATTGTATTTGTTAGTTATGTTTCTTCCTCTACTTGTATGTGTTGTTTCACTTTCCTTTGCAGTCTCAAGAATTGAACTGATGCACAAAATGTCATTTAGGCTACGTGTGTAGTTCTAAATGACAATAAAGTTTATTTTTTACTTTGACTTATGTGTTTATAACCAGCTACCCATGTCTCTCTGTCTCGATCTCTCTCTGTCTCTCTCCCTCTCCCTCTGTGAATTTGTGTTTTTATCTATATCTATATTTATATCTATATCTATATATATTCAAATGTACGCATACTTAACTATATTTTATATTCCTTCTGATATTGCACAACTGTATTTATGTATATGTCAAAACTGGTGTTAAATGTACAGCTTTCCCCCCAGGATAAAGGGTTTATACCAGTTGGACTTTCCTGGTAAAAAAAATATATATATATATATATATATATATATATATATATATATATATATATATATATATATATAAGCCAAAGCCCATATGGCCGAGACCATATGTTCGACTTTTGAAATTTCGAATGTTCTGAATTGACAGCTCCTCATTGCGCAGAATGGCAGAATCTCCATTTACCGCACTGTAGTGCGATCTCAGAGTTGGTATATTAAAGTTAAGGGGGGTGTGGGGGGCAAAGCCCCTCATGGGGTGTGCAGGGGGGCTTAGCACCCCCCCCCCCCGATAACAGCTTTAAAACAATGTAGCGTTTTGTTTTTATTTTTTATTTTTGCATGTTTGAAATTTCAGGAGTTGAACAAATGGTCTCGGCCATATGAGTTTCGGCTTTCTAAAATTTCAATCATGTATAATAGACCCATATATATATATATATATATATATATATATATATATATATATATATATATTTATTGTGTGTGTGTCTGTCTGTGTGTGTGTGTGTGTGTGTGTGTGTGTGTGTGTGTGTGTGTGTGTGTGTGTGTGTGTGTGTGTGTGTTTCTGTGTGTGTGTAACATATACATATGTACATATGTATGCATGTATGTAATAAGCCAAGATACTGTTGTTTAAAACAACAAAAAAAGTAATATGCAATGAATGAATTACATTAATTGGCCTATTTAAGGGTCTAATATTTTCCAACAGTGTGGTATACTAGTAAGCTGCTTTATAAACTTTCCATAAGCTGCTTTGCTCATAAGCTTCTTTTGCACTTGTCATATTGAAAGAAACCTACATTTTATACAAAAAAGAACATCTACGTAAGAAGAATATTAAAAAATCAGACCTAGAAATGAGAACGTTTTTTTTTTCAATTTTCACCTAATATAAGTTTCATACAAAGCTGTTCTGAGAATAAATTATGTACATATTCTTAAAAATCAATAGGAACTTCTGTGAATAGGTATGAAATTGTACCAATGGTTCTTTATATATTTTTATTAGCCATTTAAAGAAGGTTACAGTAAAAAAATCATCATTTAGCAGCAGTCTTGACAATGCTAAGAATGCCTTACCTGAAAGTTACCAAAACAGCTTCCTCCTGGGAGAGTAACGTAGCACACAAATGGAGGGCCAGGAGTTGGCACAGACTCGTATACGACCAGTCCTTCTGTCTCAGAGCTAGTCTTTTGCTTTTGTTTCCTCTCCCAAAACTCTTGCAGCAATGTGACGACATTCACTGTTAAACACAAAGAGACATCAATCAGGAAAGTGCTATCTTAGATTTTAGCAGCCAGTTCTGCAGAAGCTCATGTTAAACCACTGCAACGTAGAGTGCAAGGAAACAAGTCTACTACACTTTGACTCTTCAATTTTTAAGTTTTACTTTAAAACAACTTCTCTAAGAAAAGTGGTACTTACATTTTTTTTTCAACGGGATGCCAAACTTTACAAAAATGTTCCTTCCTTCCTGTAGTACTGCACTGTGTATAGCACTGTTTCTTAAACAGAAAATTGGACTGTTTACTTGTGTTCTCCACTAGTAAATCTATGCATTTTAATATCTTGTCTCTGCACTGACATATGGTATAATGGCAATATTGCTGTCTGCTTTCTTGTAACAATTATAGCCCATATGCAACACAGCCCCTGAATAGCCTTGCTAACTATATTCTCAGACTGAGCTGCCACTTCAAATAATACAGTGAAGACTAGAGAAGTGTTTAGAATCAAACTCCTTACTGAGGATGCTTTGTATTTTTCACTAATTAGCTTATTATGCCTCCTCTATCTGCCTGTTTTAGATGATGGCAAATACCTCTGTCATATCTCAGAAAATCTCCCCACTTTATCTCCAGAGGTTAGGACTTTGTAATTTCTTGTCTTGGGGCTATCTCATCACACCAAAGATAACTCTTCAGTTTTATTCAAGTAACATGGCACTTTCAGTCATTGGCACAACATGTTATATGTATCAGTCATAAACAAGTTCATGTTTTGTTTGCCTGATATGACTTTTGGTACTATGAAATCATGAAATCTCACTCGCATTCTAACCTATATTTTTCCTCAGTTTTTCATTTAGAAGTTCCCGTTGTTATTGAGTATCCTACTAGCACAGAATGTGTAGGGTCCTTCTTGTTGTTAGTCATACTTGGAAGATCATACAACCATCTATAGCCACACTTCATGAGCTAGCCCTGGACTCCCAATAGCTGGAGTTAAATGTTGTTAGAAGACTAACAGTTTTACAGTACTGCCACACTGATGTCATCTCATTTCAGCTAATCTCCATCCCTACCTTATGTATGATCCTCTATAAATGGTCTTGACCAACATTAGCAAGACTTGCTAATAAATACCGATTTTTATTCCTCATCTTCTTTTATCATTATTTTATTTCATATTTGTCAAATGGAAAGGTTACACAACTATTTGTTTTTAGATGGACTAAGAACTTTTTGTCTGGTCAAATAGCCATTTCGTGGACACATGTTATACAAGCTAGAGCCATAGAACTCAAACTTTCTAGTCAACAGATAATTCTGTAACCTTAACCCACTAAATCATAGTTATAACAGGCCTTAAAAGCAAAGTTTCAGTACTGATATAATATTTGTACTGTTATTTTACTACAGATTTTCGCACCCACATTCACATTACAGTCACTGTTTCATTCCTGTATCTCATTTTTAACCTTCATACTTGTAAAAATGCTTAATCTGTGTCTTTATCCTTTTAATACTATCTCCTCTGTCTGCAGCTTAGCCACTTCCAGATTCTGTTATACCTCATTTCACCTGCTTGAATGTATATGAGCGCACATTACAGCTGTCTTCTTTCAGAATTATTATATACTTTTCATGAGTTGCTTTTATCTTTCTATGCAATTGTTATTTTTCTTTGAGGACTGCAATGACATCTTTCCTAATATATCATTTATTTTCTTTAATTTCTTTTAGCAGCTTTTATACTTGTTACGATTATTGTCTAGCCACTCTTCTCTCCTCTGCTGTGATCAGCTTCACTTTAAATATGTTGAATCTAATTATTTCACATTTCTTTATTTCAGTTTGTTAACCAGGTATGTGTGCTGGTCAGTAGACCCTTTTCAACCACAACCCGGACCATTTGGTGTAAAAATATACAGTCTTACAGTGGTACATGCAAGTCAAATATGTGACAAACATAGGGACAGAGCTACATATAAAAAATTATAGTAACAATGCATTGACGTAGCCAAAATGCAGCATAGTAAAGCCACTCATTTATAGTAAATGGATTTTACAATCATATTAAGTGCAAGTGGGCCATACTTCTCAACTGTCCAGATTTTCTGCATCATATTTTTGGTTGGTAAATCATAGCATTTATGGTTTTCTGGCAAATAAGTGAGGAATGAAGTCACACTAAATAATGACATACATTTAAGTTTAAGTTTAAGACTTCATATCTTTCAGAAAATGCAAGCTAACTCAAATCCCGTTATTCTAGCAACTTTCTAAGTTTATAAGAGCACTATTTAAATTTCATCCCTATTTTTGGGCCTTTGTCCTCGCATTATTTTTGGCTTTGTCCAGATTTCTTGCACTAGGAGGTTGACAGGTATAAAGTGAGCTTTTGCGTAGTCATGGTGTTCCCTGAGTAACTAACACCTAGCACTGATAGCCATTACATTTAAGTATTCAAAATCCTGCAGCTGTTGTTGCTCTTTTTTGTTTTAAATGTCCCCGGTGTGTTTACTTCCTGACTTCTCCAGGGAGCTTGTTCCAGATTGCTGAAGCCAGTTTTGAGAATGCACGTTCACCTGTGTTTGTTTTAAATATGGTCTGATAAGTGTCAAGCCCTCTTCATGACTGTCTCTGAGAAAGCAGTTTGTTGTAGATATGCTTCTATAAAACTTGTCATTTTGTGACACATGCTCCATTACCTTGTATGATTTCTGTTCTTAGTACTAAAATGCTGTACCAGGAAATTCAACAACCATTGATATTTAAGATGTATCCACTTCAGTTTTTGCAACTTTTTTATAATCTGGAAGGCAGTCTGTGGATCGGCTGCAGACCTGTTGTGTATTAATTAATTGCAAAGCTCAGAATTTCAGAAAGCTTTCACACTGTGGCTCTGCCCCTTATTGACAATCTGGACATCAAATGCTAAAAAATGTGCACTGTGGGATAAAGCTGGTCACGTCCTCATGCCCAGCAACCACCACGAATACCACCAATGGTGTGTCAGTGAACAGTAGTATCATTTCTTGAGCTTTGTCATCCAACGGAAGTATCAACAACTGGCATATTCACTGAATATGTACTTGGTTTAGATGGGTTTTGAAATTTGTTTTATGGGAGAAAAATAATTCATTAATTTATTTGTATTTAACAACAGCTATCTGAAATGGGGAGGGGGGTAAAATAGCAAGAAGAGAGTGATATTTCTGGTTTAGATTTAAGATTTTACAAATAACAGTGATACATTATTTACTTGAGTAAATTGTTAACTGCAGTACTGGGTTACTGATAAAAATAATTGTTTGCACCTTAATCGATAGTGTTACTATAACCTGAAATTGCATATCATTAGTTTGGTATTTGACCCTGCAGCTATAGTTGCAGTATTTATAGCTGCACTGCCTTACTTGAAGTTAGATACTGTAACATTTTGTCTACTTCTCTATGGTTCTTTCAGTAATAATATATTACATCTTCACTTTTTCAATGTGCATTCATTACCCTACTCCTAGTAGTAAGCCAAAGACACTTAAATAGTGAGTGTCAGTAAAGACCTTGTTTCTTCAAATAGCTTTAGAAATAAATCTCACTCTGTTTCCACTAAATGGGTTAAAAGTCCCTTTTGATAAGCAGTTCAGCTTTGCCTGGAAATTTGTCTTTGTTTGCCCCAGAACATTGTAATTCAGGTTTTCTCAAAACAGTGATCCCTTTATACTATTTCTTACCTTTAGAAACAGCACACAAGACAGAATGGTTACATAATATCTATGCAGGTATATCAAAGCGCCTTTCCACAGTGCTTTTCTTTTGTTACAACTATCTTGGGATTCTGAAAGACTTTCAGCATGGGCATGGGTTAACACTCTACACTGAGCAGTTACCCTGCTCCCAATTCCATAAAGAAAGGCTCCTACACTTTTCAAATGGCATATGCAATGATGACTGATGGAGCCCTATGTCTGATTCCAAAAGGGAAATTATGCTGACAACACAAAACACTTCAGAGTTTTACATTGGCAAAGCATGACAATGTATGACCACAAAGTAATGGAGT
The DNA here is from genome assembly GCF_019279795.1 of Protopterus annectens. Lineage (NCBI taxonomy): Eukaryota > Metazoa > Chordata > Ceratodontiformes > Protopteridae > Protopterus > Protopterus annectens. Next base: position 394,489,006 of record NC_056730.1, on the reverse strand, counting down.
AGCAGATTGAAGCCAGTGGCTGATTTCAATCTTGAAACAGCTCCACCTGTCAGAGGAAATTTATACTGGAGGCAGTATATGGTGGGATGCAAAACTACCTACAGTAGTTAGTTTCGCATACAGGTATGAGCTGTTTTGCTTTTGAAGGGAAATCACTGGTGGCATACCTCGCAACTGTACAGATTTTCACAGAATGTCTAGATTTTTGCCTCATGTTTTTTGGTTGTTTTGATTAAAATTGTGTTTTTCTGGCAAATTATTGACAAGTCATTAAAGACTGAAGCTAGAAAAGAATGATGGACATTTGAGTTTCAGACTTCATATCCTTCAGAAATTTCATGCTAATCCAAAGCCTGTTATTCTATCAACCTTCTAAGTTTGTAAGATCAGTACTTAACAATTGTCCCTATTTTGGGGCCTTTGTTCCCCCCCCCATTACTTATGGCTTTTTCCGGATTTCTTGCTCTAAGAAGTTGAAAAGTATGATTGGTGGGGATGCCAAAACTGTGAGCATGCATGTCAAGGTGATGTGTGAGTCATCCACAAATTGAAATTGGAATGAGTCACACAGGTCAATATTACAAAGATTGGCAAAATGCAATGATGGAGAAATCCCATGCATATCTATTCCATTCTGTGAATGTCAAGAATGCATGCATGATGGACTTGTTACTTGCCTTGCATATATGCTGCCATCCATCATACAGATACAGGTGGAGCTGCTGTGCAACATTGCCTGTAGGGTGTACAACAGCGCCACCTGGGTGATAGCATGGTTCCTGCATGTAGGCTCAATGTCTACCCTCCCACTACTGTCATACATGTGGAGCAGTATATCTGGACAGCTTCAAGTGAACTTGGTGTTTCTTCCATTGCCTTGCATAACAGAACACCCTCACATTCAGTATCTCTGCATTGTGAGGTACCATGTAGGGCGTACTCCATCCCTGGTAAGATGTGGGGGTGGAGACTCTCTGTTATGTTATCCCAATCATTCTGGAATCTGGTCCCTAATGTTATTTCCTTTTCATTGGTTTGTGTTTGTAGAAAATATTTTCCTGCCATATACTTTTTTCACAGAAAAATGCAGTTTTGTGAAACACCTAGAAGATGTCTTTGTATGTTGAAGCTTTTCTTTTGTCAAAAGTGTGTTTATACTTATAACTGGCAATGCTTTTCCCATATCTTCCCTAGGTCACCAAACCAGTTAAACACCTCCACCTCACATCAATAAGCTATGAACATTCATTACCATGTTAAGCAGAACACACCATTATTTTGTGACCTTAAGCAGGAATAACTGGCTAATTATTGCTCAACAGGCCAAGACAGTGCTCCTGTAACTATTATGTAGCATCTTTTGTATAAAACTGATGGGCAAGCATAACTAGTAAGCTCACAGCTCTCCCAATATTTCCTGAGGTCTAGACAAAAGGATGTTATAATACTGGACAACCAATTTACTGCCTTCACACTTGTGAGATAGTCTATTCCAAATAGGTTCTGTGTTATAGAATATGCTTTTTCTCTTTGTTACACACATGCACAGACACTTGCACACACACACACACACACACACACACACACACACACACACACACACACACACACACACACACACACACACACATTTAGAAATATCAGTGAACAATTAAAGCATTTAGTCAGTGTGGATGAATGCAGAAGCATTCAAAAACAAGCCAGTACATTGCTGTTAAAAATACATGCTGCCAAGCTGTTCTTGACCAAATCTATATCACTGTTGTAAGTACATGCCTTTACAGTGGCTTGTGTATAATATAACTAATGGTTACAACAACTTCCTGAGAAACTGAAGCTGTTGACTTCATGTGTGACTTATTTTATACTATTTCAGCTAGTGTAATAATTTGCTTTATATCATTACTGTGGTTTTGCACACAACTGACCTAATAGTTAAGACCTTCACCTCCCATACACAAGGTACAAGGTTCAATGTGAACCTTTGGTTAATGCCTGTATAGAGTTTGGATGTTCTCCGTGTGTCTCTGTGGGATTACTCCCCAAAAAACACATGAGTATTTCCACCTCAAACTCACTCAAGAATGGAGTTGTAGGCAGTAGCACAGACTATAGATGACGCCTATAGCGCGTAGAGCTGTATAGATCAACCACTTTGGACATCGATTGTGGTGCACAGTATCCTCTAGATAGAAGAACATGGATAACAGACTGTACACCATGTCAGGGTTAGCCGTTCAATGGTATAATAACTGGCGCCAGGTAATTTGGTTGTGTTGACTAATGTTGCCAAAAACATGCATGATTATTTGTTGGTGATAAGTGGTTTCATGACTTGGCCTACTCTGACCTACATCAGAGACCAATGCTAATGGTAGGTGGGGTCTATGCACTCCTATTGGCCAGTGTGTGTGCTCGCCATGAAGCCCAGCAGACCTGAGTCAATAAGATACTGGCCGACCCAATGGCCCTGTTTAGGTTATCTGGGCTAGCACTGTTGAGTGATAACTTGACATAAAACCAATCAACCTGCCAAAAATGAACTAAGGATTGTTACACTCAATATATAGGTTCATTGAGAGGATGAAGCTTGGAAGTGGATGACATTATGGTAAGAAGGAGGCTGGGCATACTCTGTATCCAGGAGACAAGATGGAAGGGCAATGCAGTAAAGCCACTTTGGTTGGGATCCAGAGTCTACTACTCAGGAGGATTACAGACTAGAGATGGTTTTGGAATTGTGGTGAGAGAGAGGATACAGAAAAAAGTGAAGGATGTCATAAGAATTAATGTAGACTCATGGGAATCAAACTCCAGTGAAAGGATAGGGCAGTATTTATAATCTCAGCCTATGCCCCACAGTAGGATTGTGATGGTGAGGAAAAGACTGTGTTCAAACAGCAGCTGTAGGACCTGCTAGATAAAGCAGGGCAGTATGAGTTTGTTTCAATAATGAGGGGCGTGAATGCACATATCATGACAGACAGAACAGGATATCTGGACTGCCTGGGTTCTTATGGGTGGGGCAACAGAAATAAGGAAGGAGGAGCCATTTCAGACATCTGCTGGAAAATGGCTTGAAAGTGGCCAACACATGTTCAGCAAGACAGACAATCAGAAGATTATAAATAATGGTGATCAGCATGCAGCTTGGGTAGACTTTATCCTAGGAAAGGGCACTGAGGTAGAATCAGTGATTGCAAAGTCATTTCCCAGTGAAACAGTTGCACCACAGCATAAACCACTGGTTGCCACAGTCAACTGCAAGCATTGCTTAGCGAAGCCTCTAAGGTCAACAGAGAAAAGGCTGAAGATCTGGAAGCTGACTGGAGAGAAAGCACAAGAGTTTGATGAAATACTCAGGGCTCTAGCACCTTGGGAAGAAGAGGAAATAGTGGGAGTTGAAGAAGAATGGCAGCACCTCAAAACAGCATGTGTGAGGACTGTAGAACAGATAAGTATCTGAGCCATGTATGTAAATAAGGAACGTAAGGAAAGCTGATGGTAGAATGCAGAAGTCATCACAGAAAGAAGAAGAGCAAAATAAGTCGGAGATAGAAAAAACAGACTAGGCTAAGAAGGAATGCTGACTGGCTAACAAACAGACTAAGAGGATGGATGCAGTAGTTAAGAACAAGACATCACAGACACTCTACCAGCTTCTGGAAAAATGACCCATTTGATGGCACAGAAAGAAACGCTATCAGATGGAAAGGCAGAGACAGAAAGATAAATAAGATAGTCAGACACCCTTAACTTGCTCACTAGTCCACAGGACATCAAAGGCAGATGGAAGGAGTACTTCCAGAAGCTTATGAATGAGGAAAATTTCACAGAAACTGCACTGCCCCAAACACAGCCTATGAAGAAAAAAGAAGATGTGCCCACCTGAGAAGTAAGAGCAGCTCTAAGGAAAAAGAAGTTAAGGAAAGCAGCAGGCTCAGATGAGGTCATGGCAGATATGACCTAAGATCTCAGGTGAATTAGGGGAGAAATAGCTGCTGATGGTGCTCATAGCACTATGGAGAGAAAAACATATCCCAGATGACTGGAGAACAAACACATTAGTGTCAGTCTACAAGAACAAAGGGGGCATTCACAACTATAGGCAGCATAGATGTATCAAACTCCTATGACACTACATGAAATTTCTGGAGAGAGTGACTGTCAACCAAATACACAGAGCAGTAGAATGTAAGATGGGAGATGAGCAGTTTGGATTCTGATCAGGATGCAGCACAAATGACCTGCAGTTTGCAGTGAGACAGATAGTTGAGAAGAAGCTATAGATGAGGAAAGAGTCCAACTGGGCATTCCTAGACTTGGAGAAAGCATATGACAAGGTCCTTAGTAAACTGATTTGGCCAATCCTGTGATGGTTCAATGTCCAAGAAACATTGATAGAATTAGTGCAGGCTATGTACAAGGACCCAATGAGAAAAGTACAAACAGTGTTTGGACTCACAGAGAGGTTTCCAGTGGGAGTGGGTGTGCATCTGGGTTCAGCTCTAAGCCCATTGCTGTTCATACTGGTGATGAACTACATTAGCAAACAGGTAGAAGGGGGAAGATCAGCAAAGCTGTTTTATCTAGACAATGTGACATTACAGCAAGAATTCAGTAAAGGATAAGGGAATGGAATGCAAAACTGAAGACACATGAGATGAAACCGAGTACAAATAAGGCAGTTGTAATGGCAGCAAATGGAAGAAATCAGAAGAAGCTGAGAAATGAGACAGAATGAAAAATATTTCAAATGTTTAACAACTTCTAGAACATGAGAGAGGTAGTTGAGGTGAAAGGAAGTCTGGATTAGAATATCAAAGCTAGACTCAGAGGGGCTATAAGCAAATGGCACAGAGCTCTATTGGTAGTGTATGACAAAATAATTCCAACTAAGCTGAAAAGTAAGGTGTACAAAACAGTGGTGTGACCAGTAGTACTGTATGGTACAGAAACCTGGTCAGTGATAGCAGAGCAGCTGAGGAAGCTAGAGGTGATAAAGATGAAGTGCCTGAGATGAGTGGTAGGATGCATAATGTGGGACAGAAGAAGAAACTGAGGAAATCACAGCAGAAGACCAAGTAGCTCCAATTTCAGAGATCAAAGAGAACAGATTACAGTGGTTTGGCCATATGTGTAGGAAAGCAGAAGGGAATTTGCTGATGAATATTTGGGACAGGCAAGAAGAAGGTATGTGGAAGTGAGGATATCCAGCAAATAGATGGATGGATTGAGGGACACAAGACCTGCTATAGTCAGACATGACTGTTGAAGAAGGTAAGAAAGTAGCATTAAATAGAGAGAGAGAGAGAGAAGGGAACAGTTGCTGCAACAGCCCAACCCCACATAGAAAATGGGAATAAGGGAGCTGATGATGACAATGTGGTTTTGCTTATTGATATGTGTGACTTACTGCACAATGTTTAAGTTGTGTCATATGACTAGCATACTGTATCCTGTCTTATTTTAGGTCATGGCTGAATGGGGTCCAGTGAGCCAGTATGTTTACCCATCTAACAAATCCATTCATTTATTCATTTTTTTGATACCCAATTTATTCTGTTCAAGGTTGCAAGGGAGCAAGATGTTATCCTGACAAGTAAGGCACATTAAGCAGAGACCCCGATCTATCACAGGGTGTATGATCAGCATGCACTGTACAGTCTCACACACACACACACACACACACACACACACACACACACACACACACACACACACACACACACACGTATTGCAATTTCATCCATCATCGTGAATGAAGGATATGGGAACTGCAGACCTCTTTGAAAAGTCATGTGGACAGTGGGAGGATATGAGAACTCTGCAGAGAAGGCACCCCAGATGGGAATCGAGTTAGAGAATCAAGCACTTTGAGGCAGCACTACTAAGTGTTGCAGCATTGACTTGCCCTACGTGACTAATCAGGAAATCACTGCCATGACCTTCATCATCAAACGAAGCCATCTGTCAGCTGATGAAGATACTTGTACAGTGTGCTGTAATCCAGTACCTACTTTCACTACCACCATCTCTAAGTCCTCTATACAAGCTGTCTTCTTTATGCACATCTCAGGCTTTTCATTGTGTCCAATTTAATTTGACACGCTCCTTAAATAAGTTATTATGCTCTGCATACAATACAACAGCAGTCTCAGTAACCTTCAGTATCTATTTTCAGTCCTGGACATTTTTCCACTCACAGAAACATCACATATGTACTTTATTGTCATCATCATTAAGATTCAGGTTGACCTGCATCAGTTATATCCTTGACTGTAAATAGTTTACACCTTGTAAAAACATTTGCTTTGTAAGTGCATATATCCTGATTCATATTTATTATTTTATTATTATTTATTTTACATTTGTTGCCCGGGCTAGTCTAGCTGGATATATGTCCATTTTCAGTAGAGGCCCAGGAAGATAAGCTCCGTGACACACTGATAACATAAAAATTACAAACAAATATAAAAAAATTACAGTAGTAAATACACTGACAATTCAGGTTAATACAGAAAATCATTTGAAGAGGACAGACGCCATTACAATGTAAACTGTAGGATCAAAATAACATGTAGGTACATTACTTAATGAAAAAGGGAGGCGTACAGGCTGATTCAATGTACAAGTACAGTACATAACTTAATGGCAAAAAAAGGAGGCATACAGGCTGATGCCCTATCCAAGTACAGTACACAATGACAGAGGCAGCTTAACGCTCAGTAGTAATAATGAGTTTGTTTTAACAAATAGGTAAAAGAGGGCAGGAAAATAATGAGATACAGAGTGTAGAAGTTAAATATTGTTAAAAAGGATGACAGAAGAGTTAATGAAAAGTAAAGGGAAGGCAGAGCATATTAGGGTAGAGCAGATAGGTTTAGTACAGGGGCATAACCAGTGTGTTATAACTAGTCAGGGTTAGTACAGGGGCATAACCAGTGTGTTATAACTAGTCAGGGTTAGTACAGGGGCATAACCAGTGTGCTATAACTAGTCAGGGTTAGTACAGGGGCATAACCAGTGTGCTATAACTAGTCAGGGTTAGTACAGGGGCATAACCAGTGTGTTATAACTAGTCAGGGTTAGTACAGGGCATAACCAGTCTGTTATAACTAGTCAGGGTTAGTACAGGGGCATAACCAGTGTGTTATAACTAGTCAGGGTTAGTACAGGGGCATAACCAGTCTGTTATAACTAGTCAGGGTTAGTACAGGGGCATAACCAGTGTGTTATAACTAGTCAGGGTTAGTACAGGGGCATAACCAGTGTGTTATAACTAGTCAGGGTTAGTACAGGGGCATAACCAGTGTGTTATAACTAGTCAGGGTTAGTACAGGGGCATAACCAGTGTGTTATAACTAGTCAGGGTTAGTACAGGGACATAACCAGTGTGTTATAACTAGTCAGGGTTAGTACAGGGGCATAACCAGTGTGTTCTGAGGAAAAGTTTCAGTCTATTTTTGAAGAGAGACAAAGAGGAAAGTGAAGAAAGGTCGCTGGGTAGGAGATTCCAGAATTTTCCCACCGTATTAGAGAAAAGAGAATCTCCAGCCCTGTTGTTAGATTTAGATGTGTTGACTAGAAGTTTCTGAGATGAACATAAGGACTTCAGATTATTATAGGGGGTGATGATGGTGGATAGAGTAGGAGTATTGGAAGGTTGGTAATATACCGGTGGATAGCCTCATACACAGGTGCATTGATGGAATATTTTGAAGCAGAAACTATTGCTTTTAAACAATATGGCAAATGCCTAACAGTTATAGCAGACATGGAGAAAGTATGATCTGTTATTAGGTCTGACTTAATGTTATGATCTGGCTGATTGAATGAAGTTGGAGAACAGCCTTTTTGTCTGTGATAAAAATCCTGTTTATGTACAGGCTTGATCTCCTTTTAAAAACAAAACCAGTTAATCCATGGCAGTATGCTTTAAAGATAAAAGTAGTGATAATGCATACTGAAATGGGCAATATTTAAATCAAAGGGTCAGAATCCAAAAGTCTTGAAGAACTGAGTAACATGCCCAATTGCGCATGTTACCCCTTGTCTGATTCCAAATGAAAGGGCTCTTAGTCAATACCCATTCAGCATGTGTTAATGGGTGTGGCAAAACCGTACACCGGAATCCAAGAGGGAATTGAGCTTGCCTCACTGAATTAATTCAGCCTTGTTTATTGGTGAGCCTCAGTAATGTACAATGCCAAATTGATGGCAAAGTTCATTGAAATTAATGGGTTACTGATGAGGAGGAAATTCCATCTGGAGGTTGAACTGGATCTTAGAAGGCATAGGTGTGAAACCAGACTGCCTGCAACACCTAGTCCCAGACAAAGGTATAGCTGTACTGCTGGCATCTGAAGTTTGAGGGGGCTGCCTGGGGTTACATTAGTCAGTAAGTCAAGCCATCCCCCAAAATCCTCTGTGGAAGGCTCATTCTTGTATCTATTTTAAAAAAAAGGTTGCATGTCTTGATGGGCTAGTGGGCCCACATCCCTTATCTTTGACATGCTTGCTGTCATGCCTGCATTCATCAGCCCACCCTACAGTTGGTCCTGTGTTGCTAAACAGCCTCATGGCCATGTAGTTCTACCTGTATAACCAAGCTGGTATTACAGGCAGGCTCCCTGCCTGCAGTACTAGGTCCCTCACTCAGATGCAGCTGCTCTACCTGAGAAGTTTGTCTGCAGACAGTGAATCTATGGAGTCCTCTGCTAGTTTTAGCACTATGCACAGTGTAGGTAATGAGGTTCATTAACATTAAATGTTATTCAATTTTATTGTTTTTTGAGGTATTGAATTGGTCAGATCCTGACCTCTGAATAATGTTATCCAAGGGGGCAGGTTGGATTTCCCTAATCAGAGTAGCCAGGATGGGATGACTCAGACTGTGTGCTTTTGCTACTTGAATGTTGTAGAATCCAGTTTACAGTCTCTCGGGGTATCTTATGCATAAGACTTATCTATCTATCTATATAATGTATATACATACATACATACATAGTAAACACTAATAAATACATGGAGACTTAAATGGTAATTGGGTGTGTCATTACCCATATATGTTGGCTTCATGAATGATATGTCCAGCAAGTGTCCATGCACTCGTTCTCTTTATTGTAACCAAGAAAAAATTATAGGAGGTGGAAAGTAACATATATGAGGGGCTGAAATCAGGATGTTTTACGCAATTGCAAATATCTTAAGGTTGGAAATCAAAACAATGAGTAATACAAGGAAAGGAGGTTCCAAGTAATAGCCAATGTAGTGAATTGGAAACTGGCAGAGAGAACATTTGCTCTAGTTTTCCATTTCCCTTAATGCCAGCACAATCCATACCAGATACTTCCATGTATGCTCTAGGAAGGGTTGTCATATCAATTCACATTCTTGAATCAGTAATGGATTGGGGCAATGAACTAAAATTAATGCATTTTATTTTAGTTGGAATTACTGAGAAAAATAAAAAAACTTATAGTTAGGTATAGCACACACATATTGGATACACTATATCATTACTTAATTCTAAGAAAGTCCCTTATGTTTCTACCAAGTTTACCTTTTTTACTTTTGCTTACTGAAACTAAAGCATGTGCTTTGTAGTGTAAAATATTTAGCTAGAATTGCTTTGAAATTGTAGTCTTTTATTAATTATTGTGTTCACATGTTCTAAAAATAAACTGCAAACCTTCCCGTGTACTCCAGGTTTTAAAGTAAGACCTTGCAAAGGCTCCATGGACCTGCCCATAGGAATGAAGAGACTAGAAACTTCACCATGAAAGGCAGCAGAACTTACTAGGAGTCAGCAAGAAATGGTGGTGTGTGATCCATTACAGAAGGCAAAAAAAATGTCTTTCTTTCTACTATGTCTCACTTTTAGGATATCGATTAGACAAAATGAGGGAGTAGAATGGGGCACCTAAAAGTACAAGTTAAGAGACATGGCATCTATAGCAAGTATTTCACCCCTTGTACATGCACATTAAACAGGGTGTAGTAGAAGCCAAGTCAGCCATTTACAGGTCTAGCTCCATTAATAAATATCAAGTTAGATATAAAATTGTATAGTATTTTTTTTAATCTATTGAACCACAGCTGACAAGCCCTGTCAGACTATTAGATTAAAAAAGGGGTGAACAGACAAGGGACAGGCCATCTTGAGTTAGTCAACAATGGCTTTTTAAATATCATACCTGAGGATTTAATAAAATCCATGTAGGAATAGTGTAAGTCCTACACGGAAGGTACCATGGCCGTGTCTGCAGCTCCCCCTCAGCAGCGCGCCTTACATATTAATGAAGGCGCATTACTGAGAGAGGGCCATGTAATACAGTTACAGAATCAGTGTAGGGGGTGTGTTAAAGTGTCTGGAGATGTGTAACATACCCCCTGCACTGCCAAAGTGCCAAATAGCCAGTGTATGGTACTGAAAATGCTATTTAAATATATATTTTTTTTGTGTTTGCAATGGACACTTGCCAGACATCTGAAAAGAAAAAATGGATGGATTCAATTATAAATGTAAAGGTCAAGTTTAAGCATAGCTAAGTGGGTTTGCACTGCGAGCCACAGTTCTCAGTGGTGCTTAAATGTAGTAGAGAGATATATATAAAAGTACAACACCAATTCACAAGGTTATGTAGCTGAATGGTTAGAGTAACAGCCTCATGTGTAGTAGGTGCAGGGTTCGAATACACACACCAGTTATTTTGCAAATATATATTCTGATAGTTATTTTAAATCCTGGTGAAATAATTGTGTGATTACACAGGTTATTAATATTATTGTGCAAATACACATTTATGAGATGTACTAGTAAGCCCTGATCAGAGTAGCCAGGATGGGATGGCATACACAGGTTATTAAGCATGTATGTTGCAAATACATGTAAGGGATGTATTTTAAACCCCTGCTGGAATATTGTATGTATGCAGAGACATTTTATGAAGCATTTATTTTGCAATTACACAATATCAAATGTATAATGAAATCCTGCAGCGCTGCACCTAGCTAAGCTCTACTAAGGAATATTTTAGCAGTGCTTAGCTGGATTGTGCATTGTTAAGCAGTGTTTCCGCTACGTAATGCCTGTTTAAGCATTGTTCAGCTCAGCTAAGCTGGTTTGCACACCGCTAAGCTTTGCTAAGCATTGCCAGTTTAAGCACTGGTCAGCTGAGCTCAGTGAGTTTGTGCAGTGCTAAGCGAAGCGCCGCATTTTTAAAAATGGTCCAATGTTGGCAAAGGGTGGGAAAACAACCTTATTTAAGTGCAACAGGTGGGAATATAGGCAGAATATGTTGGAGTTTGATCTTGAAAGAGACTATGGCTGGAGTTGAAGAGGGTAAGTACTTCTGGATACAGCAGTGGGACATTCTGGAGTCCAGGGTCATGGTTGGACTCCTCGTAAAAGACCATGACATCTGGCTGCTACCAGGGGTCAGAATATAAACCGGAGGCCTGGGACCGGCTGGCACATGACCTCACCAGTGCAACTGGTATCCCCCGCACAGGTGACCAGATGTGTCACCATGTTGACAACCTAAAACGTAGGAAGAGGGATCTCTTGGCCACTTGGATCCAAGATGCCTGGGATGACAATTTCCCACAAGTTTGTAAGTATTGTTAGCATTACTTTACCAATAAGTAATATGTATGTGTGATGGACAGGTGCACAGAATGGTGTGTTTCTCTCCCCTGCAGAGGAGACAGCTTGCAACCTGGAGGCCCATGCAGGGCACCTGGCCAGGCTGTGTTGAGAGTGTGGTGAGTACAGATGTATCTTGCAATCTATAGTCATATAAACAAGAAAGAGTACATTAATAACTGCCAGTATGTTTTGAGTGTACTGCAATGAATGCGGTCATAGACCTGGACTGATATAACTGAGTAATGCCAGTTACAGTTCAATAAAGATGAAAGCATGATTCCTGATAATGTTAAGGGAAAAAAAGTTACCACTGCATTAATAATGTTAAGGAAATAAAGTTCAAATGCATGAATAATGTTAAGGAAATAAAGTTCAACTGCATTCATAATGTCAAGGTAATAAAACTGTACTGCATTCATAATGAAAAGGAAATAAAGTTTCTACTGCATTAATGGTAGAATTACAGCTGTATTGCAAGACCTGCATTATAGGAAGTGTTCATCAATAAAGACTGTTACATGTATATCAATCACTGCATGATGTCACCCCTAATAAAGCTGTGTTGTGCAATATGTGTGCATTATGGGCTGTTGGTCATGTAATTGAGTAGTACAACTGCTGTGAAGTAAAAAATGGGAATATTACCATGAAGTGACTGAAGGTTAGCTAATAATGAAGTATTTTGCTAAACTGTGGATATGGAGCTGTCCTACAACATATATTGCATTATGATATTTCTTCTGCACTAATATCTGAACCTAGAATATGAACAGCCAAGGTATATAGTGTGTATCTCAGGATTGTCTTGTGTAACCATTGCATTTGTGCTATATTCATTCCTGATCTTAGTTACGCTGTTGCAGGCAAGTATGAAACTGTAATAGTTGTAGACTTCAAATATGCTCTCTGCAACTGTATATGGGTCAGGTAGCCAACCCAGCACTCTGATATGGTCTATACACATCACACATAGTTCCACCCACTATGGGGTTAATTGTCTGCACCTGCATTCCATGTATTAATGCACAGTTCATCTACTATCGCTGTCATGTATGAATCTCATGCATGTATGTTCAAGTGTCACTGCAATCTTGTATAATACTCTACCTCTATTATCAGGTCACAGTTTGCTCCAGGTGATCTATGGGCACATATCAGTCAATCAATGGTCACCTGTGGTGCAGTAGCTCAGTTTGATAACAACTAGGTATGATGTACATTTTGTCACACACCGGGGTTTGAATCCAGGGACAAGTACTACTAAATATTTATAGAAACAGTTATGTATTGTTAACAGATGATCTCCACACAGGAATTACAGGTAAATAAATGGCTGTAGTAGTTGTTTGAATGGGTTAGTAATTTGTGTGTCCAGATGTAACAGAGTGTTAACAGCATTGCTCAGCAAGGTGATAAGATATCAGTATATAAAAAGTCAACATGTACAATAGTAATACAGGTTACTAAAACAAATACAACTGTGTAATATTGGTATGGCTGTATGCCTGCTGTGTCTGTGAATGTCTGCTGATAGTCTAACCCCAAGCCTGCCAAGGACAGCATGATAAACATAACATCTCTGTACTGTGAAAGATACAAGTCTCTCAAGTGTCACATTGTCATGGACTGTGATCACTGTTGCTAAATCCCTTAGATGCAGATTTAACATGCACTTAATTTATGTCAATAGCACAGTCACACTACATCAGTAAACAGTACATCTTGATTCTCATATATGTTCCCCTGACAAAGTCCCCTGTAGTTGTGTACTTGTAGGTGATACAGTTTGGCCCATACTGTCCCATGCAGATAGCTTGAGAGGTATGTAGGTGCTACAGAAGCTATAGGGCACTTTTATACATAAAGTAAGGGTAGACATGTAGAGCATATCAGAGTACTGTTGCACACAATTTAGCCTATATTGGTAGTAATGGAATGTCTTTCTCCCCCCAACCCCTTATCTGCATCATAATTTATTATTGTTATACATCGGATATGGCTTACTTTTAACATAGGTTGTTCTCAAAATGTTATGTTGGGCCTTGTGTTTTATTATTGTTATATATTACAATAGTTGCATACTAACATACCTTGCTGAATTACCTATGTTGTTGGCCTTTTGTAACTGTTACTGGCATGCTGTTACAATATTGACTGTTATACCACTTATTGTTGTGTTCCATATGCTATGCAATGTTATGTTACTGGGTTAATTGGAACAACCTGGCATGCTGTTATAACTAACATTTAAATGTTCTGTTCATTACTAACCTATACACTTTGTAAAAACCTCAACACCCTAGCTCGACTGGGTAGGCCGGTTCCTGCAAATTCATCTACCCTACCTCAAACGGCTGTGGCACTGGGTCCAAGCATGTCTGGGACCCAAACTGGAGCTGCCCCTCCACCAGTCCTGCACCACCTTGGGTGGAACCTCCTCAGCGGATGGGGCCCATCCCCCCTTGGTGCAGGTGCGGAGAGGGAGTTGTCACTCAGTGACAGCTACCAGGCATGGTGCGCAGGATTCTGCAGCAAGGGTTTGACGATTGACTGCACCGGATTGAGGGCAGACTGGCCAACCTGGAGGATCTGGCTGGCCCCAGCACCCAGCCCCCAGCACAGCCTCCTTCAGGGCAGTGAAGGAGCATTGTTGACTGCCCATGGGTGGGGAGATCAGTCCTACTGCTGCCATCTGGGGGCACATGGCTCTCTGATTCCACAATACCCTCCCCATCCAAGGTGTTTACCCCTCATGTGTCATACACCACCCCTGTCTGCTGTCTTGTCTGTCTTGCTTGTTTGCAAATGCTACCTCTCCTACCCAACTTACCTCCTATATCCCTTCCCCAACATTCCACTGTCTCCTTAAAAAAATGGGCATCTGTCCCACAAAAAATAGTACCCCATACATAGCTCCCCATTTTGCGCCCATGTACACTGCCCACAATCAATCTTTACAGCAATTAATCAATACAGTTATGTTGCCCACACACCTCTGTCTAACATATGAGGCTCCAAATTCCAAATTCTCTACAACCTGCACAGCTGTTGCTGTACAAGAAAGGGAAAAATATGGTCCTTTCCTACACCCATCCTGCACATCCCTACCTACCTTTCACATTGTTTTTCCCCTGCTTGCCCACATTTCACCACTTTCCTATCACCCCTTTTTTTCTTTTCTTGTAAATAGCACAGGTTTAAGCAGAGCACCACTTCATTCAAACCTGCTTTAATCATCTTCTGGCTTTCTGACATTGTTCTGCACATCAGCAAGATGATCGCCCCTGCTAAGTCTTGAACCTGTGCCCCTGCCAACCAGGGCATATTGCATTAGCCCACTAGGCCACTCAGCTTTGAAGAGCAGCATTTGTTTCCATAAACATATCCTGAGTATCAGTGATGCACATCAGCAAGAATTTCAGCCCTGCCAAGTCTCAAACCCAAGAATTTCAGCCCTGACAAGTCTCAAACCCAGGACCCTGTCAATTACAGCATAGTGCATTCTCCCACTAAGTCACTCAGTTCTGAAACAGAGCAGGTGTTTCCATACACATATCCTGAGTGCCAATGACACACTCCTTGTTCATATAATGGGAAAAATGGAAACATACTTGGGACTGTGATGCAGACACCAAACCAGTACACAGCCAAATAAATGATGGATGTACATGAGACCTAGGATATCAGGTAGAGCTGGCAACTGCAAAGACTGTTGCAGAATGTCCACAGTTGTGCCACTTGCTTTTGGCATGGTTGTCACAAAACTTATTCTGTGTGCTGAAGTACTGGCAAGTCAGTGCAAAGTGAGATTAGAAAAGCATCACAGACAGTTCAGTGTCACACGTCATACCCATCCAAACACACATGTTAATGCCAATCCTGTGTAATAGACTGTATGCATGCACATATGTCTTGCAAAAACACCTGCTATAGTATTGACTCAGTAGCTCAATCTGTTACATTCCTAGCATGCTTTACATTTTGCCACCCACAATCCTGGCTTCCATTCCAGTCTGTTGCACATCAAGTCATGCTTGTCCATGCAACAAATAACTGACTGAGCCATGCAATTTTAAGTAGAACCAGTTGCTACTACTGCAGTCATTCCCAGCATGCTGTACATTTTGCCTCCCACAATCCTGCCCATTCCAGTCTGTTTCATATCAAGTGCATGCTCGTCAAAACAACAAATAAATGACTGAGCCCTGCAATTTTAAGCAGAACCGGTTGCTGCTACTGCAGTCACTGCCACCCATATTAGCATGTCAAAGGCCTGTAGGTTGGGAGACACTTCACAAATATGCATAGGCATATCCTAAATGTCACCTACCACTCTCTGGATGGCATTATTACATAACATATGTACTTGAGACACATGCCTCAACTGGACTGTTATGGGTACCCTCACCCTGGCTATGCTGTGACAACAGAGCTAACACTGCTCCCTCACTGACATACACAACTTGCTGTCCCCCACTGTGTTCACAATCCCCAGTATGACTCCTGGGCAGAATGCAGCAGCTGCAACCTGCAACATATGTGGCAGTATGTTCAGCTACCTGCTACAGACCTACCATACCTCCCAAACACCTAGAACAGGGGAGCCACACAACACCCATACATAAAGGGGTGGGGAGGATGGTCAAGTGACAAGGACATGTGTCACAGTCTTCCCCTACAAACATACACAGCTGATAGAACAGCAGCTACTGCAGCAGCATGCATATTCTGATGCAAATGATGTATGTCACTTACATCTGTCTGTCCCCTTACTGACCTCAACCCACATTGTTAAACAGTAAACTGCCACATAATCAGAAAGTCTGTGCACAATGGCCAAACACAGCATGCCAATCTGTGGACATACCACATAAATCCAGACAGTGGACAGTATTTTTTACCTAACCTATGTGATGCTGTAGTCCCCACACCTTGATAATGTACATTTCACAGGCCAGGAAAAGGGCCAATGCCTACATGAAGGCATTAAATATAGCACTGTGGTGCCATGTCATTGGCTAATGAAAATGCAACCCAGCTGTTCTGGATACAATTAGCAAGTGTGAGCCACAGATTGGTGGACAGCCAATCACCTGTTCATGAGCATTACCTACAAAAGGCAAGCTGTTGCCTATGGTAAACAGGTCTGTGACTTTCTTCATGAAGACAGACTATGTGAACATAAGCATTATGCTACAGGATTTCTGCACATAAAGGAGAACAGCACTATACCAGCTATGTAATAGAAGTCCCCATGTAATGGGAAGCAGATGTGAGGACGCAGTTATGGGAAACAGGGATTACAACAGTAGGTGTGTAGTACATATCTTGGAATGACATGTTGCTGTTAGTCAGCTGTCCCGCACCTACAGGCTTCCCTTTTGGCTCTGTCTCCTGTGATATAGATCACAGCTCTGGCCCTCTGAGTCCCCCCAAAAATGGGCTTCTCATGTATGAATGCTACTGGATTGTATTTTACACAATAATGACAGTAAGTACTAATGGATACAGCTGGCATATCACATGATGTGCTGTCAGTCAGCTCCTCTCACTCTGTGAATGTCACACAGGCATACTTCAAGCATTGTCCAGGTGTCCCTGACTGTTCCTGATGTATTCTGACTAGGTCACTGTGCACTCCACACCCGTATCTCATCACTTGAGAGCTATGCCTAGCATACCTGGTGACCCCTTACAGAAGGACAGCAGGTTATAGCCAGCAGTAGTGGGGGGACACAGGCCCGCCCCCAGCGACAAAGTGCACATGTCGAGCATACAACGTAAGGGAGTGAATACAGTATCAGATATTAATGTACCATAACTGTTTTCTGAGGGGTCTGGCGTGTGACTGCCAGATTCCCCAGACTGGGAACAATCAGTACGTATTGTCTAACTGTTTGCTAGGCATCCACATTTGTCTGGCAGAGGGTCTACATATATCAGGCACATGTAAACATTCTGAAAACATCTGTGTACTGCGGATGTCGGACACCTACAGGGAGGATATCTTACAGCACATTTGCAGTGCTGTCAGTCACTGGGTCACGCACATGTTGCTGGACTGTCCCCATACACTTGTAGTACCACTCACCTATTTGTCATATGGTGGCTGTATGACATGGTACTGGGACATCACCCACAGGGGCCACACCACAGTAGATGGCAGTGAAGGGTGGGGAGACATAACAACACAGTCTGCCACAGCACACAGAGCCATAAGCGGTATACCTAGGATCATAGGAGGTTACTAAGCTATTGGCCCTGAGGCCCTCATGAGCCTAGCCCAGAGATTAGCCCATGTTTATGCAAGTCAGGACCTGATGCCCCAGTCCAACACGGACACAGGTGGAATCCCAAGGGCGTGTGTCCTGTTTACCATCCATTTATCCAGGTTTCACTTAACTCATTCACTCCAATAGGGATCAGGACGTTTGCTCTGTTACTTCCAAAGGGCAGAGCCTAAGCCTTTTGACAGAATCAAATTATGTCCTCACAAATCAAACAAATGCTTATATCTCTGGAACCATGGGGGTTATGAAAGAAGTATAAATGGCAAACCCTTCAGCACAAAATGTTTTTACAATCATAGTATTCCTTAGGGTCTAAACAGCATTTTATAAGTCACAGCAAATACAGTTAACTATTACGTTTGTGATATATTTTAAACAGCTTACAATATCTCACCAGCCTCTTAAGTTACACACATACTGTAAGCAGCATTCTGTTCATCTAGCGGAGAGCTTTCATATGAGGCTAAAGAGTTCTTTCTGTGTTACATGGTTGTTGAGATATTTAGAAAAATGTGAAAATTATACCTATATAAATTAATTTCATAAATACAAAAGTTAATATCCCCTTACCTGCACTTGACAGAGACCAAATATTAATGCCAATTGGTCTGCCATCATGTAAGCTTTAAGATGAAATCTTTTAAAACCTTATACATAGCATGCTTTTGGAATTATTGATGTAAATATGAGCAAACAATATTTGATGCCTACAGGCATCAGTAGGAGTTAACTGCAGATCCACCTGAAGGCGTCACTTGGATGTAATGAGTTAAAAGGGGTAAAGAGGTACTCTGCCAGATGTGGACAGGGTGTCCATTCCACAGCTGGGTGAGTGTGTGAGACACATATCTGACCTGCCAACAACTCCTCTTGATGTCACAGACCAGGTTGAGGGCACATGTGTGGGTTACTTGAGTGGAGCTTGACTTGCGGATGTGCAGCAGTGCCATCAAGGTGGAGTCCATGATCACCTTGTATGCACACAGAGGTCACCTCTGAGGAGTCTGTATGAAATGACATGGAAGCTTCTACTCTCCTTTGCCTGTGTGCTCTCTGGCTTTAGAAGCTTCTCCTGATGGGTTAAACACTCTGTGGTTATCCCCTGCCCAACAGACTCACCCAGCAAAATACCTTGCGAAAGAGTGTAAATCTGCTTCAGTTATCTGCCTGAAGTAGCTCCAAAACCAAACTAAAAAGCACAGCTTTCTAAACTCTTCTCCCAATGGGTTAAACACTCTGTGATCATCCGCTGCCCAACAGACTCGCCCAGTAAAATCCCTTGTGAAAGAGTGTAAATCTGCTTCAGTTACCTGCCTGAAGCAGCTCCAAAACCAAACTAAAAAGCACAGCTTTTTAAACTCTTCTCCCGATGGGTTAAACACTCTGTGGTCGTCCCCTGCCCTACAGACTCACCCGGCAAAATACCTTGTGAAAGAGTGTAAATCTGCTTCAATTACCTGCCTGAAGCAGCTCCAAAACCAAACTAAAAAGCACAGCCTTCTAAACTCTTCTCCCAATGGGTTAAATACTCCATGATAATCCCCTGCCCAACAGACTCACCCAGCAAAATACCTTGTGAAAGAGTGTAAATCTGCTTCAGTTACCTGCCTGAAGTAGCTCCAAAATGAAACTAAAAAGCACAGCTTTCTAAACTCTTCTCCCAATGGGTTAAACACTCTGTGGTCATCCCCTGCTCAACAGACTCCCCTAGCAAAATACCTTGTGATAGAGTGTAAATTTGTTTCAGTTACCTGCCTGAAACAGCTCCAAAACTAAACTAAAAAGCACAGCTTTCTAAACTCTTCTCCCAATGCGTTAAACACTCTGTGGTCATTCCCCTGCCCAACAGACTCGCCCACCAAAATACCTTGTGAAAGATTGTAAATCTGCTTCAGTTACCTGCCTGAAGCAGCTCCAAAACCAAACTAAAAAGCACAACTTTCTAAATTCTTCTCCCGACAGGATAAACACTCTGTGGTCATCCCCTGCCCAACAGACTTGTCCAGAAAAATACCTTGTGAAAGAGTATAAATCTGCTTCAGTTACCTGCCTGAAGCAGCTCCAAAACCAAACTAAAAAGCACAGCTTTCTAAACTCTTCTCCCGATTGGTTAAACTCTCTGTGGTCATCCCTGCCCAACAGAGTCTCCCAACAAAATACCTCGTGAAAGAGTGTAAATCTGCTTCAGTTACCTGCCTGAAGCAGCTCCAAAACCAAACTAAAAAGCACAGCTTTCTAAACTGTAGGTGTTCTTTTTATTGCTATTTATCCACACTCTGAATTTGTTTTTAAAACTATCTGCTTTTAAAAAAGTAAACTGCTCCTTATTTAAAGTATTAGTACAGGGCAGATGAGCATACACACAGGTTAGTTTTTTCTCGCTGTAGTAATTTACTTTGGCCACCTGGTGGCAGCACAATGCCAGCAGTCTACCACTGCACTACAAGGAAGCAGATATACTGAACTTACCCCAATTTGGCTGTTTTTTCCTGCTATCCCTGATTAGAACTCACTGATTGTCTCTGTAGTCTTTTGGTGGCTGAGCCCCACTCCGTTCATTTCGCTACACTCTGCTCCCCTACTCTGCCCCCAATTTCCACCCACCCCCCACTACATCTACATTTATTCTTACCCCCAATTACCTGACCACTCCCTACAGCCACTCACCTGCCACCACCCTAACCACACCCCTAATTTACCACTTGCATCCAAATACCACAAAACCCAAACTATGCAGGCCTTACTTTCATCTCTCCTACTAACCCTCATAACTCTAACCTACATTACATCCTTACACACAAACACACCACTACGGCATGCCACCTACCATACAACACATACCTTCACACCTGTTATTACACACATAAGCTTTCCTATAGCCCCCTCTTTATTTAGTGATAACACAGTACCATTTTTATGTAACAAGTATGTTTCACTATTCTGCACTAGCAAAACATCAAGTAAACTCCACATAGATATTCTACAAACTGCCAAGCTTCAACTTTCATTAAAGAAATACCTCCTTATCTCTGGGGATATTCACCCAAATCCAGGGCCAAGTAACATTATATCCCCAAGCAAACACACTGCAGATCTACTCATCATCAATCTTAACTACTTTCTAGATATACAAAATAAACACTCCAATAACCCCCAAAAGTTCTGGCATGCAATAAACTCCCTACTAAAACCTGGTGAAACCTCCACACCAGCTTCCACCTCCACCTCTACAAAAACAGATAGAGATATAGCCTCCCAATTTAATCACCACTTTACTGAATCCATTAAATCACTATCAACTCAACTTTCTAAAAATGGCTGCTCATCCATACCAACAACTCCTAACAACTCACCTCCCTTTACATTCTCTCCTGTCCCAACCTCATCAATAAAAAAATACCTCTTAAAACTTAAACCTACTACTCTTGCAGCAGATGGTATACCTGCTCATTTACTAAAAATGGCTGCTGATTCTCTATCCTACCCAGTCTCAATCTTAATCCACCGCTCCATACAGGAATCCCACATCCCTCGACTATGGAAAATCTCTTACATTATTCCCCTTCATAGGGGTGGGAATTCCGATGATTTCTCTAACTATCATCCCATAGCCATTCTGTCTCCTTTATCAAAGATATTTGAGAAATGTATACACACTCAGGTCATGTATTTCCTAAACTCTAACAATCTCTTCTCCTCTACACAGCATGGTTTCCACCCACATCACAGCACCACTTCAGCCCTTCTCTCTTTCACAAACCTGGTTAACCAACATAAAAATAACAGCAGATTTGTATCTGCTATATTCCTGGACCTCTCCAAAGCATTTGACATGGTTTCCCACTCCATTCTAATAGATACTCTTACCTCTCTATCCTTTGCCCCTAATACTTTGCATGGTTTAAAAACTATCAGACCGACAACAAGCTGTCCAATGGCAAGGAGTTATATCATCTTTACTCCCAACTACCATTGGTGTACCTCAAGGTTCCATGCTCGGTTCACTCCTCTTTTCTATCTTGACCAGTAATCTAAATACCTCTACCCTACAGGCTTCACTCATACAGTATGCAGATGATTCCACCCTGATCTGCTCCATCCCAAATCTCACCACCCTACAGCATCTCGCCCAGGAATCTTTTACCTCAGTAGAAAGGTGGATCACAGATATTCAACTTATCTTAAATCCCAACAAAACAAAACTATTTCTATTTACCCCAAACAAATCAAAAACCACTCCACTCTCCTTCTCTATCTCCTCCAGTAATGGAACTGTCATTTCACCCTCTCTCCACACCAAGCTGCTTGGCATTGAAATAGATAACAACATACACTTTGACATCCATATCTCTCAAACTATTAAAAAGGTACTCAAAAATGGGGTCCCTATACATACAAAAAGATTTTCAATCAGATCAAGCTCGGGTCATCCTAGCTCAAACCCACCTTCTTTCTACACTCATGTATGCAGCACCTATTCTCACCTATGTTAGAAAATCTGACCTGGAGAAACTTGAGTCATGTTATAACAAAATCGATAAGTTTGCAAAAAATTCCCTCTTTAGAACACACCATTGTATACCTCTTAGGCAACTTCAGTGGCTTGAGCTCCCACAGTTAGTAACCTACCACCAGCTAGTCATAGCTTATAACAACCTAAAATATCCTTAAAAAAACTCCAGCCCTTAGGGAACTACTGACTAACTACATTCCAAATCGACCACTCTGCTCTGCCAACAAATCACAACTCTCTATCTCCACAGCCAACAACACAGCAGTTAAAGCTCTACTTTATCACAGTATAGCAAAAAGTTGGAATAATCTCCCTCCCTCAGTGACTTCTGCACCTAATACCAAACAATTCAAAAACTATACCACCATCTTTCTCTCTTTTCTCCAATTATCAGACCCTTGGCAAAAATGGAAGTAACAAATGGTATCCCTTGACATTTGGAAATGTTATTGTGATCTCTGTCTGTATATTTTGATGACTAACTTAATGTTCACTTGTATATATTGCTGATATGATCTTTCTTTGCATACTGTTCTATTTTGCACAAAATACTGCTCAATAACAAAGTCTTTACTTTACATTATGTATTATTATCATTGTCTGTTGTATTAATTAAGTGAAGCTTTTCTGCCCGGACCTACACTGTAAATGGACCTCGTCTAGTTGGACCATCCCGGTTAATAAATGCAAAAATAAAAAAAATAAAAATAAAAAAATCAGATAGAGGGATAGGGCTTTTAGCCTATCTGTGTATGGTAGATGTTTGAGGCCCTGGTATTCCCTGGTGAGGAACTTCTGTGGTCTCCCCAGCTGCTATATGTGCTTTGCACGGCACATGACAAAAGAGGCATTATACTCAATAATGAGCCTTATTTGGGAGGAATGCAGGAATGTTATGACCCCCATGTCCCTGGATGAGATACCCTTATATATGAGCTGGGCCATGTAGAAGGCTTTCCATACAAAGGAAGCAATATGGTGGTCAAATATCATGGCGCTATTAACCTGTGTGCCCAAATCCCTCACAACTGATTGCATGCTTAGGTCATTGTTACGAATGTGATAATTTGTGGGGACGTCACTCTCCCCAAAGGGGATGACGCTGCATTTTTTGGTATACAGCTTGAGGCCATGTGTCTGGCACCACTTATTTATCTGCGTTAGACCTTTTGGGGGATCTCCACATCACTAGGGGATTTGGTGACAGCACTCAGTATTCAGTCTTCTGCAAACGTGGTCAGCCATAGCCCACTGGTTGTGCCCTGCACCTCAGATGAGTAAATTGCACATAACAGAGGCTCCAAAACAGAACACGGGTTATGCCACTAGTTACAGGTCTACTGCTTGAGGTGGCTTCTGTCAGTGCGCCAATGTGCTACCTATCTGGTAACATATGGATTGATGCCTAGTTGAGAGCGTATATCTATTATGGCCAAGTGGGGAATACTGTGAAAGTCTTTGGCCAGGTCAAGGTAGGCAGTGTGCACTGTCTCTCCCTCATTCATGGCTTTGGTCACTGTGTCAAAGAAGTCAACCAAATGTAACAGACATGATCCCCACTTGACAAAGCCAAACTGTGTGTGATCAAGTGTGTGGAGGTCACCAATGTCCTTGTTAATGAGGTTCATGATAATCTGTTCCATTGCCTTGCAGATCAGGCTAGTTAGGCTGATGGGTCTATAACATGCTGGATCAGTGAATACTCCACCTTAGTGTAAAGGGATTACAGTGGGTGTCCTCCACTCAGCTGGGACAAAGGCAGTATTCAGGCTTTGGTTGCATACAGTGCCGAATGGTGCTGCAGGTTCATGCTTGAGGTCATGTAGGATGCATCCTGCAATGTGATTGGGTCCCATGGAGGCTGTATCCTATGACTTTGAGATGGCAGTTATGACCTGTTCTCTAGATATAAGGGGAAGAGGGCAGGTACCGAGGATGTCCTGATGTACTGATAGGGGTCAGGGGTTGAAGCTTTCACTGACTCTATAAGGCAGCAAGTTTGGCATATCTACAGCACTTGTATATCTGGTGTCCTTGACCACCACTTCTGACCAGGTCTGGGTGCTTCCTTTGAGGTTGCAGACATATGTGAAGAAGGAAATATGACTGTCTGTAGTGGATATCGCCAATGTGGGCTCAGAGTTTGCTTTGCAGAATTTCAGTAGTGCTCTTATTTGCTTGTTCAAGCTAAGGAGACATTGTTTCAAATTGGGCACCTGCTCCTTCTTGGTCTTGGACAGCAATATTTCACTCCCGTTAGAGAGTCTATTTATTGCAGATGTCCACCAGACAGGTTTAATTATCACTGCAGAGGATGATGTAGTCCTGTCGGGTATACTTGACTCCATGCATCTATACAAATGCATGTATAGTGCTTTGGTGTATTTGTGGATATTGGTGCCAGTTTCTACAGAGGGGGCAGCGGCTGTGAAGCTCTTTATACCATCCCTCTGGAGGGTGTAATTAACTTTGGGGATGTTTGTATATCTGGCCCTAGCTAGATGGGTACTGGGGGAGATGGTAACTGCAAACATGACTGCTTTATGGTCAGTTTTAGCACAGAGGATGATACTGTAGGGATGCTGCAGTGGTTACCCATTTTGTTTAATATCAACTCCAAGAGATCTTCACCTCATGTGTGGGTAGCAACTTGCTCTTCCAAGGTATTTGCATTGCCAAATTCCATGAATCTCTGGGCATTTGTGTACTGCGATGAGTAGTTTTCCAATCTTAAAGTCACCCAGGATCAGAGTACATAGTCGAATCATGATAGAGTTGAACATGTCCATATAGCCATAATGGACTTTCTGGTCACATGTGGTTTACTGCACCTGGAGTGCATCCTCTGTGTCTTACTGTTTAACCAGCTTGGAGGTGTGTATGTCTTTCATATAAAGTGAAACCCCATATCCCTTGGCTTTACTGGCCACACCTTGGAGTCTGAGTGTATGATAGGATGGGTGACCATGTAAGGCAGGGGTGCTCTCTGCAGCTTTGAACCATGTGTCTGTGACTGCACAGATGTCAGACTTTTCCAGGGTTAAGACTGCTTGCAATGTGTGCAGATTCACATTTAGACTCCTAGCTTTTAGCAGCATGGCCTTCAATTTCAGATTTGTTGACAGTTTCATGTTAGTAGTGTTAACGTCACCACTTTTCCTAATAAAGGGACTATGGGGTGGCAAGAACCATGGTCAGAAGCTTGAAGGCCAAGTGAGACAGATGGAGGCCATCTCTGGAAGAGCATTGTGGTCTGTTGATCATATCATCCTAGGCTGTCAGGTACTGGATCCCCCTGGAATGGCACCAGAAACCAAGCCAGTTGTTAAGGTCAATCATTTCCTGATTGTATTGCGGCATCATTCTGGGTGATGTCAGAATGCTGCTTAAGGCTAGGGACATACCTGCCTGGGACACAATCAGTGAGCTCAATCATGTCTGACATCATATTATCCAGCGAGGGATGTCTCAGGTCAGGCACGCCAACATGGACTATGACAGACTCATAAAAGTACCTGCAGTGCGTCTGTGCTATGGCAGATTCTGGCACCTGACAGACAAGTAATCATGACCTTCTCCATATACAGCCTGGTGAGATGTACATCTGTGTGTCTCATAATGGAGTCTCCTATGGCTAATATGTTTGATTTATGGTGATGCCTTAGTGGCTGTAGGACACAGGTGTGTGGTTATGTGTGGTATGTGATGTGCAGGGCTGTGGAGTTTGCATGTGTTTTTGTCTCAGAGGTCTCCTTTGTTTGGGGATGTTTATGTGAGGACCTCTGCATATGTGGGTGTGTGTTGTGCAGGTGTGGTTGTTGCATGAGGTGTACTGATTGTATTGACAACCTTTTCAGTGCTAGATATGCAGGCTTGAGAGGGAGAGAGCATGGGCTGCAGGTTCCTAATATCATTGCATCTCTCACAAATTGTGTTCCTTGGTGGTGTTTGTAAATGGCTGTCTTTGTACATGAGGCAGTTGCTACCTTGTGTCAAGATGCCCATATCAACCAGACTGACAGGGGAAACTGTAGGACATTGTCCAGCCATATTTGTCAGAATCTGAGGGAGGAAAGCCAGAGAGACTGAAGGGGTGGGCCTACAGCCTAGGTGCTTAAAACAAACGTAGGAGTCTTACACTACTGCATACAATGTAGACAGGCTTTAAACAAGTAATAGCAGGTGCAACACCAAAGATGCAGTTGAACACCTTAGAGAACATGCAGCAAGTAGCAGGAAACAGCAGAATGAGGAGGGAAATGCATGATGTACTGCCACTATGTTGCTGATAGCCACATACATACTGTGGTGAGAGATGGTGGGGTATGATGTGGGAGTTAACAAAGGATAGTGCTGGCAAATGTGGATGTGCAGAGTATATACATAATGGAGAGAAATGTATGTGGTCCTGTGATGTGTTCCCCTCTTCTTGTCTTTCAGGAGTGATGTACAGATGGAGGAACCCACCTTTTTCTGCAGGTGAGAATGAAGTTATAGTTGACGGCTTCAGACTGCATCATGCCATCCTGCTGTTGAGGAGTCGCCATAATCAGGAACAACACGCTGCACTGTGGGAAGAACTTGTTGCATCAGTAAATCATGTCAGACTACAGGAAAGAAGCTATGAGCAGGTCCGACACCAGTCCACTGACATGATAAATGCTGCATGGCAAAGGGCCGCAGCTTTGGCCAGGGACCATGCTGGCACTAGTGCAGAGCCTGCAAAAAAACAACTCAGCCACAGAGGAGTTCCTGGCAAACCTGGGTTCAGCCACCAGCTCATAAGCATCCAATCCCCATACATTGTGGAGGTGAGTGGCACAGCTTCCACAGCAGAGGCACATCCAAGTAAGCCTCCGGTTGTCATCGCTTTAATCCTGTAGTAGTCATAGTGGCAACTTCTGCATATGTGTACACGGATGTCAGGTCAATCTGCATTTGGGGGTGTGGTTTTGTACTGCACATGTGTGCACACATACTCAGAATGTCAGCAATGTGGTCAGTATCACAGTTTGTACTGTCAATGGGAGGTACAGATGGGACCTCTGGGACAGAATTATGGAAGAGGGTGGAGCAATAATGATTTGAGCCTGTCTGCATGGGACAGGTGTTGGAGACCATGGATTACCTTTGTGAGGTATTTCCATGGCCTTTCCAGTTGGTGTAGATGTCTGCATAGGTACATACCAATCGGGGCATTGTAGTAAATTATTGGTCTATGGAGTGAAGTGAGGACTATAGAGAGGTAATGACCACCTTTTTTCTGGTTACAATCCCTTTACCTATGAGATGAACCACATACAAGGCTTTTCTGACCAATGCCGCTATATGATGGTTGAATGCGAAATTATTATCAACCTGAGTACACAGGTCTCTCAACACAGGTTGAGTGTTTAGGGAGTTGCCACTGATGTGGTAAACAGTGGGGCCGTGTCTTTGCCTAATGGTATAATGATACAGTTTTTTGCATTTAGCTTGAGTCCAGGACCTTGGCACCAGTCCGTAGCTGATGTAAGACCCTCTTGCAGCATGTTAACATAATTTGCAGAGTCAATGACAGACAGCACCCAACTTCCAGTCATCCACAAACTTGGTCAGTACCTACAAATGTAGGTGGTGGGGGGTAGCATTCATGCCTAGATACATGTGGGTTATTTAGGGGCAGCAGTTACTCACAGGGCCTCAAAATGTATACATATTGCACACACATAGGCAAGACAGAATAGGGTTGCCACCTTATCAAATGCCCAGTGTGGGACACTTTTTTTAGTAACGTGAGAGTTGGCAGGACAAACCATACCCATGGCGAGTGCAACAGACAGAACCTCACTTTTTTGACAATATAACAGCTTATTTTTGTAGCATTTGCCTACATTATGCGATTTCTCAAAACATTTAGGTGTTTGTGATGTAAAATGACTTATGCAATTATTTGAATAAGGTAGGAAATGTTTGTTGTCTTGGGACATTTGTATTGCTTTAGTTGTTTTCACAGGACACACCTAGCTAAACATGGACTGCAACTTGCACACTGGGACAGTTGGCAACCCTAACACAGTCACATTGCTACAAGGGCATATATGAACACACACACACACACACACACACACACACACGAACTGCCCTTGTTGAGAGTAGAACTCCTCCTTGTCCAGTTGTATATACTATAGCACTACATATGTATCGTATGTGCCATGAAGCTTATGTGTTTTTGAAGTGTATGCCACTACTATTCAGGTGGATGACATCTGCAGGCACTGTAAAGGTTGCCAATGGGAGGTTAACAGGTTTGCACAGGACCTTAAAATTATATAACCATTGCATACACATACAGGCACGACAGCCACACTGCTGTGAGGGGATATGCTTACACACACACATACACTCACAGAGTTGCCGGTTTTGAAAGTAGAATCCCTACCTATCTAATTATATACACTACAGTACTATGTACTTATCGCATGAAGCTTATGTGTTTGAAGAGTGTCTAACTGTGCTTATAAGGTGGATGACATTAACAGGCCCTGAAAAGGTTGCCAATCAGTGGATTAACAGGCCCTTAAAACTGTATAACCATCACACACACACACACACACACACACACACACACACACACACACACTGCTGCAAGGGGATATGCTTATACACATACACTCACAGAGTTGCCAGTTTGGAGAGAAGACTCCCTACATACCTAGTTATATACACTATAGTACTATGTACTTATCACATGCACCACGGAGCTTATGTGTCTGAAGAGTGTCTCACTGTGCTGCTAAGGTGTATGACATCAGCAAGCCCTGTAAAGTATGCTGATGTGGAGGTTAACAGGTAGGCATGGGCCTTAAAATGTATTAGCATTGCACACACATAGGCAAGGTTGCAAGGGGATATACTTATGCAAACACACACTCATAGAGTTGCCAATGTTGGGATTATGACTCCTACCTATCCAGTTGTATAGAGTATAGTGTTATGTACATATTGCATGTACCACAGAATTTATGTGTTTGGAGTGTGTCTGCCACTGCCGTTGGGGTGGATGACATCAGCAGCTGTTGACAGGGAGGTCACTGTTGTGGAGGACACTAGTCACAGGGCCAAAAATGATTGACCATTGCACAAACATAGGCCTGTTGGGCATGTGTATGCTGCTGTATGTGGAATATCTACACACACACACACACACACACACACACACACACACACACACACTCACACACACACACACACACATACAAGGTGGCTGATATGAGAATAGAACCCCTACCTACTGATACACACTACAGCTCACCGTACTAGTTGCACATGCCACTGGTAAGAATTGGTGTGCAAGTGGTTGCAGCACTACATCACTCTATACCTTTCTGTGTGTGTCTATCTCTCCTCCTCTTTCTGTATTACTTATGTATATGTATGTATCTATCTATATAAAACTCTACAGGTGCATATATATCGTATATGTGCCACATACTGATAGATAAAGGTAATCATGTCATGGGGACAGGGAGAGACAGTTAGGTATACATTGCTGTCTGTATGCACAGAGATAAATTGACATCTCGGTTCTATAGGCAGATGAGGCTTCAGACATGGGCTGAAATTAGCTAAGTGTAGGAGCATGCCCAGTGTGACCATCAGTACTTGCAAGGGTACTCCAGTCCAGACCTACCTGTACTCCAGTCCGGGATTTTGTGTGCTACAGCCAACTTGCTCCTACACCAGATTACACAGTCCAGTACCTCCCTGATATAATGCCCAAGGGAATTCTCAGCTGTGTGCTGGCCATAATATTTGAGTCACACCTAGGGTGTATAAAGATTGTATTAGACTGAACAGGGTTTTTCATCATATGTCTGGTATGTTTTACATAGCAATGTGATTTCCATACATCAGTGGCAGATCATTATAGATTGGCATGAGGAACTGCTAACAGATATTTGAGTTACTGATTCCATACCCAGCATGGAATCCATGCTACTGCATGACCTGTTGTACTCTACACTTTCTACATTTGTCTGGCCAGTAGTTCATCCTTCACCTTATATGTGGGCCTTTGTCCTGCTCCTGTTACTGGCTTTGTCAACAGTTGAAGCTCTGTGTAGTCGTAGGTATGCTGTGACTGGGATACAAGATGTAACACCACACACAGGGTTGCAGACTTCACACCTCTGACTGTACCTGTTTTGCAGGATGTCCAGCATTGCGCCTCATATGTCAGCTCTGGTCCTTAGACAGTTTGTGTTGTATTGGTATTATAATGCTACATGGAGCCCATACTTCTCAACCCCTTAGAGCAAGGCATCTGGACAAAGCCATACATAAAAGGGGGACAGAGGCCAAAAATAGGGACAATGTTTTAATATTGCTTTTACAAACATAGACAGTTCGTAGGATAACAGATTTTGTATTAGCATGCATTTTCTGAAGGGTATGAATCTGCATCTCAAGCATCTATCATTATTTTATAACATCAGCCTTTATTGATTTGCCACTAGTTTGCCAGAAAACTACAATGTTATGAAAAACGGACCAGAAATATGAGGCAAAAATGTGGACATTTTGCGAAACTCTGTACAGTTGAGAGGTATGATGGTGTCCACTGACTTATTGTAAGTACTGACACAGTTATGTGACGGCCTTCACATCCTGCTGCTACTCTGATTTGTTACAACCTGTTCTACTAGCTACTGTCTAGGTTATTCAGAACTGTGTACTGTCCATATCTGTGGCTCCCCACCCTCCATTGTCTCTGGCTTTGTACAGTTTTCTTGCAGTAACAAATGGTGACACATGGACACTCTGTAGAACTGCTATCATAGCTGTAGTTCACATGTAAGTTAGTAGGCACAGCCAATCTCAAACCATGAACACCATCAACCATGGTAATGTACTTAGCTCACTAAGCCACAACAGCCACAAGATAGTGCAGTTTAATTCCTGACACTATCAACCACAGATATACATAGCACATTGCCACCTGCATATTGTGGAAATGGAACATGTCACCATGTTGATTGGGACGGCATGGGTATTGTGTGGTCTGCTTCTATTACCTTGCAAACATAATGTTACTGCAGTTGTATGGGAACATGGGTGTGTTAGGGGTATAGGACTCTAGCACTGACAGTCATGCATCTGTCCTATGACCCCACTTTTTGTCATTTCCCTCACATAGTGCAGTGGATTTTGCTGCCTTGGGGTGTACTGCATATTATGGGGTGGCCAGTATTGGGTAGAGAGTTCCTGTTGTCTCACATAGCTGTCAGTTGTCTGCACGTATCCCAGTAACCCAGTCTAGTCCCTTGTATACATGCAGCAGGTCCATACATATGCTACCATAGTCTAGTACCGCATACATTTGTTGTAAAGAAGAGTGACTTACCTTGTGCCTGCAGCAGCTGAGATAACAGTGCTTCAGGGTTGAATCTCTCAGATGCACACAGTACATAGCCAATACATGGCAAGGTAAAGGTTGTGTGTTGTGGCTGGCATCCTTTTTACTATGTATGTGAGTCAGAGTGAGGTGTCAGTCCCTAGGTCCCTAGGATGTCAGTGCATGTGCTATGCATTGCCTCCTTGCCAAGACCAGGGCATACTGGGCATGCCTACAGGGACAGCCACAGGGGGTTCCTTCTCTGAGTCCCCCTGTGGCTGTGGAGAGCTTGGCAATGGTGGGGGGCTGTGTGTCCCTTCCCTGTAATGTTTCTGTTGCAGTTGTTTCCGCAGGATCATAATATGTAGCATGGTACATACTGTGAACATGTGTGAGCATGTGGCTGGAGAATACTGAAGGGGTCCACCATATATATCAAGGCAGCAGAACCGTGACATGAGCAGCCCAAACACATGCTCTATGATGTTTCTAGTTTGTGCATGTGCCTCATTATGGCATTCTTCGGTAGGTGTGGGTGCTTTTCTAATAAGTGTCATCATCCAAAGTTCCAGTGCTTAACCAGCATCCCCCAGCAGATGGCCATACATGATGTCCCCCCTGGCAAATGTCTGGTACAGCTGTGATGCATGCCAGATGTGGAAGTCATGATAACTTCCAGGGCTGCCATCACACACATTCTTGATAATGTCCTGGGCATTCCACATGACCTGGCAGTTGATGGAGTGATACCCCATAGATACTAGTGGTCTCGCACCAGGTGGTGCTGTGTGTGACTGGTGTGCACATGGCAGGCAGCACTCAATACCTCAGGGCCCATGGTACTGGTGGTGGTAGAAAATGATGTGCTGGCTCTCTCTCAGGGGTGGGGGTAAAAATAAATTATAATATGGCATGTGTTTGCATAGCAGCCAGCCAGAAAACTGGAGAGTACCCTGAATGCAGATGCCTGAGAGACCACATTTTGTCCCCTGGGTTCCCTCTGTTGGCTCTGGGTCAGAGTTGAGGCGGCACAGCTCGGTCAGCATCAACACGGTGAGCATCCTATCTGAGTCCTACATACAGACAGTGCAGCAGCAGCTATCCCCATCATTTCATTAAAATCACAAGTGTGTAGTGTAGTGTGTAGTGTCCAGGTATGTGTGAAAAAGGAAAGAGAGAAGGGTTGTGCATTTATAGTGGTGTGCTGCTGCAGATGCAACCTGTGTGATTGGCTGACTGTGATGCATTCCACCTGCCATGTTTATCACTGAAGGTTTAGCAGCACTGGACCCCCTTAGCTGTGTAGCAGAGCGCAAACGGCACTACCCCCGAGCTCAAATCTTAAACCACACAGTATAACACACCCTTTTGATATCAGCTACCTGTTCTACATTCCCTGAATACTTATTATATTTATAATGATTTGCATTGCTTTTTGGACTCACTTGGCATAGCTGGGCCATTTCCCATCATACATTGCAATATCCAACCTTTTTTAACTTCCCCTATGGGTGAAGCCCCAAATAATAAAATATGGATGACTGGATTAGTAGAGAAGAGGTAAGGGCATATCAAAAAAGTGCCTAGATAAATGGAAGAAAAAAGATTAAGATAGTATAATAATATTCCATAAAAAACCTAAGTTTGCAGTTAGGTGCAGCTCTGCTCAGGATGTGTGACAACAGGGTCAAGGAGCATGACAGCATTACACATCACAGCAGTGAAGTTGCTCAGTGAGGCATTTTAACTATTTCTTTGTGAATGATGTACATTCACATATTACAATATCTTAGACTTTTGTAAGATCTTTCTTCATTCTTTGCATTGCACTGCTTATTTTATAAATTATACATGTTTTTGTATTTCATTATGTGGTGTCCCAGTTCCACTGCAAGGTATACAATGTATATGAATAGTGCACTACCTTGTCCATTTCTAATTAAGCTTCAGTCAAACTTTTTTTTTTACTTTGGATCAACAAAAGGCACTTAGAATAAAGTGTGTGTGTGTGTGTGTGTGTGTGTGTGTGTGTGTGTGTGTGTGTGTGTGTGTGTGTGTGTGTTGGTTCTTTGTCTTTCTCTGTTGCTTGCAGAGATATGCTCTGGCTCCCCATGACCATGAATAGGACAGATGATATATATTCAAGTGATAGAAACTTGATTACCTCCATTTATCAAAATGAGGGGCCAGATTCTGTCTTTCTCTTAGCAAAGAGAGCCTCTCTCTCTGCTACTGACTACTGCAGTACTAAATTTCAACTCTACCCACCTAGTATGACAGTATACCAGGGACAGAATGCTCCCTACACTACACACTAGTGCCGACATGCCTGAAAAAAAAAAGAAAAACAATAAAAGTATGAATTTTGAAGATCACTTTTCCTCTTTAAAATTTCTTTTTTGAAGGTGGGCAAGCCCCCTCTGCACCCCACTAAACTTACATATACCAACTGTGAGATCATCATACTTCAGAGAAAAGAGAATATTCCAAAAAAGGCATCTTAAGACTTAGTATATTTATGTCCGATCTTTTAGCCATTCAGTCTCTGTATTTCAGGACTTGCTCTATCAGGTCCCAGCATTTCAATTGGTTACCTTTGAAAACGCATGAAGCTGGTCATTTACCCAGATACACCTGTATGTGAGTACTGGTACTGTATGGTGCAGATAGATACAGATAGAGCTGACAGTGCCTGTAGCTTGAAACCACCACAGCACCACCTGTACTTCAGCCATAACATTACATGCATAATAGTAAAAACTGTGCTGTACATGCAGCATTACACTGCATATACACATTATAGGCCATCTGTAGTGCTGGGTCCTGAACCACAGTTCAAACTGCTAAAAATAAGAAGTTTGGATCCATCCTCTGTGTACAAAAGGGACATCTCCTACACAACAGCACCATGCAGTTTTATGGATCCTGTCCATCTCCCCCATCAAGCTTCCCATGCAGCAGTACAGTACCACCTTTATGCAGAAATGTTTACTGCAGGCTATTAAATTGTACCCTGGGGTGCCATTTCTCACATACAGATGGAGCTGTGTGCTCTGCCATATCGGTCCATTGATTTCAATAGACTACGCCATTTCTTAGACGTTTTCCATTGGCATGCAGCACCAATGTAAAATTTCTAAGTCTCCTCCCATTGCAAACCCATTTCTTGTTTTCAAACTAGTCATAGTGCTGTACTGACCTTGTTAGTCTACAGGGCACGAAAGAGTCAAGAGCACTTTTCTTGGAATCGAGTATGAAGCTGCTACTTCAGGTTCCAAATCCCACTGTAGGTTAAGAAATTGCTACTGACCATGAGCAGTAATTAGGTTAAGTGACAATTTTGTGTGAAATGTAATGAGATTGTCATGCTTTGCAGTTCACAGAAAGCCATTTATAACACGCAAAAAGTCACCAGTATGCACCATATGATTGCAAATTTTAGAAATATTTATCTGGAGAAATATGTGTCCAGACCCTTCAGTACAGGTACAGATTCTCTGCACCCTCAAAATTTCTGTGTGGTGCCCCTCACCTGAGCCATAACTGGGGTAGGGTGAAGAGTTCAGATGCTCTGGGCACAAGCTGTTGGGGGAGGGGGTAGTATAGGCAAATATTAAGGGTGCAGGGGTGCAGTACTAACATGAGGTTAGTGTCTACAAGGGTAGAGAGCTATTTTTTTGCTCCACAACTTTGCTTTGAGGAGATGTCAGTCACAGGACACCAGATGAGCTAGTTACAGTGCTGTGATTCATCACTGACATTAACACTGCAAACAGGAACTGCCTCAATACTCACTGTGATTCATCACTGACATTAACACTGCAAACAGGAACTGCCTCAATACTCACTTGATAGCATTCAGATTACATTGATTTTTCTTTCCTGTTGTATTAGTAACTTAAATAACCCTTCCTACCTATCCCCAACCCCACCCCCAGTCTGATTTCAGTCTCATACTGCAGGGAATAGACTGATTATCCTACCGTGTAGGATCTAAGAAAAAAAAGTTGGTACTTTTAGTATTGGATGTAGACAATGTAGACAAACAGCCTGAAGTGAAGAAGGAAATCCAACTGTCAGGATCGTATGCACTGAAAAGCTCTTATTAGTTACTCAAACAGGAGGTGAACAAATGAAGGCATGGGAGGCAATCTGTAGAACACGGAGTGATGGATTCAAGTATTTCTAGACTTCCAAGTGCCTCCCTTCCTTTTGTTAGTCAAATCTTATGCATTCAAATGATGGATCCTGTTATTTTTCTCAGCATGCTAAGTGCTTAGCTTCCATATAGACAGTTTAGTTTAAATAAGCTGTCTTTCCCGTCCAGGATTTCCAACTCTGTCATGATTAAGTTCTTCTCCCTTTTGTATATATTTGTTTACAGAGCCAAGCCCATGGATAGAGAAGGCAACTGACTTGCTCCATTACATAAGGGGTGATAGCTGTGACTGGCTTCCTTGCTTTAGTGGTGCCTGCTTCTTTGTTAAACCTGTAATTCTCAAGGTAGTGCCCCTTCAACTCATTTACACTTAGAGAGCTATAGCTAGGTCAACTGGTGCCCTGGCATAACCCTCATCTGGTAGCATCTCCACAACTGCGTTGAGGGCCAAATAATTATAAAAAATGTCCTCCATCCAGTGCTGTGGACCAAAAAAAGCATCATGACACTTGATTTCTAGGACAGTCAGTAGACTTGCAAGTCAAATAACCAATCTTTGATTATTGCACACTGCCGGCTGCACCTCACACCTTACAGGAAGCACTGACCCTCACTTAAATGGCCACTATTGCAGTTACAGCTGCTAAAAAGATAGCATGCAGTGCTTGCAGGGACAGACGGACACCTTTCCAACAGTGCTGATCACATCCCCTAACGGTTTGCACCCATAGCAACCACATCCTTACCCACCCTTTCTATAGTTCTACACATTTAGCAATTGACTCATCTCTGTATGGATAAAATTGGGAGTGACACTTGAAAGGAGTTTAACTGAGTGCAGAAGTGTGATTTAAGATCAGGTGTTCAGGGAGACTTCAGTCTTCTCTAGTCCCTTAAAACAAACTCATTGTAAAAGTGTGACAAGCTGATCTTCAGCAGTCTCACTGTTTATGTAACTCAGACATCTGGATTACCACTGTATGGCGGAATATGTCAACCGGATAGCACAATGTTTATTTACTGAGACAGCAAGCTGTAGACAAGATTTTAATCATCACAGTTCCTGTTGTGGGTGTGGAAATGGGGACTTGCTGTTACAAAAACAGCTGACATCAGGGCAATGGATTTACAGAGTACTTCTGTATGGGTGAAGAAATGCGAAGAGGGCTCAATACACACCAGCGTTGTGGTCCTATTAAGCTTGTAACATCTCACAAACTTTACTGACAGATTCTGGCTACTTTCCCTGAGAGTAGACAGAAAATAAGTTACGCCTCAAATTACATATGGTATGATCCCAGTTATTTTCATTAGGTACTATATAATTATCGAACATGGCTAGTTTATAACCAAATGGGATAGGTTATTTCAAGCAAAGAAAGGGAACTTGGCTAGGCATAAAATGGCCCATAATGGCAGCTAGTCTAGTACTTACCTGTGAACCTATGAACCTATGCAGCTTGAGACTTTTTAATTTTTGAGTGCCAACATATTATTGTATATAAAGTTAATGTTACATACCTAGTTAAACATGCACTTTGGCAAACATTATTGATACTCTTTCCTTGTCATCTCTCACTTAAAGTTTTGTTGTTGTCTAGCTAGAAGATTCATTACATAAACCGTATCTTACATTATATGCATAGTCACATACAGTTTGTCTGGCTACTTATTTGTTATGTAATTCTACAGATTTTACTTTGCACTTTCTCTTCAGTTACTTTACTAACAGCTAACTATAAATCATCTCTGTTTAACACTGGCTAACCTTATTTACAAAAATGTAACTAATAAATAATATGTATTTTCCCCCTCCCCTAGTTGCTGCCTCACTAAGCCCTCCATCTGTACCTCCCCCCCAGTTGCTGTACTCACACAACCCTCATAACCTAAAATGCTCCTTTTAAGTGGTCCCTGTCATGACCTAAGTGCCCACTGGGCACATTGATTTCTCAGGGAGTTGACCTTACAATGTTCATTTATTAACACACCTGGGAAGTAGGAGACCCTAACAGTAGATAGACACAGGACATGGCCTCAAAGGCCATTGTGTATGTGATGGCTGGGTAATAACCTCTAGCCTTATCAGTTATCCTAGCCTGCTAGCATCAGCTGTTCGGTTGAGTGAACATTTGGAAGTGGCATGAGTATTTTCCCATCTAGGGCAATTAAAAAGATTCACCTCCAAGCTCCTCCACACACCCAGCCTGGGAGTCTGCTTCACTATGAACTTGTGACACCCTCATAGCTCAGCAAGATATCTAGAAAGTATACTCCTTCCCCTGGATGACCATATCCATCAAACTAGCCTTCCCTGTCAGCCATCTGAGCCACTAATCAGACTTGGATTTCCTGGGCTATGGTGAAACATCATATATTCTTGGTCCCCAGTTGTTAAGCTGTAACAGATACCTTTTTATTCTTCTTTCCTCATGTTGTGGGCTCCTGCCAGAATTATCACATTTGGGAGTTTCTTGCTTCTCTTTCTGCAGAAGTGCTGTTGTTTCCTTGCCTCTTGCATTGGTGAAACATACTGTGATTATAATCTGTCAATTCACGTGAATATTTCCCTTTAGTAGATTTTATTATGAAGCCCCAGAGTATTATATTAAAATTCTTGCAGCATTGTGGTTCACTACCATCCTGTTGCTGAATATATCACCATTGTGTAACGGCTAGCATTTTGTTTCGGTAGTCAGTATACAGTTTGACCTCACTACACTTTTCTGGATCACAGTTCATTCAAATTTTGCACTGCTAATAATATTCCCATGTCAGTAGGATAGGAAGTTGCTGAACTAATGTCATTGATGGTGTCAGATGGTGACTTCACAATACTGAGTATGACTGATAGTTACGTGCATTTATTCTCTGCCTATATCTATCAGTTTCTTCATTTTACCAAAGCACAAACAATATTTTTTGTTATATTGATGGCGTCCAGGCTCGCTTGCTCACCTCATTTTTTCTCTTTTACCAGATGTAGGAAGCATCATGTCATCAAACTGGTGTTCCTTTTCTGTGGAGTAAATCCTTTTGAGTTATGAAGTTTGTATAACTGCCATGTATGGAGAAGACATGCAGAGGCAGATGAGCCCAATGTAATGCAGGGAATGGACTTTCTGAAATCTTATGTGTCGTGGCTAGCAGCATGAAAAAGAGTCCATGTTGCACCTACATTCATTGGCCAAGACATTGATTTTGTCTCTTGTTGCTACTTGGAGTATGGAAATGATTCCCATGACCTCCATTCGACAGCTCTCCTTCAGTGTCTCATTCTGTTCTTACTGATGACCCTCCAGTTTGTAAGATACGAATTAAACTAAAGCCAATAGTCATACAGGTAGGCACCCTGTTGGCCCACCATTGGCCCTACTGAGAATATTAGCAAACCATCCTTTCTCATCCCCTTTTTGTTTTCCTGCATTTTACATCTGTGAAATTATGTACAGTAGAAAGCTGCTTTATTTATTACTTGGTTTGCACTTATGCACCTCAATTAGTATTTTGTATTCTTACTGTTACTGCCAAAACATTTCCCACATATAACTCTGCAACCTTCTCCCAACCCTGCTCAGTGCATATGGGCCTACATCTTGATAAAGTGGATATGTACATTAATATTAAAGATGTTATACATGTGTTTCACCTTTTGGGAACATGTCCTCATGTATTTCCTTTTTAAATTTATTTATTGATTAATTTATTAATTTTTGCCAACACTGTCTGTCTATAATCAGACCCCTCCTTAGTTAATCAGGGCAAGAGTCGATTAGGAGGGGCCATCATTCAGAAATCTATAAGGGGTGGTTCAATGATTTTTCTTTCTTTGGTTTTCTCCAGCTGTACCTGCGTGCACCCAGCAAGGCAATATGAGGTTACCTGCAATGAGCTATCTGTGGAAGCCATCCCCTCAGTTGCACAAGTGATTCCCTCCAAGTAGCCCTGCCAATTCCACAATGCAGAACCGGTGGCTTCCCAGGTCTCAGTCAAGGCTCTCTGAGTGCACCCAAACCTCTCTCACCTCATAAGGACAAGCAAGTGGCCATGTCCCTTCTTTCCTCCTCTTCTTTCTTGCCTGGTTCCTGCAGTACCAGTACCAGTACCAGTGTGAGTAATCAGTCTTGGATCACTTAAGTAGCAATCAGGGCTCCATCCATCTGTGCCACTGACCCAGGTATATGGATATGTTTTTGCATATAATGTTCATTCCCTACTTCGTTATAACCTTTTCTTTGTAAAACAGAAGAGTAGGAAGGCTGCAGTTTTCGATGTTTCACAATCATGAGTAATGTAAGAAGCTTCACAGAGGTCTGTATATTAAAGTCTTTAAGGCCTGTGAGTGTTCTGGCACCTATCATATGTGAACCATGAAGTGCATATATCCTTCTTGTCTCTGCTGTGGAACTATACCTCAAGATGTAAAACGGATTGTCACGATCTTCTTTATTTTCAGCTTCTCTGACCTTTGGCAGAACTGATCAATTCCTGAACACAGGTTTTATTCATGAAATAATCAAAAACGTTTTAAAGAATTTACATACTTTTTTGTTTTATATAACTATTAATTTTTGTAGTCTCCATAAATACCATTTTAGACTTTCATCTCTTGCTTTTACACAATTTCTAACACTCAAGTTATTTTTTTTCAGAATTGTACCCTCTGCTTTTTGATGTGAGGTTATTTCAGTATAACCGTCTGATGCCAGTGGTCACATGATTTTTGTGTCCAGGGCTCATTCTGGTGCTGATGGTCTGAAAAAGAAAGCCTTTGATACTCATTAGGTTTAACAGAGCCTGGAGAATTAAAGCAGATGTATCAAATATAGCAAGTGTTATAAATGAAAAGGAGATGTCAGCTGTACTTACAGGTACAAGCTGTAAAATAGCAGCACAATGGCTCATTTAGCAATATTGTGGTCTCACAGCTGCAGGACCTGAGGCAAACCTGACTTCTGGTCACTGCCTTTGTAGAACTGTGTGTTTTCACTATGTTTGCGTGAGTTTTCCATGTTTACTCTCCCTATTAAGGCTTATGCTATATTTGAAAAGATTGCATGAACCAGTCCAGTCACCCATTTAACAAACTTATATAAAAATAAGTAAAAGGAAAAATGTGAATATATCTGTAATCACAGATAGGAAATTTTACCATCTACTGGTATATCAGAAGGAAAACAGAATGGAGGAAAGCACTTGAGTCCAGAACTGAGGCTACAGATATAAGAGTGGCGAATATATTATATATATATATATATATATATATATTATATATATATATATATATATATATATATGGGTCTAGGACTATTCACTGAAAGCACATTTCACTGAAAGTCAAATGACTGTGCACAAATCACTGAAAGCTCAATTTAGTGAAAACATAATTCACTAAAACACATTTCACTGAAAGTTATATATGGCCTTTTCCTCACTGTAATGCCCCTGGAGTTAGTATATATAATAAGGGGTGTGGAGGGCACCGCCCCCCACATAGTGTGGATATATATTATGTTCAGAAAAGAATAATTTATTGGAATTGCAAGAATCCATGTATATAGTTCAAAATATTTAAAATAGGTGGGGGGCTACATTACTCCACACCTCCCAATGTGGGGGGCGGAGCCCCCCACACCCCCCTTACTATATATACTAACTCCAGGGTCGCACTACAGTGGGGAAAAGGCCATATATAACTTTCAGTGAAATTTGTTTCAGTGAACTGTGTTTTCAGTGAATTGAGCTTTCAGTGAATTGTGCACAGTCAACTGTGTTTCAGTGAAATGTGCTTTCAGTGAATAGTCCTAGACCCTTATATATATATATATATATATATATATATATATATATATATATATATATATATATATATATATATATATATATATATATATATATATATATATATATATATATATATATATATACTTATGGGTCTACTTCATTTGATCGAACGACCATTTGACCTAAACCCATTTGATCAAAATTTCATTTGATCGAAAACCAGTATTCAAGGCAAATAACAGGGATTTGTCCCCCTCCCCAATGTCGTGTGACCCTGGAGTTGGTATATATAGTTAGGGGGGGGGGTTTGTTTAAAATCTGTACTTTTTGTTTTATTTTCTTCTTTTAAAGGAAACTAGGTGGGGGGCTTTGCCTCCTACCCGCCCACTATATATACCAACTCCAGGGTCGCATGACATTGGGGAGGGGGACAAATCCCAGTTTTATGCCTTGAATACTGGTTTTCGATCAAATGAAATTTCAATCAAATAGGTTTAGGTCAAATGGTTGTTCGATCAAATGAAGTAGATCCATATATATATATATATATATATATATATATATATATATATATATATATATGGCATTCAGTCATTTTCAGAATAATATAAATAGTTTCCATAATCTTTATGTCTATCCTGGCAAGAAAATAAAGGTAAAGGCTTACAGAATTTCTTTTTTTCTGGTCTTAACACAGGTTCTGTGTATTATTTTAGAGATTAATTACATGAAAACAAACTTTCAAAGTGACAGAAATTC
Organism: Protopterus annectens; assembly: GCF_019279795.1. Lineage (NCBI taxonomy): Eukaryota > Metazoa > Chordata > Ceratodontiformes > Protopteridae > Protopterus > Protopterus annectens. The sequence continues at coordinate 394,446,472 of NC_056730.1, read as the reverse complement.
ATGAAAAATGACAGTGACATCTTCCAGGCATACTTTTCAAACTTTTTTATTGGAACTGTGTTGTTCAAAACTATACCAGCAAATGTTCAAGAAAATAAATCACTCTATGTTAAGAAACTGGCTTATTTCATCTTTCAATAGGACTGTGAAGAACGTACCAAGAGATTTTGTGTGGAAAGAAACAAGATTTTAAGTAGTTTAACAGACTGTATGTGTTAAGGTACAAACCTATCTGTCTGTCTATCTATCTATCTACCTATCCATCAATATATGAATGCAGTTACTAACCCCAAATACAATTTTCTGAATGTCAGAAACTAGGTAAAATCTACTGAAATTATGCCCCCGCGGTGGTGCAGCGGTAACGTTGTTGCCTCACAGCAAGAAGTTCTCCTATTTGATTCTCAGCTGGAGTGCCTTCTGTGTAGAGTCTGCATGTCCTCCCTGTGATCGAGTGGTGTTCGAAAGACATGCGTGAATGGGCGTGCCTTCACTGAAGGTTGGGCATTGGGCTGGCAACCCTGCACCATAAAAATCTACTGCTAATCATTAGTGGACCGGAGTTCCACTGTGGCGACCCCTAACCGGGAAAAGCCGAAAAGACAAACAAACCCACATGCCACAATGAACTGACCACAAAATGAAAGCAGTCTCCTTTTGGATCAGTCAACCAAAAACATAAAAAACAAAAGCAAAAACCTACTACTACCTTCAGACACACTTTGTCTAAATTGTGGTACTGTTAGGGAAAGTTTTTTTTTGAAGGTAATATGTAGGTTTGGAATTAGACTAGAGGCAGTGGCAGGGTTTGGATTAGAATTAGCACGCATGATTAGGATTAGACTGCAGGGTTTGGATTAGGATTAGCACTCATGATTAGGAGTAGACTACAGGCAGTGGCAGGGTTTGGATTAGGATTAGCACGTATGATTAAATTGGAGCAGAGGGTGAAGGTTACTATGAGAATTTAAGATGAAAGAAAATTACTGGCAATTTCAATAGAAGAAGAGTGTGGCAGCTTCCTTAAATCCCAACACATCTTTATACATCAATATATTAATACAATGAATGTGGCAGGATTAAGGGGTAAGAGCTACTACCACCCCCCTTTTACAAAGCAGAAATCAAAGTGTGCATCTGCTCTGTTATATGATTCAAGCGAATGATGTACTTTTATTATACTCTTGTTTTACTTTATTACAGACTGGATGCATGTAATCTTTTAAGTCGTGATTGTTGTGTTCATTGTGCATGTTTAATTTTCTTTTCTTTTTAATGGTGTTTTAGACGACATGTTCACAACTTATTGCCATCTGTTCAGTGTACTTCACTTTCACCAGTAAAGTAATTCATAAGGACTGTGAAAATGTGGGCCATAATTCATAGACATTTAGTGCACTGATTAGCACACATTAGTACAGGTGACAGCAATGCAGAGGGAGCTGGCAATTCAGAAACACAGGCAGCTCAATTATGCAAGGCTCAAAATAGATTGGTATGTAGTGCATGCTAACGAGTGCATAATTAAATGAATGAGGAGTTCTGCGCAAATTAGTTGCATGGTAGAGGCAAATGAGTAAACCCGAAGTGATGAACCAGTTTAGAAAGATATAACAGAGGTGTGCCATATGGCAGTGCATGCTAAATTTATACATGAGAATTATGGTGTTTATGAAGGGCACAATACTCGGCAGTACAAGTAGCTGTAGCTCACTTGCACAAGTTGATGGCTATTCTCAGAGCTAGTACCTGAAATGATGCACATTATGGTTATCCATGTCATCACAGCCAACAGACGAAACACAGGCAGCTTTTAACACACCACTACCTGAGTGAACATCAGATTGTGGACTGTTTCAATCTAGAGAGAAAGACTGCACAGGGTCTTGTTGAAATGTGTCACCTATGATTGGAAATGAATGCAGGGTGAGCTGAAAGTATGGGATATGTAGCTTTAGCCATCATAGCTACAGGTACCTTTCTTCAAATTCTGAACTAGTTCCTTGACATTATGCTGCAATATATGGAAGACCATATTAGGTTCCCCAGAATTTCAGAGGAGAGAACTACCACCTTGAGGAAACCAGTCCAAAGGGCTATGATACATCAACAGAATGGCTTCCGTTCCTTTAAGTGCCTGATGGTCTGTAATGCACATGCTATTATATGTAATGTGTTGATTTGTCACTCAGGCACTTCTCATGACTTTCATATTTAGTCTGACCACTGAGTTATCTAGTTGGTAGGTGTACACACAGGATACTTAGGTTTATCGACACAGGTATTATGTGATGAGGGAGGAGGCTGTATATAATAAGATGTTTGTTGTGTATTACAGGCGATGCTAGATGTGCCCTAGTTCATTGGTTAGTGATCCCAATCCTTACTTCTATCAACCTTTCACCTTATAGTTATCTATGTGTGTTTCCCTCTGCTTTCAAACCTTCTCTTTCCTACTTTCTTATCCCGTTTCTTCCAGGGGTCAGCACTTTGGTGTGCAACCTCACCATAGTCTATCTGATGGCTACTATGCTGCTATTTTTGTGGCAGGCAAACATAAGATGCAGCTTTTCAGCACTATATTGAACATGTGGCTGTGCATTGATTTGGCTGAGCTAGCCTGCCTTCTCTGTAAGATCCATCATGGTGGTCACATGTCCTTCTGTAGTATTCCTCTAGCCACAAAGCAGCATAACATGGCTTCTCCCATTAGCTCTACACTTGTATTTCTTATACAGCCCTTTGCTCAGTCTGCTGGTGCTACTCAGTATTGAACATGTGGCTTATTAACATGCTGCTATTTGGGCAGCACCCTCCTCAAGAATTAGCACTGTGGGCCTTTTTTTCTATAAATTCCAGGCTTGGTCTAACGATTTATTTTTGTTGTGCTGTCCACATCCCCACCCACATTCATGGTATTAAATCCAGGAAAAAAAGAGGAGATATTTTCCTCCCGAACAAGCCACATGAGCCCAAGTTCATCTTCATACCTGAATTGGCAATAACAGAAGATGAAGGTCAACCATTATGCCAGTATTGACTTTACCACTTTTGAATCGCCTTCTCGTTAATTATTGTTTTTCTTTAGCTATCTCTAGTGCCTACCTGCAACTTTGAGCAATATGTTTATTGACTTGAGCACTTACATACAAAGTATGCATGTAGGAGTCTGGGGATTCATGTCTGACTTTGTCTGCTGTATAAGTTATTGTCTTTTCTATTTATTGTGCTAATCACTAATGCAAGCACAAGTTTAATGACTGACTTGGCTCAGATAAAATGAAGAACAAAATTTGCAGCTTACGATATTAGAAATATCTAGGGTCAGATTCCAAAAGAGTTGCTTTCTGTAAGTTTGCTCTGATTCTGAAAGACTTGTACTCAGTGTAATTAACTTACTTCAGTGAAAGGGCTATCTATAAATAGGCTTGCAAAAGGGGTCAGATTCCAAAACACCTGCTGCCATCCTGGTCTCAGTGTAAGTGATCACTTAGACCGACAGCAAGTATTTTGGAAATGAGCCCCCCTAGAGTGTGTAAATATCTCAGAGCAGCCCATTCAGTCACGTGGTGTTATGGAGTATGCTACTATGCCAATACAACAACTCATTAGGTCACGATGGTTGATGTTGATAAGGTTACATCTTACAGACTTGAATTTTACTAAGAAGTCACCCACTAATTAGAGAAAGGAAAAGTGGGAGCAGAGTCAAAACTAGGCACAACTACAGCAAAAATGGAAAATAAAGAAGATACTTATGAGTAAAGATGGAACTAGCTGGGTAGCCAGGCAAGTGAAAAGCAGACAACACCAAAAAAGTTAATAAGATATGATATTTTATATTGAGTTGTGGATATAGAAACACATACATGGTAACCAAATATAGATTAAACAGACCAGCTTCAAATCAAAAAAATGATCTCTGCACCATGATGATATGATGTAATATTGTAATATTTTAAAGATAACATTTATTCAAATACGAATTTAACTGATTGTCTAGAAATGTGTCACCACTACTCAGACAGTAAGCTAGAAAGACATCTGTGTGCATCTGCAGAATCAGTAATTGTTACTACTTCAGCTAATTCAACTTTAAAAAGCAATTGTTTAAAGTGGTGTTTGAAGCTGTAGTGGGTGGAGGTCTTATTGTGTTTTGTTTAAAAGTATTGCATTCCTTGCATACTTTCCAATGAAATAACATGTTCGGCATGCATCACAATTACATCTACGTTTATGAAGCAGTGCTTTTTATGCCTGATAAAGCCCAGCAGGAGCTTTGACAGCATAAACATTAGATCATTGGAATGTCATATTACAAAGGAGACAAACAATATATGATTTAAACCTTATTCAGTGGCCCAGACTGGCCATGGAATCCACAAAACAAAGACAGCAACAAGTCTGGTAGCTGGAAGGGTAGCGTGTATGAGAAAATATATTAAAGTTGGGGAGCGGTTCTATGTGATTTAGAAAGTTTTTTGGATGCCTGTGGCTTCTTATTCAGTAGTTTCAAGCTAGTGCTATCTTTTCATGCAAAGGCCTCAAAAACAATAGTGATATGTGTACTTAATGCTTGTACCACTAGGCCCTGGTCATGACTAAAAATGTTCCACTGATCAGCAAACCTACCCAGTTAAAATGTTAAATAAATAAATAAATAAATAAATAGATATTGCAAACAAAAGTGTTTTGTGCTTGGTACTTTCAATAAATGTACACTTACAGTAAAACATTATTATACAACGACCCCCCATTAATATTCAAAAACGTGCACACTGATTGGCCAGCGTGCACGTTGTAAATCAGAGCTATAGTAATGGAAAAAGGTCCGGTCGCCCGGACTTTTTCCAGTACTATAACTCCTTTTTACAGCAACGGAGAACGTAAGATCTAAATTGCTTCACACTGTCTCGCTATGTTAAACGAGTTTAACATAGCGAGACAGCTTTAAAAAAAGCAACGGAGATTCTCCGTTGCTCTTTTTAAAGCTGTCCCGCTATGTTAAACTCCTTTAACATAGCGAGACAGTTTGTAAAAAGCAACGGAGATCTTGCTTTCTAAGTTGCTTTTTTCAAAACTGTCTCGCTATGTTAAATGGGTTTAACATAGCGAGACAGCTTTAAAAAAAGCAACGGAGATTCTGCGTTGCTTTTTTTAAAGCTGTCTTGCTATGGTAAACCCATTTAACATAGTGAAACAGTTTGTAAAAAGCAATGGAGATCTTGCTTTCTCTGTTGCTTTTGCCCACAGCTCTGATGTACTGCGTAGGCATACGCATGCGCAGTACATCAGAACTGCCGCAGAATACCAGACAGCTGTGGAAGGGCAGCAAGGAGACATTATACAATGCCATTATTTAAGAAAAGTAATTATTTTTTTCTTAAATAATGTCATTGTATAATAGCAATAACCCACGCCTGGGTGTGGGTAATGCTGGATTTACCCACGGTTGGCTTTGTTTGGCCACTCGGGCATCGCCCTCATGACCAAACCACACCAATCGTGGGTAAATCCAGCATTACCCACACCCAGGTGTGGGTTATTGCTATAATAATCTGCAGAAACCAGACTGTTCAGGGTAACTTTTACTCGTACTGTTTGTTGCCCAATACAGTACTGAGGTATACATTTTGTCCACAAGTGAGGTAGCACATTTTTTTTTTTTTTTTTTTTTTTTTTAGCAGAAACACATTTCATTTTCTTGGGTTCAAAACTTTCTGCAGATAGTGATTGCAGCCATGAAATTAAAATGTGCTTGGGACAAAGCTGGATAAGATTTTAAAGAGCAAAGATAACACAGTATCAACAAAGGTAATATATGGTTTTAAAAGTTGGACTACAAATAAGGCTATTTGCTGGAAAACTGATGTTTTCAAAATATGGTACTGGAACACATTTCAGAATTCCATAGGCTGCAAGAAGGTCAACTAATAGTAAAACTAAACCTTACACATTTAAGCCACACAATGCGAAGACAGGGTTCACTAGAGAAAATACTGATGCTGGGAAAGACTAAAGGCAGAAGAAGAAGAGGAAGACAGAGGCCAAGTTGAATAGACACCATTACTGAAGCAATGAATATGAATTTGCAAGACCTAAAAAAAGTTTTTTGACGGACAGGAATGGCATGCTTAAGTCCTTTAGGTCACAAATAGGCAGGCATGATTACATGACTAAACAACAACAAACCAGTTATTTACACCACATCCTTCCACTTTTATATTTCACCTTAGCGTAAGAAGACAACATTAGTGAAACCTGAGGTAATAACATATGTTTCAGGTTACATTTCAGAAGCACATATCATTTTGATGACTTTTGCATTACTCTTGCTAGAGCCATTGTTATTAACTACTGACTGTACTGAATTTCAATTTCACTTTATTGTTTTGTGTGCATGCTAATTCATTTTTATGGAATCATTTCAAGGTTTGTTGCCTTCAGGTTGTCTGCCGATGGTCTAATGAGATCATGCTCTTCCTCAGTTAATAAATTAAAACTAACTGCATCAATTAATTAATAAATTACTTGTCTGAATCCCATTTATTTATCACATGTTTAGTATAAATATCAGCAAAGTATTTTTAGAGTGCTACCCCAGTGCACTGTCACAGACAGTACTTAGTATTACTTGTTTACTCTCAGTAGTACTTTGTCTTAGTTATTTTAGTAATATTTTGCTAGTTATTAACCAAACAATATACCACTCCTAGATTTTGCTTCTGAAGAAAGCCTCCTGGACACTCAGGATAGGTTCCTTTGTGACCCCATTACATCTGGCACCATAGCCGGCTTTAGGCTCCAGGAAAACTTCATTCGCTGGGGGCCTTCAACCATGGCAAGTTATCTTACTTTGACATTTTGTTATGTTTGTGAAACCAACAAAAGCCAGAACAGAAATCTTGAGTACTTAGTAAACTAGGAGGATAATAATTCATTGGATGATGAATCCCAAGGATCAGCACCTCTTCTTTTACTATAGAAATTCCCAGACATCTCTGGTTGTAATAATAGTGTTTTCTCAAGCAGCAGACTTCACTATTTCATTAAATGTTTTAACATTGGCATAGTGTCCTTGACTCAGTTAAATCATACAGATGGAATTCTGTCTACTAAAACCAACATCATAGCCTGCTTTAGGCACCTATGGTACCACAACTGGGGGGGGGGGGGCAATCACACTTAAATATATGCCCCATAAAAGCTGCTGCTGGTTATGATATAATGAGAAAAAAAATCATTCATTCTGAGATTATGTGCTTTACCCTAAACAGGGTTGTGCCATGACCCTGTCAGGATAAAGCCAATAATCATCAAATGAGGAAGGGAAGCACTAGAGATTGTCAGCCCAGAGTGACCAGTCTCAGTATTTAACTGAGATTTTAAGAAGAACAGATTCTCCCAATCTTCAGGAATGATTTTCTGTTTGAGGAAGTTTTATTAATGCTGGCAAGACACCAGATAGTCTAACTCTCAACTTATTTGCTTAAGATTTCTGAACAAAGACAACAATAATGACAGAATAAAGGCTCAATATCAGCAGCACATTTTAAATATTACATAATTCACTTAAAAACTAATAGAATAATCTTTTGCATTAACTTGTTTTTTATTGACAATAGAAATTATGAAATAATAATGCCTGGCATTATTGACTAGCAGCAATCCTGAATGATTAACAACATTTTTTAAATAGGGACAGGGCAAAATCATGGATAATCTGTGAAGTCATGGATAGTGACAGGTATACATTCCTTCTGACCACTGCTAAACAATAGTTACTAATCTAGTGTGGCAGTATTAGTGTCACAATGTATTGCTATTAGCTGAAATCAGTGTAAAACTAGTATGTGTGTGTGTGTGTGTGTGTGTGTGTGTGTGTGTGCGTGCGTGCGTGTGTGTGTGTGTGTGTGTGAGTGTGAGTGTGGGTGTGTGTGTGTGTGTGTGTGTGTGTCGGCATGTGTGTGTGTGTGTGTGTGTGTGTGTGTGTGTGTGTGTGTGTGTGTAAGTGTGGGTGTGGGTGTGGGTGTGTGTGTGTCGGTGTGTGTGTGTGTGTGTGTGTGTGTGTGTGTGTGTGTGTGTGTGCAAAAAATATCACTGATTTTTATCCATATGCACACACACACACACACACACACACACACACACTAATTCTGGGCACATACATAACTATTCTTGGTAAAAGTAAAACAAATGCAGTTAACAAGTAATCATCTTTGAAAAATATGGCATAAAATGCATCACATAACCTTCAGACCTTTAGAGCTTCTAAGGGTCCAGTGGCCCCTACACCCTAGACTGTATGAATGTATTTTGACATGAACTTAGTGGTAGCCTCTGCCCTCAATGGCCATATCCATTTTAAAGCCAGCACTAGTCAGAGGTATGTACAGAAGGATGCCGTATCTTACATGTGGGGATGAGAATGGTGTGATCATTACTTCTTTAATTTTCCTCACAATCAAAACTCAGAAGTATGCACAGGAGATCATCATAGCTTGTCCTGGGGCTTGAAACAGTATAGTCATTGTTTCTTTTACTTTTTTCACAGACCTCAGACTTTAGCAAAGAAGGTTACTATAGCTTGTGTAAGGGCATTGTACTGTCTATGAGCAGCAAGTTCAATACATTACCATGATCATTATTTTTTCACTTTCCTCACAATTACACATCAAGCAAGTATAAAGGTGGATGCCTTTGGGAGCAGGGGTGAGAAGTGTGAAGACATGCTATGTATATGTATGACATAAGTCACTTGTAAGCCTTTGAACCTCTGCTTTTATCCAAAACTTAACACCAGGGGGATGCACAGACAGTGTCTGGTGTCTTTTGGGGGTTAGGAGGTAGGGAGGGAGGCAGTATTCCCAGGCAGGATTTATGTATCCTCTCAAACATTTGTCTTGTTGGTTTATTGTGAGCTACTATTTTGTCATCTTTGAATGTTAAGTTTTGGTTACCACTTGTTTCTTCCCTTAAAAAAAAAAAAAAAAAACATAAGACTGAACTTTTTTTCTTACTCATGATTTTTGATCAGGCCATCGCAAGATCAAAAGGTTTGAAAAAGTTCTAAAATACACCTCAGTGCATCTATAATGGGGGCTGGTGGCCTCCAGAACCTCAGTTTAGTTAACTTATTTCCTACACAGTTATTACTATGTTATGCTATCCTGGGTAGGTAAATGTGTTGAAAGGATGAAAGGAAAAGTAAACTTGAACAGCAACAATGAAGTCCTTTCCTTAATCACAATTATTATAAAAGCCATCATTGAATGAAAAAGGTTGTGCATACTGTGAGAAAACAAATAGTATCCATAACTTAACTTAGCAAATAGTATCCATAACTGATCAAATACTGTGTGTTTGTTAATTTGAGAGCACAGTAGCCTACAGATACAAGGTTATGCTGTTTTCCACCCGATAAATGGTTAAGAAATGACTTACAGCTTCACAGCACTTCTTGGTCAGTTCTGATTGATTTTCTTACACACAAACTTGCCTTTGCTTAGATCGTGTCTCATCCTGCTCCATTCGCCCTCGCTATGCTCAGGCTCACTCCACTCCCTTCCCCCATATCCCACCCGCCCACATACACCCATAATTTAAACTTAACCAAACTGCACCCACCAGACTTCAAATTGCCCAATCTGCTATCGTTATTACAACTAACCCCTCCCATTACAAATTACTAGCTATCTACAATACATTTGCACCCGCACATAAAAGTGACTACCCAATAGAAACATACCTGGTAAACACCCCAAACATTTCATACATAATTCCTAGCCTTGAATACCAATTTTTTAGCAAACAAGAATTTATCTTCCCTCAATAATGATCATTTTTAAATAATTTATCAAACACAAATACTATCATGTTTGTACATGGTCTTTTATTAACTTTAGTCCTCACGATTACAGCTAACCTCACCACTTACCATTTCCAACTAGACAATCAGTATATAAAGCAAGAAACAGCAACAACATCTAATAACCCTACCCTAACAGCAACTAATAGATTTTATGTTTTCCCATCCTTGTTTGTAACCACACTCACAGACCTGAAACAACACAGAATATTCTTTACAAATGAAAGCCTCCATAATATTTCCTTTAAAACCCACAAAAAACTATTCAAACTTTTTGAGGTGCTCAGTCACATAGCAGCCAAACTTATGCTTAGTGGTGATATCCAGCCAAACCCAGGCCCCGAACATATGACTTCTTTAAACTCCCCAATGCAAATCAAACTACCTACTCCACATAAAAGTTCTGAAATACTACTATTAAACCTAAATCTTAGAAGTATGCTGAATAAACTACACAAACTACATGCGACTGTCTCCCTTCACAACCCAGACATTATCATCTTTACTGAAACCTGGTTGAAACCACATATACCAGACCTAGAAATAACCCCACCTGGTTACAATATTCTAAGAGCTAATAGAATAGAAAAAAGGGAGGTGGTGTAGCAATTCTCTTTAAGAACATGCTCTACTTACAAGCTGTAAACATAAGTATTACTAACATTAATAATACAGAGCTACTCATAACCAAATTACAACTAAACCAGAACAAATATATATATATATATATATATATATATATATATATATATATATATATATATATAATAGCCATCTACATCTCTCCAGGAAACAATTCCAGTACAGTCATGACAATCCTCATAACTACCTAAACCTCCATGCTTTCACTCAAATGATTTCTAACCCAACCGGAATTGAAAAGAAAACTGAAAAACAATCTATTTTGGACTGGTTCTTAACTAATAAACCCCAGTATTACCAAATAGCAGGGTGTCTCCCAGATCACTTAAGTGACCACTTTGAAGCCTACTTACTGAGAAATCACAGTAACCTACTAAACTAATCAAAACATTTTAACTTATAGATTCTACTTAATATTCTTGAAAAAATAGACTGGACTCCTCTTAAGTAACTGCCCTTAGATGCTGCTGTGCAGCACTTCAATGACACCTTCCTTAATATTCTAAACAGACTGGACTCCTCTTAAGTAACTGCCCTTAGATGCTGCTGTGCAGCACTTCAATGACACCTTCCTTACTATTCTAAACAGACTGGCCTTAGATGCTGCTGTGCAACACTTCAATGACACCTTCCTTAATATTCTGAACAGACTGGACTCCTCTTAAGTAACTGCCCTTAGATGCTGCTGTGCAGCACTTCAATGACACCTTCCTTAATATTCTAAACAGACTGGACTCCTCTTAAGTAACTGCCCTTAGATGCTGCTGTGCAGCACTTCAATGACACCTTCCTTACTATTCTAAACAGACTGGCCTTAGATGCTGCTGTGCAACACTTCAATGACACCTTCCTTAATATTCTAAACAGACTGGACTCCTCTTAAGTAACTGCCCTTAGATGCTGCTGTGCAGCACTTCAATGACACCTTCCTTACTATTCTAAACAGACTGGCCTTAGATGCTGCTGTGCAACACTTCAATCACACCTTCCTTACTATTCTGAACAGACTGGACTCCTCTTAAGCAACTGCCCGTAGATGCTGCTGTGCAACACTTCAATGACACCTTCCTTACTATTCTGAACAGACTGGACTCCTCTTAAGTAACCGCCCTTAGATGCTGCTGTGCAGCACTTCAATGACACCTTCCTTACTATTCTAAACAGACTGGCCTTAGATGCTGCTGTGCAACACTTCAATCACACCTTCCTTACTATTCTGAACAGACTGGCCTTAGATGCTGCTGTGCAACACTTCAATGGCACCTTCCTTACTATTCTAAACAGACTGGCCTTAGATGCTGCTGTGCAACACTTCAATCACACCTTCCTTACTATTCTGAACAGACTGGACTCCTCTTAAGCAACTGCCCGTAGATGCTGCTGTGCAACACTTCAATGACACCTTCCTTACTATTATAAACAGACTGGCCTTAGATGCTGCTGTGCAACACTTCAATGACACCTTCCTTACTATTCTAAACAGACTGGACTCCTCTTAAGCAACTGCCCTTAGATGCTGCTGTGCAACACTTCAATGACACCTTCCTTACTATTCTAAACAGACTGGACTCCTCTTAAGCAACTGCCCTTAGATGCTGCTGTGCAACACTTCAATGACACCTTCCTTACTATTCTAAACAGACTGGACTCCTCTTAAGTAATTGCCCTTAGATGCTGCTGTGCAACACTTCAATGACACCTTCCTTACTATTCTAAACAGACTGGACTCCTCTTAAGCAACTTCCCGTAGATGCTGCTGTGCAACACTTCAATCACACCTTCCTTACTATTCTAAACAGACTGGCCTTAGATGCTGCTGTGCAACACTTCAATGACACCTTCCTTACTATTCTAAACAGACTGGACTCCTCTTAAGTAACTGCCCTTAGATGCTGCTGGGCAGCACTTCAATGACACCTTCCTTACTATTCTAAACAGACTGGACTCCTCTTAAGTAACTGCCCTTAGATGCTGCTGGGCAGCACTTCAATGACACCTTCATTAATATTCTAAACAGACAGGCCTTAGATGCTGCTGTGCAACACTTCAATCACACCTTCCTTACTATTCTAAACAGACTGGACTCCTCTTAAGTAACTACCCTTAGATGCTGCTGTGCAGCACTTCAATGACACCTTCCTTACTATTCTAAACAGACTGGCCTTAGATGCTGCTGTGCAACACTTCAATGACACCTTCCTTACTATTCTGAACAGACTGGACTCCTCTTAAGCAACTGCCCGTAGACGCTGCTGTGCAACACTTCAATGACACCTTCCTTACTATTCTGAACAGACTGGACTCCTCTTAAGTAACTGCCCTTAGATGCTGCTGTGCAGCACTTCAATGACACCTTCCTTACTATTCTGAACAGACTGGACTCCTCTTAAGCAACTGCCCGTAGATGCTGCTGTGCAACACTTCAATGACACCTTCCTTACTATTCTGAACAGACTGGACTCCTCTTAAGTAACTGCCCTTAGATGCTGCTGTGCAACACTTCAATGACACCTTCCTTACTATTCTAAACAGACTGGACTCCTCTTAAGTAACTGCCCTTAGATGCTGCTGTGCAATACTTCCTTACTATTCTAAACAGACTTGCACCTCCAAGAATAGTTGGTGTTAAAGTCAACTACACACCATGGTTAACCAATGAGACTCGTACCCTCCTAAAACAAAGGGATAAAGCATGGCAAACTTGGGTTAAAATAAATCCCTCCAAAACCATTTAATTTACCAGCAACTTAGAAACAGTAACAAACAACAAATTAAACTAGAGAAACAACACTACTATTCTAATTTAGAATGGAAATACAGAATGAATCCACACAAATTCTGGAGCACAATCAGTAACATACTTCATTCTGGCCAAACCACAACTACCACTTCCTCCCAACTTACCTGATAACACAAAAAATATTGCTGAACAATTTAACATATTTTTCACTGAAAGTGTTTTAGCACTGACTAACAATAGCAAGTCTTCCACAATGCCAACACTCAACAATCTAAGCAATTTTTCAGATGCATTCTCATTTCAGACAGTCCCAAAACAAACTATTGCAAAACTATTAAAGAAGTTGAAACCAACTTCAATGGCAGCAGATAACTTGCCAGCAGACTATCTAAAATTAACAGCAGCTGTCATTGCCTTCCCTGTGTCAATACTTACAAACCGCTCTATAACAGAACAGTATGACCCAGCTATTTGGAAAATTCCATATATTACACCATTATACAAAGGAGGCAGTTCAACAGAACTGACAAACTTCCGGCCTGTTGCTATACTTTCACCACTTTCTAAAATTCTGGAAAGATGTATCCACTTTCAACTTCTTAAATACTTTCTAAATAATCTCCTCTCATCATCACCGCATGGATTCCGACCATATCATAGCACTACTATAGCTATTCTAAGTTTCACTAATACTATAAATAAATTCAGAGATGATGGCAAAATAGTGTCTTCAGTCTTTTTGGACACGTCTAAAGCATGCAATACAGTTTCTCATCCTAAGGCACTGTCCACTCTGAATAATCTTAATATCAACCCTGATGCTGTTGACTGGTTTCAAAGTTATCTATCTAGCTGCCAGCAAGCTGGGAAATGGAAGCAATATCTATCCCCACTCCTTTTTGTTACACTTGGAGTTCCTCAGGGTTCAATCCTAGGGCCCCTCCTCTTCCGCATATTCATAAATGATCTTAATACTTCCTCCTGTCAAGCATCTATCATACAATACACAGATGATTCAACCCTCATATGTGCAGCATCCACAATAACTCAACTTCTTATAGTCATACACAAAGCCTTCTCTGATAGTGAAATGTGGCTAGCAAACTCACAACTCATTATCAACCCTAATAAAACTAAAGGTATGCTCTTTCATCCAACTAAACCTACTAACCTCCCAGTTAACTTTTATATCACTGCCAGTAATAATGCAAGAATTTTCCCAGATTCCCAAACAAAACTATTAGTCATCATAACTGACAACAGACTAAAATTTGACATACACATTTCTAACACAATCAAAAAGGTTCACAAGAAAATGGGAACAATGTATAGAAACAAAAAATTCATAACAGACGCTGCAAGAATAGCCATAGCTAGAACCGACCTTTTCTCCTCACTCTTATATGCATCTTCCATACTTAACAACCTCAAAAAGTCAGAACTAAGAAAATTAGAATCATGTTATAATAAGATTGCCAAATTTGCAACAGATTTCACACATTCAACCCATCACTGTCAATGCCTAAAAAATCCTTCTTGGTTGGAACTACCTCATATTTGAACTATAACCAGTTAATAATATCTCACAAAATAATGCACAATCCTGACAACATACCTTCCCTAAAAATCTTCTACAACCCTATTCTAATATTCATAATCTTCCATCATCTAACAAAGACTTACTCCAAGTAACCAAAGTATCCAATGCAGCAAGCAACTCTCTTTACTCTAACTTTGTTGCAACAATTGGAATACCCTTCTACATAGTATTAGATCCATGAGTAATCTTAATCATTTCAAAATATCTCTTAAAAGACACTTATTTGAATCTTGGCTTTGCACATGTAACATTCCAGGTTAATTATTAACTTAGCATTACTTATACAATTTGGCTGTACATACTAACTCTGTTAACATATCCTTTCTAACAACATGACTTCTCTATAAGTAGTTACATTTCTAGCTGCAGCTCTCTCCACGTTAGTATTACTAATTATGCACTACTTTGCCTAAGTGATTCTCACTACTTAATTTCCTAACTAATGTTATGTTTCTCCACATATATCAATTCAACCATATATTCATCTATATTCAAGTGTTTAAAGTCTTGTTCTATTTGATGTTGTTGTTGTTGTTTCTTTCGGCTTTTAGGGGTCTCCACAGCGGAACTCCAGTCCACTAATGATTGGTAGTTGATTTTTACGTACCGAGTTAACAGCCCTGATGCACAACCTTCACCGAAGGTACGCCCATTCATGCATGTCTCCATGCAGAAGATGCTCTAGCTGAGAATCAAACTGGACAGCGTCTTACTGTGAGGCGACAACGCTACCACAGCACCACCACCATGGGTAAAGTCTTGTTCTAGTTGATACTATGTATATATTTTTGTTTTTAAATTTTCATCCTGTAAATGTGTTAACACTCATTTTTCTTTGTCTATAATTTCTATTACTTGATGTGATGACTTTGTATGTAAGCTTAAGCTCAAGCTTTTCTCCCCGGGCCTCTGCTGAAAATGGGCACTGTCCCAGTCAGGCTATCCTGGTAAACAAATGTAAAATAAAATAAATAATAAACAAAAGCTGCAAAAAAGTCATTTGCATGATGTAGGAAGCACAGAATGGGCAGAGAACAGGGGGGTAACACTGGGGTATGTGAACGTGGAATGAAACAGTAAGTAGGGGGGTAGAGTGCTATGAGGCCCTTTGCTGGTGCTATGGGGCCCTTTGCCTCTAGTACCATTTCCCTTTAAGCCAGCCCTATACATAGGGTTGCTGTAATGTGTCATCACTGCAACTAAATGCCAGTCACTCACTGTTACTTTGTGAAATGGGCCAAAGCAGTGTGATACTACAATTACAAGAGTATTGTTGCTACAGTTTTCTATGTGCATACTACTCCTAAAACTCTGCTGTGTAAACTAAACAGTTGCTTAGAAAGCATGGCAATGAAGAGTGATACTGAAAGTGTCCCAGCCCCCCAACTTGACACTTGCTGGGGGCCCCAAAATGCTAACACCGGCCTTGTCTGGCACAGTAACCTGGGTAGGTCCATAGGGGTACCCCTGTACTGTAGATGCTGTGACACTATCTTTTCTCTGTCTTTCTGTCTGTCTGTCTGTCTCTCTCTCTCTTTCTCCCTTGATCTCTGTCACTAAATCAGTAATGTTGAATAACTTTGATAATCCATTACTCTCTGGCCATCTTCCTCTGGAAATAGACTTGCTTATTCTTTTTCTGCTGGTTTGGCCATATGTACATTTTGGTGTTAGAGATGTGGTGGTTGCCAGCAGTGAGTAGATCACATAAATCGTTGTTTCAATGGTATCATCTTCCACATCTTCCACACACTTTTGTCCAGTAGCCAGCAGTAGGCCATTCACCTGAAGAAGGATTGTCATTTATATGTTTTCTCCAAGTAGCCTCTCATACATTAGCACTTACCACTAGGCTCCAGTCCTTCAAACATTTTTGTACATTAGCCATTTCTCAGGTAAAATTTCTCAGTTGCCTCTCATTTGACAACTGGCATTGTTCTTTCTATGGTTATATTCACACATCTGGATTCATTAAATTTCAATTAAGATACACATTTCTGCTCAGGAACAGAATTGCATGGGAGCGATTTGTGGCTACGTGCATGACATTATGATAAGCAAACAGAACACTGTCTTGTTGTGCTGGAAAAGCTTTCCACAGATATTTATTTCTTCAAACTGTTTTCTCACATCTTTCCATAACTTTTCTATTGAGTTTTTTTCTGAGGCTGGGTAGTTAGCTGTAGACATGATGTGATTAATATAATTTTCTTTCACAAATTTCATCAACTCTTCTGGCTTGAGCTGTGAAAAAGTAGAAATAATTTACTTATGCAAGACATTTCCTGCACCTACTGCTCTAAGTGTCAAAAAATCTTTTCTGTCCTCAATGACTCCACGCAGATCACTTCTGAACACTTTTCACTATACATCCACTGTGATGAGTCTCTATAAGGATTCATAATAAAACTATGTTGTCATGGTGCAGGTGACTGGCTGTTTTCAGGGATGTAGAGTTGTTGACAGTAGTGCATTGTGAACCACCTGCCATCCAGTGTAGTTCCTGGAAAAGTCTCATTATGTTAGTGTTGAGCTATTATGTGAGGATTTGAACGGGGTCTAAGTTAATCAAATGAAGGAAGTTTTTCTAGACAGATACAATAGCCCAAGATTTCACCAAAAGACTGTGTGGGAAAGTTAGAGATTCAACTGTTTTTCTACAGGGCTTTACCTCTACCCCTCCTATGCAGGAGGCTGTGCACGCAGACCCACTGATGCTTATTGTAATTAACTTCCACTTCACCTTGGTATAGGATAAGTCTCTCCCTCAAAAACAAATCCCCAGGAACCAAGACAATCTGAGTGTGTGACAGTGCAGCCAAAATAATTCTAAACCAATCATAATCCTCTCCCTCCCAAGCAACTTCCATCTTCTGGCCAAATTAAGTCAATGTTTATGTTGATTTAACAAATTCAGAATTCATGCAGACTAAGTTCACCTAAACACCCTGCTATTCTCTGGGCAAGGAATTTCATAATAACTGTTCCTACCTTCACCCTGTAAATTGTATGCAATTTAACTTGGCTAGTATTGCTATTCTAGAACCACATAGTAAGATGTTTCTTAACACACATATAGCTGTTCTTCTCTATCAGCAAGTTTAAGATACAAATAACCAATTGATCATTTACTGAAGGTGCTAATCAAGACCAAAAACACTTCCTCCATGGGACCTTACAATATACCCAGTTGCTTTATTAATATTGTTGAACATGTTGTTGCAAACACACTTCTCAAACTGTTTAACCTAAGTTTAGTTAGCAGTTTTTTTTTGCCTAATGAGTGGTGCTCTGCAGTGGTGATTCCTCTCCATAAGGGTTACCTTACAACTGACCTGGGTATCTACATACCTATCAGTCTTAAAGCAACCATGGAATGTATTATAACTAACATCATAATAATATCAATAATTTTGTTAGACTTGACCCCCAACAGTTTGGATTTGT
This sequence comes from Protopterus annectens, assembly GCF_019279795.1. Taxonomy (NCBI): domain Eukaryota; kingdom Metazoa; phylum Chordata; order Ceratodontiformes; family Protopteridae; genus Protopterus; species Protopterus annectens. The sequence goes on along the minus strand of NC_056730.1, from coordinate 394,428,175 downwards.
GAAGGGTATATCCTGTCTATTTAATATAATAAATGTCTTCAAAATGGCTTTTAAGATTGCAGATGATGGCCATGTAGTGAATGTGGTGTATCTTGACCTGGTCAAAGCTATCAACATTATTCCTCATTTTGACATCATAAAAAAGCTAAATGTTTTAAAAATTGAGCATAAGTGGTAATATGGATAACAAGCTGACTGAAAGAATGCACAAACTGTGAGTTGCAGGTGCTTTATCAAAAAGTATGAAAGTGACCAGTGGTGTCAAGGCTTGGTGCTGGCATCTTTCCTTTTTGATGTTTATTTCTCAAATTTCGATGCAGATAGTCAAAAACTCTGGTTAACAAGGTTTGCAAACTGCGTAGTGGGGGTTATTAAGTCACCATGTTGATAATATGCTCCAGGAGTCGACCCAATAGTCAGGGATCTGGATATGCATGTAGACAGTAGCCTTACCTTTGACCACTATATGGCCACAGTGGTGAGGAAATCCTTTTATGTTGTGCAATATGTAAGTAACTGCATAACATCTAGGTCCAAAGAGGTTATTATTCCACTGTACTCTGCCCTTATCAGACCAATCATAGGGCAATGTACCTGAAAAGGGCATCTGCAAACTCCACACTTAGGAATCTCCTGCATATTCATAAGTCAACGAGTACCAGAAATACAAGCTCTAGGGATCTGAAATTTGTTTGTGACTTAAACAGAACATGCTGGAGAGGAAAATATGTGTCCCAGAGACTTCCCCTTCTATGGAACAGGCTTCCTATCCATGTGAGGCTGAGTTCATCTATTACCCAGTTTAAGAGCAACCTAGACCAGTGGATGCAAAACAGGAAATGTACTCCAGGCATGGTATCCATGTCCTTTATAGACACAGGTAGCTTATAAGTGCCTGACCTTCAGTGTTCTGTTTGGATGGGGACATCATTATTCTTTTGGGAAAACTTATCTAGGCTTAAGAAAGGCCCCTGGGTCATTAGCCTAGTAATAATCTATGAATCTATGAATCACCCTGTGAAACCCAATCACTCCAGAAATAGCTCTCCCTTGTAAAATCTTGGTGCATTTAAATGGGCACAAACTAAATGCTAAAAAGTACAGTATCAACACTTTTGGTAGACTACCCCACCCTTCATCATACTGTATACTTAACACACCATTATAAAATGAAAATGTGGTCAGGGGCCTAGGAACCTGCATCAATAACTCCCTCTGTTGTGACCGTGATAACAGCTGTCTGGAAATCCTTTTCTTTAGCCCATCTAATTGTCAAAGAAATGTCATCAAGGTCTAAACAGGTAATCACTCGGGGTCTATATTAAATCAATGAAAATCCTTTACATCCAATATCAAAACAGCGACACGTATTACTTGAACCACAAAAATTCCGAACGCACTAAACCAAGAAATTTAAAATATCGAACGTTCATAGTCGGCCAACCCCACCACCCGTTACATACTACCTACCCAAACAAAATAAATAAACCACATACATACACTAACCAAACCCTACTCCTAACCCTAAAGTAAAGCACCAAAGCTCACCTTCTAACCCTACCCCACATACACAACTATCTATGCACTATCCTTAACCCCTCCCTAACCCTAAGGTCCGTAACTACCGCACACTTCCTCAATGGAGATATAACCAAACAAAATAAATAATACACATAAATACATTTAACAAAACCCTACTTCTAACACTACATTAAAAGTTATACACATTACCTATCTATACACTTACCTTAACCCGCACCCAAACCCTAAGGTCCGTAACTATTGTACACTTATCTTACAGAACTATACCACAGATGGACCAACCAAAACACTTCGACATTTTGAATTTCGTGGTTTTTACATGTTCAATGATTATATATTTCTCGCAATATGTGTCAATGATTTCGTATTCGCGTAAACTGAGTTTCGACAATCTAATAGGAACCCAATCACTCCTTTATACTAGCATTGAACAGTCTAGCTATCAAGTGCAATTCTCTCTGTGGGATGTATCTCACTAAACATATCAAACAATTAAAAGGCCTCAAAGATTCCTAAAAAAAAAATAACAAGCTTACATCCCTGAGCTACCAAGAGAGGCTAGAAGCTCTATCCCTTTATTCAGTGTCTTACAGACTTTTGAAAGGGGGGGGGTCTCTGTCTTGCTCACTGTGCCATTAGAAAACCAGTTGTCCTGGACCTCCTGTTTCTCCACAAGTCCAATATCTTCACCAGTACTATAGTCAGGAACCACAGTGGAGGGATGGGTTTATAACCCAGGACCTTCCAAACATCTGGAATAAACTTTCCCTTGAATGTTAAGTTGGGCAGCTCACTATTGTCCTTTGTAGATAAACTAGATGACTGGGTGGGGAGATCCACAAAATTAGCCTAGGATTGACTGGTATAGCCCTGCTAGAGAAAGAAGGTGTGGCCTGAGAGAGAGTACTGGCAAGCCGTAAATGATTATAAGAGTCTATGACCTTGAATTATGCATGAATCTATAAACAGAGACCTTTTATGTATTTGATTTCTTGTTAACCAGGGTAGAACACTGATCCAATGAGACCTTACTGTCTCTAGACTATCCTTTTACAATTAAACTTCACTTGTGAAACTACTGTGTTATCCCCTACTTCTCTGTGTATAGCAAACTTCCTGATGGTTATCTGAACATCACCTAGCATTTGGCATATAATACACATCCACTGGCTCTTTGGTTGTCATTTTCTTAGGCTCCTCAAATGCTATTCAGGAAATGTCATTAAAATAGGCATGTTGCTGTTTTCCTTGTATTCACTATCATCTAAATATCTCACCAGGAATAACCACAGAGGTGTAACTAGCTTGCACTTAGCATAGATGTTTATTTTTGGGTTAAGACCAGTTAGCAATGGCTTATGATTGAAAATTAGCATTAGTTTTATCAGTATAAGAGCTTGTTGAACTTCTGTGCTGCTCAGATGAAGTTAGGTTAACGGCGTTTTTCTTTCTGTAGGTGTACTTGCAATTCGACTTCATCAAGAGAAATGAACAGATGAAGCAAATCCAGTGGGTATCTTTGTGTTATCCTGGAACTTGTGCAATGGAGCATTGTCGATTCAGCTTCATCAAGAGAAATGAACAGATGAAGCAAATCCTGTGGGTATCTTTGTGTTATCCTGGAACTTGTGCAATGGAGCATTGTCGATTCAGCATGAAAAGAAGCATCATATGCCAGCATCACTGGCATGATGGATCAAAGTCGCTAAACATCCTGACCAATCTAAGCAATTCTTTTGAATTCTTGGAGCTGTTTTTGGAACTCTCTAGCCACTTTTCTTCGGTTCTTTTCTGTTATTCTTTTCTGTTAAGCAATGTCTCTAAAAAGTGTTTTCCTGTACACTACTCCAATAAAACTATATGGCAGTAATTTATCAGTTCTAGATAAGACCTCACTGTAATGTTTTCAGGTCTATATGCTTATAGCACAGCTTCTGCCCTATTTTGTAACTCATTCAGTCCATTTTTGTCAGTTTCATGTCCAGTGTATGTACTTTCTTCTCAGAAAAAAATCACAATTGGCTGTACTTGCTGTAAGTCCATACTCTTCAAAAGTTGTATAAGTGGTCTTGGGCAGTCTCCTCCATCACTATATAACAACAGGGTAACAGTGAGCTTTGTTCATATACATTGTGCACCCTGTAGTTCGGCTGATATGCCATAGAACAGTGTATCACATTGCTATGAGATTTACAGAAAATGATATACATTGGTGTAAGACCATAAACACACCATTTCATAGTCATAGCACACCATGATTCAAAGATGTTACACCTACAGGACACAGGCTTCACTAAAGTACACAAGTTCTGGAACCAAAACTATGCACTTACTGTTTGTGCATTGCCTTCGCTGAACCCCATTCTCAGCTGATGAAAAACTTCTTTACACTGTGGGAAATCCCTACCAGCAATGGAGTTCCCTATGGAGCAGACAAACCTTCTACCACAACTCCACATGTTCCCTCTCTCACAAAGTAATGCCCCCATCTTTATCCAATGGGAGGTGTCAGTACGCTACAACCTTTCAATACTATACTATGATAATGATCATGGAGTTTTCTCATACTTAATGGAAGGCAGTTCTTTGTAAATAGAAACTAGGCATGACAATATAACACATCACAACTGTAAATAGCTAGTTAATAAAGTATGCATCTAACACATACCTCATTACCAATCTGTTCTGAGTTATGTAGGTTGCACATGATTGCCAAAAGCATAGCACAGTGGTCTATGTTTATGTAGCTTGGGAAGACATAATATACATCATGTACTAAGCACTTCTGTGTGCCATCCATATATAGAAACATTCCCTTGCATTATCAGCATTCAATGTCACCATCCATTTCCACGAATCACAGTACTGAACACCAGAATGCAAAACAAGTGGCGCAGGATGCATGCATGCATCTACCTTCACACTATGCATATGATGTACAGATGCTACCCCAGAACTCTGTGTATGTTATATAATCTTTATGCACATTCATTGTCAGGAAGTGCTTAAAAGTCTCATAATTTTTCCATATAATATATATATATATATATATATATATATATATATATATATATATATACGTATGGATCTACTTCTAAACATCGACCCTCATATAACAGAACTTAATTTCCGTGAAATGAAATACCTGAATGGCAAATTGTTCCCAGGGTAAGCAAACACTTGCCCAAACTTACACAAAACACACATCAAAGTACATAAAACCCACCTAGGTGGGGGGCTGTACTCCCACACCCCCCTAACTATATATATCAACTCCTGGACCACACACAGTGGAGAAGAGGGCATGTTGGACAAGTGTTTACTTACCCTGGGAAACATTCCACTGTTCAGGTATTTTAGCTTTCAATATTTTCATCTCGTGGAAATGAAGTTTGGTTATATGAGGTTTGATGTTCAGAAGCAGATCGATATATATGCATTTTAGTAACTTTGAGAACTGTTTCCTCTTCAAGGATACAAAACTCTGTTAACAGAAAATACTGCACAATATTTAATATATGAATGAAGGCAAATGTTAAGACCTTGGCATGTACAAGCATCCTCTGTCATAGGTTCATAGATTCATAGAATCTGTCTTACTAGAATGTAGGCTATTCAGCACTGTTTACATTAAATAGCACTCCTGCATATTCACTCTGTTAGTGTTTAGTTTACTTTGTTTTAGGCAAAAAGACAAAACGTACTGCCGTGACCTCATTGGGCTCTGAGTGACCATTTGTCTCATTTCTGTTGTTACCTTTACATCTTTTTAGTTTCTCCATGTCTCAATAATTACTTCCTTAGTTTCCACTAATAATTATGCCATTTTTACTTGTATAAAATTAACTGCTATTCTTGGTCATGATCTTGCATGTTTAATTCATTGCCTGTTCATCTTAAGTCCTTCTCTCCAGTCTGCACTACAAAATGCTGTTTTCCCTACATCTCATGCATTTTACTTTTATATGTTATTGGCAAACCGAACAGTGTTATAACCTTTTCATTTATATACATCTTTAGATTCATGCAGAGGTATATTCCAAAATATTAGTATCCATCCTATCAATAACCAGGTTGTTGGTGCCATCTTATGAAAAGTGCTCTCCCATTAACTATTCATGCCAATGAAGTATAAATACTCACTGAGAGTATATTCATGCTCATGTTGTTGCTGCAGTAGGTCACTTCTTTCTTACATAGTAACTCTTACTTGTTATCCATCACAGTTGATCGATTGACTATAAAGATGTGATTGTGAAGAGCATTTTGTTAATTGTGTGTGTGTTATAGGTAATTTTGCAGGTATACAGTGTGTGTGCATGTGAACATGTTGAGCTGTATCCTAAGGTTGGCTGTTTGGCAGGTAGGTTTTGGTGGTGTAGTGAATAAATGGTTGAGGATATGATGTTGTAAGGGGGTGTTATATGTTGGTTTGAATATCTGAAAGACTGCAATGGGTTTGTGTTGGTGATTTTGGTGAGCAACTGGTTGAGTATATGGTGTTATGTATTGAACTAAGTGCTTGCAAACATGAGGTGTGTCTGTCTGCCTGTCTGTCTGTCTGTTGACAACATGTTGAGTGAGTAGTACAGTATAAGGAGTTTCGATTTTAAAGGAATGGGTTGTGGTGTTTGCTAGCTGGATTAGGTGGCTAGATGAGTGCAGTTCTGAGGTATGCAAGTGTGTTTGTTCAGGGGAATGTAACTTGCGATAGTACATGCTTGTTCTGTTGCACGAATGTGTGCTTGGTGTGGTGTGTGAAAGGTGTGAGGAGTAGTCATTGAGCAGGATGAAAATGTATGCAGTTCTACATCCTGAGTGCCTCTTACACCAAAATAACTGCAATTCTGCAATTGGTTACATATGTTTCTGGGGGGTTTGGCATCTTGACTGTCTCATTACAAATGTGCTTTCTATGTGTGTTTAGTTTAGATTGCGAGTGTTTTAGTGTAGTTGTATTTTCTATGGTGCGTGGGTTATTTTGTATGCATGGATTTGTGTGCACATTTCTGTTTGTGATCATTGTCATCTCAACTAGTAGGCTAATTTGGGAATTTGCTATGTCTATGCATTTTTCACAGCTAGTCTACTACAGAGATTTTATAACTAACCATTTTTTCATATTATATTATGGAAATCCTGAATAAAGCAGCTCCTACAGCCAGCCTCTTGCTCATTTTCACTCCTGCCACATCTGAAGTGATCCAAATAACACGGTTGGGCAGTTCAGAGCAGAGCTCAAAGATATTATATGCTGCTAAATCAAAATACTGGAGCAGACCTGGATCTAATTCACAGAGCATCAATTTGTTCACTTTTTCACTCCTAGTAAGTCACTTAAGCAGGCATTAATCTCAGGTCACCCATGAAATGGAGCTGTGTGCCCAATGGGCGTACCTAATTAAATGTTGTATCCTTATTATGTAGCAATTTGACTCCTGCTATGCTGCTTTAAATAAATTATTATTATTATTATTTTTTAGCAGTTTGATTCCTGCCATTAAACTGTTATCAAGTCATAATGCTGGCTCTGTGGCAGAGTGGTAAAGGTCTGATAATAATCCTGCTTTTCCTGGATTAAAAAGTGACACAAGCTCTGGAGGAGCTATTGACAGAAAGCAAGTGTGACTGACCATTAAATGGATTCCATCTTGAAGGCAGGAGTACAATTATATGTTGTTGCAAATAATCAGTAGTGGAGGAAGGGGAATGATGCAGCAGCATGTAGGGTCAGTGCTTGTCAATGTAGTCAGGTAGTTGCACATGCACAGTGGTGCACATGTGCCATGGCCAGTGTTCTGCACCCCACTTTGGCAACAGGCCATTCAGATCTGTGAGGACTAGGGTCAGGTTTATAACAAAAAAAAAAAAAAACAACTGCATTGGTTGAGGATGAGAGCATGCCAGGGTCAGTTATGGCGATTCTGATCTGGGGTATATTTAGGGACTGGATCTTAAATGCCAGTGGTCCTATTCAGCTGAGGTGAAATAGCTCAGGTTGCAAAGAACTGTGTAGTAAAAATCACCAAATCCTCTTACTGGCTGTCTGGATGATACCCCTTCTGTCACACCCCCATAGTTGCTGTGCAGGCTTAGTAACAGTCTGAATAATACCCCTTTTTCAGACCCCTGCCACAGCTGCTATGCAGATGTAGTAACTGGAATAATGAATGGCCTAGAGACCTGTAATTACAGATGCACAGACACACGCACACACACACACACACACACACACACACACACACACACACACACACACATAGACACACACACACACACACACACACACACACACACACACACACACACACACACACAGATACAGTGTTTCATGCTTGTCATTATGCATCCCATGAATGTCACTTTTTTTCCTTTTATTTTTTGAGTTGCATATTCTCTGAATATACCCATTTTTATGTCATGTCCTGTTTTTTTTTTTGTTTAAACCAAGCTGTAATGGCTTTTTGAGGCATTCTTTCTCAATAAAGCATGCTCATTTCTTGGAAAAGTTCTAGTGTGTATTTTGTTGCTATTTCCATTGACATGGCTATATTTAAGCTTGTTCAAATGTTTTATCTTCCATACAAATCAGTCTTTTGTATGCTTTCATGACATATATATGCAGCTGTGTTACCTGTTTAGTTTCAGCAATATCCATTCTAAAGAGAAGGTCAGTATTCCATCTAATATAGTAGTTCATATTATATGGGTAGTTAATATATTTACAGGGCACAAACTCTTGATTATTTCTAATCATTGTGGTCTAACCTTGCTCCTGGGATTAAACATTCTATCATCATCATCATTTCTCTGTTATCATAGTATTAAAGTAGAATACTAGGTTATTGACACAAGGAGTTAAGTCTAGCCACACATCCCAATAAAATTTGATAGGTTTTGGGTTCCCAAGGCTTTTGTGGGATATATACTTGGGCATGATATCTAAGCATTTACAAGCTTCCTCTCTCCCTTGAATAAGTGCAGAGGTGAACTCTGATTCACATGGATGGGAAGCATGTTACAGAAAAGGGGGAGCCCCTGAGACAGACAGCTGTGTTCCTCCAGCATGTCTTATTTATTTCCCAGGCAAGGTTTAGGTCCCTGGATCAGGTACTCCTGATGCTGTTTGTTTTATGGACATGCACAGGTCCATTAGAGTTGCATCACAAAATACTTTGCAGGCCAGGCATAGGTTGCCTCTCCTGTAGAAGACCAAATATAAGGACAAGGCTTTGAGGAGGTCTGGATAGGACTTGTTTTCCATACAATGTATTCTTTTTGTGAGGAATCACTGAGGATGCTCCAGTTTTGTATATGCCTGGCAAGGTAACACCGAATAGAGGCATTGTACTCAATGATTGGTCTTATGATGGCAGAGTAAAATGAACAATGACATTTGGATCAAGATGCCATATCCCTGCTTATAAGCTGCTCAACATAGAATGACTTCCTCACTACAGTAGACACATGATGGTCAAATGCCAAATCCCTGATTAGAGAGGCTAGTCTTAGGGGTGTACTTTTAATGTATGAGTTTACTGGGGTGGCAGTCCCAGGTATCCAGGAGTTAAATGATGCAATATTCAGTACAGTGAAGATAAATGAAAGAATGATGTATAAATTAAATTAAATTATTACAAATAAAACTATTCTAATAATGTTTTAGCATTAAACAGAAAATCATCAACTTGATACCATTTTACTATAATTATGAAAATAAAGCTGAACAGAGTAACGAGTTGGATGTTATTACAAATTGGGGATGGATGTCTTATAGGCTTTTAGGAAACATTATTGTGTCACTCTTCCCCTTGTTACAGTACATTTTATTCATTTTGAATTGGTGCAGAAGTGGGTAGTTGCTGGAAACAAGATATGGGCAAATTAACTCCTCACTTGAGGCAAGTCTGGAACTAGCTGTTGAGGTGTTTTTTTCTAGGGAGTCCTATCGCTTATTACTTTTAAAATAATTAGCATACAACAACTAATTAAGTCTGTCACTGATACAGAACCAAAACGTTACAAAGAAAAAGGTAGATATGATGTCTTCAAGGGACAATCAAAAAGGCTGATAAAAATGGTTTGTATCTTAGTCTAGGAAAATGTCATTGTCCATTCTGGCAAAAATAGTTATAGAAGGCCATTTGAAAGGGAAGTCTAATGTAGCAAATGATCTGGACCCCCCTCACTATAAAAGTTATGTACATTTGTCAGATCCATGGGGAGGATAAGCTAAGTCTACTTTCTCTTGGAGTTCTTTGTCTATCAATGAGAGACTGGTACAAATCAGGGCAAAACAGAAAAAAAAAAACTTCTGTCAGTCCTCATTGTAACAAAATGGCATGGTTAAAGTATCTTCATTCTGCCTTCAAGGCATGCATATGAAGTGGTACCCCAGGAGTAAAAGCAGCAACATAACTGAGTGCAGCATAACACCTGAATTCAATGCTAACCCTAACTTAGCTTAAGCTTCTGCATTTAAACTATGTTTCTAATTCAGATTTGAAATCATAAAGGTCCTTGCATTCTTTCTCAATTGTCTGCCATAGGCTACTCAAGATGTACGTTCTCAGTTCACTAACAGGATCACAGGATATGATTAAGCCTTACATTTGAAGTTTACATAAACACACACACACACACACACACACACACACACACACACACACACACACACACACACACACACACACACACACACATACCTATCTAACTATATATATAGACAGAAATCTCTACTGAAGTTAACAATTGCCTTCAGATACAACAATTAACTCGGCGGTGTTAGTCTCTGAATAGTTCATCAAGTTAATTAAGAGATTTAGACATTTCTCTGACAGCCAGTAGAGTAGCTAGGGCAGGGTAAGAGGGGCAACTGCCCCAGGTGCAATGTGTGTGGGGGGCATGATCAGCCAATCCCAATCTCCTTTTAATGCAATACCAGCTTTTAAAAGTTGGGATTGCATTTACAGTCAAATGTGAGCACTGTAAAGCTCAGTGTGTAGTCTAAACTGTAGCAACTGCTTGCTACATTATAGCAAGCAGTTTGTTACAGTTTTTTTTTTTTAATAAAATCTGAGCACTGTAGCACTCAATGCAGGAAGAGTATAAACTGTAACAACTGTTTGCTACAGTTCAAAAAGAAGATTTTTTGTTTGTTTTAAATTAAAACATGAGAGCTATAGCGCTCCATGCAGACTGGGTATAAGCAGTTGCAAATGTTTGCTACATTTGCAGCAAACAATTTGCTACAGATTAAAAGACTTTTTTAATAAAATAAGTTAAAGGAGGATTGAGGGCAGGGCACAGAAACAGGACCTGAATGCCTGAGGTGGGTAGGGATTTGTGCCAGAAGAGGGAATAGGGAATGTCTGTTTTTTTTTTTTTTTTTTTTTTTTTTTGCTGTTTAATGGAAAATCTTGAGTGTGGGGCATAATCAAATGTATTAAGCCAATCATTGTGATTGGCTTATTACAGTGAAGTGATATATATATATTTTTTTGCTTTGTTTTGAAGAGTTGAGGTGGTAGTGCACTCTTTTAAAGTACCAGCCCAGGGAGCTAATTGAACAAACCATGCTTCTGTGGAGAGCACATGACTTGTTACATTAGCATGGAGCTTCTGCTGTCTGTGCTCAGGCTTACATGAGGGGGACACCACTGTGGTAGAGCAGTCTCTGAACTGGAAAGGCTTATTGGCATGCAAAAACCTTCCAAAATAAAGCTTCCATATCATGGAAAGCCTTTCTGAATCCCAGAATGTATTTGTAATGCCCATCTGCGCCCAATGCTTTTCTTTTCATATTTCCACCTTAATATCTGCACTATTCAGTCTTAGCTCTCAGTGCAGTCTCATTAATTATTTGTATTGCATGTTTTGTATTGTAGCTATAAATTAAGAAAGAATCCTGGGAGTAAAACAGTCCTCCTTAAAACACTATGTACTGGTTTTAATAAGTCCAGATTTTATTTATTTATTTATTTATTTAAAATTAGTTAATACATTAGTACAGAGGATAGTGTTGTCACTTCACAGCAAAAGGTTCTCCGGCTTAATTTTTGGCTAGGGTGTCTTTTGTGCTGAGTCTGGATGTGCTCCCTGTGTTCACTTGGATTTCCTCTCACTGCATTAGTTTCCTCCCACATTCTAAAGACATGCTGTATGTGGACTGGACAATGTAAATTAGCCATTGGTCTGAGTGTGCATGCAAGTGCACGGTATTGAAGAATAACAGCGGCAGGGTTAAACACCCACCATTGCGAACCCTGGCTCTAGATGATTGCCGCTACTGACATCCTGACACCATGAGCAAAAACTGGATAAAGGGCTTGTGGATATATATATATATATATATATATGTATGTATACATATATATATATATATATATATATATATATATATATATATATATGTATGTATATATATATATATATATATATATATATATATATATATATATATGTTTACTATCAAAATTTCGAACCGTACTCCGTCGACTGTACTATCGTCGAACACAGAAGTTCGAAAACAGTAATATCGGTGTCAAAAAACAATCTAGGAACGGGTTTTAACATGGGTCGAGGTAGGGGAGATGTTTGTAGTTCGGAATAATACTGAACACCTACTGAACACAGTCCGTATACGTTGCTGTCATCTCTGAGAACCATTAGATTGTTCATTAGGAACCACACCCCTTGGCCTCACAAAAATGTTCCTACTATTAAAGTCATTTATGTCTCAGTTTAACTTTTTGTTTAACCCCCTGTGCCAATTCTTATGCTAACATTGTGTTAGCCCAATGGGAGGATGATGTCTTCATAAGGTGTCAACATTTATGGAAGTAGTCTATCATTTTTTATGGTAATTTTGCTGACAACATTTTTTTTTATTGTGGAAGGGTTCTGTTGATTCCTTACATGATTTTCAAGGGTATTTAGAATGTACTACAGATTTCCTAAGGTTTACTTTAAATGTTTCTAAGATCAGTGTAGACTTTTTGGATGTATGTCTGGGGCTCACATCTGATGGTTTCAAGACAAAAGTGTTTTGAAAAGAGTGCTGGAAAAATGTCACATTAACTAAAGATAGTATGCACGCTGGTTATATTACCAATAATATTATTAAGGGGCAGGCCCTAAGAATCTCCAGCCTGTATACGGAAGATAGAGAGCTCTCAGATGAATTATTTAATTTTTCTGAAAGACTTAAAGTGAGAGGATATAAGGGGCATGAGATAGAAAAAGGCGTACTGGAAGTGACCCAACAAAGAAAGGAAATGGGGGCACCATGGTTTTTGAAACAGGGTGTGAGCAATAAAAGGAGTATGATTAAGACAGGGAATAGGGGGAGGTCTTTCAATGGTAATAAGAGTAAGGTGAATTTATGTTTAACTTATGGTAGTCATAAACAGGTGAATTAAGTTATTAGGAAAAACTGGGGTATTCTAAAAACAGATGATAGCTTAAAAAGCATAGTAGGTGATGAACCTAGATTTACATATAGAAAGAAACTTAATTTGAAACAATTGTTTTGGGATAGAGATCCCTTTAGGCAGTTTGATAGTTCCATAACTCATAGTCATGGGAAAGGAACATATCCTTGTTTGAATTGTAAGGCGTGCAAGTATATAACCAAAAATCAGGTTTTTATTCATCCTATAATGCATAAGGCCTATAGTCTGAACCACGTAGCTAATTGCAACACAGAGAATTTAATATATTTGGCTAACTGTCAATGTTCCAGTTCGTTTTACGTGGGGAAGACTAATTGCAAGTTTAAGGCCAGGATATTTAAACATCTTTCTGATATCAGGTTAAAAAGGGAACAAAATGCGTTATTTCAACATATAAAAGGTAATGAAGGACATTGGTTTACTTTTCGGGTTTTGCATGAGGTTAGGATTAATTCAGGGGGGGGGGATTTCAAGAGCCTTACTGAATGTTTTGAGATAAAATGGATTACTGAGTTAGGAGCTGATAGATCCCCTGGCTTGAATGGTATGGTACCATTGAATCCCATTTTAAGTAGACGTAGACCTCATTTTTAATTAATTGGCGTATTTTAAATGTATTTTAAATGTTAAATTGGTTTTCTTTTTTGATTGGAAGAGTGAATATATTCAAATATATTTAAATGTATTTTAGAGTTACTAGTAATTTGTCTGATGAAGGGTTTTGTTCCCGAAAGCGCTAACTTTCTGCTCTGTGTGGAATAAAAATTTTGGATTACGAATCTAAGCCTGGTGGTCTATGCTGTTGGTTTTACTTTCACTTTCTCAAATTATCATTCTTGGAACAGTATATAAATGTGCTCTTTCAAGATCTCTTCTGGGGAAAAGTTAGCAAGAAAAGACCTTCAGTGGGTGTTGTCTTCATTAGAAGATTTGATCCTTGAAATAAATAGCTTTCAAGCAAAGTAGATAAACTTCAAGAGTGCAGTCCAAAACAAACTGAAATACTGAGATCAGTGATAGAAAATCAAAATGATCAAATCAAAGAAATACAAGCAGCTTTAAATGACATTGATAGTAGACTGAAAGAAGAGGAATGACAAACTGACTTTCTCACGAAACAAAACAACTGGGTACTCAGTAAGTTAGAAGACCTGGAAAACTGAAAAAGAAGATGTAATTTAAGAAAAAAACTAAATGAAACAACAAGGTTGCTTTTCTAACATCATGGATCCCACACAGGTCTATAGACAAACCAATTATAACAACCCACGGTGCTCCACCATGATCTATTATTTGGAAATTCTTGTCTTTCTTTGACAAAAAATTAATTTTTTTGGACTGCCTGGGCTAAATCTCCTCTGAAAATAGGTCAACACATAATAAGGTTTGACATTGACAATGCATCTAAAACTTTAGGAAAGAGAAAATAATTCTGGCCATAAATAAAATCTTTAAAACAAAACAAAAAATAAATCGAAGCATACATGTTATACCCCAAGACACTGAAAATGCTTCATTCCACCAGAAAGATATTCAATGCAGACAATGAAGCAAGATATTTCATCTACAACATCAGAACAAAATCCCAGGAAAATGGATTGTCAACAATTAAAATGAAAAGATCTTTAAAGAAAGGCTCATAAAATAGCGCATCAAGCAAGAACGAGAAAACTTTCCCAGCACACAGCAATTCAAGTGAAAAAAAAAAGAAAACTTGAATGTTCTGTAGTATTTTTTTAACCATTGTTTTTTCTTGGGCAGTACTGCTCCATATATTCTTCCTAAAGATAAAAAATAAAAATGTATTATTAAAATATTTTGTAACATAATCTGCTCCAACACACAGAAAGTTGTTGAGGGAACACCCTTTTCTTCATGAATTCCCTTTCAGAAGTTTACCTATAAGGTAAGTGGCATTTTTATGGCATAACTTTATAACTATACATTTTGACTAACATGTCATTAGTGAAGGGAGAGGGAATATTATCATGCTCACTTTAGTTCAATTAATATATTTAAATCATAGTGGATGCCACTGCCTGTCAACCCTTTTATTTTTCTTATCCCAACACTGTTGTGCCTTTGTTTTATGGTTTTATTGAAGCATTCACGGTTTGAATGATTTGTGGGGTCGGGGATGTACTTCAGAGGTGAGCATTTTGATAGTCCATTCATTACTGTTAACTGTTAATAGTTTGCAAATAAGGGATTAAGTTACAGCAAATGTGTTTAGTGGCACCACTTCTTTCCCTGCTGTCTGAACTTAAATGATTTGTGTGATAATGTCCTATCTTCCCAAATGTGTTTTGAGCAGATGCATGTTGAATTAATCGATAATACATCCGTTTTTATTCTTTCCTGTAGAAAGATCATGTACAACAGCTGAGTTGTATATATTTCCTGTCAGTTCTTTGCTTTAGCAATGAGTTCAAAAGCTGATTGCTGATGTTCACCTCCTCTACTTATACTATTACTTCTTCTGCATCCAGAATCCAGAATGAACCCCCCTGACCTCATTGATACTGGCCCTCCTCCCAGTGCCACACATCCATGCTGGCATTACTCACATCATCCTAAACCCCTGGATGTGTTCCAGTGTTGCTGTTATCAGTCATGCATCTTAAAGGTGTCCTGGAGACTTGGCCATCTGTGCTTCCATCCATTTTTTTTCTTTTATATGCCCTACCCACTCTTCCCTTTCCCAGCTACCACATTCACTGGTTGTCACCAAGGTAACTCTTGTGTTTGGATCATATTTCCCCAGGTCTATTTCAATTGATCAACAAATGCCACTGTCAAAACCCACACGGTCAAGAGCACTTGATCAACAATGTAGTTCACCAATCAAAGGAAATTGTGCCTCCCACACCTCTTGCTAATTATATATACCAATTCTGAGATTGCACTACAGTGGGGAAAAGGGTACATCCCTCAGTCCCCACTGTACTGTGATCTTAGTCAAAATGGTTAATGAACTGCATTGTCTATTATGTGGTCTCAACAATGTGGGTTTTAACAATGTCATTCTTCAATCAATTGAAATAGACCCATCTCCCATTAGAGAATATCACCAGCAAGCCCCCTTACCCCAGGAAGGGTCCACCCATCCCTCCCTGCCGCTCTGTCAATCAGCTGAGATGCTAATCGAACCTGGGTCAGTTGGGCCTGTGACAAAAGGAGGTGCTGCCAGAACAGCTAGCTGGAATTTTGTAAATAATTATATGTTATTTGTGAATATCAAACTAATTTATATAAGATGCTTGTGTTAACAAATGTATTAGAACTGTATGTCATGTGTATATCAAACTGCTCTATATAGATGTTTGTGCTGAAAAGGTATTTGTAAAGTGATGTGTTTAAAAATGTATCCACAGTGTGCCCTACTGGAAGAGAACAGAAATGCATATGCACTATTGTAACTGTTTAAATGTAAAGGAATACAGGAGGTTAACCTTAGTCCAGCAAACTTTAGAAAAATATCTAAAATTAAATTACTTTATAGGCTAGGCCATAAAGACATTTCAATGCAGCTAGAGACACAAAGTCTGTACTAGGAAGCTTTCTGTGGAAGCATAAAGGAATGCAATTGCTTTATGACTTCCAGCACCTGCCAAAGATCTGAGCAAAAGCCCTTGTATGAGTATTTTAGAGGTAGATGTTAAATACAGCCAGCTTCAGCAATAGGGTTTTTGCCTGGGAACTAGAAGTCATATGACAAGAAGCAATGTCATTCTGCAATCTATCTCAGCAGTAATATTTTAGATATTATTTTGAGAAATCTCCTAGAGTGACATAGAGCATTCTGCATTCTGTCTTTGGCCTAACAACAAGAAGAACCACTCACCACATAATCTGCCTTGCTCTATTAGTAAGTGTATAGGGTATAGTAATTCTCTTAGATACAGTCAGGAATATAGTGAAGCTTAGTTTAGATATTTTTCTTTGTTTGTGTGAGCCTGTACTATAATATTATTTTACATATTTCCTGTGGTTTTGAACTCTGATGTCACTGTGAATATATATTTAGTATTCTCTTGTTCTTTTATTAGTTATTAAATATATTTAAACCGTTCATTGTGCCTGATCTGTGTAGAGATATTTAAGTTTTGAGAGTACTTGCATATTTATTTGGTGACAGTATGTGGGCCACTCCTAAAAGCCTTGCTCTTTGTCAAACTACCATTTGTATTAGTATTAATATTACACAATAAGATTGGACACCCTTTGTTAAGGGCCCTAAAGTAGCTAAGGAGTGACTGGTGGCAGTGGTAACTACCCTATAGTCTGGGCAGAAGAGGGCATAGCTAGTAAACCTGTGCCAGCCTTTCCCAGGTGTGTGTGTGTGTGTGTGTGTGTGTGTGTGTGTGTGTGTGTGTGTGTGTGTGTGTGTGTGTGTGTGTGTGTGTGTGTGTGTGTAAACCCAACCTCAAAGAATGTGTGTGTCAGCTACTTGGGCAAGGAAATGAAGCACTGGTTATACAGAGAGGGTGCTGGAGGTCTTGGCTTGATCACTTAGCTGAGATCTCAACTCTATAGCTGTGCCAGTGGGGATTCTTACTGGGGATTTGGAGAAAAAGGGAGAAACCAGCCCCAGACTGACTGTGGTCTCTGTGCGCTCTTAAGCGAAATTGCATGTGATGCAGAGAGCTGCATCTGAAAATAGTGTGTGTATGTACTTCTTATGCTCCCAGTGAACATCCCCCCACAGGTTCCAGTGGTGAGTATTGAGGCTCCTTGATTACTGGTACAGTGGAGGGTCATCACATGTTAATTGGCTGGTAGTGGTGGGATCACCACATCTCATATTGGGATCCAGTGGTGTGGATACTGAACTCCTGTAGCCTGTAAACAGTGATCACAAAAGAAAGTGTTTGTACTCTCAAGCAGCCACTCGGCTGACATTCAGAGTTTCATATCACAACAGTTTTATTTGTTTTTTGTTAGCTTAGTTAGTCAGGAAGAGCAGGCAAGGATGTCAGCAGAGAGTTATGGCAAGCTGACAAGGAACCAGTTGGCTGAGATTTGCCAAGCCAAAGGACTGAGGCATGCCAACCTGACTAAAGGAGAAATGATTGCAGCCGTAACCACAGCTGCATCATAGACCAGCAACTAGGAGGACAACCAGACTGGCCTTGGGATGTATAACTGTCAGAAAATGGACAGTTTAACCTTGCCTCAGAGGACCTAAAAATCCATCCGTAGTTAAAGAGACTTGAACAGGAGGACAAACATTTGGAACTAGAATCAACAGAGAGACTGTGGCATTTGGAGGTTGAAGAAAAGGAGAAACAGATGGAATTAGAATCAGCAGAGAGGGAGGGTGGCCTAATGGGTAAGGTGTTTGCCTTACAAACACAAGGTGCAGGGTTTGAGTCTCACAAGGGATAATTGGCTAGACTTAAAGTGGCTCGCAAGGGCAGTTAGCTTAGTACTAACCTATGAACCTATGAACCTATGAACCAGAGTGACTGAGACATCTGGAAGCCAAAGAAAATGAGAGGCAAAGGCAACATGAAAAGGAAATGCTGACTCTTCACCTGGGTCATGGAGGTAACAGTGAAGGGAGTAATTGAATCCCAGAAGTAATACAGGTCAGTAAATTTCTTCCAGAATTTGCAGCGGGTGATATGTTTGATAGTTTTATCCATATGTTTGAAAGGGTATGTAAACAGTATAATGTTGACCAAGGGCTCTGGGTATGGTTCCTGACCCTCTTACTCCACAGTAAAGCTGTAATTGTTGTTTCTAATATTTATTGAAATGCTTTAACACCTGAAGCTTATAGAAAAAAAAGTTTTGTTTGCATAGGTGCAAGGCAGATGAAAGTGTGCATGATTATGCTGCTGAGTTAAGCACTTATTTTCATAGGTGGGTGAGTGGGTGTCTGATCACCATTTTTAAAGGTCTAGCAGACCTTTTGGTGAGGAAACAAGCCCTTAGCACTTTTCCTGAGGACATGAGAGAATCTGGTTGGCAGATAGAGAATGCAACACCCCAGATCAGTTGGGCAAAAAAGGAGACATATACCTAGCAAGCAGGGCATCACTGCACAGGAAAGGGATATCCAGTGCTGCACATGGGTATAAGGGAACCCATGATGGGAAGCCTAAACTGCCCCAATAGTGTCTGCCAGTAACAGGGGAACCCACTAGTTCAGGTACATGGCCAGGATCATGGGTTAAATGTTTTAAATGTAACCATTGGGGCCATGTAGCATATAGATGTCCATGGTGTCAAGGTGGGGAACAAAAGGTAGGGGAGCCAGCAAGTGGGAATAACAGAATGCCAGTGGTAAGTTGTTTGGAGACAACAATGGTACCAAACTACCACAAGAGGTTATATCATATCTTAGTAAACTGGAAACAGGCAACTGCTAAGAGACACACAACTTCAGACCTAACCATTATGAAGCCTACGATGGTTAAAGAGGAGCACTACTTGCTTGGGCAGTCTACTCCAGTCAGAGATTTAGGAGGGATTCCATTCTAAATACATTTGTCTAGGGTTCACAATGAGTGGGAGGGTGGAAAAGGAAGCAAGCAAGTAGGTGTGTTTGAGGATATCCCTGCAGATGTCCTGGTAGGGAATGATTTTGATAATGCAGTACCTTATGTGCATACAGTTACACACAGCCAGGCTTGGAGACAGGCACATGGATCTGGTAGCCTTGGGGGGACCCAGACAGACCACATACTTGAAGCCATGACTGGTGAGGTGGCTACTTCAGGGAGGGAGCTACCCTGTAACAGTGAGACTGAAGGTGAGCCACAGCTGCTGGTGGGTACTGATTTTCCCTTGGACAGAGTGACTGCAAGGGTAGAGGTGAGTAGGAGTACCCAGACTAACAGTGAGGCACTGCTGTCAGAGGATACCAGACTGTCCTGTGGAAAGGGAGCTGAGAAGGGTCACAAAGATAGAGTTGAGTCCAGCTCAGCTGTCAGACCCTACATTACAAGGATTGAGGGAGGTAGCTAGGGAGGCGCTTGATTCTCAAGGAAAAGGGGAATCTGTATACTGGAATAAAGGGTTACTATATAGAGAATGGACCCCTGAGGGATGACTAGAGGGTGAGGTAATACAGCAGTTGTAGTGCCTAGAGTCTACAGTCTGGCATGTCTGGCCATAGCCCATGACATTCATTTTGCAGTTCATATGGTTATAAAGCATACCAAGAGACGTATTATGCAGAATCATTATTGGCCTGGAATTGCAAGGGATGTAACAGGATACTGTAGGACCTGTGAGCAGTGCCAAAAAATAGGCAAGACAGGAAACAGGCTCAAGACTACTTTGATGCCTTTGCCTGTAACTGGGGAGCATTTCAGAGGGTAACTATGGATTTTAAGGGGACTCTGAATACTCCAAGTTCCACAGGAAAGAAGTATATCCTGGTGGTAGTAGATTATGCTACTAGATACCCTGAGGCAGTGGCTCTGTCCTCCATTGAGGCAGAGAAGGTGGCAAATACTTTGTTAGAGATTTTCAGCAGGGTAGCTTTCCTGAGAGAAACACTGACTGACATATGTCCCAATTTCATGTGAGACCTGCTGGCTTGTATCTGGGTGTGCTGTGGGATGAAGCACCTAAAGATCACCCCCTACCATCCCCAGACTAATGGTCTTATGGAGAGGTTAAACTCTACACTAAAGACCATGCTATGAGCATTTACAGACCAGTTCAAAAGAGAGTGGCACAAATATTTGCCCATCTGCTGTTTGCATATAGATAGGTACCCCAGGAATCCAGAGTTTTTTCACCCATTGAGTTGCTGTATGGGCATAGGGTGAGGGACCTTTAGATTTTATTCATAATGAGTGGGAGAGTGAGAGTGAATCCCACCAGGAGTCTGTTGTGGCATATGTCCTAAACCTCAGGACAAGACCTAGGGAGCTCATGGGCTTGGCCCAAGAGAACCTGTCAGGACCCCAACAGCAGAAAAAGGTCTAGTGTATGGCAGGAACACTCAAGCACGAGAGTATGCTGTGGGACAGCAGGTTATGGTTCATGTTCCTGTCAGACACAGTAAGCTGCAGGCAAATTTGGAGGGACCCTTTAAAGTGGAAGGGAAGGTCATTGATGTTGACTACATGGTGGAACTGCTAGCCAGGAGGCATGGGCACATATTATGCCATGTTAACATAATGATTCCCTTCCATAATAAGGAGGCCCTTGTGCTGAGTATTTGCAGTGGATGGCAGGAGGAGTCTGAGGGGGATCTATGGTTACACTGAGCCAGCCAGCAAAATGCCAAGTTAATAAGGTAGAGCCTAGGGTTGCAGGCATATGACATGACAGTGCACCAGTGTAGTGTAGTCAGCAATGCCAATACAGATGGGTTCTCAAGAGAGGGTATGGGTTGACGTGTTCCCAAACAGGTTCACTCCTCTCAAGCAATGTTTCTCAGGGGTCACTTGAAAAACTAGCTTGAGTCTTCAAAGGGAGAGAGAGAGAAGTGATGATGTGAGGTATTGCCAGCTATGCCAAGAGATGTAGGGCACTGGATATATAATGTATGCCAGAATAGCTAGCTGGAGTTTTGTAAAGAATTATATCTCATTTGTATATTAAACTGATTTGTACAGATGCTTGTGTTGAAAAATGTATTTGCAAAGCTGCTTGTGTTAAAAAGTACCAACAGTGTGTCCTGCTGGACAGAAAAGAAATACACATATATGTCAGACTGTACTATTTTAACTGCTTACAGGTATATATTGTAATAGAGGATACTGGAAGAGAAGAGGTTAAGCTCGGCCCCAGCTAACTTTTAGAAAAATATCCTGAAATTAAATTACCTGTTTTAGGCCATAAATATTGTATATTACAGTTCTGACTGCAGCCAGAGACAAAGATGTCTGTGAAAACAAGGAATTGGAATCCTGCTGTATTGTCCTTAGCAGAGAACTAATTGCTACCCTGGAAGGGTGGAAGTGTTGAAATGGTTTAATGGTTTCCAGATGCTATAACACATCTTAGTCAAGCTCTATCTGTGTGCATAGTAACACATATGTGCGAGATTCTGGTTCAGTTTCTAGTAAAGGGGGCAGTATGGGAACCAGAAGTCAGATGAACAGATGTATGTGATGTCATTCTGTAATCCAGGACTGAAATGATGTTTTAATTCTAGATGAGACAGAAGCCTCAAAGCAGTCTGTTTTTGAAACCTGACATAGAAACATCATTCACTTTCTTCATCTTGCCTTGCTTTACTAAGTAACCAGGGAATTGCAATTTTTTAGATCAGTCAGGAAAATATAGTGAGATTAGTTAAGTACTGTTTTTTTGTATCTGAGTGAATCTATTCATCTGTGTTATTTTAATATTTCCTGTGATTGAAGCTCTTGTGTTTATTGTAAATAGATATTTATTATTTTCATGTTTTTTATTATTTATTACTAAATATATTTAAACCTTTCATTGTGGCTGGTATTTTAGAAAATGTTTTAAAATTTGGGTGTACTTATATTTATTTAGTGACACTGTGGCCGCTCCTGGAAGCCTTGCTAGTTGGTCAACATAACCATTTGTATTAATATTAATTTCACTCAGTATAACTGGGTACCCTTGTAAGATCCTTAGAGTAGCTGGCTTTGGAGTGTCCTGGTGACAGTAACTACCTTAGAGTCTGGGCAGAGGGGCATAGCTGAACAAACAAACCAGCAAAAAAACTGCTGAAAACAAAAAAAAAACAATGCAGAGCAGAAAACTGGATATATACAGACCACAATTTTACTGTTAGTGCTTTCATTTAAACATTGCCAAACTTCTTCAGATCTAACGCAAAACTGTATGAATCCACTTTTAAAACTTTTCCCCATCACATGACTCACCAGTCCCCACTAGAGTCACTAGATCTTAAAGATACCATGACCATATATTCCATTAAAATCAATAAACTACCTTGAAGCTGCTTTTTAAATAACAGAAGACATTACAAAAGTAGTACAGCAAAAGAAGGTGCCTGGCATTCATTCAATACATGTCATGCTATGATCATTTCCAGCAATTAAATTATTACTTTATTATAAAAACTTAACAATCATTGTAGCTTGTTTCAACCATTTCATTATAAAATCACTGTTAAAATATTACAAAAAGCTGCCACTTTTAAGAATTTATATAAATAAATAAATATATAGCCCAATGTATAAATGAAAAAAAATATAATAGCCATATAAAAAGAACATAAAAAATATAAAAAAAACATAAAAGCATGAGAACCCCCTGCTTGTCTATGACAGTAATAATGCTATGCTAGAAGTACTAAATATATCTATTCAAGGCCCTTTGTTTAAGCACACTGTTGAAAGATGAATATTCATTTAGACCTGGTCATGCATATGCATTAAGCATGATTTGCCCTTTTAATTCTTTCTCCTCTAATTTCAAAGACCAAGGTCCACCACTCGGGCTGACCAAAACGTGCTCTATTACCATATATTTAAATTCATGGCCATCATTACTAATAACATGTTTGGCTAGAGCATTAGTTAATTTTTGCTTCTTAATAGCATATTCATGCTCATATATTCTTTCTTTCAAGGTTCTCTCTGTTTTCCGTACATAGTAGGAAGGGCAACCTTGACGAAAAGTAGCCAAATATACCACCCCTTTTGTGCAACAGTTGTATTTACCTCCCAGTTTATACTTAATACCTCTTATTTCAAAACTATCCTTTACATTAATTAAGACACAATAATGGCACATATCATATTTTTTCATTCCTGGCTTCCTTCCATTTGTGCTTTTTGCTTTTTGTTCTAACAGAGCCTTAATATTTGTACCTCTTCTTGTAATTACTCTAGGTCTTTCTTTTAGCGTGTTCCTTAGATGGCCATATTCTTCAATAAGTACCCAATCTTTCACTAGTATAGTTCTTATTGTCTCATAATCACTGATGTAAGGTGTAATCAAACTAGAGGTATAAGTTACTTTATCTGTGTTGCTGTCTGCATGTATTTCACTCCCTATTAATGAAGCAGTTAATTACTTCAATAACACTTTCCTAGCAATCCTAGACCATCATGCCCCAATGCGTTCCATAAGAATGAAAAACAAACCGGCACCATGGCTCTCAAATTCAACTAAGAAACTAATCCATAATAGAAACAAATCTTGGGCTAAATGGCGTACCACAAAAGACACTATCGATCACCAAACTTTTAGACTACAAAGAAACTTAACAAAAAAAGCCATCCTACAAGATAAAAAGAACTTTTATACCCAACTTCAACAATCTTCCCTTCAACAGCCACAAAAATTCTGGTCTACTATTAACACACTACTTTCCCCAGGCAAAGTTGCCACGCCTTATCCACTAGACTCCAAACCTGATTGTCCAATACAAACAGCAAATGCCTTTAATACTTTCTTTACTACTACTATATTAAATCTAGCAAATCAACAAAACCCTGATACCTCCAATTTGCCAAGTCCAAGCTCCCCCCGCTTTTCACCTTGAACCTATATCCACCTCCTATATCTCCTCCTTACTTCAAAAATTAAAACCTACTACCCCCTCAGCTGATAAATTACCAGCAGAATACCTCCAAATAGGAGCCAAAGCCATTGCCTTCCCAGTCTCCATATTGATCAATAGAACCATAAAAGAAGGCACCATTCCATCTATTTGGAAAATCTCACACATCATCCCACTTCACAAAGGTGGTGACTCTACTGAGTTCTCCAACTATCGCCCCATAGCTCTACTCTCTCCACTTGCTAAAATTATGGAGAAATGTATCCACAAACAATTAATAATTCACCTACTTCAGTGTAATCTTCTTGCTAACTGCCAACATGGATTCCAGCCGTTTCACAGTACTACCACTGCCATGCTATCTTTTACTAGCTCTATCAACAATAATCGTAATAGCAATATTCTTTCCTCAGCATTCTTTGTAGACCTATCTAAAGCGTTCGACATGGTTAATCATCAACTTCTCCTCCACCAACTGAAGTCCCTCTCACTGGACAATCCTGCTATGAACTGGTTTACATCATACCTAGAAAACCATAAACAAGCAGTTCTCTGGCAAAACCATCTTTCTGATCTCCTTCCCACCTCCCTAGGTGTCCCTCAGGGCTCTATTTTAGGTCCACTTCTGTTTTCCATTTTCATAAATGATCTTCATCTCTCTACTCCACTCTCCACCTGTATTCAGTATGCTGATGACTCTACTATCATCTGTTCTGCCTCATCCCAAACTGAACTTCATTCTATCACACAAAAAGCCTTTACCACTATAGAAGAATGGTTCTCCAACCACTGTCTTCTCCTCAACCCCAAAAAAAACAAACTTTTGCTCTTTAAACCCTCTCATTTGTCTCCCCCATTTCATTTTACACTTACATCCAACAACGGTACCGTTATCTCTCCTGACCCCACCACCAAACTCCTACGAATTACAATTGACAATCAATTAAAGTTTGACACTCACATAAACACTACAATAAAATTGATTAACAAAAAACTTGGATCCCTTTATAGAATAAAACCCTTCTTGACACCAGCTGCCAGAACCACAATAGCTAGAACCCACTTAATTTCTACCCTATTATACGCTTCCCCAATATTCAACAATCTTTCTACAAATAATCTTAACAAACTAGCTAGAGCATATAACAACATCGCCAGATTTGCTACAAATACACCTTACAGGACTCATCACTGTCAGAACCTAAAACAACTAGACTGGCTTGAATTACCTCACTTATTACATTTTAACCAACTTATAATCGCCCATAAAGCCCTATACCAACCCAATAATATCCCTATTCTCTCTTCCCTCATAAGACCTTATAACAACTTGAGAAATCTACGCTCTGCTAACAAAATGTTGATTCATACTTCCTTATCTAACAACTCAGCAGGTGACTCCATATTCTCTAATTCAGTTGGTAAAATATGGAATCAGCTACCACAAGACCTTACAACCCTAACCTCTCTCCCACTATTTAAAACTGACCTAAAACTTTTCTTCTCCAACCACTGGTTATGTTCTTGTACTAACCCTGCCTAGCTGTTATTCTCTAATTTATCTGCTACCCACATAACCTAATTTTTTCTACCTTAAATTTTTATGTACCCAATCTATACTCGAATCTTCACTCTTAATTCCTATCTCAGTCACTACTTAATACTACTTACCATGCTTAAAACCTACCAGATACTGTACTTACATTTCTTTTTGTATACTATGTTAAACTGAAGATGAATTACTCTATATTAATGCCATCTCCTAATCATTAGCATCAGATGTTTATATATTTTTAAGTATATTTTTGTTTTTAGTATGTATTTTGTGTGTTATTTTTAGTATTTTTTTTAGTATGTTTTTTTTTTGGAGCTTTTCTCCCCGGGCCTCCACTGAAAATGGACACGTATCCAGTTGGACTAGCCCGGTCAACAAATGTAAAATAAATAAAAATAAATAAAATAAATATTTGCACCTCATTTTTTTCATTATTTAATATTGGCTGAAAATAGCCACTTTTTCTTTTGTGGGGAAACCACTCCAACCAATTCTGTCAACAATCTATGGATAGCCCTTAGCTTTAAATATTCTTTTCAAGTTGTCACATTCTATTTGAAACTCTCCTTCTAATGTAACCATCCTGGCTGCACAGACCCTTTGTCCCTTGACAACTGATCTCTTTTGATGGGCAGGATGTGCACTGTTACAATGCAAAAATGAGATGGAATGTTTCCTTCCTATGTGTTTTAGAAAGAAATCTTTTAACATATTGATCTTTACACGTTTACATCTGAATAAGAAATAACAGTGTTACTCATTTCGTATGTAAAGGTAAAAAAATCAGTAGTGCCATTTAAATAATTAACAAATTCTTTTAAGTCATTTTCATCACCCACCCACAAAATAAATAAGTCATTCAGGTATCTTAAATGCAGGGGCATTTTTACTTTATATTCATGCCTATTTAAAACATACTTCCTTTCCCACTAGGCCATGACCAAATTTGAAAAAACAGTGCCACACGGTGAACCTATGGCCACCCCTACCTTCTGTAAAACAATACCTTCCCTCAAAATATATGTAGTTGCTTTGTAGTACAAGCCTAAACAGATCACCATATAACATAATTTCCAATTGTGATACAGCTTTTTCAAATAAAAATTCACTGACCCAGTCAACACCCAACTGTTATGGGATCACAGAGAAAAGGTCTTTCACATCAATAGTAAGAGGCAAGTAGGCATCAATACTTCATTTAACAGTTAAAAAAATGTCATCAGTCTTTGCATATTTGTGTTTCTTGTTGCAAAAAATGTTTTAACTTAAGATCCAGATACTTAACACAGGCATAAGGGACAGAGTTGTGCCCATCCACTATGGTTCATTCAGCCCCTTATGAATATTTGGTGTACCAAAGATCAATAGTATTGTAGGAGAGGACATAGTGAGATAGTTGTACAAATTAATATCAATACATCTCTCAAGAAACATGTCCTGCAGGGACACCACTATACTATTGTAGGCTCCACTAACTTGATTTTTGGAAACTTCTTCATATGTATCACTTTCCAAACTTTTTGCCATTCTCTTATTGTAGTTATACAGATCCAGAATTACTAACCCACCCCCCTTTTCAGGTTTCATAACTCTGATATTCTGCCCTTTGAGATATGTTAACAGTTCCCTTTCATTACTTGTTAAAGTACCTGCAACCTTCTTGCTCTTGTGCAACATGTGTCAAAAGTCAAGTTCACATATTTTCTCATATATCATAAGAGCAGGGTGGAGGGATGGGTTGAATGTGCTAGGTATAGAAGTACATCAGGTAGATAATGGAGAAGAAAAAAGAATGGATACATTCCAGGTCCCCTAAAAGTTGTCTGAGGGCCAACAGAAAAATCCTCTCAGGAAAGAGAAGTACAGCTGCATGTCAACAGCATAACAATGATAATGCAAACATGTCAATCATTTAACAGTTCCTAAAGGAAGTGCATGAAAGTGAACAATAAAGGGCCATACATGGAGCCCTTCAGGTCCTCACAGTCAAGACAGGAGGTAGCAGGGGGGTTAACACCTGAGAGCACAATCTGTGTGCATCCAGATAGGAAGGAGGCAACCCAATCCAAGACTATTACAAATATACTCCTGTAATGCTATGGATGGTCCAGTTAGATTGAAGGTTCACTTTGTCAAGTGCTGATGACAGATCAAGAAGGATACAAACAGAATAATGCAGCTGATCCATTACTAAAAGAAGATTGTTAAAGACTCTAGTCAAAGTATTCTCAGAAGTGAGTCTAAAATGAAACCAAGTGTGGACAGGATCAGTGATGTTGTGCTGTCTGTAGCAAGAATCCACCTCTTAATACAATGTTTCCTGAGGAACCTTCCCCATAAAGGTTATGTCTGAGATCACTCAATAGTTGTCCAAATCATGATCAGGAACTACCTTTTTGCAGACAGGAGTCATCAATGCCTCATTTAGTTGAGTTTGAAACACTCTGTCTATTAAAGAGGCAAGGGTGATCTGGTATAGGACTGGATCCAGAACATCCAGATGGGTCAAAACATGCTTGGTAGAAAAAGGAACCAGTCGCATTCTTTCCCTAACAGAGATAAGGACAATCTAGTAAAGGACTAAATCCAAAGCATTCAGCTGGGTCAAAACATGTCTAGCAGAAAAATGCACTTTAGCAAGACCCCAATCTGATTAAGGCAATGTCACTGACAAAATACTGAACAAGCAGATCAGACGCTTCAGGAAAAAAGCGTTACTAGTGGAGAGGCAGACTTCCAGAGGGGCATAGCTAGTAAATCTGTGTCAGCCCTTCCCAGGTGTGTGTGTGTGTGTGTGTGTGTGTGTGTGTGTGTGTGTGTGTGTGTGTGTGTGTGTGTGTGTGTGTTAAAATCAAATCTCAATGAGTGTGTGTATCAGCTACTTGGAGTAGGGACACAGAGCACTCGTTTCACAGAGAGAGTGGTGGAGGACTTGGCTTGGGACACTTGGCTGAGGACTCAACTCTATAGCTGTGTCAGTAGGGAGTCTTACTGTGGACCTGGAGAGAGAGAGAGAGAGAGACAGACAGACAGAGAGAGGGGAACCCAGACACCAGACTGAGTGTGCTCCCTGTGTGCTCTTCATGAAAATTGTGCTTGGTGCAGAGTGCTGCATCTGGAAATAGTGTGTGTACCTATCTTTGTTCCAAGTAAACATCCCTCACCAGTGTCAGTAGTGAAGATTCAGGCTCCTTGATTACTGGCCCGGAGAAGGGACATCATAATATATATATAATGGGGAGGGGGGGATCGGATGTGACTTTTTAAGAGTAACTTTTAAATTGTGCTACATAGCAGGACCTGCTGCTGTATTTACCTTGGCTGCTCTGTGCTATATTTTCTTGGTACATACTGTTGCTGGTTTTACCAGTTCTAAACAGATATGATCCTTGTTGTACAGCAAGCAGTGGGGTATAATGCATATGTAGGTGCACTTGGTTTGTTTTAAGCTTTATGACCACAGATAATGCCAATTCTATTGTTAGTTTACATTATATTCAGTATATAGATATATGTTACTCTCCTTTAGATGATGATGTTAACTTATGAAAAAAGTATAATACCAGGATAATGTTTTAGCTCTGAAAAAGTATACTGCTCTGATTAATAGCTTTTACAGATTAGTTTTTAATGATTTGACTAAATAGAGTTGATTATGCATATTCCTGTACTTTCCACCTTTGATTGTCTACCAAAAAAATGCATAAGGATAGGGGTACAACTCCAGGTAGGCCTGTTGTTTCTGGTTGTAATTGCTTTTTGGAACACTTAGGTACATGTATTCATAAAATTTTGTTTCTTAAGGTGGAATGTTTGTCATCTTATTTTAAGGACTCTAGCATATCACTGGATACATTTGACTATATTACATGGACTGCTGATATGTTTTGGACCTTTTGTTGATGTTGATCATCTATATAATAATATTTCTCATAGCTTTTGCAGGAAAGCTTTGAAACATTTCTTTTTGGTGATCTACTATGTTCATATTTTTATTGCATATTACTGACTTTTGTTTATATAATATTTTTGTTTTACTTTTGACAACAAAAAAATATTTCATTAATTTAAATGGATGGCAATGGGTGCCCCCTTCTTCTGTATTATGCTAGTGTGTTTATGGTTTTTTAGCAGGAAATATTATATTCTTAATTTTTATAACAATTTTATTGATATGTATTTTCAGTATATATTAATGAACTGACTTTTTATGTAAAGTTGGTACCCACTTTTGAATAATTTATTTTCATCTTATTAATTCTAGGAGGTTTGGTATAGGTTCATAGGTAGGTACTAGGCTATTGGCCCTAGGGCCTATATATGCCTAGCCAAAAAGGTACCCTGGCTTTCGCCACCCAAGAAAATTATTTTCCTGTGCCCCTGTCAAGCAGAGCCACAGAGATGATCCCCGGAGTGAATTTCCTATTTCCCATCCAATCATCAAAATTTTTCTTGAAGAGTACTAATGAGGAGCTTTATTTGATATAGATAGGTAATTTGTTCCAGAGTATAGGAAGTATCTGGGGCAGGAATCTATCCCCTCCAGCATGTTCTGTTTATTGTGGTGACAAGGTTTAGGTCCTTAGTGCATGTAGCTTGGAGGGATTGGGATTTCATTAAGTGGAGCATGTCCAATAGCTCTAGGTTTGACATATCTTTGTATGTTAGGCAGAGATCGCCTCTTAGTAGGTGATATGCAACGGAGTAAAGCTGAAATTTTTTGAGACGGTCTACGTAGGGCATCTGTTTGAGGCCAGTAATCCTCTTTGTTTGGTATTTCTGCAGCCTTTCCAGTTGTTGTAGATGTCTTGTGAGGTACATACCAAAAGGGGCGTTGTACTCTATAATGGGTCTAATGAGTGATGAGTTGAGGGGAACAATGACCTCTTTTTTCCTGGATGAGAAATCTTTTGCGATGAGGTGTGCCACATAGAAAGATTTCCTGACAACTGTGGCAATGTGATTATCAAAGGAGAGACTGCTGTCCACCTGTGTCCCAAGGTCTCTTATCACACTTTCAGTGTTAAGTAAACTACCACTTATGTGGTAGGTCATGGGTGCAGAGTTTTTACCAAAGGGATGACGATGCACTTTTTGGCATTGAGCTTGAGGTCATGGCTTTGACACCAGGCATCTGTCTCAGTGAGGCCCTTTTGTAGGATGTCCACATCGTTAGGTGTTTTGATTATGGCTCCCAGTTTTCAGTCATCTGCAAACGTCTTTAGCCAAAGACCTTCTGTGTTAACCTGTACTTCAGAAAAGTAGATACCAAACAGGAGAGGACCCAGGACTGAAACCTGTGGTACTCCAATTGTCACTGGTCTGAAGTCGGATTTGGAGTCTGCTATTTTCACAGTGTGGGTTCTGTAAGTGAGCCAGTTGGTAACCCATCTTGTGACATAGGGATTTATACCTAGCTTAGTGAGTTTATTTATAATTCCAGAGTGGAGGATGGTGTCAAAAGCCTTGGCGAGATCTAGATAGGCTGTGAGAACCACCTTACCTTCATCTATGGCTTTGTTGACTGCTTGAAAGAAGTCTATCAGGTTTAGGAGACATGATCTGCCTTTTACAAACCCAAACTGGGTGGGGTCCAGAGTTTGGAGATTACCATTTTCTTTGTTTATATGTTCCATGATGATACGTTCCATGGCCTTACAGACCAGGCTTGTTAGGCTAATAGGGTGGTGGTTCCTGGGGGCCGTGGTGGCTCCCCCTTTGTGGGGTGTGATAACTGTCGCTGTGCACCATTTAGTGGGTGCAAAGCCTGAGGTGAGGCTATGAGTGAACATGGCTTAGGTGGGGTGCCAGTTCATTCTGAAGTTCATGTAGAACACAGCCTGGGATGTTGTAAGGTCCCATGGATGCTGTATTATTGACTTTGGAGAGTGTGTTTTTTACCTGTGCAGCTGTGATTATAGGAACTTTGCATTCTTCCAGTATAGAGATGGGCCCTTTAAGGGGTGAGAGGGGGGTAAAGTTAGCACTGAACCTATCTGCCAGGATGTTGGCAATATCAGTTGGCTCTGTATATTTAGTGCCATTGTGCTGTAACTCAGAGCAGATCTGAGTGTTGCCATTGAGATTCTTGACATAGCTATAGAATGCTTTGTGGCTGTCTTTAGAATTAGTGGTGATTTTGTTTTTGTAACTAGCTTTGGAGGATTTTATGAGGGATCTCAGCTTCTTACTGAGGCTGACCAGGGAGTTCCACCAGTCATGGGATTTTACTCTTTTTTGCAACAGATTCTTTCTTCTGTTGTAGAGTTTGTTTATGGCAGGGAACCACCAGATTGGCTTCCTTTTTTTGGAGGATAGCATCTTGGTTCTGTTAGGGATAGCATGATCCGTTCACTCATGTATGTGCTTATGAAGTGCATTTGTGTAGGATTCAGCAGTCGTACCTCTATTGTCTGTCTTCATAGGTGTCATGAAGTTTGCCACTTCTGTCTTAAGAAGCGTGAAGTTAGCTTTGGAGAAATTTTTTTACGGTGGTTGCCCTAATGGGGGTGGGGGCCGGATGTAGATGTCTAGGGTGATTAGCTTGTGGTCAGATCTGATAAACGAGGAAGTGACCTCTGGTGTGGAGCACCAGTTGCCCATGTTGGTAATGACCAGGTCTAGGATATTGCTGCCCCTGGAGGAGGTGTGGATACATTGATCCAAGGTGTTGGAATTTATGAATTCCAGAAAACATTGAGCAAAAGAGTTGGTATATGAGTAGTTTTCCCAGTTAATGGTGGGGCAGTTGAAATCGCCGATTATTAGGATGTTGGGTTGTACACTAATATTTTCCAGTGTATCAAGAAATGAGGAGTGGGAATCCTGGGGCATATTGGAGGATCTGTAGCAAGTTACAATTTGGATTGTGGTCTTTCCCAGAGTTAGTTGCACTTGGATAATCTCAGATGCATTATGCTGAGCAACTAGCCTGGAGGTGTGGATATCCTTAATGAATATGGACACGCCTCAGCCTTTAGTGTTTCGGTCCAGGTTAGGTGGCCAAAATGTGTGGTATGAATTATAGCCTGGTAATGCAGGGGTGCTCTCTGGAGACTTGAAACAGGTTTCTTTGACTGCACAGATGTCGATGTTCTCCATTTTAAGGAGTGCCTTGAACAAATGCATTTTGAGGTTTAGACTTCTAGCATTGAGCAGCATTACCCTCAGATTTTGCTTGCTTGTACCTGTTACGGTGGTGAATTTGTCATTTGAACCTTGCCTAAAAAAGGCACTATAGGGGTGGCAAAAGCCTTAGCCAATATCTGGAATCCCAAGGGTGATAGGTGCAGGCCATCTCTGGCAAAGCATCGTGTTCAGTCGATCATGTCATCCCAGGTAGACAGATACTGAACCCCCTTAGAATTACACCAGAAGCTTAGACAATTGTTGAATTCAATCATTTTGTCCTTGTATTGTGGCATCATTCTGGGTGATGGCAGGATGCTACTCAAGGCTAGGGTCATACCTGCCTGGGCTATAAGATCGGAGAGCTCCTCCATGTCTCTTTTCATGTAGTCCAGGGAGGTACATCTCAGGTCATTCACACCAACATTGACAATGACAGAGTCATATTTGTACTTGTTGTGGAGTGACCTGAGTGCGTGCATTACGTGGTGGATCCTGGCACCCGACAGGCAGCTGACAGTAACTTTCTCCTTGTTTAGTCTGATGAGTGGAACATCAGTGTGCCTGACTATAGAGTCACCTATGACTACAGTGTTGGGTATGTTGTTATGCCTTATGGGCTGTGGTTGAGTGGCACACTGTGTCATTTGGGTTGTGTTGGGGGGTGGAGTTTGCTTGCGTTTCTGCTTTGGAGGTATCTGTTGCTTGAGCAGATTTTTATTGAGAGCCTCCGCAGATGTAGGTGTGTGTTTTGTGTTTCCAAGTGTGTGTTTTGGTGGTGCAGGTTTTGACGGACTATGTGATGAGTGTGGTGTGGTGCAAGTGTTTACCTTCTCCTCTTGACTGTCTAATCCAGTCTAGGTGAAGAGAGCTTTGCTTTTAGTTTGGCTATATAAGTGCATCTCTCACAGTTTGTAGTGTTGGGTGGTAGGAAGAGAGGGTTGTCTGTGTATATGAGGCAATTGCTGCATTGCCCCAAGATGCCCAGATTTATCAGGTAGACAAGAGAAAACATAGGGAGCTCACCTTAGACATGCCTGGATAGGTGCTTATTTATTAAGTACTAAAAATTGTTTTCCTCTAGACAAGTGAAGAAAGTTAAGTGTTGTAGTAATTTGTAGCTTATTTAGTGCTTACAAAGAGTTCTGAACAAGTGCTGAGCTCAAAGAAGCAGATTTGAGTGCTAAAACTAAAAAACTGGCTAATTCTAAGGGAAATTTTGAAGAGCAGACTATGGCACTGGGAATAGTTTAACCCTAGCTAAGCAACAATGCATAAAGTGTATTTTTTAATATAATAGTAGCAAATGAGCAAACTGATTTAAACAAATTAACCAATTAACCAATAAAACGCTAAAAACTGAGCCCCGTTCCAGCAGTCTTCGATCAGACAAGTTCTAACTGCACACTCCTGCCACAAGACGTACCAGTTTCAGAAAGAAACAGTTCAAATAAGCAGGCACAATAAGCCTTTAACCAGAAACCCCCAGCACAGAAGGGCAGAATCTACCCTCTCCTCCCACAAGAGTGCAGACCCCACCTTCTTAATGTAAAATAACTGGCCCGAAACCCAAGTGCTTAAAGCAGAACTAATACACTTTTAGAATAACAGACACTAAGCCTTCAATCAGCAACTCCCAACTTAGAAGGATGTAAGCTACCTGCCCTGCCACAACAGTGCAGACCAAAAACCTTCTTAATGTAAAACAACTGGTCTGAAGCCCAAGTGCTTCCACCAAAGGCTTAGAATAACAGTTACAATTTAATCAGGCTACTAACAAGCAGTAATAAATGCAGCAGAATAAATGCAATTAAGTGCTTTTAAGAACAAGCAGCAAAAACA
This sequence comes from Protopterus annectens, assembly GCF_019279795.1. Classification (NCBI taxonomy): domain Eukaryota; kingdom Metazoa; phylum Chordata; order Ceratodontiformes; family Protopteridae; genus Protopterus; species Protopterus annectens. The sequence continues at coordinate 394,393,179 of NC_056730.1, read as the reverse complement.
AAATACAGTAATAAAGTAGGAAGAAACACACATACAGTAAAAGCAGATGAATAAAGTGCAATTTTTATATAACAATAGAAAACGAGCAAACTGATTTAAACAAATTACCCAATTAACCAGTAAAAAAGCTCAAAACTGAGCCCTGATCCAGCAGTCTTCAGTTAGACAACTTATAACTGCACACTTCTGCCACCAGGGTGCAGGGTAACCTTCTACAAAAAAGATGGCCTGGATTAGTGCTCAAGTTATACAAACAAATCTAGATTCAGCATACCTGAATCTAGTCTATGCTACAGCGAACAAGGCACACCAATTTCAGAAAGAAACAGTTAAAATAACCAGGCACAATAAGCATTTAGCCAGAAATTCCCAGCTCAGAAGGGCAGAATCTAGCCTCTCCTCCCACAAGAGTGCAGACCACAGACCTTCTTAATGAAAAATAACTGGCCTGAAGCCCAAGTGCTTAAACCAGAACTAATACACTTTCAGAACAACAGACACTGAGCCTTCAGTCAGCAATTCCCAACTTAGAAGGATGTAAGCTACCTGTCCTGCCACAAACCTTCTTAATGTAAAACAACTGGTCTGAATCCCAAGTGCTTAAACCAAAAGGCTTAGAATAACAGTTACAGTTTAATCAGGCTACTTCTTTCTTCTTCTTCTTTTGGCTTTTCACCGGTCAGGGGTCGCCATAGCGGATCATCTGTCCGCTCATGATTGGCAGTGGAATTTTATGGTGTTGAGTTGCCAGCCTGGCACCCAACCTTCCATAGAAGGCACACACATGCACACACTTACACCTAGGGCCAATTTAGAGTGTCCAATCCACCTACTGCATGTCTTTGGGATGTGGGAGGAAACTGGAGCACCCAGAGGAAACCCACTCGACCACAGGGAGGACATGCAGACTCCGCACAGAAGGCACCCCAGCACAAGAATTGAACCAGAGAAATTCTTGCTGTGAGGCAGCAACACTAACCGCTGCACCACCATGGCTACCAATCAGTAATAAATGCAGCAGAATAAATACAATTGAATCCTTTTAAGAATAGGCAAAAGCAAAATACAGTGCATTTTTTTAGTAAAGTGCAAGGAAAGAGGAATGAGGAGGAGCAGAAGAAAAATTCAAGGTTAAGAATCTAAGTAGGTTGGCCTTCTCAAATGTTCTCTCTGTATTAATTAGAGTGAACACCAGACTGGGAGGGGTGTCCCAGATCAAGTTTACAGTAGCGGCTGGCAACTGCAAAGCCACCAACTATAACAACACCACAAAAATAGGATGGGAGGGAGACAGAAAACAATGTCAGAAAATATATAAAATAATTAATTCAGGCAAAAAAATAATTCAGTCAGGCAAAATTAATACAATGCAGAACTCTGAAAGGTTAAAATGCCAAGAAATATACTTATCAATCAGGAATATATTTCCAGATTGTTTGAGAATCACACTTCAGCCAGAACCCCAGGAGTTTCCAACAGTGTATTCATTTGAATTTTGTCATTAGTGTCATTAGTGATGACCATGTACATTTTTGGACCTTCCCTTATATGGTAAGAAACAATGTACAGTAGGTTCTCTGTTATATAGGAAGCCATCAAGTAATGATTCATTTTTACACAGCAGCAGTCATCATCCTTCTCATGTTGTTAAATCTCTGCCATATGGAGAACTGGTATGTATTAAACACTGTTGCAGTGATTAGGAGTTAGTCTTATATGGTCATTATAGGAGGATATTCTGAGGTTTGTAGTATGTTTAGTAGATCTTCTGATTTAAAGCAGTCTGTTTTTGTAGACAATGACACTAAGACTGGTTATCATGTATTTGAACATATTTATCAACAAATATTTGAAGTTGTTAGAAGAAATGGACATTTTTAAGGGAAGATGTACAGATGTGTAGGTTCCTGTTTTCCTACCCTAAGTTTGCTTTTAGTAGAGGTTAAAAATTTGCAAGATCTTTTAATTAATAGTCATTTTGTTAGACCAAATGCTAAAGTCTATATAGTTATGAATAATTATATGAGAACTCTGAGATGTGAAAATTGTTTGGTCTGTCAATATGTGTCTCTAAAATGTCTTGATATTAATGGTGTGAAGCTAGATATCTGTTGGAATTTTTCTTGTTATATTATGGCAGTTATCTACGTTCTTAAATGTCCATGTGCTCTTGACAATATTGATGAGTCCAAAAAAAAAGTTTAAATTTCATATTCATGAACATATTGGGAACACTTTAAACAAAAAAGATAATAGTCCTGTCCTGATGCATTATGATGTGTGACATGCTGCAGACCCACCTGGAACTGAAGTTTGTATTTTAAAGTAGTGCAATAAACCATACAGTTGTGGGAAAACTTTGAAAACAGGTTTTACAATTAAATGAAGCAATCTGTATTATTAAGTTTCATATATTATCTCCAGGTGGATTAACTATTGAGCTGGATTGGAAGGTATAAATATATTAACAGTTTTTCATTTTTGTGGTTGTATTTTTTTAATTTTTTTTAGTTAGGTATTTAAATGTTTAATTGATTTTAATTGTTAATGTATTTAAAGTTCAATTAACGGTTCTCTGATTTTCCCATAGAAGGTTTTGTTTGTCCATGGTGCTAGGAACTTGGAACAGTTTGTATTATGAAGTTCTGATAAATGAATGGGTTGTATTTTATAGTCATTTGTATTTTATTTTAGTTTTGAAGTTGTTTGTCCCATGGCTACTGATAGCTCTGCAGTTGGTTATGCAGGCAACTGGGTTACATGCCTAGAGTGAATAAGAAGACAAATCGTGATTCAGTGATGAATTCCCAGAGAAACACTGATGATTATCTATGGAATGGCAATAATAGGAAGTCTGGTAATTCTGTTATGGATGTTTTACAAATGAATAGTGGTGTGGCACAGTGGTGCAGTGGTTAACGTTGTCACCTCACAGCAAGAGTTTCTCCGGTTCGATTCTCGACTGGGGTGCCTTCTGTGTGGAGTTTGCATGTTCTCCCTGTGTTCGCGTGGGTTTCCTCCGGGTACTCCGGTTTCCTCCCACATTCCAAAGACATGCATCTGGAGCATTTCTCCCCGGGCCTCTGCTGAAAACAGGCTCTGTGGAACCTAGTCGGACATTCCCGGTCAACAAATGATAAATAAATAAATAAATAAAAATAAAATAAAATAGTGAACCTTTTGCCTCTCTATTACCATTATTAGTTGGTGAATTGTCAGAGAGTGATATGTTATTGCTTAATAACCTGGAATGGTTGTTTTTTACAAGAGTAAGGTTTCTTATAATATTCTTTCTCTTAAAATATGTGGAGTTGGATATTATGTTGAGGGGACTATGTGTGTTTAAGTTCTCTACTTTTCTGATTTTCAACAGTGCACAAATGTATCACATGCCACTGGTTGTGGTAATTTTTGTCAGTGGTGACAGTGGCCAAATTATATTACAGTTGAACTGTTGCAGTTCAAAAGTTATCATGTTTCTCCACAGCTGTGTGACAGTGGAGTTAGTATGTTTAATTTCTGGGGGTGTAGGGGCCCCAATGTAAAAGCAATGTTATTGTGTTTAAGTGATCACACATGTAAGTGTTTTTTTTTTTACATTTGCAATCTCTTTAGTTCTGTGTTTTTCATTTTTGATCTTTGCGATTGGTGATGAACTTTTTCATCATATTTCCTTTTGAGGAAAGTTCATTGGCAATATAAAGAAATACGTTCATCTATATATATTAATTTCACTGAATCTCATTTCACTGAACTGTAGTTAGTATATATGGAGTTAGTGTATATAGTTGGGAGTGTGGAGGCACAGCCCTCCACATTAGGTAGTGTGGGGGGCGTTGCCCCCCCTTATTTTGAGTACATATTGTCTTCTGGAGAGAGTTAGTCATTGGTGTTGTAACTATGCATGTCTATTGTTTAAAATGTATTGCTTTGAAGTTTTTGGTATAATAAATATGTACCCCTCACACCCCACAACTATATATAATAACTCTAGGATAGCAGTACAGTGGGGAAAAGGGCATATACCTTTTGCTTGCCTTACAGTATTCTGCACAGTGCCATATATAAGTTCATTTCAGTGAAATAAGATTCAGTGAAATGAGTTTTCAGTAATTTGAGTTTTCAGCGATGTTTTCGGGGTGAACTGAAATTCAGTGAAATGAGATTCAACTAAACAAAGTAGACCCATATGTTTTTCTTCCGGCTTTTCCTGGTTAGGGGTCGCCACAGTAGAACTCCTGTCCACTAATGATTGGCAGTAGATGTTTACAGTGATGAGGTGTCAGCTCGACGCCCAACCTTCAATGAAGGCACACCCATTTACGCATGTCTTTCGAACACCACTCGACCATGGGGAGGGCATGCAGACTCCACACAGAAGGTGCTCCAGCTGAGAATCTAATGGGAGAACCTCTTGCTGTGAGGTGACAACACTACCGCTGCACCACCCCGGCATCAAAGTAGACCCATATATATATATATATATATATATATATATATATATATATATAAATATATATATATATATATATATATATATATATATATATATATATATATATATATATATATATATATATAGGTTCATAGGTTCATAGGTTGGTACTAGGCTATCAGCCCTAGGGCCTATGCAAGCCTAGCCATAACAATTCCCTGGATATTTCTTCCCACAATATTTACTTCTCTGGGCCCCTTGTCTAGCAGGGTGACTGACATGATCCCCGGGGTGAATTTCCTATCTCCCATCCAATCATCAAGGTTCCTTTTGAAGAGGGCCAATGAGGCGCTCTGCTTGACATGTATGGGCAGTCTATTCCAGAGTATGGGGAGTCTCTGGGTCAGGAACCTATCCCTCCAGCATGTTTTGTTCATTGTGATGACAAGGTTTACATCCCTGGAGCGTGTGGCTCTGAGGGATTGGGATTTCTTTAAGTGGAGCATGTCCAACAGCTCAGGGTTTTGGCCTTGTATGTTAAGCAGAGATCACCTCTGAGTAGACGATATGCCACAGAGTATAGTTGGAGTTTTTTTAGATGGTCAGCATATGGCATCTGCTTTAGGCCTGTGATTCTTTTTGTGAGGTATTTCTGTGGCCTTTCCAGCTGTTGCAGATGTCTTGTGAGGTACATACCAAATGGGGCATTATACTCTATAATGGGTCTAATGAGGGATGAGTACAGTGGGATAATGACCTCCTTTTTTCTGGATGAAAAGCCCTTAGTGATGAGGTGTGTCACATAGAAGGATTTCCTGACTGTTTTGGCGACGTGGTTATCAAAAGTGAGACCACGGTCCAACTGTGTCCCTAAGTCTCTCATCACACTTTTGATGTTTAGTGTCCTGCCACCTATGTGGTAATTCATGGGTACATGTTTTTTTTTCCAAAGGGGGATAACTATACATTTCTTGGCATTAAGCTTGAGCCCATGGCTCTGGCACCAGGCATCTGTTTCTGTAAGGCCTTTTTGTAGAATATCCACATCATTTGGGGATTCAATAATGGCTCCCAGTTTGCAGTCATCTGCAAATTTTGTTAGCCAAAGTCCCTTAGTGTTGGCCTGTACTTCAGAGACGTAGATGCCAAACAAGAGTGGTCCCAGGACTGAACCCTGAGGTACTCCACTTGTCTGGAGCTGGATTTGGAGTCGGCTACTTTTACAGTCTGGGTTCTGTCAGTAAGCCAGTTGGCAACCCATCAAGTGATGTAGGGATTTATGCCCAGCTTAGTAAGTTTATCTATGATTCCAGAGTGGGGGATGGTGTTGAAGTCCTTGGCGAGGTCCAGATAGGCTGTGTGGACCACCTTACCCTCGTCCACAGCTCTGGAGACTAATTTGAAGAATTCAATCAGGTTCAGGAGACAAGATTGGCCCTTCACAAACCCAAACTGGGTGGGGTCCAGTGTTTGAAGGTTGCCAATGTCTTTGTTTGTAAGTTCCATGATAATGCGTTCCATGCCCTTGCAGATCAGGCTTGTCAGACTGATGGGACAGTAGTTCCCGGGATCCAAGATGGATCCTCCCTTGTGGATATATATATATATGTGTATGTATGTATATATATATATATATATATATATATATATATATATATATATGTATATATATACATATATATATATATATATATATATATATATATATATATATATGTATGTATAAAGTTTGTACTAATGTAGTCTTTTTGTGATAGATGAAATGTCTCATCTGACACTGTTAGGTAACACATTTTGTGTTGAATGGATATTAATCATGAAACTCTTCCCTTAAATCTGCAGTACAAGATATCAAGGTATCTCATGTATTAAGTAAACCAGGCCAGACTCCCACTTATTTCATTTTTTTATATCTTTCTCATTTCACATTGCTGTTTTCCTTTCATTTTAATGGGATGTGTACTTGAGTAGTTTTTTTTTCTTTTCTTGAATAGGGTTTCATGCACGCTATATAGCTCTTATATCAGTGCGCTGCCCTGCGTGTGGCTTTCTATGCTACTGCTGCTTTAAGTTTTAATCTCTTTTTTAATGTTTTAGGTAATTTGTATAATAGTTGTAATACTCCAGTGAGTGTTAAGTTATATCTGTTAGGTTTAGTATTTACTATGTGTTTTGCCTTGTTTAATGCTATTTAGTGCATTGTTTTCATTTTGAATCTGAATAGCTGCAAATGTGGTCTAACTGTTTGATTGAGGTTAATTTTTCTATGTTTATTCATATTTTATTTTTTGTTTACTTAAATTAATGATTCATTTGTTAATATTCAATTTAAGTGAATTCAGTTGTTTTTGATTTATATATACTTTTTATAAGTGCAATTTTATTTATTTTCCCCTTTCTGCATGATGCACATAGCAGCAATAAATGTATAATGCCATGCAGGGAGTGGTGATAAACAAAAATATATTCATTCTGTGCCAGCTGCCATATAAATATTTTTATCAAAACATATTTTCTGCTCATTGGTAGAATATGATAGCAGTTCTTTTGACTAAATCTCGTTTCACTGAATCACCATTGACTGAAACTCATTTGAAAGAATCATGACTGACTGTTGCTGTGTTTTATGGAAGCAATGAGCTACTGTGCGTGCATGTGTGTTTTGTTTTTTCCATTGTTTTGTGAACATGGAGTTAATATATTTATTTAAGGGGGAGGGAGTATGAGGGTGCTTTTCTCTCTGATCAACCTTAGTAATGCATGCTAACAGTAACCTAACCCTGTCCCTGCCTCTAACCCTAACCATGTACCTTACCTTAATAAAATACTTTTCATAGCACTACCACTACACAGGAAAGCTTGGACACTCTTCACATAAACATACACCCCTAAATCTGTCCTCTTACCTAACCCTAACAATAGCCCTACCTGCAAACATTTTCCATATACTGAGTCTGTCTCCTTAGCTAACCATTACCCTAATCTGCAAACAATCACACAGACACTAAAGCTATCCTCTTACTTAATTTTGCCTTTAATGCAAAAAAGCACACATACTTGGACATGTACTAAATCCTATCCCCTTACCTAACCCCTTCTCTAACCCTAACTCACACACACTTGAACACACACTCCCAACCCAAATGTTCTACCACTTACCTTAGTCAACTAACAAAAGAGTTGACTAAATTTATTGTCGTTGAGTCTGCTGGTCACACAATCTAAAAAGCACTACACTTGGTCAATCAGCAAAGAACTTGACATACAGACACAGATAGACAGACACCCACATATAAACACAAACACACACACACACGCACAAACGCACACACACACACACACACAAATGTATATGCATGTGGGTGTGGGTGTGTGAGTCTGCTATATTTGTATGGGGAATGTTCAAAATTATTTTTTCAGATAAAAATAGTTGTTGTTGTGTCTTTCAGCTTATCCCGGTTAGGGGTCGCCACAGCAGAACTCCGGTCCGCTAATGTTTTATATTATAAATTTAAATACAGGTGAAACGGAAGTCTCCAAAAGAACATGATGTAATTTGGTGATATGTTTTCATTTTCTCAAAGAAAGCAATAAATATTTTGAAGAAAGGCTTTGCAACACAAGTGTGGTTTTTCAGTTGGAAGTCAGTCACTATGGCTCAAATCTTTTATTGCATTGTAGAATTAAGCCTGGTCAGCAACACTGCATGAAACTAGGATAGGTAGTATGTGTGCTTTTTTACATGTGTGTTTTTGCATTAAAGGCAAAATTAAGTAAGAGGATAGCTTTAGTGTACATGTACTTGTGGGTGTTTTAATTATGTAACAAAATGTATGCTTGAAATGTTGCCAGTGGAAAAATATTGCTTCCTACCTCATGATATTATCTGGGAAAACTAATAGCTGACACAGTTATAATGCAGTACTACAATTAAAACCAAGTAAAATTTTCCTTTACCAAATGATAGCTGCTAACAGTTTACTAATTCCTTAATATTGATAGTATAGTTATTACTTCTTATTTAGTAATCCTTTGATATAGCCAGATATGAAATCCTGCTCTGTTGGCTTACCAGCATTAACCTATCCTCCAGCTCCATGAACACTTCTCTAGCTACCTAAAAGAAAAACCTAGTCTGTTCAGTTTGGGTTGTTGACCAAACTTTCTTGCAAAACAGTGCATGCCAAGCTATATCATACAGTTTGATAACCAAATTCTGGCCAACACTCTGAAATCATACACCTGACATAATTGGCACTGTTAGATCTATATTGAAATATCAAAAACAATAATTGTTAGAATGGATTTTCTCCAGTAGAATTATTTCAGACAACTGACAAAATAGATTTCTGTATTTCAGGCCAGAAGCACATTTACAGCAATTGTATGCTGCAAACTAGATAAAGCTGATAGTACTGCTTTGTTATAAAACAAAGGAAACATGTGAGTACCTGGGTGAAGCAGTTAAAAACATAAATAATATGTCTCTATAACTTGGCCTTGTTTTGATACAAGTTTTGTATTGAACATAGCTTGTTTATGTTTATATGGATTTATATAGTTCAGAAATTTGAAACTATGCTGACTAGCAGTCTCTGAATAATAATTACATATTTCTACTGTCAATCAAGGGTGTGAGCTATGATCCAAAGGAATGTTGAGTAATACCTTTACCCATGTATTTAGTGTCAGTAGTTCTGCCATGTTGTTACTAATATCCTGTGTTTGCTGTTAATATAGTTTAAATGTGCTGTGTATTTGGACAATAACATTTTTATTATACTGCATTTCATATCTTGATGATTTTATACTAATGATGGACTGTTATAAAAAGTGGAGCACTCCTAACACTGGCATGCTCAGCCACTTTTTGTAAAAGAACCTAGCATGTTATGTTATCTGCCTATCTTAAAAATGCAGATAAGGAAGAAAGAGAGCAGTGTAAAAACAGGAGGAGACAGGACCCCAAATCTTCAAACTAGCAAAATTGAATAGACCCTGAAGCATTTAAGACAAATGAATATAGGGGAAGTTAAAGCAGTATGACATCAGATCATGACATAATATGTTTTGTCAGAAGAAAACAGAATTGAAAGCAGGTACCATTTCAGTGTTTTTAATTCTGAAAGACATATGGGCAGTGGACAAACTTTCTTTTTAATTATATGTCAGAAATAAAAGATAAAAAGCCAAAGAATTAATCCTTTTTGGTCCTGGAGAGCATTAATGACATGCTTTATGGTCCAGTAGAGTAAATGGTAAAATAATATCTGCTAATGGCAGAAACAATGAGAGAAAAATATATGAAGTAATCTTTAATTGTTTTGCTGACAGAAACTAATAAGGTACAACCAGACTGATGAATGTAAATTCTCAGGATTCTTAGAAGCTGTTGTTTAAAGGCAAAGCTCTTTGCTACTGCAGCTATTACAGCAAAATAAAAGTTTCAAAGTTTTACTTTGTTGCAATACAGAGTTTATCCATGAACTGCTTAAACGTCACCATGCAGTACAGCAAGTATGAGTTCATCACATGATCTTTGTTGAACTGAATTGCCCAAGGAATATGAATGAAAAGGGTCTATATTAGAAGACCGAATGGAAATAATATCGAATGGCATAACAGCGAAAAGACCAGAGCTCAAAGTGCTGTTTGCTGGATCGCGGTACAGTGAAGATTGGAATATTTGCCCTTTCCTCAGTGTAGTGCAATCTTGGAGTTGGTCTATATATTTAGCAGGGGGTTTGGGGGAGAGCAGCCTCCCACAATAGTAAGTTTGAGGGCCAGTCTTTTCACTGTTATGCCGTTCAATATTATTTCCAATCGGTCTTCTAATATAAACTCGAATGAAAATATGTCATAATTTAAAATAGTATTCTGCCTGTCAATGTTTTCCGGGCTTCTACTCCCACATAAAGACTGAACTGTGTCTGGACATTTTCTAAAGGAATGAATATATTTTATACCTCTTTTTTCAAGAGCTAGACTGTGTGCCATAAATCTTAAAGCTCAGAAAAGATGTGGAAGACTTTTAAAAAATGTAAACAGAGAACTCTAAACTAACTTTCAGCTATAAATCCCAAAGCTCCAGACAGGAAAAATATGTTGCAAAATGCAAAGACAAAGATACACGTACTACCCAGAAGATACTGCACTTTGAAGCAAGATGAGAGAGAAGTGAAGTAGAAAGTGTTGTACACATGGGGTACTTTGATTTTAATAACCTTTTCTTTCTTTCTACAGGTTCTATGTGTAGTGCCAATTTAAAACAGTTATATTTATACAGGTTTTAATTCAAAATGTGTTGGTATGCAAACTGAATACAGGAATGAGAGTATGGTAATGTAAAGAGTTGCAGATGTTGGTTATAAAAAAGGGTAATTTGCAAGTTTTTAACTTCCAGGTTTGTTTTCTTTTATTTCAGCTGGAATATAGTTTGGACCTTTATTTAATGCTAATATTATACTACCATCGTAATGACAAAACTTCAGTTGACAAGTGTAAATGGTATGGTCAAACACTGGGAAAAATGTGTATTGCATGAAAGCTAATGTGTTCTGATTTTTTTGCCAGTGAAAGATAAGCACAACTAATTATAAATGTAAGCAGGTGTGTATATACATGCACAGATATTCAGACTGTTATACACACCCAGTATATTGTAGATGAAAACTCAAGTTTTATGCAGGTATCTTTCAGATTTACTTCATGCAGCATTTTTAATGCTGAAGATTTCATAAAAAAAATGTAAGTCACTTCTAAACGTTAAAATTTTTCATTTAAATTTGAACCGCATAATTTAATTGGAAAAATATATATACACAAGACTGACAAGCTGTTATTAACAGAATTTCAAGCATATTTCAAATATGATTTGCTGATAAACATCTGCAATGTGAGAAAATGTAGGGTTTATAAATATTAAACAGTAAATCAAAATGTTTTGTTTGTTTTGGAAGATGCAATAGGAAAATGGAGGTATTCTGTATGTCTAAATGGGTCCCAAGATATACATTTGGTTTTGATTTGTTGCTTTTTCGATGAGGACAAAATTGAGATTATTCAGATTTCTTAGTAAAATGTGACTTTTACTGACTGCATTTGTTAATAGGAAAATAATGAAGTGGTTACATGCTCTACATTGACATTCTAGTAAAACACTCTAGTTACACAGAGGATGATTTGTGAGCTTTAAAACATCAGCATGTTAAGTTGATCCACTTAATGTAGTCATGAACCAGATTGTTCAAAATAACATTATTGACTAGGGGAAGGAAATGTGCAAGCGTAAATTCTTTGACAAAAGAATCAGCAGTAGATGTAATGAATCAGCATTACAAGATTGACATCTTTGTTTATACATGTGTAGAAGCATTTACTTACTAAAACACTGGAAATAGTTCTCTGACTTTAGGGTGAAATGAGAAGCAATCATGGTTTAACCCATGTTGCAGCTATCAGACTAGGAGAGTCATCACTGTTCAAAATTCTAGCCACAGCTGAAAAAAAATAATAATAACTGAGAAAAACAAAGGATTTTAATAGGAATAGGAAAAAATCTATTGTTTCTGTTGTTTATTAACTAGCGTCAAAATATAACAAGGTAAACAAGAATAAGCTGTTATACAGCTGATGTGTTTAAAGCTACAAAGTTTATTTTTATTTTCAGTTGACAGTATAAACCAAGTGAAATAGTCGCTTTTTATAAATCAAAAGATTAAAAGTTTGATTCCTGGCTAACAATCAACTGCTAATCTGACACACACGGCATTACATATTTTGTAGTATGTAATAAGTTGTAGTAAAAGTATTTATTTTGTGTCAGAAAAGCACACACTGTATTTTTATGCTTATTCTATGGATTGTGAAAAGAAAATGACATAAGATTTGCAAAAGGATTTCAAAATTGGTAAACTTGTGGGTAGGCATATGAAAACCTTCATTCATGTATAGGGCCATAACCAACAAAACTGGTAGTTGCTTCAAGCCAATGGTTATTATTGTATTGTAACTGCCTCCAGATTACTTTACACATATGAACATGTTTGAATTTTCACAAAAACAGTAATTTTCCAGAACGTACAAGGGACTAAAGAAGACAACATCCTAACAGCAGTCTTCATGTTCAGATTTTTGCCTGCATGAACTTAATTATGCAGTATTAGTAATTCTGAAATCCATTTGCAGAAAATATAAGTAAAATATGACTAATCAATTAATTGGCTAATTAACTGATTAATTAGAGACAGAGGGAGAAAGGTAACCTATTTGCAAATCGACAGAAAAATAATGGAAAATATACTAAAAATCACAAGACAACAAAATAGAAGAATGAGGTGTATCAGACAACATAAAAGATGTTTTGTTCTGTCTGTGCATCAAGGGAAATAGTTTTTTAAGAAGTATAAGACACTTTTAACCATTGTAGTTTTATTTTGTTGTAATTTTACTTTTTGAAGAAATGGACATCAGCAAAAAGTCTGGAAGGTATCACAAAGGGTAAAAGCTGGGAATTGAAGCTCCTGTGGGATCAGATTTTGGTTCTCTAAATTCTCATTTGCCTACTGTGTGACCTTGAATAGGTCAATTAACCCAACATTGCTTTCAGATTGTTCTGAAAAGAAACCATGTCTGGTAAACCTACTTACTCAGCAAATGGTGTCTATTGTGTGACCTTGAGCAGGTCACTTAACCATTCATTGCATTCAGATTTTTCTGAAAAAAAATATGTGTTCAGTGAGTCTACTTGGTCAACAAATGAACGTTATCAGGGCACAATAAGATTTTGTTAGAATTATGTTAATAAAATGCAAAATGGATGCTATATGCTGCAGGATTCACAAAGTTCAAGCCCTGACCTTTGTGACATGATGACAAATACGTAGGTACTTCCGGAGTCAGCAAGGGCTAAATGTTTTTATGTATTTTTCTTCATAAGAAAGGGGAGAATGTGTGAGGCAAAATACTACACAATCAACTCAAGCAGTGCAATGAGATTTAAAGATCATTTGGGTGCACATTAAAGTTGTAGATGTTCTATATGCCAAAGAAGTTAGTGGCTCACCATGGCATGATGATCAATCTGCTTCCATGCTGGGGAATGAGATTGTTTAAAAGACTCTTAGTTATAGTGTGTATGATTTTAATCTTCCTATGCTTCATGTTCAGGACATTAATAAAATAGTGCAAGTTAAGTACTAGAAAATGAATAATAGAGGATTCATGCATGTAAATGCTTGGAGTGAGTGCTACAATTGAAGCATTCCAGCTAGTAGAGCACCACACAAAATTACTTGGAATGACAATAGATGACCAACTAAAATTCGATCTACACATACAACAGTCCATCAAGAAAACAAACCAAAAAGTATGTCTCCTGTATCGAAACAAGAAATTCCTAACTATTGAATCTAGACCTTCCTTAGCCCAAGCCTACTTATTCCCAACCCTTCTCTACATGGCCCCAGTTCTTACAGACATGCAACAAAGTAGCAAAATTTGTAGCTAGCTTACCTAATACCTCTCACCACTGTATTGCCCTAAAAAAACTTCACTGGATAGAGCTCCCCCACCAGCTTAAACTCTCACAACTCCAACTAACTCACTTTCTAGTAAACAAACCCATGGTCTAGCCCTCCCTATCCGAGATTGTGACCTTTTATACCCCACACTCCCACTATGAAGTACTGACAAACTCCTTCTGCAAACATACAAAACCAACATAATTATTGGTAAACTTTTATATAAATCATCTGTGTCCCTCTTCTGGAACACACTCCCCTTCACCCTTCACCCTACAAAGCATCCCTAATGCAAACAGCTTTAAACAAGAATTAAGAAGTGCCCTCTGTAAGTCATGGATATGCCCTTGTCAGGACCCCACTTAATTGAACCTTCCACTCACTACACTTAATCTAATAATCCTATTAGTTACTACAAGCCAGCTATGTGTATACCGTAAATAGCATATCAACTCTACTACAAGTCTTATTGTACTTGTTACTTTTCTCTGATTATATATTCCTCAACTTTGTGTGTATAGTAATATTGGTATTATTAGTCAATCGTGTGAAAATTGTACTGATCTTTATTATTTTCTCACCTGTGTGATAATTGTTAAACTGAATAATTTTTGTACATTTTTGTCTGGAGTTTTTCTCCTCGGGTCTCCACTGAAAATGGGTCTGTGATCAACTGGAGCAACCTGGTTAACAGATGTGAAATAAATAAATAAATAATAGCAGATGTGTTTCTAACCTAGTGTTCTTTTTTTCCTGCACCTTGCGTCTATCCTACTAAGTTGTTTCTCAGTATAAATATGAAGACAGAATGATCAGATGGTGATCTGAAGTAGCTTAGACTCAGATTTCTTATACCTACTTTCTTAAGTAGATAAAGGTTTGATTTAATGATAAATGCTAAATTAAAGATGGAACTGCTAGACCCGTATTAAAATATCAAAAGCTATATATGTCTGGATTGATTTTCTTTACTAGAATTATTTCAGACATTGCAACTGCCAAAATAGATTTCATTTCAGGCCAGAAACATATTTACAGCAAATGTATCGTACAAGCTAGATAAGGCTCATAGTGTTACTTTGTTATGAAAGAAAAGGAGCATTGCATGCCTGTGTGAAACATTTAGAAACATAAATAATATGTATCTGTAGTTTGGCCTTGTTTTCCTACATGTTTTGAATTGAATACATCCTTGTTTGTGACTATATGTTTAAAATCATTGAAAGTGCTGAGTATGTAAAAATATGCTGACCTGTAGTCTCTGAATAACAATTGCATATTTCTACTGTCATTCGAGGATGTGAACTATGATTGGAAGAAATATTCCAGAATACCTTTGCCCATGTATTTAGAGTCTGTAGTTCTGACATGTTAGTGCTAGTCTAGGCTTGCTGTTAGTCTAGTTTAAGTGTACTACTAATCTATTCAAATGATAAAGTTTTGCTTACACCGCTTTTCATGTCTTAGTGGTTTTAAACTAATGATGGACTGCAAGAAGAATAGGAGGAACATTCTTAACAGTTTGCACTATGCCATGAGAGCTGATGCTAGCAATTCATACTGCTTAATAGAATCTATATACAGATATATTATCATTAAAATAAAAAAATGGTTGAGAGCCACTAATTTAGAAAACCAGAAAAACGCATCTGCTGATCCTTACCTCCTGTACTCCACTTAGTTATCTATACTAATTCCACTGCCACATGAGCATGGAGTAAGGGAAAACACCACTGAAAGACTGACATCCTTGCACCACATTTGTAACACTTACTTGCAAAGAAAAGTAAAAATTACAGCTGCAAACTAAAGAAATACATACGCACTAACACTTCTAAAATTTAGCCTAGAGAGGCAACAATATGCCACAGAATGTTATACCACATGTTAATGAAGACTCAGACACTATTAAACAAACTAAAAACCCAGCACCTCTTGATTTAATAAAGTTCTGACATTCCTTTTTCAACAATACTAATTTTTACCTTAGAGAACTCTTCTGAATGCCATATTACTGATAGTAGTATAGTTATCTTTAAGCATTAACTCTACCATCCAAACAGCATTCCATGAACTGTTGGAAGTTCAAATGTGATATCTCAGCTATAATACTGTCCTTTCATGAATTTTTAATTAAACCATGTAAATGCTTACATTTGAATGGTCTACAATTAACTGTACCACTTATCTGTTATACTGCATTTCATTGTTTATATATATATATATATATATATATATATATAAATATATATATATATATATATATATATATATATATATATATATATATATATATACATATACATACATTATATATATACATACATATATATATATATATATATATATATATATATATATATATATATATATACATATAATGTAATTTCTACATTCTGTTGTCTGATGCAACCATAAATAAAGTGCATGAAGAAATGCAGTGTAATGGATTTTACAACATGCAGCTACCATTGTAATTTTGTGCATGATTTCTCATCAGGCTTTCCCTAAAATCGTTTATGCTCAGCTAGACTATCCTGGCTAACAACTAATAAAGCAAACAAATATAAATACATTGCCAGCTAAAAGTTAACTTTGCTGAAGAAAATGCATGCTGAATTATGCAAATGTTTCAATTAGAAAAAATGGTTCAGTTTCACATCATGATTGCCATCTCTTGCATGGACAATAGCATGACACATATGTCCCAACTCTCCAGAGTTTTGCAGAATGTCCAGATTTTTGCTTCATTTTAAGTCTGGTCCTCATACAATTTGGGATTTTATGGCAAAACATTGAGGACTGAAGCCAATAAATAGCCATTTGAGTTTCAGACTTAAAAGGCACACTAACACAATACCGGTTATTCTAGTAACTTTCTATGTTTATGACAACAATACTTATAATATGCCCCTCATTTCTGGCCTTTCACACCCCCCCCCTTTATTTTTGGCTTTGTCCAGAATTCTTGTGCTAGAAGATTGAAAGGTATTCCCTCCATTATTTTGGCTTTGTTCAGAATTTAAGGGTTAAGAGGTTGAAAGGTATGACCTGACAAAGCTAAACTTTTTCTTTCACGCCTTTCCTCATCCACTTCATGTCTTGTGCCACCTATTTCCGCTTTTTAATCCATCTTCTCCACCCATCACCATGTTCATTTCATGATGTAAATGGACTTATCTGCTCATCATCATAGAACACCTTTTTTTCTCTTCTGCCTTCCTTCAGACTGCGATTGCATTGCTTTGCTAGTATGAAAATAATGCCTGTAAGCAGTAGCTTACAGAGTCAAGTAATCTGTTTGTAACAAATAGCATGGCACACATAATATCAGACTTAGTAAAGTTATTTCTGGATTGTTGGCTGAGTGTTCGGTTTTCTGGACAGCCTGAAAAAAGGCTATGTGTCAACCCTAATTTCAAATCATACTTGCTAGTGGCATCCATGGAGCTGTGAGCACAGCCATTATATTCCATGGCTTACTTCATCACACTGAGAGGGAGCCTATCTGGTGTGAGATAAAATACTGGGACAATCATTTCAGGAAATGAAATGAGATTTTAAGATAATTTGGGTGCACGTTAAAATTGTAGATGTTCTACTTGCCAAAGGAGTTGATGGCTCACTATGGCATGATGACCAATCTGCTTTCGTGTTGGGGAATGTACATGGGACATTATCCTTTTATTTAAAAATGTATTAATCTATATGATTGAGAGATGGAGAAGAATGAAGATGTAATGCAAATATTTATTCTCCTATTTTATTCATCTCATTCATTTGACTAGCATCTGGGTAAATGCATTGCCCTTGTGAACCCGGTCATAACCCATGATGATTAAAGGCACATCAAATACTGAAATAAAATTTCACAAGAGGCTTTACAAATAATCTCACTAAACCTAATTTATAGCAAACATAAGAAGCTTAGGAAACATACATAATGTAATGGGTCCAGTACAGACTGTTAAAAGACAACTCAGAGAAACCCAGATCACTAATGTTGTTATGAAGAACTGTGATTCTCTGATAAACTTCTGATTTGGGATGAACCACCCGATTCTTGGTGGGATCACTGCACCCCAACTGAATATATTTTACTCTAATACCAAGCACCTTGGAGATTGCAATAGTTTTATGGTATGTGCTTCTCAGACTCAGCAGATACAAAGAAACAGATTTGGTAAATTGTGTTTCATCAAACGTCACTCAAGGTCATGCTTCATGCATTTATATGCATCATTAGCATACATGGCATGTAGCAACATGGAACTTGTGACATACAAGAATCACATTCTACACTGGCATTTCTGAACAGAGATAAGAACAATGATATTTTGCTGATACTGATAATTCTGATCTATTTATTGCCAAAAATGAAATTAACCCATGCACCCCAGTGCTATACTTATGTCTCCAAGCTTATTGAATATTTCAAGAAATATGACACCTGGTATTTCGTTGGGAAAGACTATTTCAGAAGATAAGCACCATATACATAAATGTTTTGCATTTAACTTTTTTCTTTCATCTGGAGACTTCCAATAACACTAGCAAGCAATCCGACTTTAATATTGACTCTCCACACCCTAAGCTATTATTATGCTCATGTTTGCAGGAAGAACATGTTTCCTTTCCCAAAACATGGCAGGCAAAATTGCAGAAAGCCACGTACCTTAATGCTTTCAATTCTGTTATCCAGCAAAAGTACATATAATTGAACCTAGTAAGGATCTCAGTAAGGATCCTCTCGCATGTACACATGAACACACACAGATACACACACACACACACATACACACACACACACACACACACACACACACACACACACACACACACACACACACACACACACAAATATGCACACCACATCATTAATAGCATAAAAACACTCCCCAGCATTCCAGTACAAAATATATATGAGAGGCGTGTGTTTTGAGAAGGACAAGACAATTATACACCAGGACAGGTGTCTTCCAGCTTATTTATTTATTCATTTATATTTGATTCCAGGGTAGAGCAGTGGTACAAGTGGACAATTTTAAGTGCAGTCCACTGAGTTCAAAACATCTGAATATATGACAAGAAAGGAGGTATACAAAAGAACATATGCACTTTCAGCAAAATAATTTATCCAATTCTTTCAAATAATGAGACATTTTTCAATAAATTTCATAACAAAGCAGTAAAATCCCTTAATACAATCACAGAGTAGAGGAATCAGTTTTAGTAATATGTTCATAGTTCAGGGGTGTGCGACAAATTAAGAATCCCTGAACAAGTGCACAGCAGCTGGTATGGATGTAAGAACATGTAAACAAGTTTTTAGGGCATGTAGAATTTTCACTGTGGTGTTTTATGGTTAAGCAATATTAAATTGAGAATTGCAGAGACTGCTCTAGAGCAGTAAAAAAAAGAAAGGGGGGGGGGGCTTTCTCTACCAGTGGACCTGGACACTTAATGAAGATTTGCTCAGTTCTTCTAGTAGGTTGCAAGGGGAGTCTGTTTCATCTCATATTTATAACTTCACTCCAGCAAAAGTAAGTAATACCACACCTCCAAATTCAAACTGCTAAATAAATTGGCAAGTAAATCTGGTGCCTTAGATTCTACATTCAGGTTTGTGGTAATAAAATGCATGGCTTCCAAATAAAGAACTGTCTTTCTTGTAAGTTATTCTCTTTTTTTAATTCCTGGAAAACCTGGTCTGCTCCCCAAAGCAAAATTAATCCTCTCAAAGGATACATGAAAAGATGAAGTACTATGAATAAGAACTAATATCCCCTTATCTTTGGATGTGAGAGAACATTAAACACTAGTCAGTTATATAGACACTTTGAATATTTGGAGTCATGTGTTAGGTTAGGTTTAGGGAAGAAAGAATGTAGATTTAGGGTTACGGATCTGCTATAGTTTAGGTTAGTGACTGGGTGGGAGTTTTTAGAGCTGGAGTTAGGGTTCTGTTAGTTCTGTATAGCACAGAAGGGTCCAATGGTGTGAGAGACAGATTAGAATTGGGTTTTGGGGCTGTGGGAGTTACAACACTTGCCATTTAGAGCAAGTGACAACTAGGAAGTGTGTCTCAAGCACATGTAGTAAACCCACATAAAGCATGCTCTTGTCCTACTAGAAATGATGAGACATAATGACAAATGACACCCTGATCTGCTGTTTTCCATCCTGAGGCAGAGTGAATTAGGGTTGCAAGAACTGCTGTGTGACTGTTTTTTGTCTAACTACAAATAGTTAATTCTAGCATTACTAACAGAAGAGAAATGGGAAGCTTCCTTTATCTTGGCAGTCTTTTGGCCTTAAAAATATCTTAGTAGCTTAGTATGCCAGATTTTGATAAACAATTTCAGCACACTGAGAAGAATAGCCCAGACATGTAAAGGGTCAGTGGCATTGAATGCATTCTTATTTCCAAGTGTTTATATTCAGATGGTGTGTAACATTCTCTACTGTTTCTCTATGTGGTTCTCTGTAGGGTTTCTTCTAACAAAAATATGTACAGAAACACCACCACTTTATAAATCTCTAAATTGCGTTAAGGGTCTGTTCCTTAAACTATCCTAAATTATTTATGTTCTTACTTATATTTTGTGGTAGGTGTTTTCCACATAAAATGCTCTGTAGACAATACGTTCTCCCAAAAACAAATTCAGAAGAAAATAGGGTAATGAAGTCATTTTCTAGAAAGGTTTTCATCTTTTGGGTCTGTCTCTTATGCACTTACTTATTTACATCCATTTGATGACTGGATATGTGGACTGGTCAAACTGATACTTTTCTGCCATGACCCAGGTCACACAGCAATGCAGACTTTATAAGTGATTTTAGCATTCCATGTATTCAAGAAAACATTTTCCATCCTCTCTTTGTGGATTATTCATCTTTTTTGTTGATTTTCCCATATACAAATTGTGTGTATTACAGTTAAAGTAATCTTTAGTTTAGGGATATATAAAATAACTGCAGCAGTTGATATGAAATCAACTCATGTGGGTCATGCAAATAAAATGTGAATACTACAGTCACTCAAGCCCCTGCTGCTTAAATTCCACTCTCACAGCCATGGACTCAAGTGGCTGGTAGCTATTATGGCTGTCGACTCATGCTAGATCATCACCACTGTATTCAAGTGAATATATGCCAAATCAGACAGCAATGTGTGTTTTACCAAATTACCCATCAATCATTCATCATGACCCAACCACTAGTTGCAGACAATTCATCAAATCACCACATAGTATTGGTCAGCGTTTTGGCAAGTATTCTTTTCTGCATGCATTGAAGGGGATTCTGGTCTTCCTTGATCAAACCACTTTGTTTTTTACCCCCACACAGACTGTCCAAAGAAACTCTATCCCTGTAGTCTGTCTCCTACAGGCTTTTGAGGGGAGATCTATGCCTGGCAAACAGGGCATTGTCAGACCTCACTCTAATGGACCTCCTGCATATCCACAAAACAAACAGCACCAGAATTACCCATTCTAAAGACTTAAACATTGCCTGTGATATAAACAGGACCTGCCGGAGAGATAGGTATGTATCCCAGAGACTGCCCCGTCTATGGAACAGGCTCCCCATCCATGTGAAGCAGAGTTCCTCCCTAACCCAATTCAAGTGCAGCTTGGAAAATTGGATGGGAAACCAGAAATGTATCCCTGGTTTGAAACCTATGTCTCTAATGCTCACAGGTAACCTGTAAATGGTTCATCTCCTAGGCCCATGCTTACACTAATCAAGGGTAGCAGAACGTATAAGAGATTTGGGATGCATGGCTTGGCTTAAAAAGGCCCTTGTGGTCATTAGCCTAGTAAACACCTATGAACCTATGAACACACACACACACACACACACACACACACACACACACACACACACACACACACACACACACACACACACACACACACACACACACACACATACATACACACACACACACACACACACACACTCTTTTATTTTTATCTCCTAAAAGTCTTAGAGCCCAGAAATTACATGTATCAGTCTGAAACATCTCAATGATTAGATTTGACATACCTGTCTGAAACTGGGCCTAACCCCTCTGTGTCTTTGTCACCACTCACAGTGAACATCTGCACATCTGCTTGGGACCCTAACTTTAACTGGCTGGTCTATAGTTTAGTCTGGCACAGATGTAAATGTAAATCATTCATATGATATTTTCCTTAATATCCATTTCTAACACCTGATCAAACAGTTACTGTTACCATAAGAAGAGTCTGTACAGCCAGCTTCCCTAGACTTTCTAATGCTGAGGTACAGGAACAATGTGTGGAGAAGGTGAAACAGGTTTGGCTTGCCTGAACTGCACCTAGTCTACAAGCATCTGAAACAAATTTGTAAATTTGAAATCAAACTGGACAGAGCATGGTACTTTTTGGTAGCAACAATAGAAAGCCTTAGGTTAGTCTAAGTAGTTCTGACAGGAAATTAGGAATATATTGGTGGCTTTAATGCTCTCCCTTCTTCTACCCTACTGTCCATGGCTTAGAGGTAGGCATGCAAGATACTAACATTGATCTTTGTAAGTATGTTTTGTACATCCTCTAGGTTCATATCATGCTGCCACATGGTAGCAGCTACTACAGATATGTTTTATTTAGATTAAACTTTGATTTACAACTCTTTCCCTTCCTTCCTTTTTCATACAATCAGTTGCCTGTTCGATTCTCAGTTAGAGTGTCTTCTGTGTAGCGACATGTGTGAACGGGCGTTCCTTCGTTGAAGGTTGTTCATTAGGCCAGGCAAGCCAGTATATAAAAATCTACTGCCAATCATTAGCGGACCGGAGTTCCGCTGTGGCGACCCCTAACCGGGAAAAGCCAAAAGACACAAACAAACCATTAAGCAACTCAAGAAGTTGCTTCTTGCTTTACCAAATTAATCGTCTGACCTCATTGATAACCCTTACTCTGCCATTCCACAGATGACCTCCAGATACTTTGACAGATCAGTATAATTCATAGTCAATGTGCTGTTCATCAATAAATTTCTCCATACCCCTAGAAATATGCAGTTACTCTCCTGCTACCTTTAGTGGCCATCCCCAAGTCCACATGTAATTTCCAGCTTTACCATTTCTGTCAGTTATTTGGAAACACTGATGTCCATCCAAGCTTTCAAGTTTGGCAGCATGTTTGATTTAATTGCCCAGTTACAACATGGATACAGAAATGGGTATAGCATTACTGATGATTTTTCCTTAATGATCTTATCTTCCATAGATAAGATCATTATGAAAGGATTTCCTGCAAGTGCACTTTGTATGACCTGAAGCATGTCTGTGACATGGATTCTTATTTGTTGGTTCTGTAACAGCTAGAGACACTGAAATTTGATAAAGATTTTTGGGGATGGATAGAGACTGCTCCTTGAGTAGATCTGCACTGATTAATCTTCACAATAGCATCTCTAAAACTGGTACTCTTCCAATATGAAACTATAAAAGCCCCAAGACTTAGTCCTCAGCCTCTTCTTACTCCAGCTATTATAAATGATCTCAACATGAACACTTATAGCCTAAAGGCAATGTTTTACAATTTGTGCATAACAGATGCTCCTTAGAAATACTTTTTTAAGATGTTAGACTGGATTTCCCTTAAAAAGGGACACAAATGGTAATAAATGCAAACAGAAACAAAAAACAAACAAAAAAGAACAGCATAGGACCCAATTAAGGCTCACTGTTCATTTCTGCCATTGTGACTCTCACTTTCCTTACTTCAAATATCTGTGGAAGGGGCTGTGCTTATCATAAACTCTTACATTTCTTTATACTGGCTATGTGTGTAGCAAAGTTTTCTCACAACCTCAAGTACCTTACAAAGTCACTAGACTCCTGACTTCTGAAGCACATACAGCAGCTGGAAAAACATTGTCATTTTGGGTTTGTCTTCACAAATATCCCTGCTGCAACTTGCATTAAATAAAATACATACATTTTTCTCCCTTTCAAGTACAAGACAGAACTCTGGCTTTTCCTTATTTAAAGTCAGCAATCTACCATCTGGAGAAGAGGCCTGCTTTCTTTCAGCCTTTCTGATCCACAGAATGCTGTTTGAGATCCATTGTCTGATGCTTACCAGCATACTCCTCAATGATTTTTTTATTTTATTTATTTTATTTTACATTTGTTGACCGGGCTAGTACAACTGGATACATGTCCATTTTCAGTGGAGGCCTGGGGAGAAAAGCTCCAGTTATAAAAAACATAGTAAAAAACAGTGAAAAACATACTACAAAACTTACAGAAATATTTAATACAAAAATTAGAAAAAGGCATTAGTAAGAAATAAATTCATCTTAGTTTAACAATATTTAAAAAAGGAGTAGGAAAAAATGAGTGGGAGAGTTAAGCATGTTAAGTAGTACTTGTGAGTGACAGTGTTAGAAATCAAGAAGGAAGGGTAGTATAAAGAATGATAAATGCAGGGTTGTGGTTAAGAAAAATGTGTTTTGAGGGTATCAGATAATTAGAGAAAAAAACAGTTAGTCAGGATTGGTACAAGAGCATAACCAGTGGTTAGAGAAGAAAAGTTTTAGGTTAGTTTTAAATAGTGAGAGAGAGATTAGGGTTGTCAGTTCTTGTGGTAATTGATTCCATATTTTACCAACTGAATTAGAGAATATGGAATCACCTGCTAAGTTATTTGATAAGCAAGTATGAATCAACATTTTGTTAGCAGAGCGCAGATTTCTCAAGTTATTGTATGGTTTTATGAAGGTAGAGAGAATTGGGGTGTTGTTGGGTTGGTGCAGGGCTTTGTGGGCGATTATAAGTTGGTTAAATTGTAATAGGTGAGGTAATTCAATCCAGCCTAGTTGTTTTAGATTCTGACAGTGATGAGTTCTGTATAGAGAGTTTGTAGCAAATCTGGCAATATTGTTATATGATTATGCTAGTTTGTTAAGATTATTTTTAGAAAGATTGGTATATATGGGGGAAGCATATAACAGGGTAGAGATTAAGTGGGTTCTAGCTATAGTGGATCTGGCTACTGGTGTCAGGAAAGGTTTTATTCTATAGAGGGATCCAAGTTTTTTGTTAATAGATTTTATTGTAGTATTTATGTGAGTGTCAAACTTTAGTTGATTGTCAATTGTAATTCCTAGGAGTTTGGTGGTGGGGTCTGGAGAGATAATGGTACCATTGTTGGATGTAAGCGTAAAATGAAGGGGGGAGACAAGTGAGAGGGTGTAAAGAGTAGTAGCTTGTTTTTTTTTGGGTTAAGGAGAAGACAATGGTTGGAAAACCATTGTTCTATAGTGGAGAAGGCTTTTTGTGTTAGAAAATGAAGTTCTGTTAGAGATGAGGCTGAACAAATGATGGTAGAGTCATCAGCGTATTGGATGCAGGTAGCGAGTGGATTAGAGAGATGAAGGTCATTTATAAAAATGGAAAACAGTAGTGGACCTAAAATAGAGCCCTAAGGGACACCTATGGAGGTGGGCAGGAGGTCTGAAAGATGGTTTTGCCAGAGAACCGCTTGTTTTCGGTTTTCCAGGTAGGATGTAAACCAGTTCATAGCAGGATTATCGAGAGAGAGGGACTTTAGTAGGTGGAGGAGAAGTTGATGATTGACCATGTCGAAGGCTTTAGATAGGTCTACAAAGAATGCTGAGGATAAAATATTATTGTTGCGATTGAACTTTTCCAGCACTAATTAAGATCTGAATTTAATGGGGTGATCCTACACCTGCTCTGATTTTAATCTATTAACCTAGAAAACAGTTTATTCTTCAAAAATGGTAAGCCTAAAATGGGAAGAACAGTGTTGAATTTTCTCCATTCAGGACTGTGACATATTACCTAATTACCTTTCCACATCACTAAGCTTTTTTTTCAATTCTCCTCCCTGTCCGCTTGAAGATCTTTCAAACATGAATTAGACAACTGACCATTTTGAAGCTTCCTCATTTTACCAGTGTTTTGGCTTTGAGTTATTTATACAATAGTAAATGTTCTAAGCTTATATTCTGTTTTTAATTTGACATATGATTTTGTCTGCCTTTCATTGATCAAATCTGAAAAAGTCTATGGGACAGATCTGTTAATCAATTAACAAATAAATAAATAGTGCTTTACTGCAATTAATATTGCAGCAGTTCAGATAGTAGATGACAAAAGATAGCATAACTACCACTGCACACCCCTATGACCTTATCTGGGAGACATTCCATAAATGAAAAACCCACACCAGGCAACTGGAGTCCACTGATATTCATTCATTGCATGCTGAACTGCATTATTTTAACCAGAAAAAGCTATGTGAGTTTTATAGGACACAAAACAGGATATCAGAACATTAAAATAAAATAGTTCTGTATGAATAGATGTACTGAATTACATTAATGATGTCATTTTGAATGAAAGATGACTGGGAGCTATGATCTGAAAAGGCAGTACTGTGACTGACTTTCATGTAAACGATGCATTTATGTACAAAGGATATGCAGATCTGTCTGTAAGGTATGTGAATGTTACTCCATTAACTAAGCTGGTAACATGTTTGACTGTAATGCTAATGCCAGTTTACTAATTTTAGTCAAAATGAATTGGAGAGTTATATATAGTCAATAGAGTTAATCCACCTGGAAAATTCCATTAGGTTCAGAGACAGAAGGGCTAAGCCTAGATGAGCATTTTTGTTTACTTGCAGCTTTGTATATCTTTACTTAAACTTATTCTCAAGCACCTGTATTCAAAGGTACCGCATTTAATGTCAATGACTTCTGTTTCAGTTAGCTTAAGCCAGAACTAGTCTGAGGAGGTCTGTTCATTAATTTCATCTGAGCTGTTATGAGTTTCAGATTGTCTAACTTCAGAGCAGACAATCCAGAAATATTCTCCTGCACAGTAGAATACAGAACTATAATGTATGAATTTCACTATGTTACTGCGTAGCTGAAGTTGGAGAGAGAGAGAGAACAGCACATCAAATAAATATCTACAAAACAAAAGCAAATTACTGTAAGTTCCATATTCCACAATGTAGTTTACTCATGCATTTTAAGAATTTATTGTTAGAGAAATCTGGATGAATCTTTTTTTTTTTCCCTTTTAGGATTCTTTTATAGCACGTCTACTTTTTTCGGCCTAGTCCCTTCTCCAGCTCAAAATATGGTACAGAGATATCGCAGTCTGTTGTTAAAACAGTACCTGTGATACTACAACAGTGTTATATATCATCAACTGGGGGGAGGAGGTGAAAGGAAAGGCAAACTGCTCAACAGCAAAATTATCTGTGCACATTCTTATCAGAAATAAAGGAAAGGTAAAATGCCCCCCCCCCCCCAAAAAAAAATAGAAAAGTTCACCTAGTTCAAATCTCAATAGCTAACAGGCAGGATGACCCTCCCTTCCATCTAATGTTGATAAACTCTGGAATAAGCTCATTCCAGAGATAAGAAACATTAAGGGCAAAACAAAATTTAAATCTATCCTAAATACACACTTCCACAGAAACTGTCTGTGTAAGCATGGCATGACTTAACCTCTCATACAACCCATCCAAGACTTTATTTTGTTGCATGCAGCCCAGATATTATGAGGATATTCACGCTTGTGGTAATACTCTTCATCTTATTCTCTCTGATTTTAAACACACACATACTTATCAGTGTGTAATGCATGCAAACCTTAAGCCTAACCTTAACCCTGCTCCTACCTCAAGCCTAACCCCACACCATACCTTAAAAAAACCCTTCCCATAACACTGCCACTATTCAAATTAGAGATTAGTTTTATGGGGGCGTTTAGTGTAAAGATTGAGAAAGGAACTTGTTTTTCTTTTTCAGTGTTTATGTGATTTGGTATTATGTGTGTTTGATCTTATTCTTGTCTGTGTATTTTGTTCAATATTAAGTAAGTTCAATCATGCATAAAATCATATGCATGTATATTTATCTATCTACACATGTCGAACATTTACACTGAACGGATGGGTTTTTTGTGTACGTGTGTGTGTGTGTGTGTGTGTGTGTGTGTGTGTGTGTGTGTGTGTGTGTGTGTGTGTGTGTGTGTGTGTGTGTATGAGTGTGTGTGTGTGTGTGTGTGTGTGTGTGTGTGTGTGTGTGTGTGTGTGTGTGTGTGTAAGACTTTTAGGGTTACAGTAGGGGTTAAGTTTGTGATAGTTGTGTTTTGTGCGTGTGTCTGTGTGTGTTTTTGTGTGTATACAGGTTATGAGTGTGTTCTGTGTTCTAATGTGTGCAGTGGTAGTGTTACAGGGAAGTTTTTTTAAGGCTGGGTGTAGGACTGGGATTAGGGGCAGGGTTTAACAGTAGGGACAGCAGGTATTAGTAAGGTGTATCAGACAGACAAAGCTTTTTCAATTAATTCACCCCATCTCACCTTACTAACATATAGCAAGCCTAATCCTAACATTGACCCTGAACTCAACCCTACTCTTTAACTTAGGCAACCTTTCCTGTAGCACTACCCAAGACATCTCACATGTACAATATGCACAATAACACACACAAAAACATACATGCACACACACACACACACACACACACACACACACACACACACACACACACACACACACACACACACCTGATCTCTAACTTAACCCCAAATGTAACGATAAACATGAAACACTCTCACATATCCTCCAATAATTCATCACCTTACCTAACACTTACTTTAACCTTAACCTGCTAAAACTCACACACACACTCCCACCCTTTACACACCTTTGCAAATCCATCATCCCACTTTTTACACTCGCATCACTCCACATGCATTTCACTAAACATACATTTGGACATTCATGCCCACACGCCAACCTTATTCATCAAAAGGACAGTAACCCATATCTAGCTATACATATACACGAGCCTACTCAAAATTCATTACATGTATAGATCTGCAATCATAGGACTACATAAATATCTGCTGACCTCACAGGACCCAAACATAATGAAAGTGTTAAAACATAAGGAGAATAAGTCTAAGGTGACTTCCCTGCTTAGTTTAGCAGAAGCATATCGGTGCTGAGTGGGAATGAAAATCAAACCAGAAGTAGACAAAAATCAGGCAGCAATTTAATGTGCCAAAAAATGAGAAAGAATATAAGGTTAAGGATCAGATGAGAAGGTGAGAAATGTGGAAAATGCATAAATATAGCTGCAAGTATAGAAAACTCTTGGAGCAACCTCATGTAGATCAGGATCTGACGCAGGAATGGTGAAACAGCAAATGCAACAAATCAAAACCAAATGTGTATCTTGGGACCCATTTAGACACACAGAATACCTCCAATATAGGTTATAAATGTGAAGCACTTTGACATTTTGTAGTACAATATTTTTACACAGCAAATTATGATATTCAGTTATAACTAAAAATATGTTGTACTTTTATATGCAGAATAATAACTGCACCTTAATTTTCTGAGTGTCAACTCACACTTCATGGTAATGCTTCCTTTTAGTTATTCTGTAATAATATTTGAAGTACTGCAAAACATCTCTGTCAAGTAAAAGAATGTAATATGTGCATAACCTCCCTACGTCAATCACTGTTCAGCAAGAAAAATCATCAGATGTTTTTGTAACAGTGAACTACATTTGCATTCCATGTTCTGTGTGAAGACAAAACTAAGCTCTGTAGCTTTGTTTAACGCCTAACCTCCCTACCTCAGATAATCACTACTCAGCAAGAAAAATAATGTCAGACTTTTTTGAAACTGTGAAGTACATATACATTCCAAATTCTCTGTGAAGATAGAACTAAGTTCTGCAACTTTGTTTCTAAAACCAGAGCCTTTTTCATTTTTATCTTGTGCTAGGAGTTATCTGTGAAGGCTACTAGTTATTGCATAAGTAAATTATTTGATAGTTGCCTCCAGTTTTCCTTAAAACAAAATTTCATTAGCTCCCATCCCCTCTTTGCTACACATATTCCTTTAGTGCTACACCTACTCAGTAGGCTGAAAGTCAAAAACAACTGCTACTGCACCCCTGAGAAAGTGCCATAGAACATAAGAACTCCCCCTTTATTTGAGTAAGAGAAGAGAATATCAGACGTAGCTTTGAAACACACTTGGTATGTCTTATTACAGCGTTGTTCTCATTGGTGTGCTTTTCATACCCTCCCCAGTGCCATTCAATCACCCCACATCCCCTTCATTTTAGATAGATCATAATAATTCTGAATTGATGCTAGCTGTATTGTTCTAGAGCATCTCTCAATACTTTTCTTTCAATCTCCCCATTTGCCTACCTTAATTACATCCAATTAACTTCACCAAGAAAGCTTATATTCAGTGCAGCAGACTGTTTTTGTGGAAATAAGGTTACTTTCATGGGATGCCATGCTCCAGTTGCCTTCACTCAGCATGGGCTCACTCTGCTACCCTACCCTACCCTACTCCCAATTCCCAATCACCCCTTTACTGCTGGATTTAAGCACCCACAACCCCACTCCTTACAACCACAACCAATCACAACAGACATCTAGTATATGATCCTCAGCCAGTAGGAGCTGACATAATATAATCCACAACCAATATGAACTGACATAATATAATTTACTGTCTATTGCTACTCTGCCAAGCAAAGTATGTTATCCTTATTCACAACCCAAATATTTTAATCCATTATAATCTGTTAGTAGTTATACACTATATGCTTAAAATTGATATTACCTAATGCTCTCCTAGTGTTTGTCCTCTAGTTTCTTGCCTATCTCACCAACTATTGAACTTCAACTTTCCCAATATAAAATATGCCTCACATACCAATGCACAACTACCCAACAAATCTCCATTCTTCCTCTCTCTTACAACATCACCTAGACTCTACTATTCAACACCATCAATCTATTCAAGAACAAGTACATAAAACTGAACTATCCAACCACCGGGCACAAAAGTCTATTTGGTTATATACTTTCCTACACAAAAGATCTACTCAGTTAATCAGAGGAGACATTCACTCAAACCCTGGCCCCCTCCATCAGTAACTCTATCAAGACTGAACCACACCCATTGCCTACATCACCAACACATATTTATCCTCTAAGCATAACCTCCACTTGTTAAATATGAACCTCAGAAGCAAGTCTAATTAAATCCATGGCATCCATGCCTACCTCTCTGTCCAATCCCTCAATATAATCATTGTTACAGAAACCTGGCTAAAACTAGAAATACCTGATAATGACATCACTCCTCCAGGATTTAATATAATCCACATTGATAGAATAAACAAGTGAACAAGATGTGTTATGATGCACTTTTAACACTCCCTAAATATAACTCACCTTAAACAAGAGATCTCAAACTTTAACAGTTCTGAGATCATGTTAGCAGCACTAAAAGTTAATAATAGAAAAATAATCTGAATTTCAGCTTTATACATCCCATCAGGTAACAATATCGATGCTGTCAAAAATCTCCTTCACTGGATATCAAATGGCCAATATGTAACTTTCATCCTAGGAGACTTAAATATATACTGTCATCTTATAAACAGTACTACTCCAACAGAATCCATAAATTTGTATGGATTTGCTCAATTAATTGAATCCTTTTTTAGAACAGATAAGAACTCCAGCAGACAGTCGACCTTAGACTGAGTGCTCACCAACATACCAGACAAAGTGATTGCAGCTGGATGCCTGCCAGACATTGTAAGTGTTCACCTGGCAGCATATGTCATTTAAAGATACAATAGCCAGGACAAATAACTTATATACAAACAAATATGAAATTCAACCAGGTTCAACAAGGACACTTTTATTAAAATAATATCTCAGTATAATTGGAATATACTAAAATCAAGGCCTCTAGACTCTGCAGTATCCCACATCAATGTCATTTTACTAAAACTTCTTAATGAGTTAGCCCCAGTCTGCAATAGAATAGTCAAATCCAACCCTGCACCATGGCTAACTAAGGAAACAAAACAACTAATGTTAGTTTGTGACAAAGTGTAAAATGAAAGATATAAACATAAGACTCAAAACAAAATACAGGTATTTAGACACCTACAAAAGCTCACTAAACTCCATATCAGAGTAGATAAACAAATCTACAGTAATAATCTTAAATTTAAACATAAAATAAAAACGTTTCTAGTCAACCCTAAATAGGTTACTGCATCCCAACTAAACTATCACTCCTTCTCCAACCAGTAACTAGACTTAATCAATCTCCTCCCAGTTCAACAACTACTTTAAACAGACCATACTGTCCCTAGCCAACACTGACTCTGGGACTTCTACCTCTCTTACATCAACAAGTCCAAATCTTTCCCATCATTTTAACCTCACCCCCATACCTATTGCTACTATGAAAAGGCTTCTACTTATATTGAAACCCACCACCTTGGCTTCTGACAAACTCCTATCATTCCCATCTCTATGCAGGTAAACAAGTCTACATCTGATCAATATGTCCCTATCATTCAGAAGCATTCCTTTATTATTCCACTAGACAAATGGGGTGCATCAACTGAATTTAACAATTACAGTCTCATAGCTATCCTCTCCACACTTACAAAAATCATTGGAGTGTATCCACATGCAGCTCATATAATATCTCAGCTCCAGTAACCTACTTTTCAAAACATAACTTAGGTTCAGATTCTATCACAGTAAACCACTGACCTACTGCATTTGTTAACCCTATAAATTAACTTAGAAATAATGACAAATTGTATGGACAACGCTTTTTGACTTATCTAAAGCATTCAACACAGTATCACATCAACATTTACTCTCTGAACTTGCTTCCATCATACTTTCTCTATGCTCCCTTACGTGAGTCCTTATCTATCTGTTAGAAAGAAAAAAAAACAGTCAAATGGCAACAGGATTATTCCCTATTTCAGTCTGTTACCATAGGAGTCCAATAAGGTTCAGTTCTTGGACCACTCCTCTTTATTATCTTTATAAATAAACTACAAACTGCCACACAACACACAAGCATTATCCAATATGATGATTCAACATTAATATATGCAGCCCCATTCCTCTCTAAACTCCACAAATTTACCCAAACTACTTTTTCCTCTGTAGAAACCTGGCTAAAAAAACTAACAAAATAAAATTAATGCTATTTACCCCAAAACAATATAACAACCAAAAGCAATATTTCCAAATATATCTGCAAATAACATGAAAATAGAAATAGTTATCCACAGCAAACTCCTAGGAGTTGTCATTCACAGACATTTGAAATTTGACTACCATATCTTACAAAGCATTAAGGAGACCAGTCAGAAACTAGGCTCCCTTTATAAAGCCAAACAATATCTTACAGACTCAGCACAGCAAACATTAGCCTCATTCCACTTAGTCCCAGCAGTCCTTTATGCATCACCTATCCTAACCAACCTAAATACTACTCTTGAAACCAAACTAGCCTTTTTCTATAATAAAATTGCTAAATTTGCCACTAACTCAACACATAGAACATGGTCTATGTCTGATCAAATGTTATACTCACTGAACATTCCGCTATAGTAGGGAAAACGGCAAATTTCCTGATGTTGGCCGAGTAGTTCCATGTCCTTTTCCCCTCTGTAGTGTGGTCTCGGAGTTGCTATATATAGTTGGAGGGGTGTGGGTGGTGAAACCCCCCATTATTTCAGAATAAATCCTAGTCATGCTCATGTCCAGCACCAGACTGACTCCAGTATTGCAGCATTTCCTCCATCTTTCTTCCCCATCTTAACCTACTCCCTTTCCAATCATGCACACCTTTTTGTCTTTTCATTTTGTCACTTTACCTAAATTTTTTCTAACTTCTTAACTAATCTACCACACTATAAACTCTAGCTATACTCTCAAAATGTCTGAACCTCTTTGTAATGTTGCAATACTTACCTAGATGAATCCCATGCTACAATGTTTTCCCTTCTAAAGTGTACCCACAATAATTTAGAGCTACTAGAACTGTAAATACTTTACTGCATATACCTGTCTTTGTAACTTTGTTATTTTTTTATATGTAATGTAACTGTTTTTTTGGAGAACTATCTACATTTACTTTTTAATATAAATATACAGTTTTGGAGCTTTTCTCTCCTGGCATCCACTAAAACAAGCTTTGCCCAGTCAGACTTTCCTGGTCAACTAAGACAAATAAATAATAATAATAATAAAATACCATACCACATACCAATAATATACTATACCATACCATACACATACCATTCAAGCTGCTAGTGCTCGCGGAACCCGTTTTGTGGTGTATCACTACTCAACTGTCCTACCTAATTCAGCCCGCCCCCCTAAGAAAGGCTTGAAATGCTAAGGACTGCTGTGTGTAATTTCTATAGCCTCCTGCAGTCTAAATTTTTCTAAACAAAACTTCAAACTCAAAGAGGGGAACAATGATCACTACTCAACGGTCCTACCTAGTTCAGCCCACCCCCTAGGAAAGGCTTGAAATGCTAAGAACTGTTGCATGTAATCTCGATAGCCTCCTGCCCTTACCCATCTACTCTGTATTCCTGTACTTCCCTGAACAGTGCATACACATTGTCTCTGCAGTCTCGTGGTGTCTGGCTGGGACCACAAGTCATCAGAAACTCCAGTCAGGCCATTGTCTCCTTAGCAACCTTGATTACAGAAGCAAGGTTACTTAAGGCCTGGGTCTTGTGCCATTTTTTCATACCATTCAAGCTGCTAGTGCTCGAAGAACCCGTTTTGTGGCAGTAAGGCCATTCTTGTACTCATCTATAACTGTTTTTGAATAAGTACTGTAAGATATTTAATAGTACTTTTGCATTGTTCACCTGTATTTAAATCTGCCTGTGTGCAAGTTTAATATGCTAAGAAGCTGTGTCCAGTAGTTGCATGAAGCAACAAGTATGTGGAGAAACTGTTAAGTAGTTAACTGCAATGGAGAGGCAGTAGGATTACATATTCAGGGCACAGGAGAATAAGGGCATATATGTCATTTTGCTGCTAAACTGTTGTCAATCTCTACATTAAATGTAATGCTTATGTGAGGTATTTCCAATCAATGGCTATGCAGATAACATGGGGGAGCATTTAGTGCTGCAGGGAAGGAAACAAGCGACATTCTGGCTAGATGTAATCACTGTGTTCTGCTTACCTAAATGTCTGTCGCTTTACTGCTAAACTGTTTCTAATTCTACATTCTGGGAAATACTTATGTGAGGTTCCCAATCAAGGGTTTTAGATACAGCGGGGGTTGCATTTACTGTTGCATGCAAGGTAACAAGCGGCATACTGGCTAAATTGAAATTACTGTAGTGTACTTATCTAATGATTGAAAAGGGCATAATATAGCGATATCCTTAAATAGTTGAAATAAGGGATATACTGGCTAGTAGTAAACACTGGATTTGACCATGTAACAACTGAGAAGCACATATTACTGTATGATATCCTACAACATTTGTTAAGAGCAATCTATTGGCTTATTAAAATACTGTGTTTTTCTTTTGACTAAACTAAAAATTGAAAAGGGCTTTACTGATTGATTTCCCAACATTCTATTATAAATTATGGTAAATGTATGTTGATAAGTATCTGTTAACTAGGACCTCTTACAACAAAGCTTATATATCCAAATACTATCTTCTTGCCACATATTGATGTGCATGTAACTTTGTTAGTGTAAGGTTTTTCTGTTGTACATTTCAGTAGCTAAAGACCTATTTACTCTGTCCTAACCTGCACCTATATTTCTTCCTTTTCCCTCCTAGGACCACTACTCAACTGTCCTACCTAATTCAGCCAGCCCCCTAGAAAAAACTTGAAATGCTAAGCACTGCTGTATGTAATTACTATAGCCTCCTACAGTCTAAATCGTTCTAAACAAAACTTCAAACTCAAAAAAGGGAACAAGGTTAATATTTTTGTAATTATCCTAATAAGCAGGGAAATAGCATTGTTGTGTTCTGCTCTGGAGCCCGCAGCACTGGTATTATTCAGATTAGGACCCCCCTACAACCCTCCAGCTAGAATTTGGAAAATAAAAAAGGGACAAACAAAAGTAATTATACTGTATTAGACTGTCAGGTTTTATCAGCTGAATGATAGAGAATCCACTTTCCATGCTTGAGAGTGATAAGTCCTTGTGCAAAATTTCTGTATTTGGCAATTGTGAGAGGAGGCAAAAAGATCTATGTCTGGGCATCCCCATTCCCTTGTTATCATGTTGAACACTTGTGGATTTAGCTTCCATTCGTGAGCAACCAACGCCGGACCAAGACTTTGGAACTCAGGCCGACTGCGAGTAACCTGCCAGCAGGATAACCCAAGTGAAATGACTGCAACAGTGAAACATGATGAACATCTACTTATCATTAACTTTAACTCTAGGAGTATATCTAACAAACTTCCTGACTGACACACATTCATAACCCACTACTCCCCCGACATACTGACCATTACAGAGACTTAGCTAAAACCCAGCACCCTGAATGAAGAAATCCTGCCTCCAGGCTATAATATCCTAAAATTAGATAGTATAGGCAAGAAGGGAGGGGGGTTGCAATCTTCTTTAAGAACACACTCTGTCTCCAACCCCTACAAACTCCTTTACCCAAATTTCATAATACCAAAACCTTAGGTTCTGTTCTAGTTCTAAATAAAAAAAAAAGGCAATCAACATTCTCTGTGCTTATATCCCTCCAGGCAATAACTCTCCTATAATTGAAGAAATCTTACAATGGACTAGTGATAACCTCCCACAAGAGACTATCCTACTAGGTGACGTAAATACTGATTGGCTAGCCTGTAACTCCAAACCCCCCACTAACCATATTAGTCTAATCAGGTTCTCTCAACTCATTGAAGAACCCACTAGAATCGATAAAAAATCCCCAAAACAATCTATATTAGATTGGACACTAGTTAACTGCCCCAAACAAAATTATCAGATAGGCTGTCTACCAGATGGGCATAGTGACCACCTCCCCACATTCCTCCTAAGGAAACGTGCAAACTTACCCAAGCCCATAGTCTATAAACAAATCAGAGATAACCACAATTTAAGCCCACAGGATCTTAACACTGCTCTTAAAAAATGCAACTAGGAACCCCTACAAACCTTTGAACTAGACCAGGCAATCAACTACTTCAATATTACTTTTACTAATATCCTTAATATAGTTGCCCCCATCAGAAAAATTAGAACTAAAGCAAAGTAAGACCCATGGCTAAGCTGGACCACTAGTGCCTTGTTAAAGTCCAGAGATAAGGCTTGGAAAACCTGGAAGAAAGACAACACTAGTCTATCCCAGCAAAGCTACAAACAACTTAGGAACCAGGCCAAAAAACAAACTAGACTTGATAAACAGAACTATTTCCTAGATATCCAAAAGAAATACTCTAAGAACCCCCAAATGTTTGGCAAGCCATCAACTCCCTACTAAAACCTGGCAAAACTACCACTCCAGCTACCATCTCCACCCACAACAATAATGACATAGCCTCTCAATTTAATCATAATTTCACTGAATCCATTCAGTCGCTACCCACCCATTTATCCAAAACATCTACACATCTATGCCAACTACAAATCCTAATAATACATCTTCCTTTACACTCTCTCCTGTCCCAACCTCTACAATTAAAAAATTCCTCTTAAAACTGAAACCCACTACTCTTACATCTGATGGTATACCAGCCATCTCTCTAAAAATAGCCGCTGAATCCTTATCCTACCCTGTTTCTATCCTTATCAACCGCTCCATACAGGAAGCCTATATCCCTCAACTATGGAAAGTCTCGCATATTATTTCCCTTCATAAAGGTGGCAACTCCTGTGACTTCTCAAATTATTTTCCCATTGTCATTTTGTCTCCCTTATCTAAAATACTTGAGAAATGTATTCACTGTCAAGTCATGCATTTCCTGAATACAAATAATCTTCTCTCCAACACACAACATGGTTTTCACCCACACCACAGTACAACTACGCTCTTCTCTCTTTTACCAGCCTGGTTAACCAACACAAAAATGACAATAATTTTGTATCTGCTATATTCTTGGATCTCTCCAAGGCATTCAACATGGTGTCACACTCCATACTATTAGATGATCTAACCTCCCTATCCTTTGTCCTGTCTGCTATTGCCTGGTTCAAAAACTATCTGACAGGCAGCAATCTGTCCAATGGCAAGGTGTACTATCACCTCTTCTTCCAACTGCCATAGGTGTAACACAAGGCTCAGTATTGGGTCCTCTTTTCTTTTCCATCTTCACCAACAATCTGCATACCTCTACCTAGCATGCCACACTTATACAGTACGCAGATGATTCGACAATAATTTACTCAGCCCCATCTCTTACCACTCTGCAACAACTCACCCTGGAATCCTTTGCCTTCGTGGAAAGTTGGATTACAAATATCCAGCTGATCCTAAATCCCAACAAAACCAAATTACTCCTATTCACCCCAACACATCTAAAACCTCTCCTCTCTCCTTCTCTATCACTTCCAGAAATGGAACTGTCATTGCTCCTTCTCCCCATACTAAACTCCTTGGTGTAGAAATAGACAATAATCTTCACTTTGATGTCCATATCGCTCAAACTGTCAAAAGGTACATTAAAAATGGGAACTCTATACAGACACAAAAACTTCCTATCAGATCAGGCAGGGATCACCCTAGCCCAAACACACCTATTGTCCACTTTAATGTATGCAGCACCAATCCTGACCCACAACAAGAGACATGACCTTGACAAACTTGTGTCTTGTTACAATAAAATTGCCAAGTTTGCTAGTAACTTCACCTTCAGAACCCACCACTGTCTGGTTCTAAAGGAGCTTCAGTGGCTAGAACTTCCACAATTACTAAATTATCACCCACTAGTTATTGCATACAACATTCAAAGAAATCCTGACAAAACCCCAGCACTAAGTCAACTACTGACTCACTACATAGCAACTCGTCCCCTCCGTGCTTCCAACAAATCCTTCCTATCAATATGTGGGGCTAGCAACATTGCAGGGAAAGCAGTTTTCTCACACACCATAGTTAAAAAATGGAATAGCCTCCCCAATTCTGTGACTTCAGCATCAAATGCTTTACAGTTCAAAAACTCACTAAAGGCACATCTTATGAATTGCTGGCTACATCCATGTATTACATAACCTTCTCCTATTCTTTCCTACTTCTCCTACCTTCCCTTCTACTTTTTCCTACTGTAACCATGGTCTTAGTTACAGAATAAGATTTTTAATGAATAAAATGGTGTTCACAACACAAACTACGTAGATACATAGAACCTCTGTACAAGATCTTCTATTTTATAAATGGGCTATTATTTTTTATCTGCTTTTTAAATGTTTCTATTATCAATTTTCTGTAGTTGTAAATGTATCTTTTATTGTTTAACTAATGTGCAGCTTTTCTCCCCGGGCCACCGCTGAAAATGGACCTCAGCCAGTCGGACTTTCCCGGTCAACAAATGTAAAATAAATAATAAATAATTTTGTAGCTTAGTTTGTTAGCAACTGCTGTTTCAAGGAGATTGCTTGCATTAGCTCTTTGCTATACATCCTTAGCAACTGTAGCAATGAGCTTGCATAAGCTTTCTGCTACAGGGTTCATCTTTTGGGGGGGCAGTCAGCTTGAAAGGGTAGCAATCTAACTGCCAAGTTGCCCAATGTACCAAATAACCTAGCTAAACTGAGTTCAAAGCCTAATCATAGGAAGTGTATTCATTGTATTTCTAGAACTAAAACAAATGCTAACTTCAACCCTTTTTTACTCAAACTGACAAAGTGTAATCTGTCCTTGAAGAAGGTGCACCACCTCTGATTGTGAAGAAGTGACAAATTAAATCACTTTTATTATTTTTCATCTTCTTGTTCACAGAAGCATATACTGCCTACCACAACAAATGATCACTTAACTGCTGCTTGCTTTCACACATAGCCTGACTACAAAAAAAGGAAAAAATCACTTTCTGTGCATGCCTTTGATGTCTCATTGTGAAGAAAGTGAAATCCATAATGCCCACAGTAATTTATTTCAACTTACAGTGGTCAGGTGCAGATGCACTGCTGCTGACAAGCCATATACCAGTGATCATGTAAGATTTCTCAGCTTTACAAAATGCTCTCCACCTACTCCCAAAAGACAGCAAAAGATAGCTACCTTCTTGTTGCATTTTTGATGGATTGTCAGGAAAATGTTTACATGACAGTAATCATACTAGGCTACCATGTGCTCTCAAATAGCCAAGTATATATACTTATGTCATAAAGTGAAAATCAAGGTAAGAGATGCACAGCAAAGCTAATCAAGTTTGTAGTAGTGATTTGGAACTCCTATTACAAAGCATTTAATGAAATGTTGACTGATCTCAAATGGCACAATTCTCAAGTAATTGATAAAAAGAGACTCAAAGTCCATCTGACTGACAGATGGAAACATGGGGTCTAGATACTCTTGTTTATTTCCTTCTCCCACTGCTCTCTCTTGCCAAAACTTGTTCACAGAATGCAATAAGTAGCTGGTGGCCAGTGTTTGACATGCAGCTCATATCTGCAGCATTTTTATTTGTGTAAATATTCATAAACTACAAAAAAAATGAATGAAATCATTGTACTACATCAACCCACCTAGTATTTATCCTTATTCAAACTATAGTAGAGTCAGTATTGAAGGCTTGGCATTCCATGGTTTGTAGTTAGATGTCTGAAACAACTGAACCTAGCAAGCAAACTGCAAGCCATAGGAGAGATGGTTTTCTATGAACTAGAAAATGTGAGGGTCCTGAGCCTAATTTTTTTCAGATAATTAGATGAGACAGACAGAATTACTTTCAGTATTTACATGCTCTATCTTCAGCCTGCTCAGTAATACTATCAAAATTACTAGGTTGCAGCATTCAAAAACTTGCCATATGCAGGATCTCTTTGCCTCTGAATGTAGTAGCAGATGAGTTCCACCTGAACATTTCAGCATTTCTGCCAGGGATCATCTCACAACCTTATTAACAGAGGCTTCTCTCCATCTCATACTTGAAGGATTCCGTGGGTTCTTCAAAGTCAATCAGGAGGTTAATAAGAATGTTTGTTGATGTTCCCCGGGGGTGGCAGGATTGGTGAAAAGGAAAAACAGTTCTGAAAGAGCAGTGTAAGAACATACAAAACCTCTGCATAACTAGAAAAACTGCAGAACATTTATTTTTAAGCAGATTCAATAAAAGTAAAAAAAAAAAACAGCAATGGGATAAAACTTTGAAAGAGTAAGCTTACACATCTAACAGTACGTAACCAGATATATAGCAGGAAATAATAAATGTACCCATGGTGACTTTTACATTGCATGTTTATTCTGTGAGGATGCAAAAGACATGGGGTACTCCTCCTTTGTTTCTTTCTTTCAATACACGGTCATGGAACATGGTTAGCCGCATTAATTATGCATTAATTAACACATAGACAAAATGTTTTAGTGACAGCATTGATAGGCCCCCAGCTAGCACAAGACCTTGGTGAATACTCATGGAGGTTTTTAAACATCTCTCTCTAAGCACATGGCAGGGATGCTTATTCCAATTGTAGAATCCCCAGTTGAAAGCTTTGATCCCCATGGAAGTGCTGGCTGCAAGGGGTGGCAGGGCATTCCTGAAGCATTACTCTCTTGTGGAAGTGAGAAATGCATTACCACTAATGCACCTTGCATGCCAAAACCTGTGGTAGACTACTCAGCATGTGCAGTATAAGTTAGAACCTTAAACACAAATCCCACTAACCATGGATGGGAGATGGGTCCATTGTCCACTGCTCAGCTCTCATGTTTGGGAGGAATGCATAGACTATACTGCTTCTCAGCTGTACTGCTCTTACCTTCCGGGTAACAAATGGGCCACATTAATCAAATGACCTGATCACCACCAAGAGAGGGAGCAAAAAATAAGCAAAAATTAACAAAAAAAAAAAAAAAAAAAACAAGATCTTAGATTTAATCAAGTGCTAACTCAGCCATTTTTTTCTTGTCATATCCTAAGGACTCTCCCAAAAGTTATGCTTTTCAGTTGGATATTCCTAGTTAGCAAATGTAGATAGATACATAGATAGTCAGTTTGATTAGACCAATACAATGTAACAGCATCTGCCATATTTCTGCAATACATGTATCTGTTGCTTGAGGAAGATGGCTAGTGTTATTGGTTGCATCATCTCCAGTACATAACAAGCTTTTATTAAACAAACTTGTAGAAGCCAGGCACTAAAGGTAAGACTTAGTTCATAGTACAAATAAATTAGCAATTACTGACCATTAACAGATCAGCATTCCTGCACATAAAATAAATGTCATAAGTAAGCACTTCTTTTTAGTAACGCAGCAGAAAGTAACATTAAAAAGCATGGGAAGCTGTCACTAGCATACAGCAGTAATAACAAACAGGATGGATGCAAAGTTCCTTTTCTATGTTCTGCTCTTCGCTGTGATATAAACAATCATTCAGCTCCTCTAATACTGCACCAGAGTTAAAAGACTTACCAGTGTAAACATTTTCTCTTGATACAAAAAAGAAATCCTAAATAAAGAGCAGGGTTACAGAAACAGAACCCTAGTAAATTCCATTCCAATAGCTAACTAAACACAGCTTCAACATGTAGCAGTCTTTTCCATGTCATTGTTACAACTCTATGGAAAATTATTTTCTAGCCTTTTATGGAGCAAGTTCAGTTTCTCAGACAGGCAGACATTTTTGTACATTAATAAAAATAATAATTATGCTCTAATTTCCTAATCCAACCAAAGAAGCAAAGGTTAATCCAATAAAATGTTACCTTATCTCTCATCTCAATTGCTTAAACATACACGTCAAATTAACTAAACTATACACATCCAAGACAGCTGTGTCCTGTTCACTCCTCATCAAATAAGACTCAGATATGACTTTTCATTAATTCACATCCTTAACTTTTTATCCTAAAAAGATAAAAGTTCACTTATGTGTGTTAATGTATTGCCAGACTAGTTGTATTCCACTTCTTTTTAATTAATGCATTTTTAGAAGATAATGTGAAACTGCTTGGTCCATTACTGAATTTAGAATGCACATACACACTGTCATCCACACTCACACCAACTCACCCACATCCCAAAACATGTACCCCCCCCCCCCCACATACCCATACAGACCCCCTTCAGGTGCAAACACAGAAAAGCATGTAAAACTATACACTTTCATATATATGTCTTACAATGTCTTTAGGCCTTTTTAAGTACACACAATCCTTTAAGCTATCAGTTTGTCTCAAGGCTTCTACAGTCATGATTCAAAGCAGTATTTAGAGTTGATGGGGGACATGAGACAAGGACACTGTGGAGATTCATTTGCCTTTCACTAGACAATTACCATCCTATCTTTAACATTCGTCTAAAGAAATTTCAAATCAGGGGCTTCAGTTTTAGGTATACTCCAAATGATAGCACCTCATAAATACACCAACCCCTACCCAACTATTTGATATTGTAATATCAGTTTTAAAACATGAGTGTAAGTGCCATCTGTAGTGAAACACCCTACATCCTTCTGAAATTCCATTAATAACCTGCATCAGTACCTACTGAACCACTGAAACTGCTGAATAAATAAAACTCAATATCTGAGCTATCAGTAAGTATGCAATAATGTTCACCTCATCAACTCATACTTTTGGATGGAAGTTGCTGCAAGAGGGCATCTTCCCTCCCCC
This sequence comes from Protopterus annectens, assembly GCF_019279795.1. Classification (NCBI taxonomy): domain Eukaryota; kingdom Metazoa; phylum Chordata; order Ceratodontiformes; family Protopteridae; genus Protopterus; species Protopterus annectens. Next base: position 394,349,524 of record NC_056730.1, on the reverse strand, counting down.
AAGATGCAGTAAACTTCTTTATTTACTTGCCTTTGTTGACTGGGAAAGTCTGACTGGGCAGAGCCCATTTTCTGCAGAGGCCTGGGGTGAAAATATTTTCATAAGAAGAGGGCCCTATCAAAGTGCTTCTGTACATGTGTGTGTTTGGAGGGGGTTGTGTGGGGGAGTTTCTCTTCAAAAAATCATAACTTAAAAGCATTGTTCAAATGCAGTTTTGGATCAACAGTTTCATCAGTCATTCAGCATAACATTCCATCATTCATCCTCTAAATGATTTATGTTTTATGAATGGGTGTACTTCACATGTATTCTATGTTTTATAACTTCTCAAGCTACAGATGCAATATGTTATCTCAAAGCTGCATTTTAAGATTTGAAAACAAAAAGGCACCCTTAGCGTGATTACATATTTCTAAAAGAAGTATGATCACTCATATTTTCACACAATATAATGTTCACCATTATGGTACATAAATATAATAATATCTGCAGTTTTACTTACTTGTATGAACGTTTCTTTTGTTCTAATGATGAATGAATATTCTGTATTTGCTTTTCACTATACTTAATGATATGTGTAAGTCTTACACAGAAAATGTGACTTCATTGCTGACACCATAATTATTTAATGTAACATAGAGATATTTTCTGTTAAATGCATTCTTGTGACTGTAAATATAAATAAGTTGATATTCAACAGACAAGTAACTTCACACTGACAGAGTCAGGCAATCAGTAAAGCAGTAACCACTCACACCAATCACATCTGTATTGCTGTCAGAAAGACAAACAAATCCACGTCAGTATTATCCATGAATTTTAGATACACTGCTTGACATTTTGCAGCATGCTCTAGTATTTAGTTATAGTCATGACCTTTAACCTTTTGTGCTACAGTTTCTGTCCATGAATCCCTGTGGTCTGCTGTGCTCAGTGTTAGCAGCATACAAGTATCTCAGAATGTTTTAAATTTTCACTCATTCCTCTTTTTCAAAGTAAGCTGCTCTTTGTTCTGAATATGCTAAATGTCTCTGTTTAAACATTAGCTATCTCTTTACTTCCTAAATATCTGTTTTTTTTTTTCTGCAGGGTCTTATGATGGGAAAAAGGAAGGCCATGTGCTAAATGGAAGATAGATGAAGAGTTCTGTGGCGGGATATTTATTTTTATATACAACATTTGACTGACTGAGATAGTCTCACCAGGCAAGGCATATTTTCAGGGGAGACCTAAGGTGCTATTTACACTGACTACTGTAATTCTGGAACCGCGGGGGAATTCCCAGTGTGGATTAAAACATGCCTGTCAACATGCAGACATTGAAAATGTGTGTGAAGGCTCTTTAAAAGTGCAGACATCAATCAAGCCAACAATCTGGACAAATAATTGCACACAGCACACCTACATTTATTTTAGCCAAACATCTCTCTCATTACAATCACAACCAACCACACCTGCAACACCAACTCTAACCACACCTCCAGCCTACCATCAACCTCCCTCCTCGAGTACCATGCTCCTACACACTCTACCTATACTCTTTACATGCACCCTTCTTGCACACATTACATCTTACCAAAGCACCATTACACCCCCACCAAACAACTTCCGCTGCACAACTACAGTCACCACCACTCATGTCACACAATCACACTACTCATACACCTCTCACAACAAATACACCCCAATGCACAACCCACTTAAGCTATCACCTCCACCACACAAACAAAAAGCATCCCTAATGCCTTACAAACTATCTGTCAACCTACTTTATCACCCACTTCAGCCAAACAAAAAGCTACCCCAAGACTTAAACTAATTCTCTCATTACTAAAACTAACATCCTCAGCCATAACAATACTTGCCCTCAGCGGGGACATCCACCCAAACCCTGGACCCCACAACTCCTCCACTGATAGTCAGCCTAACAACTTCACTCACCCTCAAATTACATCCAATAGGAACCCAATTGACCTCCTTATTGTAAGCCTAAATATCAGAAGTATAACCAATAAAATCCATGAACTCCACTCTACCATAGACTTATACTCCCCTGATATTATCATTCTACTAGAAACCCGGCTCAAACCTCACATTACCAGTGAGCAAATTCTCCCTTCAGGCTACAGTCTCCTAAGACAAGATCGGTTGCACAAAAAAGAGGTTGGTGTAGCTATAATGTATTTACTTCCCACCTGGCAACAATATCCCTCCACTAAAAAATCTCCTCAGGTGGGTAAATCATCACCTACCACAAGAAACCATAATATTAGGTGATTTTAATATAGACTGGCTATCCTGTTGCAACCACCATCCAACCCACCATCTAAATCTTCATGTTTTTTTCCAACTTATCCAGACACCCACCAGAATAAATAAGAATTCCAACAAGCATTCTGCTCTTGACTGAATACTAGTCAGCAAGAGCCCCCAATCATACACAGCTGGCTGCCTACCAGACAGCCTCAGTGATCATACCCCAACTTTCTTACTCAAAAAACACATATATCAGGCTAAACACATTACTTTTTAGCAAATACGTAATAAAGTAAACTTTAACCCTGACAACTTCATCTCAGCCCTAAAAAACTGCAACTGGACCCCACTAAAATACCTCAGCCTTGATGACGCTGTCCAATTTTTCAATACCACCTTCCTTAAACTCCTAAACACCCATGTGCCCACAAAATTTACTAGAATTAAAGCCCAGTCCTCCCCATGGCTACAAAAAGCCATTAGATCAGAAATGAAAAACTGAGATAGAACCTGGAATCACTGGTGGAAGACAAAAAAACCCTCTGATAGAAATTCTGTGAGTTACATAACAAAGTCAAAAAATTAATAAAACAGGACAAAATCCTATATCACCAGTCTGCCTTGAACTCTACCCAAAACAACCTTAAACAATTCTGGTCAACCTTCAACTCCATCCTCCACCCAGGAAAAGTAGGAACCCCTCCACCAAACAAAACAAACTCCTCTGAAAACATTGCCACCTCTTTCAACAGTCATTTCACACAAACCGTTCTATCACTAACAAAACAACACAACCCCTGCCCCTACCCCCTCCAACTACACCTAGTAACCTGCCCATTGCATTCGCTTTCCCTCCTATCCCTATCTCCAACATAAAAAATATCTTATCAAAACTAAAGTCCACAAAACTAGCAGCTGACAACCTTCCAGCTGAGTACCTTAAAATTGCAGCTGAAGCCCTAGCCTACCCAGTTGCAGTCCTGATTAACCAATCTTTATCTGAAAGCTATGTTCCTTCACAATGGAAAATATCTCACATTATCCCTCTCCACAAAGGTGGGCCCTCCACAGAATTCACCAACTACCGGCACATAGCAATTCTGTCTCCTCTATCAAAAATACTTGAGAGATACATTCACTCTCAAGTTCTAAACTACCTCCTTACTAACATCCTCCTATTTAACACACAACATGGTTTCCAACCATACCACAGCACAACCACTGCCTTACTTGCTTTCACTAATACAATCCTTCAACATAAAAACAATGGTTATTTTGCCTCTGCAACTTTCGTAGACCTATCTAAAGCATTCAACATGGTCTCTCATAAACAACTCATCACTGTCTTCAATACTCTATCCTTCGATCAATCTGTCACAAACTGATTCCAGAGCTACCTGACTGACCGCCATCAATCCGTTGTTTGGCATAATGATATATCCCCCCAACTCCCTGTCTCAATAGGTGTTCCCCCCAAGGATCCATCCTTGGACTCTTACTCTTCTCCATATTCACTAATAATCTAGCCTCTGCTGCCAAACAAGCCACTCTCATACAGTACGCAGATGATTCCACCATCATCTGCTCAGCCCACTCCCTACATGAACTTCAAAAGACCACACAGAAGCCTTTTACTCATTTGAAACATGGCTTTCAGATGCACAATTAATACTTAACCCAAACAAAATAAACTCATCTTCCAAGCCACCAAACACAATCTAAACACCCACCAATTTAATATTAAAGCCAATGACAACACCATTATCCACCCAACAGATCACACCAAACTATTTGGAGTTGAAATTGACAATAACTTCAAGTTTGACATCCACATCTCATTAACCAAAGTACACAAAAAACTAGGAGCTTTATACAAAAATAAGCAATTCCTCACCAAAACAGCCAAGATTTCAGTTGTAAATAGCCACCTTATCTCCACCCTACTCTAAGCCTCTCCAATATTTACCAACCTAAGGCAAAGTGACCTAGGTAAACTCGAAGCTTGCTACAACAAAACAGCAAGGTTTGCCACTGGTGAAAAGTACCGTAGACACCACTGTACCTCACTTACTGAACTAGGCTGGCTAGAACTCTCTCACCTCCTTCAATGGTACCAACTCTCACTTGCCCACAAACTACTAAATCATCCTCTAAAAGCCCCCTCACTCCAAATTCTACTCCAACCCTATCATACCACCAGACCACTATGCTCCAGCAACAAAAATCAATTACAGGTAACTAGAACCAGGAACTCTGCTGGAGAAGCTCTCTTCTCCTATTCCATAGCAAAATTATGGAATACCCCTCCTCACACCATAACTTCTGTGCCATCACGCACTAACTTTAAAGCTGCTCTAAAATCTCATCTAAAAGAGCACTGGGCATGCCCCTGTAACAAACCTCTCTAACATCTCTACCCCAACCTCTCTAATCCCTTTCTTCTACCCCTCGAACTACCTCGGATTGCAGCCAAATACATTGCTTGTAAACCTATATCTCAGCTGTAATCTTAGCCACTGTTATTCAAGGGTAATAGCTGCTAGCTCAGCTATTAACATACTTGCTAGTCTTTATGGCACTGTTGGCACCAATGATATAAGTGTTGTACCATTTAACTAAATACTTAATTTCATTTTGAACTGTAACTGTTTATTACTATTTTTAAACAAAACCTACCTATACTTCTTGTAACTTGTAATTAATTGTTGTTTTTATTGTGGAGCATTTCTCCCCGGGCCTCCACTGAAAAGGACCCTGTGTCCAGTCGGATTTTCCTGGTCAACAAATGTAAATAAATAAATAAATAGCATCAAATGTGAATAAGGAATAACATATAATACTCCCCATTTCTAGTAGGATTGTGAGATACTACTCAGAAGCAGAAGTTTAAAAAAATGAGGGGGACATAACTGATACAAAAATATAAGCATATCAGTAAAGAATATAAAATCTATAGACTTTAGTGAATGATATCAGAAAAAATCTACCTCAAAAGAATTATTTATTTTTGCTTCTGAAAAAGAGAGATGTAACACATTGGCCCTCTTTCTTTAAATTATTGGTGCCAGCAGTATGCTGGTCATGTTGCCTCATTTCCTGTGTACTAAATAGTTTCAAAACCAAGTGTAATATGGAGGTGGATTCAGAAAATCATGTGAAGACCTTCAAAACTAGGTATATTGTGTGAAGGGGTAAATCAAGCCTAAAATAGGTACATACCTCAAAAATAGATGAGTTGAGAAGTCTGGGTAAAAGACAAAAACATTTTTGAGAATGAAAGTAATGTATATGTATAACTTTATGAAGGTGTATGAATATGTTTTACGTAAATATAGGTCATTTCAGGGTGAGGAGTATGGACAACAGAACACCTTAGCAGACAGAAATGGAGAGACTGCGGAGAATAACTTTGCCACTGAGGCATTAATACAGATGACTTGAGAGCAGGGTCCAGATGGTAAGGTAGTTGACAGGATCTGGAGACAGACTGTTTGAGTTGGCAATGAAGAAGAAGAAGGTGGCACTTTAGAACTGCAGGTAGAGTTTCAAGGGATGGTACAGGATGTGGCAGAATGTCAGTTACGCCTCAGGAAGTGTGCTAATATGCTGATAAAAATGGCAGCATCTCAAGGCATATGAGAAAGCAAAAGTTAATAGGATACTGTTAAAATGGCATTGAGACGATAAGAGTAAATAAGAGGCAAAATCTGCCAAGATTTCATTACACATTATAAGGCAAAAGTACCCGATATAGTATGTTTTAGCATTATGAGTTAGTACAAATGGGTTTCAGATGAAAGACATTAGTGCTGTCTATAACACATTTTTGGTTCAGTCATTGTGTATGATGTTTAATTTGAAAGTTATAATGTACCTGAGAGGGACAGGTTTGTATTACAGAAGAAGCAGGAGAATGTGTCATGGACAAACTATGATGTGTGTAATCTCTAATTATTAGAAGGAAGATGTCAGTGCAGTTAAGGACTGATGTTTTCACAAGACTGGAAGTCAAAAGAGATCTCTCACCATACTGCAAGGAAGCTTAGGAGATAAAATGGTCTGGTGCTCCTTGAGATGGGCCATATAGTCTATATTCCTAATGTTGTGTTTATTAAAAGTAACTGAAATATGATTCATTAATTCAATGACTTAAATACTGTTAATTTTGAGGGACAGTCAGATTTTTCCAAAAAGGCTGTGTAAATAAAACATATATGAAATATTTCGGAAAATGGACATACATGAGAAATATATGCAACTGCATTTTAAATGGAAATAATGCAACATTTTGAGCAGACTGTGATACCAAAAAGGAACAACAATACAGATGATAGTATGTTACTAGTGGATGTTAAAGTGGACCTGGAGGAAGGAAACAAAGTAATAATGATAACTTACAGCATGCAAAAGGAGATGTTATAAAAGCATTGATGCAACAATAGCTGATCATAGTTAGCAGTTAATTTTCTGTGCTCCCTCAGGAAGAAGGTGATGAATCATACATGGAAAATCTACCAAATCCACAGATATAGCATTGGTATGCCAGAAAGCAATAAAGAGAAAGTGAAAGAAAAAGAAAAGAGCAAAAAACTGTAATGAATGCAACTTACTTTAACTGTTAATGCTGACAGAATTAAAACACCTATAAAAAGATACACTATTATTAAATCTCTTAAAAAAAAACAAGCATATTTTATTGATATCATATCTAAGATATGTGATTTATTAATCATCTGAAAAGAAAAACATGAATACAGTATTCTAACTAGGAAAAAACGTCAATTTAGATTATTAAATCCAGTTATTGTAGAGGCTGAAACAGCTGTTTTAAAGACTTCTGAGTGGAAAGGCAATGTGCAAGTGGTTGTAATGTGCACCTCTGCATGGCAAGGAATGCAGTGATTTGACTCCAAAGGCAGAATCATATTTGACTATAAATGCAGCACTATATTGAACTACGGGGGGTTAATTTTGATTAAGAAAGGTAAAGAGAGAGGTTAGAATTTTGGAGAATATTCTAAAATGCTAGGAATGGTTTTAGTAGAAAATTAGAAATATATTTGTAAGTAGGGAGAAATAACTAAAAATAGATTACATTTACTGTTAGCAAACATTAATTTATTATAGGGTAGCTGCACTGCATTTGGCTTGTTTGATCACATGGTTGCATTAGCACTCACAACTGGAGTAGAAGATGGGGATGGTAAAAGGCAAGGAGTTATCCGGATATAGTTTAGTATATTGAACCACAATGAGATCGTAGAAGCTTTAGAAATGTTGTGGAGGGACCACATACATCAGTACCATTTTTATGAAACTTGGACATGCAAGTGCCTTATACTAAAAGACAAAATAGAATTATAAATATTATCAACAGAAGAAGGAGCAGGGTAAAGCGTGAAAAGTCATTCATGAAATTGTTTAACGGATTTCACAGTAATATAAGTCAAATAAGAGTGAGGTTCTGGGAAATTAAGCAACAAAGTATAAATGAAAGGAAAAAGGATGAAACAATGATTAAGAATCTAGGAAAAATGGGAAAAAAGTGACTACTTTATTAGACAGTAGAGCTAAACAGGAAAAACGGTGCACGGAGAAACTGAACATAATAAAAGGAACGATAGTGAATGGACCAAATATTATGAAGAGGCTAGTGGAGTGTATGAAAATAATATGTGGAATAAAAATGGAAGAGGCTAAAATAAAATGGCAAGATACGACACTGGACAAGCTGAAGAGGGAAGTGATAAATAAGGAAATATAGATAGGAAAAAGCTGTAATTAAAGTAAAAGAAAAAAGTATGGTGCTCCTTGACATTATTAGATATGCAGATATTTTGTGGAGTTAAAAGGAAGGCTTAAGATGTACTATGTAAAATATTCAGGGAATTGCATGAGGAAGGACAATATGATCTGTGATAGTACTGTTAGGTTTATTTTATTTTTTTAAGAACAAGGACAGCAAGATTTAAAAAGTTGTAAGCATCTATTACTTCTAAATAGTGACTGCAAATAGTTGAGTAAAGCTGTGCAGTTATGGTTAAGTGTGATATTAGGTGGAACAACAGACCTGAGGTTTTTGGGTGGTGAAAAAATTTATTAATCAGGTCCTGCTGATGATGAAGGAACTGATTAAGGAATACTTAGAAGGGTGAATGAGGGATGATAAAAGTTCAAAATTAGCATATAATTGTAGAGATTTGTAAGTTATATGATTTTGGTGAACAGTTTCTTTCATATGTACCATTTATGAGCCAGTATAAGTGAGGCCTAGTGGGAATTGGTGGATGGACAAAATAACAGACAGGAAAAACAGTTTGAAAGGAAGTCCATTAAACCTGATGTTATTTAATTTGGTAATCAGTGTGTTAGTGGTCCAAGTCAAATGTGTTATGGTTCACTGGTGAATGAGAATGGGGAAATATGTCTCATATCCAGTGGTACTAAGTTATGCCAAAGATATATTATTAGTGGTAAGAAAAGATAGGCTCATGGCAAGCACTAGGGTTATGACTCAGGAGAATTTGTTGAACCTGGTCTTACTCTGAATAGGGAAAATCTAATGACACAAGACGGGAAAAAGCTGGCAAGAATTAGTTTTGCTATATGTCACATTAAGGTATTAGGAGCTCAGTTTGATTACATTAAATTGTTAAGACAAGAATGAAAGGAGATAGAAGGAAAACAGAAAGGCACAACAAGTCTATGAAAATCATCTAGTATGTCAGTTAGGAAATGGAGGATTGTAAGTAGGTTGCCAATCGTAAGCAATTTGTTAATATGTTAAAAATGGATTTAAGAAATTCACCTTGAAAGTGAAGCTCAAGAGGTAAAATTCTTAAACCCATTAACAAATAGCTATAATTGGATGCCAGAGCATAACTACAGACAGGAAAAGGGGTAGAAGTGCAAAGTGGTTTACAGTTTTGAAATCTGTAATGTAATGCTGCTGCACAACAATGGACAGAAGCAAAGTGCAATTCTGATCAGCAAACAACTTTAAAAGCTGTTAACACTTTGACATATTTTGTGTGTGTATCTGTGTGGTAACATGATGTAAAGCTGACAAACCACTTCCAGCACTGTTCTGCTTCAGCTGCAACGTGTTGCAATGCGGGACCCATTCATTGCAGCTGTCACTGACATCAAAGAAATTCCTAAGAGGCTTGTCTCTTTGCTGGTTTGGGAGCATAATCAACACACCATCCATTATAGTGTTGTTAAGGATAGATGACTACTTTGGCAGAATTTATCAATTGACAGAAAAATTAGAAGTGCAAGTTATAGGCTTTTTTTGAGATACTTCTGAGTTCTAAGCTAAAACTTACTAAAAGGATTCTGAATAGAAGATAATAAGCTCCAAACTTTTTTTGTGCTTCACTGCACATATTTCATGTTTTATGTAAGTGTAAGATTACTAGGTTATAGAATGAATTATGATAACATTTTTGCTTCAGTTGATTCAGGCAAGAGGAGAGGATAAGAAAAAGTCAGTGATGTAATGAGTGTTATAGGAAAGCTAACTTATGGAAATGAGTTAGGAATACGGTATTGATAAAGGCAGAGTATGCATGATGAAAGAATGAGAAATTCTTATTTAGCTCTAGGATGGTACAGTGTAACAAGAAATCTGTGGGAGGTGAGAAGAGCAGAAGACAATTGATCATACATCAGGAAAGTGAGATTTTATGTGGTAACTAATTAATGGAAAACTATTTGTTAATGTGAAATGAAGAATAAAGCTTTGAATGAAAGGCTGCATCTAATTAAGGGGTGTAGTCAGGAATAATTCTGAATATGTTTTCTTAAAGTATCAGACAGTTAAGAATTTTGGGGATTTTTTAATAAATACTTTCCATTGTCAAGATACTATTGATATCACTATGGAAACAATTAGATGTGTTATGCACATATATGTGAAGAATGACAGATGTGCATTCAGCTTATTTAATTATTGAATGTCTCTTGTAAATTTGGAAGGGAAAGGGGAGTTATACAAGATGTGGAATAATAAAGAAGTTACGTAGCAGTTAAAGAAACAGGGTTAGAGAATGACTGTAATATGCATGTAAACTATAGGTAGGAATATGAATATATGAGCTACATGTCAGAAGTCACCAAGGCTTAGAGCCAGAGAGTATAGAGTGACAGCAAGTTGTAAGTACTGGTTTGAGAGTACACTTGTTATCAGTAACTTTACAGCCTTTTGTACAATCCTTGTGGGGCAACAATTTTGTTACAAAATATGACAAAGGCAGAAAACATTGCTTCACAGCAGGATAAGGAACATTTCATGGAACTGTTTCAGTATATGTGTAAGCTGGCAGCTACAATTTAATTAATTTTAATTCACTTTATTCATGTGCTACCTGAGTATGTGAACTGATGCATCTCTAACTTTTATCAACCACAGGCTGAGCCACAAGGACAGATAGTATTCCATTTGATAGTATCCCACATTCATGGATAAAAGAGTGCTTAAAAATGTATAAGATACACCCTACACCGATTGACTACATTACAGTAACCATGAAACAGTAGCAAACTACTTTGCAATTAAGCCACGATAAAGGACAGATTATTATCCCAGGGATAAAAATTCAAAGGGGGGTATTCCAGGGTGACTATTTGTCACTGTAGCCATTCTGCCTTGCCATTAATCCATTAAGCTGTTTACTTAACAGCTTAGGCCATGGCTACAATTTAGCTCCTAGAAAACAACAAAGTCTAATGACTTCTCATCTTCTCTTTGTCGATGATTTAAAACTGTATAGCTCATCAGATGAGGAACTGAAAGCGCAGCTGCAGGTTGTCAAAACTTTTTCAGATGACATTGGAATGTCATTGTGTCTTGATAAATGTGCAAAAGCAACCTTTAGAAAAGGAAAACTGTAGCACCAGGAAAATATCAGTCTGGAACAAGAATGTGATATAAAAGAGCTTGAGCAAGAGGGAATGTATAAATACTTGGGAATTGATGAAGGATCAGCAATAAAACATGAACAAATGCAAATAAAACTCAGTAAGGAGTACTTTAGAAGACTTAAATTAATCGTGAAAACAGCATTGACATCTAGGAACAAGATCCAAGCTATAAATCAATTTGCTGTTCCTGTCCTATCTTATAGTTTTGGAGTGCCTGACTGGCTGCCCCCAAAAAGTGTTAGATAGACTGGATATTAAAACAAGAAGGATGCTTCATGCTTACCAAATGATTTATAAAAAATCAATGTATACAAAGATTATATATTCCCCTATACGAAGGAGGGATGGGCCTCCTTGAAATTGATTTAATGTATAGATCTGCAGTTGTGGGACTCCCCACATATTTACTGACCTCACAAGATCCAAATGTAGTGAAAGTTTTGAAACACGAGGAGAATAAATCTAAGATGACGTCTCTGCTTAATTTAGCAGAAGCATATCGACGTCAAGCAGGAACAGAAATCAAACCAGAAGCAGATAAAAACCAGGCAGCAACTGAATGTGCCAAAAACAAAAGAAAGAATATAAGGTGAGGGACCAGATGAGAAGGCGAGAAATGTGGAAAAAACATAAATATAGTTCTAAGTATAGAAAACTTCTGGAAGAGCCTGATGTTGATCAAGAACAAATACAGAAATGGTTAAGGAGAGGCAGATTCAAACCATGAAATGAAAGGTTAATATTGGCAGCCCAAGATAGTGGGCTATGTACACGCTGGTTTACAAAGTCCATTGAACATGTGGGAGAAACAGACATATATTTAGGTTTTGTAAAACCGAACTGGAAACAGTCACACACCTTGTTGCTGGTTGTGACACACTAATGGCAGAGGGACTGTATACTGAAAGCCATAATAATGTGGCAAGTCTGTTACACTTGAGATTGTGCAAACATCATGGTATCGAAGTGGCTGAAAAACACTGGAAATATGAGCCCCAGAGAATCATAAAAAATGATGAGGTTTATATCACATGGTATCACCCATTACCAACAGTTCAAAAGACAGATGCTAGAAAACCGGATATAGTGGTGCAAGAAAAGAAGACAAAAGTAGCATTGATCAATGAAATCGCCACACCCACTGACTACAGTGTCTTACGTACAGAGAGACACAAAGTCATAAAATACCTGGATCTGCAGGCAGAAATGAGAGCCATGTGGAAGAAAGACACCCAGACAGTTCCAATAGTAGTAGGAGCAACAGGTCTTATAAAAAAGAATTTACAATCGTATTTAGATATGTTACCAATTCATGTAACACCGTACGAATTGCAAAAGGAGTCATTACTGGGCATATTGCGGGTGCTGCAAAGAGTACTTTTGGCTGACATCAAAGAGTGAAACAATACTAATTTCATGAACATTAATCATACTTTGACTTAGGAATGGGGTCCATTCCCATCATGGTATTAGATACCCAAAAGACTTGGAGAAATTAAAAACAACAGAAGGGCAAGGATAAATGTAACATATCTGAGACAATTTAGAGTGGACAATCAACCAGGATGTTGTGAATGGTGGAAGAAATGTGGAGTATCCAGAGAAAATCCATGCCAATTCCAAAGAGATAAAATGATCAGAGGCCAGGACTAAACCCCAAACCCTAGAGCAGACAGGTAGAGATCTTAACCATTCCCATTGCTGAGTTTAGTGAGGGCAGTCACCACTATGGACAAATAAAATTATTATTCAATTACTGACAAAAATAAGTGATGTGAACAACAGGTCATGCCATCATAAAGTGTGTCTAGTGTATCTGTCTGTATGAAAAGAAAGGGCCAATATTCTTGCAAAATGAAATTCCAAAGGCTCTGAACATACATTTAATCTTTCAATGGATCAAAGAACATACAAATAACTCCCTAGTCTCAAAACTTAAATGTATAGTTGCCCTGGGCAGATAATATTTGTCACTCGTCTGGTCAGGATAAAAGAGATGAACATTCGTGGGTTCAGTTCAAGCAGCTTTATTTATTTTATTTTATTTATTTATTTAATTTAACATTTGTTGACCGGGAATGTCCGACTAGGTTCCACAGAGCCTGTTTTCAGCAGAGGCCCTGGGAGAAATGCTCCAGATGCATGTCTTTGGAATGTGGGAGGAAACCCACACGAACACAGGGAGAACATGCAAACTCCACACAGAAGGCACCCCAGCCGAGAATCGAACCGGAGAACCTCTTGCTGTGAGGCGACAATGTTAACCACTGCACCACTGTGCTGTGTTATTACACACAAACACAACAGGAATGAGGCTTTGTAACTTAAACTTAAATAAACTTATAAACAGACTGACTACCGCACTCATACATGTTAACACTCTGGCTGTTCTCTCAAAATGGCACTGCTGCCTGCACGTGCTCACTATTCATATGCACGTGCCTAGATCTGGAAATGCTACTTAAAGGTACAAACACACCCTCTGTTCTACATCCTCCCTCTTTGAGAAATGATCATATATCAAATGGCAGTATTCAATGACATGCAATTTACAGAAATGACCTTTTGACTTGCAGTTATAGAAAACTAATTCTTTGACATCCAATCATGCAAAATTAGACACATATAAAACAATCATGTCCAGGTTGCAGTGTATTTTACACTAGGTCTAGAAATACGACCTGCTCATGTAACATAAAATTCAGAATTGGATCTAGCAATGGGGGCAGTCTTCAAGGAATGTTCAACTTTGGGGACATCTGGGACATCATCAGGAAAGGGAATGGATACTGAGACATGTTCTTCGGTATGAACATTGTCAGGGTAGCTCTGAAATCTAGAGTCTGTAACACAAGTATGATGCTACAATATCATTTCTGATACAGGAAGAAGATGTCTGCAGTTTCTCCTGTACTCTATACCCTCAGATTCCACTAAGTAGGCTCGCTTCAGCACATATACTTCTCACTTGACCAATTCAATCAAAGCCTTTCGCTATTTCATCCTCACAGTCTCTCCTTCTTTTAATGGATGAAGAAGTTTGCTTGTTTTGTCACAGCTGGACTTCTGAGAAGAACACTTCTTAAAAAGTTGGGCTTTGATTGCTCTGTTGTTTTTAGCATTAGGTACCAACAAACTAGAACTGATAGGCAAGGTTGTTCTGGTTTGCCTAAACAGAAGTCTCTGAGCAGGTGATCCAAGTAGATTTTCATGGGGTATATTTCTAAGAATGAGTAAATTCAAGAAGATATTGTATTGTTACACTTTGACCTCTCTAGTAATTATTTCACACTCTGTACTGCAATTCAGCAAGGCTGTTCAGTTGTGGGTATTCAGGACTACTAGTAACATGGATAAACTCCTGCTTTTTTGCATATCCCTGAAACAATTAACTGGTAAACTGGGTACCATTGTCAGAAATAACTTTGTGTGGACCACCATGGACTGACAAATGACATTTCATCTTAGTAATAACAGCACTGGACATTAGGTTAGGTAGAAAATCAATATCAAACCAGTTTGAATAAGAATCTGTCAACACCAAGTAATGCTGATTGTTCCACTCAAATATGTCAGTGGCTACTGTTGACCAAGGAAGTTCAGAAATATGGCTTAGATAAAGTGGCACTTTTTGCAAATGCAGCTTAGTACTGTTGCATACTAAACAAGAAGAAAGCACTTTATCAATTTCTTTCACTAAAGAAGGCCAAAATATTAGTCCTCTTGCACTTCTATCGGTAGAATTTGAACCTGGGTGGCCACGATACAAAATCCTGAATGTATTCACATTGTAAGCAAGTAGGAACAATAACTTTTGGAACTTTGAAAATGATACCATCTTCCATCAGCATCTTATCTCTGTATGGAAAGTAAGGTTGCACTTCTGGCAGTACACAGGATTGCTTTGACGGCCATCCTACATTGATGAAGTGGTTGAGCTTTTGGAAAATTGGATCAATCTTTGTATGATCTCTTAGCTCATCAAGTCTTGTGGTAGAAAAATTATGCACTTCCATAACATTAAAGTAACAATTCTCTGCATCAGGTTGTTCTGTGGTATTTTTGAGTAATCTGGATAAGGTGTCAGCCAGATAAAGAAGTTTACCTTTTGTATAGACCAATTTGAAACTATACTTTTGCAATCTGAACATCATTCTTTGTAGTCTTGCTAGAGCTGAATGCATAGGCTTCTTTAAAATAGTGGCTAGAGGTTGATGATCAGTTTCTATTTTGATTGTTCTGCCATAGATATAATCATGGAACTTCGAATATGTGAACACAATTGCCAAACGTTCCTTCTCAATTTGAGCATACTGCATCTCAGTTTGGGTAAGAGTTCTAGATACATAGGCAACAGATCTGCCTTCTTGAAGAATGACTACACCAAGACCAAACTTTGAAGCATCACAGGAAAGAACTACTGTTTTGTCGACATTATAGTATCTTAACTTA
Source organism: Protopterus annectens (assembly GCF_019279795.1). NCBI lineage: Eukaryota > Metazoa > Chordata > Ceratodontiformes > Protopteridae > Protopterus > Protopterus annectens. The sequence goes on along the minus strand of NC_056730.1, from coordinate 394,333,891 downwards.
GGCGGGTTGACAATTTGCCGTTTGAGGTTATCAGATGCTCTCTGGTGTTTTCAAACTATGACCATGCAACATTTCTGAGTGTCAGCTCTCTTAAAGGCACTGATAACTCACTAAAGTCAGGGATAAATTTGCCCAAATAGTTAACCATACCAAATAAATGCTGCAAGGTTTGGAGCTAGCATGTCAAGAACGGCTGCTTGCTTGGAAGGGCTGGTCATAAGCCTGTATTGGTAAATAAATGACCTACGTAAGTAACTTCTGGTAACCTGAATTTATGCTTCAGAGGACTGAGCTTTAAGTTCACTTCACACCCTCTGTCCAGAACTTTCCTGAGGTTTCTGCCATGCTCTTCTTCACCATTACCTCCAACCAGGAAATCAACTATTATTGCACATGGGTAACCTGAAAAAATCTGCACCAGTGCACGCTGAAAGACTTCACTGGCAGAATTTATTCCAAAAGGCATCCTGAAGAATCTGTATCTAGCAAATGGGGTACTGAATCTAGTAAGTAGTGAAGATTTGCGATCAAGAGCATTACTTGTCAAAATAAACTCTTTGCATCTAAGACAAAAAAACAGTGGCATTTGGCATGACGGCAGCAATTTCCTAGACTGTAAGCACAGAATGATGAGGTCTTTTTAATGCTTTGTTCAAGTCTCTTGGGTCAATGCATATTCTGATTTCATCTGAATTTTTCTTATGAGCAGCTACCACGGATGACACCCACTCAGTTGGTTCTGTGACTGGACAAATCACACCTTGCTGCACCACTTTGTCAAACTGGACCTTGACTTTGTCCGGTATAGCTAATGGAACTCTCCTTGCTGGTGTGACCACTGGACTGACCTCTGGGCCTACTTTTATGGAGTACATAACTGGAAGTGTGCCTAGCTTGTCGTAGAAAACATCAGTATACTCTGAGATAATAGCATCACTAAAGCTGGAACTTGGACATGTTCTTACATGAAGTACTTCTTTGGTAAAAGAAAGCAGTTTCATTCTCAAGCTGTCTCTGAGACCTAATAATGACTGCACAGGTTTTTGGACTACATAAAGTTGCAAGCTGTAACTGTTGCTAGCTGAATAGCATGAAATCACTACTGAGCCTTGATTTGAATCTCTTCACCTCCATAAGCAACAAGCTTTGCCCAATTGGCCAAATTAAGTTGCTCACCAGCTCTCACTTTAGCAAATGTTTCTGCTGACATTACAATACACTTTGAACCAGTATCTACTTTGAGCTGTGTGGGTTTACCATTGATCAGGGAAGTACAAAATACTTCATTCTTTGCCAGTAAATCTACTGCATTAACCTTTTGAGTGACCACTGATACACCATCTACATAAAAAGTAGGGTTGCAGCTTTCTACACGATTAACTTCCTTTTTTTGAGTAACCTTTCTTAGTAACTGAATGAGGCTTGCTTGATTTACAAAACTTTTGAAAATGGTTCAATTTTTTACACTTGTGGCATTGCTGACCACATGCTAAGTACTTCTCTCATTTAGACTCATGGTTGACTCCACAATTACGACAGTTAACAATGAGTTTTGACTTGGGTTTTGCTGACTCACCCTTATACTGCACTGACCACGCCCGGTTTATTGAGCTAGTCTTGAAAAATGCTAGAAAGCTACAGAGTTTTCTTGGTAGACTTGCAGGGGGTGTAGCTGCCATGTGCTTAGGCCTGTTTCTGCTTGCCATGTGTTGCATGCTGTCTATATTTGCTCTAGAGGCTGTTGAAACTATGCTGTTGTCACTTGTAAGCATACTTGTGTGCCTTTCTGTGAGCTCATGGATTTGACAAATCTCTATGGCTTTGTTCAATGTTAAATCACTATCACAAAGCAAAATCTTCCTCACTGCAGCATTATTAACACCACACACAAACCTGCTATTTATTAACTCATCTTTCAAGTCACCAAATCTGCACGTTTTAGCCTTATTTCTCAAGTCAGTGATATAAGCTGCAAAAGTTTCACCTGGCTTTTGGTCTCTTGTATACAATAAGTGCCTCTCTAATTTAACATTTGTCTGGGGGTTGCACATTTCTCTAATTTTATGTTTCAAGCACTCAGGGTCCTATCTTGATTCAGCCGGTACCACAGTAGTGTGCTTTCCCCCTCTCCTGCATATACTTCTGGTGCATACACAAAAAAATGCTCTCTTTCAAGGGATTCTGACCCAGCTAAGCTAAGCAAAATTAATGCCCCAGTATGTGCATCTTTGTCAGAAAAAGCTGCTTGTATGAAAATATCATATTCTTGCACAAATACTCTCCAATTCTCTGCTATATTATGATCAAACACAAGTGAACTTGGTCTGCGAAATGCCTCTGCCATATCAACACACAGTGGTGAAGGTGCTTGAAATTATGTATGAACATACACACATAAATATATGCCAGAACTTTATGCCAGTGCTTATAATTATGCCCAATAGCACAACAAACTTTTTGAAATAACTGCATCATCACTGATATCCTGTCCTGCCTTATATAAGTTGTACATTTTGGGTTATCTCTGCTTAATATTCTGAGCTTTGGCCTGCTAAGATCTACCTGAAATCAACTGGACGTATATTTGAATTTAAGTACACTTTTATCTGCTCTTTTTCATATAGTAGTGTGTTTAATTTATTTGTTTGTGTATCTCACTGAATATTAACTCAACTGAAGTTGTGGCTGTCTCTCTCTACAGTTAGTTCCCCACCCGCTCTCCCTGTTCTTGTTTTGGTGCTAATGTTGGTGGCCTTGAAACTGCCCACCCCTCTTGTAGATTTGTATTTGGATACTCCTTCTGGGCACATCTCATTTGCTCACTCAGCTGAGTTCAGTGAGATCATATTCTGATTTCAGGCACTCCTAAAAGAAGCATTTGGGAAGGACAACCCCTGTAGCCTCTTAATCCTGCTCTGTTCCCTCCCTCAAAATAAATAAATAAATAAATAAAATATATATTTTATTCAGCTGCTCTTACTGTGACTGTCTTAGTTACTGTTCTGTGTGCTGTTATCTGTTCACTCTCTCTTACTCTGCACTTATTACTGCTTGTTAGTAGCCTTCTAATTTACTGCCTTCTGCTCTTGTTTTTTAGTCATTTGTTAATTTAATTGCATCTATTTGAACTGTATTTGCCATAGTGTTGCTAAACACTTGGGTGTGCCGGCCTGCACTGCAATTTGAATTATATTTACTGCTGTTTTAGCTGCTTTTCTGTAAAAAAAATAATAAATTCTAAGCTTGTTTCCTGCCTTTCCTATAACTAGTCTAGGTCCAGATACAGACTTTCTGTATCCAGGACTGTTGGTAAGCTTCTGAGCCCCCCAAGCCTTTCTGTGTTGGAGGAAAGCCTTCTAGCTTATCAGTGGGAGTGGTAAGCACTAGGTAGCCTACTACCATGGGAAGAGTGGGTTTTGGCCCAGAAATTGTAGTTCATTGACCATTTGGGCAGTTTTTCCATCTCTTTCTACTTTCTAGTTTAAAAGCCCGTTTTGCGTTTGGTCCCCACCTTTCCTGTAACTAGTGTAGTCCAGGTACAGATTTGCTGTATCCAGGACTGTTGGTAAACTTCTGAGCCCCCCAAGCCCTTTGGAGAGAAGCCGTCTAGCTTATCAGTGGGAATGGTAAGCACTAGGTTACCTATCTACCACAGGCGGAGTGGTTTCTGGCCCAGAAATTAGTTTATTGGCTGTTTGGGAAGCTTTTACATCTCTTTCAAACTTCTGATTTAAAAGCCTGTGTTTGTCCTTGTTTCCTGCCTTTCCTGTTACTAGTTTAGTCCAGGTACAGATTTGCTGTATCCAGGACTCTCTGTAAGCTTCTGAGCCCCCCAAGCCTTTCCGTGTTGGAGGGAAGCCTACTAGCTTATCAGTGGGAGTGGTATGCATCAGGTAGCCTATGTATCACAAGAGGAGTGGTCCCTGGCCGAGAAATTGTAGCTGTTGGCTGTTTGAGCAGTTTTTTTCCATCTCTTTCAACTTTCTGGTTTGAAAGCCACAAGCTGTGCTTGTTTCCCACCTTTCCTGTAACTAGCCTAGTCCAGATACAGAGTTGCTGTATCCAGGACTGTTGGTAAACTTCTAAGCCCTGCAAGCCTTTCTGTGCTGGAGGAAAGCCTTCTAGCTTATCAGTGGGAGTGGTAAGCACTAGGTAGCATGTCTACCACGAGAGGAGTGGTTCTTGGCCCAGAAATTGTAGTTTATTGACCATTTGGACAGTTTGTCCATCTCTTTCAACTTTCTGGTTTAAAGGACCACATCTGCACTTGTTTCCCATCTTTCCTGTAACTAACCTACTGGGTAGCACTAGAAAGCCTTAAACTGATACAAGCCTTCTAGCTTAGAAGAGAGACTTTGGAGTGATTAAGTATCAGTTTTCTGTACTTTCTTGTTGTACTTAACTGTTTTCCACCTAAATGCAGATTTTCCAGCATTTATTGTGTTTTAAAAGCTTGTTTTTTTCACATATTGTACTCATTTGACTGCTTGCACTTTTAAAAAGTCGGCTTTGTTTAAATAATTTGTTTAACTGTTGTAGGCTACACACTAAAGTGTGATAGCCTTTTCTGATCGTTTGCAGTCGTTTAAACCTGTTTTAAGTGCATTTTTTACTGTTTTTGCCTTATCTTTTCAAAAAAAAACAAAAAAGAAATTCCTTCTTTCCCACCTTTCTAAGCTAGTATAGTTAAGTTTTCAGGCTAGTACTGAATTCTGGGCTATGATACTAGTTTCTGAGTTGCCCATACCTTACTTGGATAGAGGGAAGTTTCTCTGCTCACCTGTGAGAGAGGGGAGCTTTGAGCAGCCTATCTGTCCCTGGAGGAGGGGTTCCAGCCCAGAAGTTAGTTTATTGGCCATTTTGGGCTAATTTCTATCTCTTTCATTTCCCTACTATAAAAACCGTGTTTGCACGGTTTTGCGCACCGGGCAGCGCTGGTTAGCTACGGTTAAATTATTCCCAACTCCACTAAGTCTTCTCTTCAGTTTTTCCCTTGAAACTAGTCTAACTTTTAACCTAAGCCCAGAACTTGCTCAGACTTAATAGCAAGCACCAATATACTCTGACACTTGATTGCCCAGCAGGGAAGGCTCTTTATTTACCCCTCACCAACCAAGTGACTAAGCATCTTACCCTACTATTCAGGCATGACCAAAGGGCAATTTCAGGTGTACTCTCCAGTCCAGCTGGTGAATCTGGATATCCTGAGGCAATGTTACAACTGCCTCATGTACACAGACAACCCTCTCCTCCTACCACAAAAAACTAACATATGCAAGAGATGCAATTATACAGCCAAACCGGAGGCTAAGCTGTCTTCACCCAAGACTGGAACAGACAGTCAAGGGGAGAAGGTTAACACTTGCACCACACCTCCAGCCACACATAGACCTACTAAAACAGCACTGGCAAAAAATACACATAAATACATAAAATCATACTCATAGGCTCTAAATAAAAACCTGCGAAAACATCAGAGACTTCCAAAGCAGACAGCCAAACAACCTGCACCTCCCATCATAAACCAGACAACACATAAAACACAAAATCAGTGTGCTGTACAATCACAGCCCTTAAGGCAAAATAACATACCTAACACACTAGTAATAGGTGACTCTATAGTCAGGCACACTGACGTCCCACTCACTAGGCTGGACAAGCAGAAGGTTACTGTTAGTTGCCTGTCAGGAGCCAGAATCTGCCACATAACACAAGCACTCAGGTCACTCCAGAACAAGTACAAATATGACTCTGTCATTGTTCATGTTGGTGTGAATGACCTGAGATGTACCTCCCTGGACTACATGAAAAGAGACATGGAAGAGCTCTCTGATCATGTAGTCCAGGCTGGTATGACCCTGACCCTGAGTAGCATCCTGCCCTCACCAAGAATGATACCTCAGTATAAAGAAAAAAATGATCAATTTCAACAATTGGCTAAGCTTCTGGTGTCATTCAAAGGGGATCCAGTGTCTGTCAGCCTGGGACAACATGCGCGACAAGCCGCGTTGCTTTGCAAGAGACGGCTTGCACCTATCACCTCCTAGGCTTTCGAATACTGGCCAAGGCTCTTGCTGCCCCAATAGTGTCTTTTTCAGGCAAGGCTCAAAAGTCAAACCCACCCCTGTAAACAGCACAATTAACAAAAAACTGAGGGTTATGCTACTCAACGCCAGGAGTTTAAATCTCAAAATGCACATGCTCGAAGCACTCCTCAGTATGGAGAATGTCGACATCTGTGCAGTAACTGAAACCTGGTTCAAGGCTGCAGAGAGCACCCCAGCACTACTGGGCTACAACTCATACCACACGTTTTGGCCACAGAACACTGACCAAAACACAAAAGGAGGGGGTGTATCCATATTCATCAGGGATACCTACACCTCCAGGTTAGTGGTGCAGCATGATACCTCTGAGATCATCCATGTGCAACTAACATCAGGCAAATCTGCAATGCAAATTGTGGCCTGCTACAGATCACCCTCCATGACCCAGGACCACCACTCCACCTTTCTGGAGACACTGGAAAATATGAAGGTCCTACCGAATACCCTGATATTGGGCGATTTCAATTACCCTATCATTAACTGGGAAAACTACTTGAGTACAAACTCCCAGGCCCAGTGCTTCCTGGAAGTCATCATCTCAAATGCCCTGGATCAGCTGGTAAACTCCCCTACCAGAGATGAAAACATACTGGATCATCACCAACATGGGCGACAGGTGTTCCACACCAGAGGCCAACCCATTACTGGTTAGATCAGACCATAAACTAATCACTCTGGATGTCCACACCTCATCACCACCCCCAACTAAGCAAACCACAGTAAAAAACTTTTCTAAAGCAAACTTCAGCTTACTTAAGACAGAGGTGGTAAGTTTCACAGCCCCCACGCTAAAGGATAATGCTGCCCAAGATGCAGAAACCTTTAAAAATGCACTCTATGAGCACCTACAAGGATACATGGATCATGCCATCCCTAGCAAAACCAAGACTCACTTTTCTAAGAGAAGGAAACCAGTTTGGTGGACCCCTGCCATAAACAGGCTATGCAATAGATGGAGGAAACTAGTTCTGAAAAAAAGCAAATCCCAAGAAGGAAAGACATCCCTGATCAGTATCAGTAAGAAACTAAGGTCCCTCATAAAATCATCCAAGGCTAACTTTGAAAGAAAAATAGCCAAGGATTAAAAAGATAACCACAAAGCCTTCTTTAGCTATGTTAAGAATCTAAGTGGAAATTCGCAGATATGCACTGAACTACTGCAAAATAGCACAAAATATACTGAAGCTACTGATATTGCCAACATCCTGGCAGATAGATTTAGTGCAAACTTCACCCCACTCTCACTCCCAAAAGGGCCCACAACAATACCTGAAAAGTGTAGTGTCCCAGAAATCACAGACACACAGGTGAAAACAGCCCTTTCAAAAGCCAAAAGCATAGCATCAATGAAGCCAGATGGTGTCCCAGGCTGCGTCTTGCACAAACTACAGAACAACTAACCCCCCCCCCCCCACCAAAACACACTGTTCAACCTCAGCCTCTCCACAGGCTACATGCCCATAGAATGGCACACAGCAATGGTTATTCCTCTCCACAAAGGAGGGGCCACAACTGACTCTGGTAACTATCGCCCCATAAGCCTGACTAGCCTGGTCTGCAAGGCTATGGAGTGCATCATCATGGAACTCATTAACAAAGACATTGGGAACCTCCAAACACTTGACCTGACCCAGTTCGTCTTTGTTAAGGGCAGATCATGCCTACTAAACCTGGTTGACTTCTTCAAGACAGTCGCTAAGGCGATAGAGGAGGGAAAGGTGGTTCACACAGCCTACATTGATCTCGCCAAGGCTTTCGATATCATTCCCCACTCGGGTATTACAGAAATACTCACCAGCCTAAACATAAGCCTCTACATCACGAGATGGGGTGCCAAGTGGCTTACAGACAGAACTCACACGGTAAGAATAGCGGGCTCCAGGTCCGACTCTAAACCAGTCACAAGTGGTGTCCTTCAAGGCTCAGTCCTGGGACCCCTACTGTTTAGCATATACTTCTCAGAAGTATAGGCAGACACAGGAGGACTATGGCTAACCAAGTTTGCCGATGACTGCAAACTGGGAGTCATAACTGACTCTCCAGCTGACATGGACATCCTCCAAAAGGGCCTTACTGAGACGGACACCTGGTGTCAAAGTCATGGCCTCAAGCTAAATGCCAAAAAATGCATAGTCATCCCGTTTGGGAAAAACAAAACACTCAGGATTACCACATAGGTGGCAGCCCCCTTAATACAGAAGAGGTAATAAGAGATCTGGGAACCCAGGTAGATAGTAATCTCTCCTTTGACAATCATATTGCCAAAGTAGTTAGGAAATCCTTCTATGTGGCTCATCTAATTATTAAAAGGTTTGCATATAGGAATAAAGAGGTTATAGTGCCCTTCTACTCGTCACTCATCAGACCCATCATAGAGTACAGTGTCCCATTTGGGATGTACCTCACAAGACACTTCCAACAGCTGGAAAGACCACAAAAGTACCTCACCAAGAGGATTACTGGTCTCAAACATATGTCCTATGCAGCCTGACTGAAAAAATTCCGTCTGTACTCAGTAGCATATCATTTACTCAGAGGTGATCTCTGCCTGACTTACAAAGCCATGTCCAACTCAGAATTGATGGACATGCTCCACCTAACAAAATCCAAGTCACTGTGAGCCACGCGATCTAGTGAGCTAAACCTCGTCACAACAATAAATAGAACATGCTGGAGGGATAGATTCCTGTCACAGAGACTCCCCATGCTTTGGAACAAAATTCCAAACTACATTAGGCAGAGCCCCTCATTTACACTCTTCAACAGAAACCTTGACAAGTGGATGGGTAACAGAAAATACACCCCTGGGATCACTTCATTGGCTCTGCTTGACAGAGGATCAGTTAATTAATCAAAGGGGCGGCGAAAGCCGACACACTCTGGCTAGGCTTATAAATGCCCTCAGGCAGATAGCCTAGTACCTACCTATGAACCTATGAACCTATAAAAAGTCTCCATAGCACAATAGCACTTTGAAATAACTATACTTTATGAAACCACTCCTTATCAGTGTAAGAAATACTTCGAAATGATTGTACTTTGGGAATGAAACTGTACACAGTGGAAAAAGTTCAGAGTAAGAAACACTTTGAGATGAATGCACTTTGCAAATAAACTGTACACAGCATAAAAACTCTTCAAAATGTCTGTACTTTGCAAAATAACTCTGAGCACTGTAAGAAACACTTTGAAATGGCGATTCTGAGAATACATGTACACAGCACAAGAAACATTTCAAAATGTCTGTGCTTGACTGCACTTTGCAATATAACTGTACTTTGGACACAGTAAACTATGAAAGTATTACACCATAATAAAGCATACACTCTGCAAACACTCTGAACACTCTGAGATACTTTGAACAACTCTAGTTATGCTTTGAATGGCTTCGGTCAATGCGAAATAGTAGTTTGTGCCCAAGCACTGTCTTTTACTAAGAAACATGCAGTCACCTTGCGGTTTAAGCTTAATTTGCCCGTTTATTGTACTCATTATGCCCATTTAATCTCATATCGTGCTCAATATACTTTTCTTGTGCTTGTTTTACTTTAAACATGCTCGTTATACAAACCAAAGGTAATTCTGAGCCTCATATGAATATCCCTGCTAGTTTTATCAAATATCATGGTCTCAGACATTTTGTTTAATTAATAATGCATTTTGTGCCTTTCGTTTACTTAATATGTTTTGTGCTACTTATTTGATTAATAATGCATTTTGTGCTTTATAAATGCTGTTTCATTTTCTTTGCCAAATAAATCATGTGTGCAGTTCTTTGTTACCTTTAGCTCATTTCTAGCACTTTTTGATCATCTGAGCTCTGTTTTACTCAACTAGCTCAATCTGCCTTCACCTCTGCACATCATGGCTTGAAGAAGTTGCTCCCTTAATCCCAGTTCTGACACCTTGGCACTCGTCTGGTCACGATAAAACAGACGAAAAATCGTGGGTTCAGTTCAAGCAGCTTTATTACACACAAACACATCAGGAATGAGGCTTTGTAATTTAAACTTAAACTTATAAACAGACTGACTACTACACTCATACATGTTAATGGTCTGGCTGTTCTCTCAAAATTGCACTGCTGCCTGCACGTGCTCACTATTTACATGCACGTGCCTAGATCTGGAAATGCTTCTTAAAGGTGCATGCACACACTCTGTTCTACAATATTTAAGACAATGAATTATGAAGACTGCAAAGCCATCCTGATTGGAACCAGGAAAAGTTAAACATAATATGCTACATGTCAGCTTCTGCGTTGTCAGCTGTCAGTCTCAGTAACAACTCTGTGATGAAGACAACTAACACCCAGCATGTAGAAGGTGGACCATGCATGGAGGTAGCACAGACTACATCTGTGAAGTAGGCCTACATTTTCCTCATGCAGGTCAGGTCCAGAAAACAACAGCTACTCCCAGAGTAAAATGGTTGACTAGAGAAGTATCTGATCAATAAGGTATATCAAACTACTCCCTACTTGCACAAAGAAGTACCTTGTTGCAGATGCTAAAGTGCAGAAGTTAGAACTTAGATATAATTTTTGGTTAAACGGTTATTTTAATTTATTGTGCATCACAACTTCTCAGTGCTTTGTGGCTATCTGAGAACTCAAAACACTATTAGCACTTTACTAAAAGTATGAATAGATCATGTGCACCAGCGACGTAGAGAAGTAAAGCCTGGCAATACTCCAGGTGACGTAAGTATGACTAGTGGCTCAGGTGCTTGATAGTACAGGCAGGAAAAACAGGTCTGCCCATCCTGGGGGTGTGACAGTGTTTTTCCCTAGCTTGTGCCATGGTTCCACTGACTGGACCCACTACAGAGTGGAAGCTCACCAAGCAGTGGGTGTCTGGTTTGGGAGGATGTGAGCATTTCCTCCAGAGTTAGTGATGGTAGCCCCTGTCATTGCATGTAGGGGAGCATGCATATAGAGTGAAGAGACATACAGTAGGTGACCCTTTAGTAATGCCAGTGCTCATATCATCATCAAGAGTGAGGGGTTGAGTGCATAAATGTGAAAAATGCTTTCATTGTCAGGATGCCAGTGACAGCACAGAGCAGCTTCATACCTGCTTAGATGACAGCCTCTTTGAGACTTGATGGTCACTGGGTATGGCAGCAAAAATAATGTAATAAAACGCATGAGTAGATAGATAGCAGTTTGTCACACTTTGAACTCAGGTGCCTGACCTGCAGCAAACCATGACATCCACAAACATCAGTAGCCAGAGCAATTCCTTTATTTTGTTCCCACCTGTTTCAGTGTAAGGACAGTTATTTGATTATTCATGTAAGCATCATAAACAAAGTTAGACTGTGTCATAGTTAATAATGAATGGGTATTCACAAGAAGTTCCATGAAGTGAAAGTGTTATACACCTAAAGCAATTCTGATCAGCTATTTTACTCAAAGCAAGCGACTAGTTGATACAAGACAAGAAGAGCCGGGACAAATATAGAGCAATAGCAGGTAAAGAGACGGCTAGTCTGACAGTTGGCATAGAGGTTAAGTTTGTAAGCTATAGTCTCTGTGGTGCAGGGTTTGATTCTCTCACCCCTCTTTTGAATACCGTACAACCTTGAGAATATCACTTAATTAAATATTGTTCCTGGATCACCTCTGAAAAGGGGCTGTGTGCCCAGTGGGGCTACCTAGTTAGTAAACCGGATTATTATTTGTCTACTAGACTCCAATAGGTCAAGAAGGAAACAGCTGCAGCCATACCTCTCAGCTTTACATGTTATTTTTGTTCTGTTCCTCATAATATTTTTTTCTGACAAATCATTGAGGATTGCAATGACTAAATAATGATAAATATTTGAGTTTCAGACATTATCTTTCAGTAAATGCATTCTAACATAAAATTTGTTAATCTAGCAACTTAATAAGTTTAGAAGAGCAATAAAATTGGTCCCTACACTGGGGCTTTGTCCCCACCATTATTTCTGGCTTTGTCCCTGATTCTTTCATTAAAAGGTTCAGGGGTATGGTTGTGGCAGTCACTGAAGTGAAGCCCTGGGTGTGGAACAAGTTTGGTGAGAATATGGAGAATGATCCTCAAATGGCTGTAAAGAGGTTTTGGTAAACTATCCAACTACATGGGGGTTACTGTTCAGTTTGTTTTCAGCAAGAATGGAGAAACCACTCACTTCAGCTGTTAAATGAGAGGAACACTTTGAGGAATTATTAAACCTGGTACACTTGCATATCTTTGTGGAGGAAAAGCCAGAAGAAACTGGTGGGACTGTTTTCAGTTCTTCTGATGAGGTCATTGTGGTAATTAGTTCTATGGTAGAAGTGTGGCGAGAGTGGTTGAGATGCAGTTGTAAGTGCCGACAACACTGGATATTAGAGATATGAGCTTAGGATATAGTGATATCCAGAAGGCAGGAACAGTACCTCTGAAATGTAAATGGAGGTGGTGGTCCCCACTTTCAAAAATGTGGGTAGAAGAATGTGTTCCAGTGATAGAGTAAGCATGCTTCTCAGCTTCTTTGGGGAGGTCTAGTCTAAAGTGCTAGAAACAAGACGTTGTCTGATATCTGAGTAAGAGATACAGGAGAAGTAGTGCAGATTATATTCCGGACATGGAACAGTGGATCAACATTTTTGCCTTTGAATAAATAATGTGGGGGTCAGGGAAGTCAATGACTATGGTCTGTGCTAAATGAGCTCATGTCACCTCAACTGTAGTTAGGGATTTATCCCTCTGTACAACTGGCACAGGCTGGGAGGTAAGCTGCCTCTGTTTGAAGCAAGTAGCGGTGAGCAGTGAACCACAAACTTCCGGAATAGAGGTTAAACAGAGTTGGTATTTCTTGCAACACATATAGCTTTAACTGCAGTTACCAATTGTTTCTCAAGCCTTACATCCATTTAACTGCCCATGCATCCATCCATTCAGCCAGCCAACCAGACAGCTAACCAGTCATCCATCGATCCATCAAACCATCCAGTCAACCATTTCCTAAACTGCTTGCTTTGGTGAGGGTCACATTGATAATAAGCAGACCAGATTTCTCTCCCTCTCTGGTAACTACTGTAGCTCATCCTTCAGGATTCTCAATTATTCCCAGGCAAGGTAAGAAAAATATCTGCAGTATCACTAATCACCTTATGAGCCTCCACCAGAGATTCATGCCTGGCAAATCTCCAGTTTAAGCTACCCAATTTAAGCATCATCAACTGACTACTATAAACCTAGAGAGGCAGTGGCTGTACTCTGAGATCCTTTCAGATTGTCAAGCTCTTCACTATTCTGGAAAGTGAACTCATCAACCTTGTGAAGGAATCTCATTTACACCACTTGTGTCTGCAGCTTTATCTTTTCAGTCACTTAGCCAAAGCTGATACCTATAAGTGAAGAAGTGGAAATTTATAGGTAGCTTAAGAGTTTCATCTTGTGACTCAGCTCTGGTTTCACCTTTGCAGTCCAGTACAAGGCCTGCCGTAAAAATCAATCCCCTGCTGTCCTCTACCTCCACTGTCGAATAATATGTTAATATTTCTTTACTCTCCTTTTAGAGTAACTGCTTCCCTCTCACTTTGCAGAAAAGAATTAATTTCTTTTTTGGGGCATGAATGGCTTTAACAAGAACAAGTTAATAGTATTTTCACCTCCACATTTCAAGCCATAGTTATTCAAAATTTATATGACTGCCTCCATTACCATGAGTGAGATATGAATGTAGCAATCTTTTCCCCTTTTTGAGAAGGACAGGCTTAAGCAAACGTGACACCTAAAAAAGTGCAGCAGGTTGTGGTGGCTCCTGTTAAACCCTTATATATGGCAGACCCATAGGAAGAAGTTATTCATTCATCTACCCTTGTCTAAAAATAATCAATTAGATAACATGCTTTTCTCAAATGACTTAACCTCAAACACCTCGAATTAGAGCATGTTTGATTCAATACCCTCAGATCATACCAAACTCCTATGAGTATGAACAAATGATTTCTGGATTCCAAGGGACTGGCAAAGCAACCGTTAAAAAGACTTGAAAGAATATGCCCACTTGAACCCCATATATCAATGCTACTAATGGTATAATAGAAATCTTGGCAGTTTGAGATAATATCCCTATGAAAATCAGTGTTACAGTGCCTTAAAGTGTCACCAAAGAGAGTTTCTCAGAAACCCATGGAAACAAGTGCTTAGATAAATATAAAAAATCAAAATTTAAGACCCATAATCACAGTCATTAATCAATATAATTTGACCTAATATCTCATATATAGACAGTAGCTTCTACTTACAGCAAATACAGCTATGCCAGGGTCTGAGATGAAAAACATGGAAAATGCTGAAGAATTTGTAATTAGTTTCTTGAGGATTTCAAATCTGTCTCCTGTTCATAACTTAATTCTGACTTTGCGTTTTATACTATTTTTATTTGTTTTTCTTGATCAGGTTTTAGCCCCACTGGCATCAGAATATAACACATGCATTTCAGGCTTGTTGCTCTTATTTAACGTTAACTCTTATTTAGTTTGATATAATGGTGTCTTAGTTTATTCAGCAACTCTAACAATCTCTTGTCATGCTGTTCTTGAGTCTGCCTACAAACTAATAAATCTTTCATTATGCTGACAACACCTTTCACGCCTTCCTTTACCTGGATAGCAGCTCTTTCACATACCTGTAGTTGTGCAGAAATGCCAAATGCAATTTTAAGGAGCCTGCACACCTTTCAAGCCTTCCTTTACCTGGATAGCAGCTCTTTCACATACCTGTAGTTGTGCAGAAATGCCAAATGCAGTTTTAAGGAGCCTGTACCTTCCTAATTGCTTATTAAATGTAGACATTCTTAAGCATGAGTCATCTGGCTTTATTTAACAGAAATACAGTTTTGCATCCCCTATAGGGAGACACTTAGCAGCTGGTATTCGAGAGACAATTTTGTCAACTGTAAGCATTCAGCTATTCTCCTACTTCATTGCACTGTAGCAGAGTGATTATCTAGTGCATTTATATAAATGTGATTTTCTCTCTTTTCAAACACAGACCGTATTTTTCACCCATTTTGTAGGGTATAATTGCTTCTTAATGACACATAAGTTTCCATTATCTTCAATTCCTTTTAAACTTTACTTTTGAGCACTGCAGGCACCATGTGCTCATGTATCACTTGCTCAGCATTAGGTTTTATTTCTTCTAGATTATTCTTCTAGAAAACATTATGTGCTTGTAAATATGGCAGCATTATCATGTATGATACCATTACTATGGCTTTGCAAAATATCTGAGATGTTTCTGTAACAATGACACTGATTTTCTACATGTGCAATTTTTGCTTTTACAGTATGAATTCCTTTTATCATTCTTAGCTTCTCACAAGCTCCATAACCAAAATACTAGCAGAATTAATTTCTTTAAGTGCAACTTTTTCACAAAGAAGCCTGCATTTCTTAGATCTGTTTGTGTCAGCAGTGTTTGGCCTATGGTTCTATCCACTGGTTAGAACATTTAACAGTGCACTCACCTCTTTATTGAGTATTTCTTTTTTTCTTCAATAGTTTTTATTTATTCTTTTCATCAGTACAGAATAGCAAGTAAAATGCAACAAAGAGAGGGAACACATACGCACAATAAACAGTTGTTATACATTGAAAGTAATACAAAAAGAAGTAAAACAATCAAACAATGCTATCTACACTATATACATAGATGCTTTCAATATTCGGGAGAAAGAGTGTTACAATTCAGCAAGAGTTATTGTGAGTAAAAATATAAACGAGAAAAGGAAAAAGAAAAAAACTTTTGTGAGTTATGGATATGAATTGTTATGAGATCTTTTAGTTGTAGATAAGTATGAATATTTGTGATGAGCTAAGTAAGAATAATATTAAAAACTTGTTCCCATAACTTCCTGAGTTTAATATTTTTGTTCCCTTTGTCGATTAGTATTTTATGGGCTAATAGATGTTTGGTCGCCATCATTCTAAAATTCTACCAAGAAGTGTTAGTTGGGTTAAGCCAATTGGTTGCTATATAAAGTTTCATTAAGAGAAAAATAATAATCAGAGTAACGGCTTAGGTTTTAGAAATATTGTTTGGGAGGATACGTAAAAGAGTGAATTCCCAGGTGAGTGTAGATGTCTGATAGCCCATTTTTTGTAGTTGAAGTTTAAGGGAGTTCCAAAGTTTAAATACACATTTACAGTTCCAGAAAAGATGGAGTATATCAGCAGTTTGGTCTTTACAGTGTGGACAGAATGGGGATTTCATAGGGTTAAATTTATGTAAGATAGTGGGTGTGAAATATGCATGGTTATAAATCATAAGTTGAGTAAATGCTAGTTTTTTAAGGGGTATAGCTTTAATTGTTAGGTTAATTGCTTGGTTCAATTGATGGTTATCAATGGATGAATTAGTCTTTCTCCAATAGTCAGAGCCAAGTATATCTTTGTGGAATTTAATGTCTTTGATTATTTTGTAAGTATTGGCGGTAGATTTCTTAGTTGAGAGGATGGTTTTCCAAAGTAAATTACAGGTTATTATATCTTTGTTGGTTATGTTGTAGTCATGGAGATAACTGGTACATTGTTCTTTAATTTGCCTTAAAATTACTAGATAGGATTTGGGGAGGTTCAATTGGTTCCTTATTTCTTGTATAGAACAATTTAGATATGGGTATATGTCTTGGATGGCTGTATTAATTAACCGAGGAAAGGGGTTCAGGTTTAGGGTCTGATTGTTTATTTTAAGGTTGGGATTTTTGTGTAAAGGTTGTAATGTCATCATAGCTTGTGTAAGGTTTAGGTATTTAAAGAGTTTTTGTGTTAGTGAGATGGAGTGTTTAAGGGATTCTATTATATTACATGATTTCATTAATCTGGTATTTAGGAATGGTAAGACTTTGGGGTTGATATCTAGGCTTTTGATGTGTCTTTGGTATATTATTATCCAAAGTGGGGACCAATCTTTATTCTTTGGGTTATATTCAGCAATTTGTATTCATAATTAAGTAATATGTCTCAAAATTGGGAAGGTCTAGGCCACCTTTATTTTTTGGGGTCATGAGTTTGTTATATGAGATTCTGCTTTTTTTTTGGTTCCCATATAAATTTTGCAAGCAAGGTGTGAATTTGTTTAAAAAATGTATTGGGTATGGTTAACTGAGTAGTCATGAAGATATAAAGTAATCTGGGTAACACATTCATTTTAATTGCAGAAACTTTGGCCAGAAATGGTAATTTTAGATTTTTCCATCTATTAAGGTCTAAAATAATATTCTGCCATTTTTGAGTTATATTGTTTGAGTAAAAATCTTTATTGTTTGTGGAAAACGTAATGCCTAAGTAGTCGATTACTTCTTTTGTTTTTAATTTTCCTACCAGAGGTAAAAGAGAGAACGGTTTAGAAGTTTTTAAGGGGAAGATGTTAGTTTTTTGAGATTTAATTTGTAGTTTGATATCTTCAAGAAGTGTTCAATAGTAGATAATATTTTATTTATATCTGAGATTGGCATGGTACAATAAATATTCAAATCATGTGCAAAAGCTGAGAGGAAGATTTTGGTGTTATAAATTATTGGGGGGTTATGGTATAGATTTTGTTTAATACTTAGGAAGAGTGGCTCCAAGTATAAGTTAAAGAGTATAGGAGATAGAGGGCATCCTTGACGGGTTCCATTTTTAATTGGGATTCTCTTTGACCAAATTTTGTTAATATATAGAGATGTATAGGGGTTATTGTATAGTATTTGTAGGATCTGTATAACCTTTTGGGGTATATTAAAATAAGGTAACGTTTGAACTAGAAATTCTATATTTACTCTATCAAAGGATTTATGAGCATCAATAACTAATGCATATATATTTAAGTTATTATGATTAGCATAAGAAATTAGTGTATTAAGAGTTAGTGTATTATCACTCGTTTGTCTAAGTATTGTAAAACCAGATTGTTTGGGGGAAATAATTTTATCTAGTAGGTTTTACAGTCTGTTTGCAAGTATAGATGTTAAAATTTTGGTGTCCATGTTTAATAGTGTGATAGGTCTATAGCTATCTGGGTTTTTTGGGTCAGCTTGTTCTTTGAGTATAAAAATAGTTTTGGATGCATTAAAGTGTATATCATTGATTTTATTGTTTATTATATAGTTCAGTATGTGGAATAGAATTTTATCTAAGATGGGGGAGAAAGTTTTATAAAATTCAGCAGTGAGGCAGGCTGGGCCTGGGGCTTTAAGTGTTTTCATTTGTTGAATTGCTGAAGTTATTTCATTAATAGAAATAGGTTCGCTTAATTTTTCCTGTTGATTTGGGTCTATATTCAGGAAATTGAGTTTTTGGAGAAAGCGTGTTCTATCTTCTTTTGAGGATAGTAGTAGATGATCTCCATAGGTCTGTGAATATATTAGTTCAAAGGTTTTAGTAATATCTTCAATTTTAGTGTAATGTTTGTTTCCTTAAAGTATTTCAGATATTTGGGAGGGAGATTTAGTTTGGGTTATAATTCTGGCCAGTGCTTGAGATGGTATTTGTACTTCATTAGCGTAGTTGGCTAACATTCTGGTTTCATAAAATGATAATTTGTTGTTATGTAGGAGGTATAGGTCTTTTTGAAGTTTCAGAATTTCTGTTTCTGTTTGAGTTTTATAATTAGTTAACAGATCATTCTCAAGTTTTTGTATTTTGGTTTCTAAGTCCTGTTCCTCTTTAAGTTGAATTTTTGTTATAGTAAGCTGTTTTTTTTAATGAGTATTCCCCTAATTTGTGCTTTGGTTGCCACCCATTCAATATCCAGAGGTAATTGAGAGTTAGGAATGTTAGACAGGGTTGATTTGAGTAGGGATTGAATGTCATTTATTATCTCCTTTTTGGTTAGAAGGTTGGGGTTCAGGGACCAATTGTAGTCTCTTTTCATTGTACTATTCTTTGGATTTCCATTAAGTTTAGAGTAATTTTGGAGTAATCTGAGAGGTATCTAGTGTGGGTGGTCATTTTTGGGTCTAGCTTGATGAATGAGTCTGAGATTAGAAAAAAGTCTGTTCTCAACCACATTTTGTGACATTGAGAGTAACATGTGAATTTGCTAGATTTATTTGGACTATCTCCATATTTAAAGGGGTCATATAGTTTGTAATCCTGTATAAGTTATTTTAGCGCTAGATGTGCTTGTTTGTTAGGTGTTATAGTCGTACTCGATTTGTCTTGGTCGGGATTTTGATATGTGTTCCAGTCACCACCTAGGACCATATCATAATTTTGGAATTTGTTTAGGATAGGGTATAATGAAGCGAAGAAAATGTGTTGATTTTTACAAGGGGCATAGACATTAAGGACCAGGAGAGGTTTAGGAAGATTTGGGGTTAGAACAGTTACATAGCACCACCTCCCCTCCTTGTCCACTTTAGTTTCTAAAATGTTGTCTTGGAATTGCTTTTTAATTATTATAGCTATCCCTGCACTGTTAGTTTTGCCTTCAGAAGCTATAATATCCCTTATCCATTTTTTTTTGCTAATTTCTGACTATTGTTCAAGATTTAGATGTGTTTCCTGAACTAATATGAAGTTCGCTTTCGCTTGTAGGATGAGGTGTAAAAAAAGTTTTCTTTTCTTCTTATTCTGGAGCCCTTTGATATTCCATGAGTCAAATTCCCACATTTATGTGTTTGAGATGTTGGTGAAATAAGTCTTGTGTGTTAGTTTGGGTTAATATTTTTTGTTTATGTATTGATAAAATAAGATTAAGAAAGCGTCCTATTATTCCCGTCCCAACCCTGTGCCTAACCACTATCCCCATGGGCCAGGAATAAAGCAGGGAGTAAGTAGTTATTAAGTTTAGAGATCTATAGTTCAATAAAGTATTTACATATTGGATTTTAATATTTAAGTAAGAGATGGATATGAGTATCCCTGCATAGATTTTCTCTACATTGACAAAGCTTAACAAACTAATTCCCTAGAAAGCACCACTAAGATATTCCAAACCTCCTCAATAATTTTTATATGAACATGTTAGAACATCCAAAATGTATATCCTAACAGATTAACGATAATTAAGAGATATAATTTTGAAAGGTGTTAGTAGAACCATTATTTACAAGTATTAGATCTGTATTCTATAACAGTTAGATAATTTTTTTTATTATTTTTAATCCTGTTATGTCTATAGTAGTTATTATTCCGAGCATATCAAAGAAAAACAAAACATGAACAATCAAAACTAGTAGTATAAGGAAGGAAAGAAGGGATTGTCCTTCCATTACTAGGAAGAAGTCTAAGTTATTCAGATTGTGGTATCATCTTCATTGTTCCCTATATAGTATCAAGATAAGCCATTTCCAGGTAACAGAACAAGTTCCTCTTATTCCTTAAACAAGTTCAAATCTTTTGAAAAGAACCTTTTTAAATCATAGCAGTTTCCAACATTTTTATAGGAATGTATAGATGAGTGTTAGTATGGTAGTGTATCATATTAGAAGTTGTTAATAGAACTGTTAACATTTTTTAACATTTATTGCTATCAGTTAGCTGTTAATAAGCTCTAAAACTATTTCATTTATATCCTTTGTATTGTTAGGCAAAAGGTAAAATGAATAATTGCAATATAAATAGTGTTACATGTACCAATATATGTATGTACGAGTGTGTGTGTGAACAGGCATGTATGTGTGGATGGTTATATGTCTAGGGTCATCCTGTACATTTCACAAAACAAGCTGGAGCTTTTCTCCCCGGGCCTCTACTGAAAATGGACATATATCCAGTCATTTTAAACAGTAGTAGTTGATTAGTGTATTTTTATTCTGTCACTAACAGACTTCCTTCCTGTCCTCCAGCTCTCTTGCCCTGAATCTCCCCCTGTGTTTTTGCCTGGGTGGATACTGGACCCAACCAAAGCTGTTCTCCCTACTGCCTTAGCAATGCATACCCTGTGCTGCTACAACTGCCTTTGAGGATAACGCTCCCGAGAGGCTCTCTAAAAGAACTCAAGAAAGTATGTGTTATTACTAAGCCTGAAAGCTCTTGTACTCCTACTAGCTGAAGTCACATTCTCCCTGTCTGGAGTGCCAGCAGCCTGACCCCCCCACCTCTACTCCTTGCCCTCCATTCCTCACTCTTTTTCCCAGCTCTGTCGCTCCCTTCTCCCCTTATCTGCTTAGCCCTAATTTGTTCCCTGGTGTGTAGATAGCCTCTATCCACTAGGGGATATCCCTACCCCTTGACATTAGACTTATTCTGTTCTTGACATTCTCTCTTTCAGACTCTCAGTTCTCACATCTTAGTCCCTCACTCTTTCCCCTGATACTCTTAGTCCACTTCCCAACCATATCTAGGCCCTCTCCACTTACCCATCTACTACTTACCCTTCTTGAACACTGCTCTACTGCTAGTTTCCTCTTCTGCTCTACTGGGTTTCTACCTCCTCCAGCCCCTCGGGCTCACTCCGCCCCCTACCCTGCCCCCGCCCCAGCACCTCTACATTTATTCCTCCATAAACCACACCCACTGCTAGTCTACTCCAATCAGTAGCATACATCTAGACACACCCTCCTTTTTTCCCGCCAAAATCAGCCCTCTAATAACCCTCATACAAACCCCTATCATCATCTTTCCTGGCCTAAACCACTCTTTTCCCACAACCACACCACTCCCCCCACACTGACTACAATCCTCCACATACTTCCTACTACATAGGAAATCTACCTACTGCTCAATACTTACGTGTCCTCTATACACCTTCTAACTCTACTCACAACTATTATTCTGTCATCTCCTTCCAATCATGCTTTCAAAACTCTGTCTCATCTCCCTTTCTCTTTTCTTTCTCTTCTCTTCATTCTACTGCAACCACCTCTCCCAACCCACTTTCTCCCTACACTCCCAATACTTTCATATAACCAATTATCAGAACTCACCTCTCTCACAATCATACTCTATTATTTCCCCCTATCTGTATCCTTCTTACAATCTCTTTCTTTTCCAATACAAACTTTTCTCCTACAATACACTCCCCATCTTTATAACTACTAGCAAATCCCTCCAATTTACAACAGAGGCCAATCTCTTTACCTTACTATCTGCCCACATAAACTGTTTCATACTACAGCCTATTAATACTCTCATTTCTGGTGATATCCACCCAAACCCTGGCCCATCCCCTATAACAGCCACAAATAAATCCCTATTATTTACTTCCTTAAACTCCCAAAGTATAGTAAATAAAGTCCCAAACCTCCACGCTTGGCTCATACACAATAAACCTGACATCCTGTCTATTTCCGAAACCTGGTTAAAACCACATATAAATGACTCTGAAATTATTCCCCCAAACGACTCCATCATCAGGAAAGACAGACCACTCAAAAGGGGTGGTGGGGTAGCCCTTATATATTCATCCTCCATAGCAGTCACTCCCTACAATAAACCTACTCCACACTTTAACAATGCTGAACTTCTCCTTACTCTACTACAAATCAATAATCACAAACACATTTGTCTAGCATCCCTTTATACCCCAATATCTCCACTCTTGAACTTATCCTCTCTTGGATCTCTAGTAACATTAGCAATGAAACCATAATCCTAGGAGATGTAAACATCAACTGGGCCTGTATTCAATCTCCAACAAACTCCTTAAATATTAACCTATACAATTTCTCTCAACTAATCAATTCAGTAACTCGCCCTGCAAAAAACCTCTCCAGTGGAAGTATACTGGATTGGATCCTTGTCTCCCATCCTCACTATTTCTCCGACAGTGGCACCCTTCCAGACTCTCTTAGTGATCACTTACCCATTTTCACCAACGACTACCCACTATCCTTCAACAAACCCACAACTATATAACTATCCGTGACCAGAAAATGTTTAACCCAACTACCTTTGTAAATTCCTTACAAGCAATTAATTGGAACTGTCTAAAAACATTACCACTAGACATGGCAGTGTCACACTTTAATACAACATTCTTGAAATTGCTAGACTCGCAAGCTCCCCTAAGGACTAAGAGAATAAAAACAAAATCAGCCCCCTGGCTATCCAAACATACTCTTGCTATTATGAGACATAGAGATAAAGTCTGGGCATGCTACCAAAAACTTAAGACAAATCTGATATAAAATGCTTCGAAATAAAGTAAAGAAACTCATCACTTCTGATAGACGAAACTATTTTTCTACACTCCAAAACCAAAATAAAAACAACCCTCAGAAATTCTGGAAAAGGATCTCTAGTCTCCTTCATCCTAGTACACCAGATACTCCCACCCCAGACCCAAATGCCTCTGAACTAGGTCTGGCCACCAAATTTAACTCATTTTTTATTGACTCTATTGCCAAACTGACCTCTTCATTCTCCAACTCCACCATACTCTCAAACAACCCCTCCCACTCACACTCTATCCTTCCCCACTTCCACTCCCTGCTTCCCATCCTCTAACTCCTCTACCTCTTCTACTACCCAACCTTTACCCCAAACACCTCCACCCTCCAACTCTCCCTCTCCCAACTCCACTTTCCTCTCTTTTAATCCCATGCCAACATCTACTATAAAGAAACTCCTTCTAAAATTGAAACCTTGTACCAATGCCCCTGATAATATACCTTCCTACTTTCTTAGTATAGCTGCTGAAACGCTTGCATATCCCATTAGCATCTTAATCAACCATTCCCTAAAAGAATGCGCAGTTCCCCAAATCTGGAAACAGGCATATATTATTCCTCTCCACAAAGGGGGCAACAACAACAACATCACTAACTTTCGTCCCATAGCCATCCTGTCCCCTATTTCAAAAATCCTAGAAAAATGTGTCCATCTTCAACTCCTTCCTCATCTCCTAGACAATCACCTTATAACTCCCACACAGCACGGCTTCAGACATAACCACAGCACAATGACAGCCCTCCTCTCCTTCCTCGAAACGGTAAATAGAGCTCGTGATTCTGGCCTAATTGTTTCTACATTATTACTAGACCTCTCCAAAGCCTTCGATACCATCTCACATAGCCTGCTCATTACTAAACTCTCAGAACTTAACCTTTCTTCATCCACCTTGGAATGGTTCTCTAGTTACCTATCCAACCGAAATCAAGCAGTAAAATGGAAAAAACCACCTCCTCATTCCTTAGTACCCTCACAGGTGTTCCACAAGGCTCGATTCTAGGTCCTGTTCTCTTCAACATATTTATAAATGACTTCCACAAATCACTCCCTTTCTCAAACATCATCCAATATGCAGATGATTCAACAATCATTTGCTCAGCCACCTCTATCACTACACTTCAAAAACTAACTCAGGATGCTTTCTCTACAACAGAGCAATGGATGTTAAAAAATCACCTAGCTCTTAATGCCTCCAAGACCAAGCTAATGATTTTTACTCCTTCTAAAGCTACTTCTCTCAATATGAATACATTTTCAATCACTAGCCAAAATAACTCACCCCTAGAATTGGTGTCAGAGACCAAGCTACTAGGGGTACAAATTGACAACCAACTGAAATTTACCTCTCACCTACAAAAAAACATCAAAAAAAAACATCAAAAACTTGGTATGCTTTATAGATAAAATGCGTACCTTACCTCTGCTACTAAAATAACTCTCGCTACATCCTTCCTTATCCCCTCCCTTCTCTATGGCCCACCCTAACTAATCTTCAATCCTCTCTCAAAAAACAACTTTCCTCTTGCTACAATAAAATTGCAAAATTCGCCACCAGCCACAAGTCTTCCACCCACCACTGTTTTCTCCTCCAGAAACTTAAATGGCTAGAGCTTCCCAATCAATTAACTTACACACAACTAACTCTAGCCCACAAGCTTATTCTTAATCCCTCCCTCTGTCCTTCCCTTTCTTCTGCTTTTAATATGCACCTACCCAATAGAGTATTAAGATCAAACAATCAAAACCTACTCAAAGTCCATAGACCTACTCCTCCCCCAGGCAAAAACCTTCTATCCTTCAACCTAGCTCGCCTCTGGAACTCCCTTCCTCCACTCATCCGCACCACCTCTAATCACTCTGCTTTCAAAAAATCTCTTTATACACACCTGGCATCACAGTGGGAATGCTCCTGCTCCCACCCTACATAACCTACTCTTCTCCTACTCTCATCCCTTCATGCTCTGCTTACATCTTTAAAACACCCAGAAAAGTCCATAGAAAGACTAGTCCATATCCTTTCCTCTTCCCCCACTACATCATGTCATTGTACCTCCTCTTCCATTTTAGTAACTATGTTCTCCTAACTACTCTGCATAAATGGATAATTTCGTGCTAAATAGTTAATACGTTTTTCTGCAATGTATTTAACTGTACACTTGCTGTACTACTTGATATTGCTTTATTTTTTACCTGTTGTACCTATTGTTAAACTTTGTTTGTATGTATGAATGTATGTTCATAAGTATGAAGAATGTATTTTTGGAGCTTTTCTCCCCAGGACTCCATTGAAAACGGGTTCATTATGGCCCAGTGGACTATCCTGGTAAACCAACTGCAATAAATAAATAAATAAAATAAATAGACGAGCCCGGTTAACAAATGTAAAATAAAATAAAATAAATAAATAAAATAAGTTATTGGCTCGTTTTGAATCACAACAGTTTAAGAATCAAAACCTATCTCCCAAAGCACTTGATGTTATACTTGTAGAAGTGATCCCATGCACGACTGAACACTCAGTCTAGCATTTATATGAGACAAATATTATGGTTGCTGCCCTCACCAAGACAATTCCATTATAGTCTCTATTCCTTATTTTAGATCCTCAATTCTGAATTTCCCTACTACATACAATGTTTGAGATTTTTGGATCTCATACACTAAGAATACAAATTAAAGATTTTCTTCAGTTCTATGACCTTTAACTACTGGATGTCAAAATCTTGGAATGTATTCAAGCATTCATCTGTATTTTGGGGTATTACCCATCCTAATATTCTTGCCCCACTGTGTGTAAAATATTAAGTATGTTTTTGTGAAGCATCACATTAACTAGGTTAAATCATTTGCAGTATATGAGGCAAAGAAAGTGATTTAATGGTACCTGCCTAATTATTTTGAGATGTTGAAAAGGAAAGCAGCTTTTACCCTTTCCTTTTTGTTGTCATTCAAGAGACTAAAGAACGTTTAAAAAGTATATATCTGTCCCTTTATCATAATAGTGAGCATCAGAAAGGGGAATGTGGGAGTAGAGCATGATTGTTTTTTTGAATATAAGCTCACTTGAAGCAACATCAAAATGTTATCTAGATATCATTGAGTTGGAAACAGGCATTTTCCCTGCAACCCTATCCATTTGGCCGTACTATCAATACCGCTAAGAAGTTTCCCGTATTTAAGCTGCCCGAGGAAAGTTAAATGAGGCTCAAGGCAGGCTTTGATTCTTTTGTTTGTCAGCTCAGTTATGTAATATTGATGTTTCCCGTATCAAATCCATAGGAATCAAAGTCTTTTACCTCCTCATTTGTATTGTTTAGTGACTGGCTGTCTAGTTCAGCCAGTTGTTATAGATGGTTAAAGCTGTGATTTGTGGATCGACTAAATTTACAATGGGTTTGAATGGCATGTATCTTTGACTATGTACATATACATGCTTAAGGACACATAAAAAAACTTGTGCACATAAAGAAGCCCACTGGGAGAAATGTACAAGGATATATGTATAGTTATCCAGGCATACAATCCTCTTCTTCTGACAGCCTAAGTATAGGGTTAAAATATATAGATTGTAATTGCAAGTCAATATAGCGAACTGATAACTCTTTAAAAAAAAGGCAGCAGAAATGGCAGTAATAACAATATCAACAGAATTATAACAACTAAGTAGAAGACTTTTTCATCAGTAACTAGTTAATGATGGGGTATAATACCCCTTAATGGATTTCCTGAGCTTACTGGTAAGGGCACCTGTATGGCTGTGTACCTCCATGTAATGCAAAACATGAAAAATTTCTATTAGAATTCAACAGGACACAAGCAAGCATTAATAAACCTTTGTGTATAATTAGTAAACTCGGGCAGCTGGAATTGTTTTTGTAGAAAATTATCTATTTA
The DNA here is from genome assembly GCF_019279795.1 of Protopterus annectens. NCBI lineage: Eukaryota > Metazoa > Chordata > Ceratodontiformes > Protopteridae > Protopterus > Protopterus annectens. Next base: position 394,306,768 of record NC_056730.1, on the reverse strand, counting down.
CATAAAGTAGATAGTCAACAAAAATAAGGCTAATCTTGTCTCTATTTCAAGGCAAGTGTTACAGTACAACACTTCTTATCTATCAGAGGCATTGCTCTTTCAGTTTAAATGACCAGACTCGGCACTCGAGAGTGTAGAACTGCTGCTTCCTACATCGGCTTATACATTGTGTCGAGCTGGATTAAAAAGAACAGATTTAAGCTTTTTAAATTCAGATAGAGATCTTACTTAAAGGTTCTGTTGCTGAGAGATGATCTTTTTAACAGTCTTGTTATTTATTCTTTTTTTTTACCTGTATCCAGGAGCTTTTTCGGAGTCCGCGCTGTGAGTATAGGAGAGTTCCAACAGCATAAGTGGGCGTAGGGGCACCATTTAAGCATGCTGGATGTCCTGGAAGTGTCGTGCTTTAAAGATGCATAGTATAAAGTATGCAGAAGCATTTTGGATCCTAGCATGGGAAAAGGCAAAGGCAGAAGTAGATCTGTATTTCCTCGACAAAGCCTTGTGGCTAGGGAGATGAAGAAAAAATACTAAAATACCATTGGTAGAGGCCTAAGAAGGCCCAGCATGTGTCCAGAAGTCAAGAACCAGTCTCAGAGCACCAAAATGTGTGCAATCATCCATTTGATATGCAGTCATCACTTCGGTGAGTGTATTTAATGATCCAGTGGGGGAATTTTTTTGAAAACAGCAAGAAAGGTTTCTCTGGCTTCTTTTTGATTGGTGATCATATATTGAACTCCTTCCAGGTGGAAAATTTGTATGTTTGGGTATTTCATTTGAAATTTTATTTTTCTTTCAATCAGGAATTTGCAGTAAGGGGAAAAAGCTGTCTTGCTTGTCTTATTTAAAGAGGAAGATCTTGAGCCAACGATATTGTGTTATTGTTCCAGTTAACAGTTCCTCTACTTTTTTTAGCAGTCAACAAAATTGTGTTAACATTTTGAAAGCTTAATAGTTTTGCATATACAGGTCTGGGTTTATATGGTACTTGGGTTTCTCTCAGAGCTCTATGAGCTCTTTCTATTATTATTTGTTTAGCTATTCCGGGTTCTTTGAGCAGGATGCTGAATATTTGGGTGATGGAAGAAACCAGTTCATTGTGAGTTACAGATTCTGGGATGCCTCTTATGATGATGATATTCCTTCTTGATCTTGCTTCCAGATCTATAATCTTTGCTTGGATATTTTGGATTTCTTTATCATGAGAGTCAGTTTTTTTGTTATTAAAGTTATTTTCTCCTCATTTTAGATGATTTTGGCTTCAGATTTATCCAACCTGTCCATTATTTGGTTAAAGGTATCTCCAAATGATTGTAGTTGCACAGAAAGATCTTTTATTGCTACATGGATGGGAACTAGAGCTGTCTTAATATCCTCCAGGTTTGCTGGTTGTTCAGATTTGTTTTTGTTTCCAGTTTTAGAGGCATCTGGTTGTTTTGTTATCTTCTGTCTCTTAGAGTTTATATTTTTTTCAGGAGATAGCAAGTCAGAAAGTTTGGTTTTGGATGTGGTAGTGTCCATATTTTTATCTTCTTTCGACATCTTGCAGTGATGTTATCTCCAGGTTTGAGTGTAGTTTTCAGTATGCAAGGCTGCAAAAGCACACGGCTTGTATTAACCTCACTGTATCTTAGTTGTTTAGAAGCTAGACCAGTCACTTCTTCTTGATGGTTTCAGTGCTTACAGAACAGCGGCCATCTTTGACTCCTTTATTTGTAGTCCCAATGCTTTAAAAGTGTTTTCAGACAAAATAATACAGTCTCATCTGTATGTGGTTTAAATTCCAGATGTTGTCCATTAGTTCAGTTGCCCATTCAGTCTTCACTGTAGCCAGAGTGCCAGGTTTTGTATTTTTGTTCAAACTGTGCATTTGTTTGAAAATATGTGCTTTTATTTTTACAGACCTGAGTAATTCTTCATGCTGTGCCTAAATCACATCTACTGCAAACCTTGATTACAAGAGTGCAGCTTTTTCTCTGACCACCAACTTTGTTACACGGCTTTGTTACATGGCTCTCGTGTTTCATAGCCATTGCATGCCTTTATTTTTAATTTTTGCCTTATTTATCTAATAATTTATTTCACGCACCTCATTTCCCTCAGTTAATGCCTTCAACTATACACTAATAATTTCACTTACTCTGCACACATCCATATACTTTGGTAATGACAGGTTTGTTTCTTTTAAAAGCTCACAAAATTCATATTCATTGGCTTTGTTCTTCAGTACCACAGTGTATCCATCTATAGTCAGTATAAGGTGTTGTGTTCCTTAAATAACAAGTACCTAATAAATGGCAAACTCTTTCTGGACTGGCAGTAATTACTGAATGTACCTCTAACTGCAGCTATTTTTTTTTCTTAATTAAAAACTAAAAGATTAAAAGTGGTTATGGATTCTTCTCCATGAAACCTGCAGAAATGCATACTACTGGACTTTTTCTGACTTTTCAATTAATCCTCTGGCAAAGCGGAATAAATCAAATTTCTGGAAACAGTCTTCTAGTTTTTGGTCATGTTTCCTTCGAATGAAAGCATTCCAATTTTGTGCAGTTGAGCTATATGTCCACTGAAAGATAGATTTCCATATTTCCAAATACAGAAATTCTTGAAAACAAATGTAGTACTGTCTTTACTTTTGCAGATATATTTCTTCACCTCGGACAGATATTTTTTCACTATGACATCATATTGTGAAAGGAGGCTTAATAAATAACATACAGAGACACTAGCTGTGATTTAGACTCCCTGATGTCTCTAGAAATCGTATGTACCACATGACCTGCAAATCAGTGCAGCTAGCTGATTAACATTTAAACTATGTACCTCATGCATAACAATTGCTACTGAACACTAAGTAATCTGGTTTCCTCTCTATGCTCACACTGCTGCTTCTGTTTGTAAGAGAATGAGCTGTGAATTCTGCTCATCTTGCAAATCAGCCAAAAGAAATATTTATTTATTTATTTATTTATTTATTTATTTATTTAGGTTTGTTTACCAGGAAGTACACTGATCACAATAGTCCATTTGCAGGTAAAGCTCTGGTGAAAAAATTCACAAGAAAATAAAACAGAACTAATTCTGAAATGCAGTGTAATCACAGGAGGTGCAAAGTCCAGCAGACAATTGAAATGATGATCAAATATAATCAACATGCGAGGAAACCAAACATGAACTAATTTTAGTAGTACATATAAGGAGCAAGCATCAGGTGAGAACACAGGATGAGACACAGAACTGATGTAGGTGAGGCAGGAGTTAGCTGATGTGTCCAGTAGAAAAGCAGCTGCAGTCAGGTTTCTGATGAAGGTATCATTTGAATTGTACACTGAAAATGGGGAAAGAGATTTCTTTCAGGTGAGGGAGATGACTGCCAATGTATTTATGGGTGCAAGAATGGAGAAGGAGTGGTAGTTTGGTTTGGAGGGGTCTGGAATGAGGAAGTCAATTGGGAGAAGCTGTGGAGGTTGTAAGGGGTGGTTTTATTATGGAGTTTGGCAGCAAATGGCAGGAAGGCACTTGGATGACATAGTCTGAAAAGAAGACACCTTAGAAGTAGTTCAACTCAGTAGATGAGTGGGAGCCATCTGGCTTTGGAGAGGGTGAAAGAACAGCCACTAACTGCTGTTTTGCTATATTATGCAACATACTGTGAAATAGTAGCTATTTTCATGTGTCAGAGGATGATGAATCAGAATAGATATAATATACAATTATACATATATATACATATATATATATGTTTACTATCAACATAATGAAACACACCTTACTGTCTTCATAAGGTCGAATGGAAAGGTGCAAAAACGCAAAACTGCAAATGCAAATCCTGTCAACTCTGAAACATCAATACATTTATTTAACATTTGTTTACTGGGAAAGTCTGACTTTGAATGAAGCCAATTTTCCGCAAAGGCCTGGGGAGAAACACTCCAGATGCATGTCTTTGTAACATGGGAGGAAACCGGAGCACCCGTGGGAAACCCACATGAATGCAGGGAGGACAAGCAGACTCCACACAGAAGGAACACCAGCCAAGAATTGAACCAGAGAACCTCTTGCTGTGAGGTAACAATGGTAATGCTGCACCACTGCGCTGTCCAACATAGCTATCCGAAAAAGTACATCCAAAACATAGCTTGTGTTCGCAGTTTTGAGTGTTGGTGTTTTGAGTGAGGATTGGGAATATTATCCTTTTCCTCACTGTAGTGTGTCCTTGGAGTTACAATATATAATTAACAGGGGGTGTTGGGGGTGCAGCACCCTACAAGGGAGGTGTAAGAGGGCTTGCCCCCCTGCAAAACAGTAGTAATAATTATGCCTTCACACTGGTGCATTTTCTGGATGTTGAGCGGTCCAGTAACTATCGAATGTTGATGCTTGCCTTCCGAACGAATCTACATTATGAGCAGTTGGCTTGACAGCTTTGACTGTTCTGGTTTGGGAATGTGAACTTTCGTGGTTAGGGCTTTCTATATTTTGATAGTAAACCATATATATATATATATATATATATATATATATATATATATATATATATATATATATATATATATGTGTGTGTGTGTGTGTGTGTGTGTGTCACACACACACACACACACACACACACACACACACACACACACACACACACACACACACAGAAAAACAAATATATATGCACCATATGCTTTGGGAAGAACCTCACAGCAGTATGGACACTTAGTGTAACATGGTCATGCTTCCTACAAATGGTCCAAAAATGTGAATCACTTAAAAAACACTGTTAAAAGAAGGGCTGGAATCCAATAATAGCAGAGATGTTTACCTCACTTAGAAGAGGGATTTTGGGCCTGGAGTGGAGACCTTAGGTAGGCCCTGATCAGAGGAAGCTGAGAACTTGTGAAATACCAGAGAAAAAAGTCCTATGGATATCTCAAGGAGTACAAGGAAAAGTAGAAATAGATTTATAGCATTTTGCTTGATTTGCTGAAGGAGGACTGCTTTGTTCCTGATCAGAGACTATGACGTTCAAATAAACCCTAGCTTTATTAGTTGTGAATTCTAAAGTTTGAGTCACTTAAAAATGCATTGCACAAACGTGTGCTTATTTTAAATTGTTTTGGAAAGCAAAGTTTAGTTTTCATGTCACTATAAACAAACTGCACTGAATTTGATGAAAATGCCTCCAGTGTGTTATGCCTGTTGCAATACATTTATAGAAAATGTCTTGAAAGATTGATTGCCACACATCTTTTGTTGCACATCTGAACCATAAAAATAATGGTGCAACATTGGTATGTAGAGCACGGACCAAGGGTTTTGCAGTATGTACTGTCATAGAAAGTTATTTAATAAGGAATTAGAGACATCTAGCTTATTTGCAAGACATGCTACTTTAACTTGTGCAACTAGATAGGGATCTAGAAATAACCTGAAAGTGGCCTAAAATAACTAAATATTTATTAGTCAGCTACTCTCCTTTTCTGTAACTCATAACTACTTTATTGGGTGTGTGGGAGAAACATGAATATCTTTGTATCATTTGTGCAGTATTATTAGAAGTTTTATTTTTCAAAATAAATCATAAAAGTGTTTCTCTGTTAGCTTCAGTCAGGAAACAACCTTACATTTCAATCATCTAGACACATCAATCAGCAAGACTCATGGAATAGAGGCTACTTTATATCATTATCTGCAATTCATTAAAATGATTAAACTATAATTCGAAGACAGAAATTTAATACAAAACCGGTTATAATAAAAACAAAAAGGTATTCCCAGGGTTATGTTAATATTCAAGTTAATCAACCTCTGGGGCAACATGGCTCTCAGCTAAGCCTTATGTTACAATATTCATTAACATAACCCCTTGTCTTACCTTACTGTTTATGTGACCGTCATTATACAATGCATGACATAATGGGGAATAGGAGCTGCAACTGGCCCAGGAGAACCCCTTTTCAAGGGAGGGTGATGGATCAAACATATAAAAATACGTGATAATGTATATGCAAATTAAAAGGAATATTATAAAGGATGGAATGCAGGTAGACATCAGAAGCTGGCAAATGTATTTAGTTTTCATCAGATAATGAAATGACTCTAAAGGTTATTACATTTAAATAAAAGATCAGGGGCAGAGAATACCACATGGGAGAAAGAAATGTAAATCTTCAGTAAAAGTCAAACTTGTTGGCTTGCTAGTATCTGGCATTTTGCAAAACTTGTTTCAACCTACTGAGATGGAACCCAGTTGAGTAGAAATCAAGTATCTATGCCAGACAGTTGAAAAATATGGTAAATTAAAGCAAAGGTAGCAAAAAGGCTGACAGGGAAGACCTAAGGAATTAACCTAGAGAAGAGCTTGCAAGCATTACTGGACAATATGAAATGAATCTAGCATCATGTAAGCAGTAGCATATCAATGGAAAGTTAGACAATACACCTAGGAGACAAAAGTAGTTTAGGGAATAAGGTTTATCAGAAACTGAACAGACATGTCAATAACCATTAAATATTAACAAACATAAAAGAGTAAATAAATACATTCCACCCACAAGAGAGCTCCTTCCTAATCTACAGCAATATTAGTCAAAAATGGTTGTTGTATCTTTCAGCTTTTCCCGGTTAGGGGTCGCCACAGCGGAACTCCGGTCCGCTAATGATTGGCAGTAGATTTTTACGTACCGAGTTGCCAGCTCTGACACACAACCTTCAATGAAGGTACGGCCATTCATGCATGTCTCCACATCCACACAGAAGACGCTTTAGCTGAGAATCGAACAGGACAACGTCTTACTGTGAGGCGACAACGCTACCGCAGCACCAAGTATGAAAAATGTTAAACAGTCTTGAATTACTGTGAACTACTTAAGTCAGTGCTATTCACAAAATAAACATAGATCCTGTATGCAGACTATACATGGGATTCATAATTAAGGTCTGCAACTGCATAGGGCTCACATACAGCCTAAAACACTCATCAGAGCCTTACATAATTCATAAAGGCGGTGAACCTCCCTGGAGTATCTATGCACACAACTGCATAACTGGAGCAGGTTACATATATATGATGTCATTATGCACATGATGTGCTCCTGCATCTTCATCTATTCACAAACATATGAGCTCTGAAGGAAAGTGCACACATGAGGAAGGAAGATAAGTGGCAGTTATTGTAGAACTTCACTTAAAGGTAATGTGCTGCTTTGCATAAGAAATTGAACACTTTACTTTGAATAAGCAGATGCAATGGCACATCCCATTGCTGTGTACAGTACATAGAAACACACTAACAACCACCCCCAAAACAATGAGTTCTGCTCAACAGGAACTTCCATAGCACTAGGTTCACTTGTTATCATATTATACAAATAAGCACATTTCATTCATGACAAAGGAGACCGTCCTAATTATGAATCACTTTCTTATATGTCTACAAAGAAGGGATTATACAAACTGTGCAACTGTTACCCTTTGATATGTGTATAGTAGTACCATTAGGCATGACTTGTATTCAGCAGGATAACGATAGGGGAGCTTTACCTGCACATATCAGAACCCATTATGGCTGAGAATATTGGAAATGTTCAGACCATGAAGCTGTCAAAGAGAGTGCCCCACCTACTCCGCCTACAAACCTGTTCCTGCCAACTATAATACTCAGGCAGTGTGCTTTTCTGTTATGGCCAATGAACCCAGTCACTGGCATGACAGTTTAACAATTTGCACAATATGGCAAACATTCCAAAGTGCCATAACTTACCCTGCTATCTGCAGTAGTAGATATGTAGTTATAGCCTACTAGCTGTGCTGTGCAGAGCTGTAGGTCCATCTCTAGCACGTATCTAGTTTGTGGTCTTTGCATCCCTACCATCAACAATATATATATATAAATCTCTGCCAGCATGGCAGTCAGACTCTGAACTGCAGGACCATCCCTAATACTGTTATTCTCCATTGAAAAAGGTGTCCAGTGTGTTATCACCCTCTTGAATGTGCGCTCTTTCATTTGGAATGGTAGGCAGACACTGGACTCTGGGGTTCAACAATATGTGCCTGCAGAATTCTCCAAAGTCCCTGATTAGTTGACACAGACAGGCAAAACACATATGCCATACCAGTGGGGCATGCCTTTGCAGTGCATAGACACAATTCATAGACAGTATCACAGGTCTGTGCTGGGAGGTATTCAGGAACTTTTTCCTTTACAAACTATGTGTGATGATAGGAGGTACTGCCGTCCATGCCAGGATTAATAGGGCAGTAGATTTGTAAGATATGCCAGCACTGCTAGCTGGAATTTTGTAAATAATTATAAGTAATTTTTATATCAAATTGATTCCTACAGATGCTTGTGCTGAACATGTATTTGTGAGGTTTCCTTGTGTTAAAATGTGTCAACAGTGTGCCCTGCTGGAAGAAAAAGAAATGTACATGTACTATTGTAACTGAATTAAATGTATATGTTGTAACAACATATACTGGAAGTGAAGAGATTAATCTTCATACATCTGACTTTGCAAAATATATTAGAAATTAAATTACTTTATGGATTAAGCAATGAAGATGTTATCCCATAGTTTTGAATTGAGCCAGAGATTTAATGTCTGACCTAGAGAATAGTTGGTAGCTCCTGTAGAAAGAGCAAAATGGTGTTATGGTTTTATGACTTCCTGACTTTCAGCACCTGCGCTACATCTGAGCAAAGCTCTATCTGTGTGTATTGTAGCACATAGGTGCTAAACCCTGGTAGCTTCTAGTGATGGGGGATATTCCGGAAACAGACTCAGATGACCAGATGTGTGTGATGGCATTCTGTACAGAAATAATGTTTTAATGCAAATAGGCCCATGTACATTTCGGAATGCTATTATTGTCAAAACCTTTTTTAATATTTGACTCAGTGACAGCCATAGTGCGTGAGATTGTTGTAGATTAGTGCAGAAGGTTTGTAATTGTACACACTGTTGTTCATGCAGAATTTGAGCTGTGTTGTCTATTATTCTGTTTTGCCCTGCTCACAATGGCTTATGGGCAAGAGTGCCCACAGGCAGGTGCAAGGGAGTGGACTTGCACACCCCTGGAACCGGCTGGCCAGTTGATTAATTTTCTTTTCATTAAAAAAATGATTTTTTTAAAGGGCATTCTTCTTTAAGAATGCCCTTTGAGTACAGTTGCACAGATGGAACAGGTGTTTGCGACAGATTTACGTCTCCTCCTTCTATGAGACCAGTGGATTACAGCTTCATCTTTCACGCGGAATTTGAATTCCAGGAGACATTTGGACTAAGGACAAATGTATAAGTGAGAGTTAGATGTGTGCTTGTGGGTTTCAAGTGTTTAAGAGGTGTGTGTGTGTGTGTGTGTGTGTGTGTGTGTGTGTGTGTGTGTGTGTGTGTGTGTGTGTGTGTGTGTGTTTATGTAATAGAAATAGGTAGGTAGGTAGGGGTGTGTGGATGTAAGAAGTAGGTAGAGGTGTGTATGTGTGCATGTAAGAAGTAGGTAGGTAAAGGTAGGGGTGTGTGTGTGTGTATATGTAAGAGGGAATTAACACCTTAAAAACAAAGAAGTTTGTCTTTTCAAGTTATGTCTTCCCTTTAAAAAGAAGCTACTGGAACAAGTAAGTATTAAACAATCCCACATGCTTTTTAGCAAAACTGTGTACTGAGGTCATGGAAGCGACAAGTAGATCAGGACAGTGTGTGCTTGTTTGAGGAGGGGAGATTTGCCTTGAAGTTTCAACTGTAATTTAATTTTTATTGGTTGCAGGTGTTGTGGCAGGCTTCTTTGAATTACTCAAAAACACAGCTGCAGCTTGCCATATTCCTTGTGGACTGTGTTTGTGTTATGGTATTTTTGCCAACAGTTTATCGCATTATTCTTCCATTTATGCACTTCTGCATAATGCCGCAATTTCCTTTTAAGTATTTCTGGTGTCAGAAGGGACTCTTTACATTTTAGATGAAGCAGTTGGTGATTTATTTACTTATTTTTCCTGTTGGCTTTTGTTGTCTTAGTGCCTCTTTGCTTCTGTTGCCCATGTAAAACAGGTGAAAAGTAAACTGTAGTAGCTACAAGACAGAAAGATGCTGTCATTATCTGATGTCTCTTCTCTCTTTAGCTACTCAGTTTAATGTCCTTCATTTTTTCAAAGTGAGGTTCTCATAGGTGTGTGTAGGAGATACATGTCAATATATATATATATATATATATATATATATATATATATATATATATATATATATATATATATATATGGGTCTACCTGATAACACCGACATGCCAAAAAACTGACAACGAAATAACCGACACCAAAAAAACGAAAAATAAAGAAAGTTCAAAAACACAAAACTTCACATGCCCGACAAACCAAAATCCCGACAATCAACAAAACAAATACCTTTCCCAAAAAACACACACACAACACAAGCACACCAAAAACCTTACAAACCTACACTAAACCTTGCATGCACAACTAGCTATGCACTAACCTTAACCCTAACCAAAACCTTAAGGTCTGTCACTATCGCACACTTACCTTACAACTCTGTCACTATCGCACACTTACCTTACCTGCACCCCAACCCTAACTCACTTAATCTGCCCCTAACCCTCAAGTCCGTCACTATCGCACACTTACCTTACCCGCACCCTAACCCTAACTCACTTAACCTGCCCCAAAACCTAAAGTTCGTCACTATCACACACTTATCTGACCCGCACTCTACCCTAATGTCCGTCCCTATCTCACAATTACCTTAACATGTCGGTGTTCTCAACGTCGGGATTCTCAACTGTCAGTCTTCTCCGTTGTCAATCTTCTGGTGTCGGTGTTCTCATCGTCGGTGTTGTGCACTTTCGGCATTTTCAGGTAGACCCATATATATATATATATATATATATATATATATATATATATATATATATATATATATATATATATATATATATATATATATATATATATATATATATATATATATATATATATATATATATATGGATCTAGGACGTTTGCTTGACTGAGCAAACGTCTGAATCCATAAAACCCGAACACACTTTAACGAAAGCGCTTTTATCGAAAAAGCGCTTTTGTTAAAGCGTGTGACAAAAAAACCCCACTACATTTACATTTTAGCAGGGGGACTTCACCCACCTGCACTTCCCATGTGGGGGGCTGTGCACCCCACACACCCCCTACTTTAATATTCTCCCTCTGAGACCGCACTACAGTGGAGAAAAGGGAAATTTCCCTTACCCGCACCATAGTACAGCCTCGGCAACAGTCATACTTACGCGAAAGTGCTTCTTCAGTGAAAAGCACCTTCGCGTAATTATGCCTGGCCTTTTGGATTTCGGTCATTTGCTCAGTCGAGCAAACATCCTAGATCCATATATATATATATATATATATATATATACATATATATATATATATATATATATATATATATATATATATATATATATGTGTGTGTGTGTGTGTGTGTGTGTGTGTGTGTTTGTGTGTGTGTGTGATGCTTAAAAAAAAAAAAAATATATATATATATATATATATATATATATATATATATATATATATAATTGTTTCAATATATATAAAATATGATCCTTTCATAGTTTGTGTGCCCAGTCATAAGAATCAATCTGATTGTCTGCTATGACAAGAAATGTTACAACAGTAAGATGAAGGTGTTATATTCTGAGAAGATAGAGGGTGGTGGTACCAGCATATTTATGTTTGTATTTATTTATTTTAGGAAAACCATGGAACTTCTTAAGGTGGGGAGGGAGTGCTCGGCATTAAAATGGCTTGGTAGCAAAATGCTTGTCTGTATATATTACAGTGCAGTGTGTCTTTGGTCTAGCAGCAGTTTATTTCTCAATTTTTTTTATTTTTCAAATACATTTGAATGAATTCCATAGTATTTATACTTAGCATCTTAAATAACTATGTACACTATTTACATTAGCCTGACACTATAACAGATCTTAATGTATACAGTTACTTTATAAGTATGTCCAATCCATTATCAGAGTGTCTGATCAGTTACTGTATAGGGTCAATCAACGATAATACTTTTCCCCAAGTGTTGTTGATAAATGGCTTTGGATAAACTCTTAGTTCTTTAATTTTAGTTTCCAGTAATGCTGTAGTCTTCAGTAGGCTGTAGAAGTCTTCCAAAGTTGATATTGTGTTTGTATTCCATCTTCTTGTTATATACTTCCTTAAAATTGCAAGTATAGTAATGCTGTAGTCTTCAGTAGGCTGTAGAAGTCTTCCAAAGTTGATATTGTGTTTGTATTCCATCTTCTTGTTATATACTTCCTTAAAATTGCAAGTATAGTCCATACTAGATACATGTTTTACCTATTCAAATGAGGACCTTCATTCACATTTAATAATACAAGAGCTTTAGTTAAATAAAATGATTCATTAAATAAAGCTTGTAGAAAGTTATTAATACCATTCCAAAAATGGCTTAATTTTAACACAATCAAAGAAAATGTGGTTCCAATCCACATTGTGTACTTCCTCACATCTCCAACATATTCCTTTTATGGAAGAACTAATTTTACTGGTTCTATCTGGGGTTAAGAATGCTCTGTGCAAGCATTTCCAATTAAAAATGTTCCAGTATTGTGTAAAGGATGTATAGTTTATCGATAATAAGATATTTGTTTTAATATCTTCAGTTAACTGTATTGAGTGTCCTTTTGTTATATATTTCTAATATGAGGTTTTGGGTGTTATTTTATAGTTTATCAATATTTTGTAAAATTTTAAAATACTGTTTCCCATGTCATAGTCATTATATATGATTTCATATATGTATTTCGTAAATTTAGGTATTTCTTTAAATGAAGAATTGTTAATTACTCTGTAAAGTTAGCCAGTTGTGTTGTGGAAATTTGTATGTTGTTTTTATTCCTTGCATATCTAAAACTTTTAGTTCTTTGATACATTGGAGCCAACAAACAAATCCTTTCTGTTCCCAAGAACTAATAATTTCTCTATATATTTTATGTTGAAAGTTCTTTGTGACTACAAATGGTGTTAAAAGATCAAACCAGATTTTTAAATCTATATTTCCATTAATAATTTTCCCAAATGAGTCAATGTAATAATTAATCATACAAGTTTTAGTGGGTTTAGTTATGTTATATTGCATACTAATACATAACATGTACCATGGAAAATTGCTTTTATCTGTTATTTGAAATTTGTTTTGTAAATTAAATTCATTTATCGATATTACAGTTAGTAATTCTTTCCAATTTGCAGAGTAATTTGGACTTATCCAGTCTGAGATTGTTTTAGATACTGATGCTTTTACATGTGTTTCTGTATCAGGAAAGTTGAATCCTCCCTGTTTCCATGGTCTGATATGCCCCCGAATTTACTATTCCTCCGTGCAGGACTAGCTTAGTCCTGCATGGAGGCTGCTATTTAGGAGCAGGATGGCAGTGTGCCATGCATATTAATGAGGCACGCTGCCTGAGCTCCTAATCTTACACGGAGCAGGTAAGAGTGCAGGGGGCGTGTCTGAGAGCAGAGCTGTCAGAATATACATGCCCCCATAATGAAGAACAGCAGAAAGGGCTAAGAAATGAGAGAGACCACTCATACGTGGCCACATATCCCCACCAACAGTCCCCCAAATGTACAACAGCAAGTATACAGAAATAAAATGAACAAACCCTTTTTTTTTTGTTTAAATTCGATTAAATCTAACCATAGGTGCACAGGTGTGCCCATCGCTTAACTATGGTTAATGCAGCTTAAATGGCTAAAGAAGATAACAAGGAAGATATAGGCAAATGAAGCAGCATAGCAATAGTGTAGTGGACAGAGGATTAGCTTTACGAGCAGGTATTCCCAGTTCGAGTCCCACTGCAGCACATTTTATTTTCCATGGCAAAGCACATTATAACTAATATTTATGTTGCATAACCCACTGAATAACATATAGCAATGAACTGGAGTACTGCATTAAATGCACATGTGAGGTGTCAGTATCATAATGAATAAAACACTAGTAAGAAGGTTTAAGCACCAATAAGCAGTAGTAAGCATATTTAAGCACTAGTAAGTGGGTTTAAGCCCGTTTGCATGGGGGTAAGCAATGCGCAGACAGGTTAAGCAATTTTGAAGCTAACTCTCTGTAAGCATATGTAACCGGAAGTTAGCATTGCTTACCCTCGCGCAAACCCACGCACACCTGCTTACAACTGCTCAAATGTGCCTAAATCACTCTGTATTCAACGTCCCTTGTTCTTCCCATCAACAAAATAAACAGCCTTACAGGTCTTGAACCAAGGACCCTATACACTATAGTCACAGTAGTTAACCACCAAGCCATCACAGAAGCACAGAAGAATGAGGTATCAGCAAACAAGCCTTCTCCATAGAAAATCAAACTGAACCAGTGAAAGGAATCAATACACAGACATATGTGCCTCAACCAACTACATAATATAAATATGTGAACTGGAGTACAGCAGTAAGCCCAGAAGTCAGGTGTAATTGTAATAGAGTGTTGAATTCCCCAATAAAACACAAGGACCCCATACAGTGTACATACACATGAATCATGGATACCAGGCATACATATAAGGTGTAATGAATAAAGAATCAATGCCAAAATGGAAATATAATGCAAAGTCTAATATAAGCAATGCTAAGCATTGCACAGGCCAGCTTAGGAGGTGTCAGCAATGTGTAGGCTAGCCAACTCAGTGTGCATATATCTATATATGTAGATATAGATATAATATATACATGTATATAATATATATATATATATATATATATATATATATATATGTATATATATATATATATATATATATATATATATATATATATATATATATATATATATGTGTGTAAACATATATACATACAAATGCATACATCTATAGATATATATGTCTACATCTATATGTCTACATATATACAGCAAGTTATGTATATGTAAGCAGGTATATGTATCTACATAGGTATATATGGACATACATATGTAGATAACAGTGGGAACATAACATAAACATATATGTCCACATGCATTGTTACTGGGGTTGAAAGGCCCCAAACAATGTACGTCTTGTACGATTAGGTATTCCCCCCACAGTCAAACACATCTGCCCTGCACTACACTGCCAACTGTTGCGGCCCTGATACCCAGGACCTGACACGACATGGGCACAAGATTTTAACAGTACTCCATCCCACCTGTATGATGTCAGGCTGGTATCAGTAACATATCATGCAGTACAGTCTGGCTCCCATAGGGAATGTACAATGTGGTAGCAATCAACATCCCTAGGATACATATACACAGACACATATATGCAGATACAGATATACAGATATATATATATATATATATATATATATATATATATATACATATATATACATAAATATGTAACTACACATACACATGCAGAGATATGTATAGTAAGATACAAATGTAGAAGATGCACACAATATGTAACAGCCACTATTTTTACAGTTACCACCTTACCCACTGGAGACTGTATGAGACACCCATACAAATGACAATCATTGCCTGCAACATATACCCACAGAGAGATCAAAGGATATATAACACCACACACAAGTTTGCATACATGGGAAAGCTGTATTTGTGTACTATTACAGTTGTATATGCCATGTCATATAGCTGTTTAGACACAGACATCCATATAAACTGAGCAATGTAACTGTGAAACAGTTATGCTAATACAGTAGTCTGGAAATGTTAACAAATGTTGCTTTCCAGGCCAAGGCCATCAAGTAGTACAATAGTAAAGACAGACTGGGCCACAGGATACCAAACAATCAACAGTAAGTAATGCAGATGTATAGTTCAGCAGCCTCTATCTACACTCTGTAGACAATCCCTAGGGGGTAAAGACCTCAGTTGACACAATGGGATGTAACTGTTACATAACAAGGGCAAAACCATCACAAACACACTGACAAACAGAACAGTCTGTATGGCAGGTGGCAGTAGGCCTGCATTTACCCAAGGTGGATTGTATGGTAATGTACATCCATATACCTTAAGGCAGCTCACCCCTGAGGGTCTTCAGGATTTTGGGCTTTCAGGATTCTGTAGCACTCCCATATACATATATGTATATATAGATATATGTATATATAGATGTATGTATATGTATATATAGATATATGTATATTTAGCTATATATGTATGCACATCCTATGTGTACAGATATGTCTAGTTATGTTGGTATATATGTAGATATCAATAACTATGTGCATACATATCTATTCTGATATACCTACTACTGTCAATATATATGTAGATATCCATATGTATATGTGCATATGTATGTCTGTCTGTATATGTGCAGACATATATTGCTCTGTATATGTATATATCTGGTGTTTATATGTATATCTATGTACATATACATATCCATCTATGTATGTCGATATGTATATGTGTATGTCTATACAGATATCTGGATAATTATATGTACATATGTCTTCACCATATGTCCTTAACATGGAGTGTAGCACTACCTCAGCCCCTATAGTCCCAACTTCATAGTGCAAGGGGATATCAGGTATGTATAGCAGGTATATTTGTAGACTATTGCTACTGTAATAGGGAGTGTATTCATAGAGATGGTGTGTGTGGGACATCACATCTGCATTTAACATGTGTGCCTTTGGCTACTGACAGACATCCTAAGGGCATCATAGTACAGTACCACTATTAGCACATAATGCTCCTGTGGACTACAGCAAAGATAATGGCCAATACATGTGGACTGTCTGACACACTCTGGATAGTCCAGAGGTATACACATAACCCCTTAGTGCAAGACATGTGGACCAATCCTGACAATGTGGATGTTAACAGCCATGTAGATGGGTATAACACGTAACTACTGACATACATGTTCCCCCATAGGTTGTGCATTCACACATCCCTGTC
The DNA here is from genome assembly GCF_019279795.1 of Protopterus annectens. Classification (NCBI taxonomy): domain Eukaryota; kingdom Metazoa; phylum Chordata; order Ceratodontiformes; family Protopteridae; genus Protopterus; species Protopterus annectens. The sequence continues at coordinate 394,289,804 of NC_056730.1, read as the reverse complement.
TGTCCTGCCACATAATAACCACTGGTACAGAGGTGCCATGGCCACATACTACCCACTAGATATTGACATACATCTGTACAGCATCCCACTGCTCTGTCTGACATACATAACTGTTACGGTGGCCCAGCAGCAGTACATCTGGCAAGTATCTGGACATTACATCTCACTGGGTAAGTACACTAAGCTGCTAGGCATGTAACAAAGCACTGTGTAGACTACAGGCAGACTGGCTCAACACTGGCCTACATTTCCTATGGAGGAATGCACTTGTACCTGCATACATAGCAGGGTCTACAGGCATGCCACAGCACAGAGTAACATACACCTGTGTGAAAGTGCATAACCACAACCAATGTGAACACAGCCACAGTCACATATGATATGCTAGCGTAATATTACAGTATATGGACTATCTGTTCAACACCATCCTCATATGTGCCACTCGCATACTAACCCTACATATACTGGGCCACTACACAGAGTGGTCCAATGCTTGTCTGTGGTATGGTACATGTGCGTGTATGGCCCTACAAACATGTAAGCAGTTAGGGTAACATACAGTGCAGCAGCATGTAACCTCAGAACAGGACCAAGAACAATGACATCTACCACAGTCTGTACACAGGCCAAGATACATATTAACAATACACACACTGCCGACAATCACCATACATACACAGACCTCAGTACTGTACACACAGCCATAGAATGTCCAGGTTATGTCTTCAAATATAACCCCTACTATACATAACATGTGTAGCAGTCTGATATCTCAATGGCTTGTTATCAGATATGATGTGACTAATTATGGTGCACATTACATATGCACCCTTTACTGCATGACATATGTATAAAGGTTGACATGGTTGTGGCTGGAGGCACATACACAGGGCCAGTATTGACATGTTGCTGTGATAACCTCATACATTTACTGTTGTGATAACCTCATACATTTACTGTTGTAACAGGATTTGTTGCAACATATCTCCTATGAGGGATATGAAGTCAGTAACTTTCACGGCTGTCACCATCTAGAGACTGCAATCCTCACACTACCTTCTGCAGTTCACAGATAGGTACTATGTGGGTAACACCTGATACAAAAAGCACCAGACACTGGCCAGTCTGCAGATGACCCTACAGATGGGTGTTTCCTCATAAACATAGCACTGACAAGGCAGGTATTAAAACATGGGTTCAGGCACCTAGGCAGTGTGACACCCCTCTGTGAGACAGCTGGATGTGGACACATGGCAGTTTGGCAGTTTAGCTGCAGTGACAAATGCCTGCAGACAATTCCCTGTAGGAATAGAGGAACCCCCTGCATCCTAACCACTGGTGGGAGACACAAACCCCCTTAGTGATACACTCTACACCCCCCTAGAAACCACCATGTGCAACTGTCAGTGGAACATGTGCCTGGCATAGGATGCCAAGTGGGCATGAAAGTGGTAGTGTGAAACCTGTGTGCTGTGGGCAAAGCCTTTATTAACACAATATGTAAAGTGATGTGTGCAGTGCTTGGTGCATACTAAACCCAGATATAATCAGAACTTATAGAAATGTGCCACAGAATGGAGAAACGGAGAATATCCTGCACATCACTGTAGTCACACTTATGTTGCAAGATGTGCTTTAGACGATGCTCCCTTACAACAATAGCCTTCCTACGTGGTGTCACAGGCATCCCCCTCAAAAGAGACTCCCGTCGGGTATCTGTCAGGTTCTGTTCCTGTTGCAGAACAGACAGAAGGTTGGATAGCTGCACAGTAGGGCATCCCAGTAACACATTCAGCCGACAATGCCATGCTTATATCTGGTTATTAGTCCGCGGGAAGTCCATGTCAGAGACATCACACACATTTCAAAACCTCAAAGGGTAGGACGATGGTAGTCGTTGCTGTGCAGAGCTGCGGGATGCATACTTGTGTGGTCAGCCTCGCACATAATGATGATCCAGAAATAAGCCAATAGGCTGTGCACAGTCTGGTAAAGTAGCCATGATGTCCAGAAATGCAGGGACAACATCTTCCACCGGTAAAAATGCCAATGCAATTAGCTTGCAGATGGCAATTGAGAAAGCAGTGTCTGTACCATAGAGGACCACAAGGTGGTGATGCTGGATCTGTCACCAAATGATCTGTGTGAAATGCAAAAGGCACCCCTTCAGAATACTCTTGGGGAATGCCTTACAGCTGGTACAGATCGCTGCCTTCTCAAAATCAGCCATAATATACTGTGGAGCCAAGGTGCATCCCTGTTCTGCAGCCATACCCTTCAGTATCTCCCACATACTGTTGTATGCAGACTCTGACTTCCTTGTCATAAGACAGTACACCAGGGGGACAATCTTTGTTGAGGTGGGGGTGCCAATACATCCATGTAATGTATACAGCTGGCGACATATATCAGCCCGTGTAGGGAAGGTGCCATCCCCAAGAATAATGTCAGATCTGCACAGATCAGTCAGATTCTGTGATGTTGTAAGTAGAACCAAGAAATCAGTCCCATCCATATCAGACCTTCTACAGAGGATAAAGCTGCCACTATGGAGTGGATACTGGCTGGCATCAATATCCGTGAGTGTTACTGGAGGTGTGGTCATGGATGCCCGTGCCCTCTGCCATACCCCGCTTATACTACGACGGAGGGTGGCACGGCAAGGCATCTCTTGTAGTACATTGTCATCCGCTGTGCCTAGGACACTCTGCATTACCAGGCTTGGCAAGTCATTGCCGGTTACTGCCCTCTGCCACAGTTCTGCTCACAGTGTAGCCACTTGGGCTATTGTTCTATCTGGGCCATGCTGATGTGGCAGTGATTTAAGCAGTTCTTCCCCCTCATCATGACGAACAGTGATGGCACAACCTCTGCAGGCCTGTACTCTCCACTTGATACATGCACACCTGACTATTTCTACATTTCTACATTTGCTTCACGCTCCAAATGGTAGAGGTATCCCTCCACTACCAGCATTGGTTTGCCCCATTGGCTGGGCACTGTGCTGTATCTGTTGCCAAGCTGACCAGGGCTATACAGGTACATAGATTCCATCATGGTAATGCCACTTGTTGATACCCTCTCAGTATCCATCATGGCCAGTGTAGCTGGGAACAGGATGTAGACACGTCACTGGTACAAGTCACTATCGGATGTTAGAATAGTTGCTGTACACTGCCTTGTGTTGTACCCTGTGAAGTAGTGCTGCCTGCCACAGTTCCCTGTGCAGCTGTCTGTACTCCACCTTGCTCTGACTACCCATTCTGCTAGGGTTTCACTATGTGCAGTTCACACAACCATGGGGCTGACAAGTGCTTGTAGTCTGGTAGGCATCTACATGGCTTGCTTGCAACACCATTTCTATGTGTACTGAACAGGTCCCCTTAAACTCCCAGCTGTTGCTGCTGGCCAATCAGGGTGTTAGGCCTAGTCTCAGCTTCAGTGACAGAGGTTACATAGGGAGGTTATTCTGTGTTGCACCCTTGTCTGCCTACATGGGCCTGAATACTTGTGTACCCCAGCCCCAGTGAACAATGGATGGGTTTGGCAGCCCCTGCAATACACACATGTTGCTGTGGACTAGGTGGAGGGTTGCTACCCCTGCGTGACAGTGTTCCCCTACTAGAATGTTTATTCCCTGCTATTGGCTTGGTAGTCTGTGCTTGCCTGAGTTGCCATGTTCCCACCTGCCATTGCACTAGGGGGGTTCTGGCAGGACAGTTTCTGTCTGTTACAGGCATGCCTCTCCATCACTATGGGTTGGGCATGAAATGGAACCATTCACAACAGTGGTACCCACAGAAACACTGTGTCTATCATGCTGTGACATGCATGGTTGGTGTTACACCAACAGGTCTTGCAGTAGCATGTACTTTCTGAGGGGTATGAAGTCTGAAACTCATCTGTCTGTTCCACTACACTGCTGGATGTCCACATATGTGTGGTATTTAGGCTACATATTCTGCACAGCTCAAGGCTGTCTGTGCTGTTAAATAATGATAGACTATATTGGCAGGAACTTGATGTCTGGAAGATGAGCATGTACATACGCTCTGCTACAGCTGCAGCTACTATGGATTGTACTACTTGCTTCATGGGAATGTTTAGTGTGCAGGTTTGGGAGGAGTTGCAGAGATCTACAGGTATGTTGCTTTTGGGTTCAGGCACCTAGGCGGTGCGACACCCCCCTGTGAGACAGCTGGATGTGGACACATGGCAGTTTGGCAGTTTAGCTGCAGTGTCAAATGCCTGCAGACAATTCCCTGTGGGAATAGAAGAACCCCCTGCACCCTAACCACAGGTGGGAGACACAAACCCCCTTAGTGATACACTCTACACCCCCCTAGAAACCACCATGTGCAACTGTCAGTGGAACATGTGCCTGGCATAGGATGCCAAGTGGGCATGAAAGTGGTAGTGTGAAACCTGTGTACTGTGGGCAAAGCCTTTACTAACACAATATGTAAAGTGATGTGTGCAGTGCTTGGTGCATACTAAACCCAGCTATAATCACAACTTATTGAAATGTGCCATAGCACGGAGAAAATCCTGCACATCACTGTAGTCATACTTATGTTGCAAGATGTGCTTTAGATGATGCTCCCTTACAACAATAACCTTCCTACATGGTGTCACAGGCATCCCCCTCAAAAGAGACTCCCATCGGGTATCTGTCAGGTTCTGTTCCTGTTGCAGGACAGACAGAAAGTTGGATAGCTGCACAGTAGGGTGTCCCAGTAACACCTTCAGCCGATGATGCCATGCCTCTACCTGGTTATTTGTCCACGGGAAGTCCATGCCAGAGACATCACACATATTCCAAAACCTCAAAGGGTAGGACGATGGCAGTCATTGCTGTGCAGAGCAGCGGGATGCATACTTACGTGGTCAGCCTCGCACATAATGATGATCCAGAAATACGCCAATAGGTTGTGCACAGTCTGGTAAAGTAGCCACGATGTCCAGAAATGCAGGGACAACATCTTCCACTGGTAAAAATGCCAATGCAATTAGCTTGCAGATGGCAATTGAGAAAGCAGTGTCTGTACCATAGAGGGCCTCAAGGTGGTGATGCTGGATCTCTCGCCAAATGATCTGTGTGAAATGGAAAAGGCACCCCTTCAGAATACTCCTGGGGAATGCCTTACGGCTGGCACATATCGCTGCCTTCTCAAAATCAGTCATAATATACTGTGGAGCCAAGGTACATCCCTGTTCTGTGGCCATACCCTTCAGTATCTCCCACATACTGTTGCAGGTAGACTCTGACTTCCTTGTCATAAGACAGTACACCATGGGGACCATCCTTGTTGAGGTGGGGGTGCCAATACATCCATGTAATGTATACAGCTGGCGACATACATCAGCCCATGTAGGGAAGGTGCCATCCCCAAGAATAATGTCAGATCTGCACAGATCAGTCAGATTCTGTGACGTTGTAAGTAGAACCAAGGAATCAGTCCCATCCATATCAGACCTTCTACAGAGGATACTGGCTGGCATCAATATCCGTGAGTGTTACTGGAGGTGTGGTCATGGATGCCCGTGCCCTCTGCTGTACCCTGGTTATACTACGACGGAGGGTGGCACACCAAGGCATCTCTTGTAGTACATTGTCATCCGCTGTGCCTAGGACACTGCATTACCAGGCTTGGCAAGTCATTGCCGGTTACTGCCCTCTGTCACAGTTCTGCTCGCAGTGTAGTCACTTGGGCTATTGTTGCATCTGGGCCGTGCTGGTGTGGCAGTGATTTAAGCAGTTCTTCCCCCTCATCCTGATGAACAGTGATGGCACGACCTCTGCAGGCCTGTACTCTCCGCTCAATACATGCCCAGTACCATTTAGGTGATGCTTCACACTCCAAATGGTAGAGGTATCCCTCTACTACCAGCATTGGTTTGCCCCGTTGGCTGGGCACTGTGCTGTATCTGTTGCCAAGCTGACCAGGGCTATACAGGTACATAGATTCCATCATGGTAATGCCACTTGTTGATGGCCTCTCAGTATCCATCATGGCCAGTGTAGCTGGGAACAGGATGTAGACACGTCACTGGTACAAGTCACTATCGGATGTTAGAATAGTTGCTGTACACTGCCTTGTGTTGTACCCTGTGAAGTAGTGCTGCCTGCCACAGTTCCCTGTGCAGCTGTCTGTACTCCACCTTGCTCTGACTACCCATTCTGCTAGGGTTTCACTATGTGCAGTTCACACAACCATGGGGATGACAAGTGCTTGTAGTCTGGTAGGCATCTACATGGCTTGCTTGCAACACCATTTCTATATGTACTGAACAGGTCCCCTTAAACTCCCAGCTGTTTCTGCTGGCCAATCAGGGTGTTAGGCCTAGTCTCAGCTTCAGTGACAGAGGTTACATAGGGAGGTTATTCTGTGTTGCACCCTTGTCTGCCTACATGGGCCTGAATACTTGTGTACCCCAGCCCCAGTGAACAATGGATGGGTTTGGCAGCCCCTGCAATACACACATGTTGCTGTGGACTAGGTGGAGGGTTGCTACCCCTGCGTGACAGTGTTCCCCTACTAGAATGTTTATTCCCTGCTGTTGGCTTGGTAGTCTGTGCTTGCCTGAGTTGCCATGTTCCCACCTGCCATTGCACTAGGGGGGTTCTGGCAGGACAGTTTCTGTCTGTTACAGGCATGCCTCTCCATCACTATGGGTTGGGCATGAAATGGAACCATTCACAACAGTGGTACCCACAGAAACACTGTGTCTATCATGCTGTGACATGCATGGTTGGTGTTACACCAACAGGTCTTGCAGTAGCATGTACTTTCTGAGGGGTATGAAGTCTGAAACTCATATGTCTGTTCCACTACACTGCTGGATGTCCACATATGTGTGGTATTTAGGCTACACATATTCTGCACAGCTCAAGGCTGTCTGTGCTGTTAAATAATGATAGACTATATTGGCAGGAACTTGATGTCTGGAAGATGAGCATGTACATACGCTCTGCTACAGCTGCAGCTACTATGGATTGTACTACTTGCTTCATGGGAATGTTTAGTGTGCAGGTTTGGGAGGAGTTGCAGAGATCTACAGGTATGTTGCTTTTGGGTTCAGGCACCTAGGCGGTGCGACACCCCCCTGTGAGACAGCTGGATGTGGACACATGGCAGTTTGGCAGTTTAGCTGCAGTGTCAAATGCCTGCAGACAATTCCCTGTGGGAATAGAAGAACCCCCTGCACCCTAACCACAGGTGGGAGACACAAACCCCCTTAGTGATACACTCTACACCCGCCTAGAAACCACCATGTGCAACTGTCAGTGGAACATGTGCCTGGCATAGGATGCCAAGTGGGCATGAAAGTGGTAGTGTGAAACCTGTGTACTGTGGGCAAAGCCTTTACTAACACAATATGTAAAGTGATGTGTGCAGTGCTTGGTGCATACTAAACCCAGCTATAATCACAACTTATTGAAATGTGCCATAGCACGGAGAAAATCCTGCACATCACTGTAGTCATACTTATGTTGCAAGATGTGCTTTAGATGATGCTCCCTTACAACAATAACCTTCCTACATGGTGTCACAGGCATCCCCCTCAAAAGAGACTCCCATCGGGTATCTGTCAGGTTCTGTTCCTGTTGCAGAACAGACAGAAAGTTGGATAGCTGCACAGTAGGGTGTCCCAGTAACACCTTCAGCCGATGATGCCATGCCTCTACCTGGTTATTTGTCCACGGGAAGTCCATGCCAGAGACATCACACATATTCCAAAACCTCAAAGGGTAGGACGATGGCAGTCATTGCTGTGCAGAGCAGCGGGATGCATACTTACGTGGTCAGCCTCGCACATAATGATGATCCAGAAATACGCCAATAGGTTGTGCACAGTCTGGTAAAGTAGCCACGATGTCCAGAAATGCAGGGACAACATCTTCCACTGGTAAAAATGCCAACGCAATTAGCTTGCAGATGGCAATTGAGAAAGCAGTGTCCGTACCATAGAGGGCCTCAAGGTGGTGATGCTGGATCTCTCACCAAATGATCTGTGTGAAATGGAAAAGGCACCCCTTCAGAATACTCCTGGGGAATGCCTTACGGCTGGCACATATCGCTGCCTTCTCAAAATCAGTCATAATATACTGTGGAGCCAAGGTACATCCCTGTTCTGTGGCCATACCCTTCAGTATCTCCCACATACTGTTGCAGGTAGACTCTGACTTCCTTGTCATAAGACAGTACACCATGGGGACCATCCTTGTTGAGGTGGGGGTGCCAATACATCCATGTAATGTATACAGCTGGCGACATATATCAGCCCATGTAGGGAAGGTGCCATCCCCAAGAATAATGTCAGATCTGCACAGATCAGTCAGATTCTGTGACGTTGTAAGTAGAACCAAAGAATCAGTCCCATCCATATCAGACCTTCTACAGAGGATACTGGCTGGCATCAATATCCATGAGTGTTACTGGAGGTGTGGTCATGGATGCCCGTGCCCTCTGCTGTACCCTGGTTATACTACGATGGAGGGTGGCACACCAAGGCATCTCTTGTAGTACATTGTCATCCGCTGTGCCTAGGACACTGCATTACCAGGCTTGGCAAGTCATTGCCGGTTACTGCCCTCTGTCACAGTTCTGCTCGCAGTGTAGTCACTTGGGCTATTGTTGCATCTGGGCCGTGCTGGTGTGGCAGTGATTTAAGCAGTTCTTCCCCCTCATCCTGATGAACAGTGATGGCACAACCTCTGCAGGCCTGTACTCTCCACTCAATACATGCCCAGTACCATTTAGGTGATGCTTCACACTCCAAATGGTAGAGGTATCCCTCTACTACCAGCATTGGTTTGCCCCGTTGGCTGGGCACTGTGCTGTATCTGTTGCCAAGCTGACCAGGGCTATACAGGTACATAGATTCCATCATGGTAATGCCACTTGTTGATGGCCTCTCAGTATCCATCATGGCCAGTGTAGCTGGGAACAGGATGTAGACACGTCACTGGTACAAGTCACTATCGGATGTTAGAATAGTTGCTGTACACCACCTTGTGTTGTACCCTGTGAAGTAGCTCTGCCTGCCACAGTTCCATTTGCAGCTGTCTGTACTCCACCTTGCTCTGAGTACCCGTTCTGCTAGGGTTTCACTATGTGCAGTTCACACAGCCATGGGGCTGACAAGTGCTTGTAGTCTGGTAGGCATCTACATGGCTTGCTTGCAACACAATTTCTATATGTACTGAACAGGTCCCCTTAAACTCCCAGCTGTTGCTGCCGGCCAATCAGGGTGTGGGGCCTAGTCTCAGTTTCAGTGACAGAGGTTACATAGGGAGGTTGTTCTGTGTTGCATCCTTGTCTGCCTAAATGGGCCTGCATTCTTGTGTACCCCAGCCCCAGCGAACAATGGATGGGTTTGACAGCCCCTGCAATACACACATGCTGCTGTGGACTAGGTGGAGGGTTGCTACCCCTGCGTGACATTGTTCCCCTACTAGAATATTTATTCTCTGCTGTTGGCTTGGTAGTCTGTGCTTGCCTGAGTTGCCATGTTCCCACCTGCCATTGCACTAGGGGGGCTCTGGCAGGACAGTTGCTGTCTGTTGCAGGCATGCCTCTCCATCACTATGGGGTGGGCATGAAATGGAACCATTCACAACAATGGTACCCACAGAGACACTGTGTCTATCATGCTGTGACATGCATGGTTGGTGTTACACCAACAGGTCTTGCAGTAGCATGTACTTTCTGAGGGGTATGAAGTCTGAAACTCATCTGTCTGTTCCACTACACTGCTGGATGTCCACATATGTGTGGTATTTAGGCTACACATATTCTGCACAGCTCAAGGCTGTCTGTGCTGTTATATAATGGTAGACTGTATTGGCAGGGACTTGCTGTCTGGAAGATGCGCATGTACATATGCTCTGCTGCAGCTGCAGCTACTATGGATTGTACTACTTGCTTCATGGGAATGTTTAGTGTGCGGGTTTGAGAGGAGTTGCAGAGATCTACAGGTATGTTGCTTTTATTTTCATGTTGACTGTATTTTTGTGTTTTGTGTGGACATTTGGAGTGGTTGGGTATGATACTTTTATTTGCGATCATTTGGCTTTACCTGTTGTTGGCTTTGTACGGCTGTTTACCTGTCGGTTTGCAGCCCGCGTAGCTGCTTTAGGGGTTGTCTCCATTTGTTTGTTTTCCCACCAACGTGGGTTCCAACGGCATATCTCCCTTTAAGCCACACCGCTCTACGGTCTAGCGGTGCTGCGGCCTTCTAGTTTCGGCGTTGTAGCTCGCTGGCATTCGTCTCATGATTTACACGCCAGAACCCTTAAAATGTGTAAGATAGCCATATCCACACACACCCTGTTAAACCAACATTACTCCAAATGCAGTATAGCAGCACTTACAGTCTGTAGTCATGTCAGGCACATCCCCCTCCTGTATGTTGGCCTGTTTCCACAGTGTATGTTGTTAGAGGTAAATCCCTAATCCATCTGAGATGCTGTTTGCCAAACAACAGATCGAGTTCCTGCTCACAGTGAATGAAAGGCCCAACACCAATATGATGTTCCAAGATATTGAAGTGTGTTTCCATGCAATTGGCTATGGAAATTTTACCAAAACTGTTCCACATGCAATCAGCTAGAGGAGGGCTACAATTCATGCAGAGGCTTTCAGCTGATCATGAGCATCACTTAAAATACACATGCTGCTGCCTAAGCAAAGCAGGTGTAAGTCTTCACATCCACCAGAGAGGGAGTGAGAGAGGCAGACAGAGGCAAAGAAAAGCCAGGGAGGAGTGGGAGAGCAAAACTTAAGCATGTTTGTTTGTGTCACATACTTACCAGTACAGGGTATCAACCCCCTGATGACTATATAGTGCTATCAGATGTTCGTGCAGCAATTGGATGCGCCACATAGGTTACATGTTGAGGAGCCCTCACAATGTATATGTGATGGTGAGTCACATCTGCAACAGGGATATGGTAGCTATGCGGTAGGTGTAGTACACATGCCTGTCCGCATGAACAGGTGTCAGCATCAACACAGCCACACTCTCACAGGGCCACATACACATTGATACACTTGGCAGGGCTAGGAATACAACTCATCATTAATGGGATTGCTGCAACACAGTACTGTGCAGGTATCACATGCACCACAGGGGTCATATGAAGGTTATATGTGCAAAGGGTATGTGGAGGTGTCTGGCATCAGACAGCATGCTTCAGTATGCCAGTGGGGGTTGTAGTGAGTGTGAATGTGGTCATACGCATCATACAACACACACAAAGATATGGGTGCCAGTACTGACATGCATGGGTGCACTGCTTCACGGGTGCGTTGTGGTCGATGGTGCCAGATGACTATACAAGGCTAGGTGATGGGTATACCTTGGCATCAGGTCACATGACAATGGTCTGCATTGTGGCTCAGGGGTGTAGTGTCTGGAGTTGCCCACACAGGTGGGTATTGTATTCACCATCCAGTCTCCTGGGTGACTATTGCGTGTGGCCAATGCTGTGCATTGCTTGCCATGTATGTGTCCCTTAAACCATGATATGGACAGTGTCTGGGATGTGCACACCTCCCACATGCATGTATACAAGGGTTGCTAATGTTGTTCAGCTGGCATTGGTGTCACATTAGGGGTACGGATCTGCACTCCAGCCTCTCAGCTATTTCACATCTGTTATCCCTGTACGGTGGACATTGTGATATATAGTTGGACCACCATATAAAAAGTTTGCAAAACCCACTCCACATTGAGTCTAGTTGTTACACACTCAAAACCACCTCCACATAGGATATGAATGACAAACACAGACATGCACACACACGCACACACACACACACACACACACACACACACACACACATGCACTTGTCATATCCGGGATTAGAACTCCTACCTAACAAGTATATTACACTACAGCACTATGCAGTTATAGCACGCGCCACAGAGATTACTGGAGTACTCCTTCCCCAAAGGTGTATTTCACAGTGAATGACATCAGCAGAATTGCCAAAGTAGGGCATTTGAATTGTAGTGCGTTTGACTAGCCTAAAAAGCATAAATCTCTACACAGACAGATACACACACACACACACACACACGCTCACATATGCACGCACACATATGCATGCACACACATGCACACACACACACACACACACACATGCAAGCACACGCACACACACGCACATACACACATACACACACACACACACACACACACACACACACACACACACACACACTTGCCAAGTCTGGGATTAGAACTCCTACCTATCTATTTTATCACACTACAGCAGTATGCAGTTATGGGACATGCTATGCAGATTACTGAGCTACAACCTTCCCAGAGGTGTATTTCTAGGTGGATGACATCAGCAGCCTTACCAAAGTAGGGCATTTGAATTGTAGGGAGTGTGACTACCCTAAAAAGCATTGCTCCCTACACAGACAGACACACACACACACACACACACACACACACACACACACACACACACACACACACACACACACAGAGCTGCCATGTCTGGGATTGGAACTCCTACCTGACTAGTTTATCACACTACAGTAGTACACAGTTATAGGTCACGCCATGGAGATTATTGGGCTACAACTTTCCCAAAGGTGTATTTCATAGTGGATGACCTCAGCAGGCTTGTCATAGTAGGGCTATGGGGAGGGCAGTGTGTGTGCATTGGCCATAACCCATTCATCTAGAGGTTGACACAACACATGTGAGCACATGCAGGGTCATATTCCACAGGTACATGTATACAGCTACTAGACGACTACTTCCTTGTACAGTCATGTTGCACAGCTAGCACTTGCACCACATAGTCTTTAATGCTGACAGATACCTGTGGCTAGTATCTACAGTGAGTGACATCTGAACCTCATGTGGTTGTGGCCCTTTGGATGTGTGCTGGGTGGGACAGGCCTGGATGGCTCCTTGTCACAGTCATCCTCTTCCGCACATATATGTGCGTCTACCTTTGCCTTACTATAGTGTGTTGTCCTTAGATATATGTCTGTATTCCTATCCACTGTGTGTGCAAAGCATGAGTGGTGCATACTGAAGAGTGTCTGCACTAACATCTGTGACTGCCAGATATGTCTGGTCCACTGGTGTTTGCAGACATGGCCTTCATTTGTTTAAGTGTGTGAGCATGCCCAGTATGCCCGTCTGTATTGAATGTGTGGATCAAGTCCAGGTAGTTTGTACTGCAGTGCAGACCTTTGTGTTGTACACCTACAGGTAGCATACTGTTTCTGCAGGGCATCCGTCGATCATTTGGCAATATGGGGACAAATTGTGCAAGGGATAGTGTGTACTGTATGTAATTGTGTCTGTGCTGCTTCATCTGCATGGTACTGCTGTTAGCAGAGATATTCAGATGTGTACTGTTATACACAGTGTTGTTTTCTGTCCTCATGTACTTTCAGGTGGACATTCTTGCTCACATTGATATCTTGGGGGACAAGGCTGACTGCAGCCGTGTCTGGTATTGTGGGGAGACACCTATGTATTCATGGTAAGTTATGCCATTCTGGAGGGCAGCTGCAGACACTTGGTGCTGGGTTTGTGTAAATGGTTCATCACCTTGGTACAGTGCTGGCAGAGGATCCCATACTTGTACACCCATCAACATGTCAGTATGGGCTTATCTTGCTGTGGCAATGCCTCAAAGCTGTACAGATTTGCACAGGTTAGCCAGGGGCAGGGGCCATGGGTCAGGGCATTTAACCTATTGTGGTGTACGGGCAGGTGTGTAGCCACCCATGTATGTGTTTGCAGCCAGGGATAGTGTGTACACACAGCTTGGTGTTGGACCCTGCACATTCCAGGCTGCCCATGCTCCCACCCCCTCTCTTTTATTCTAACCTCTTCCATACATTATGCATACATTCTCTGATACTTTCCCTAAGGGTATCACCCCATCACAGGTGTGTGTTAGTGTTGGTCTACAGTTCATGCAGTGGGACATGGTGGACATGTTACTGTGGTTTATCCACATGGCCTTGCACATGGCTTATGTTGAGTGTGTTATGTTGTTATTTGGGTGTCCATGACATAACATGCATTGGCAGTATGTGTGAGACACAGGCCTTTGACAGATGCCTGTGGGGCATTAGGCATTGCTGCATGACAGATGTGGCAGGTTGTTGCATTCTGTCAGTCCTACAGTCCCAGACCACCATACAGTATATTCCCCTGGGGTGACAGGGTAGGTGTGATAGGTGTTCATGCCAATAACTCCTAACAGTCTTGCTCAGGTGGTGTGGATGTTGGCAGGGTGCTACCTACAGCTAGGGACACACCTACATGGGACACCTGCATTGCATGCTGCACTCTTCCATTACTGCCATATACAGGTGGGGGTCTTACTGTACCCATTCCCCACATCAGGGATATGACCAGAGAGGTGACTGTGGGTGGTGTTTGCATGAGGTGGGTGCAAGTGTGCTATGAACACTACTTGCATCTGACACACAGATATGCATTGGGCATTCCAGTTATGCTTGCATGTACAGGTACATCAGCTGTTTCCCAATATATCAGTCCTACCTCCTTTGTGATCTGTGAGTGTTTGGGCAGACAACACCAGTAACCCCTACTACAGGACCTGATAATGTGATGTATACCTGTATGTACTTTTCCAAGGGTGAGTCCATTTCACAGTAACACAATATATACTGCATATCTCGGGTACATTCCCCTGTGTACTGCTTGTATATCTAGCCCAACAGCCATGCCATGTCAGTCTTTTAGATGGTGACACATATTACCACCATACATTTGCAATAGCTTACTGCTAGGTTGTGTTATACTGATGGGTATTGTGTATGGCACTGCAGTTGTGAGGACTTGTCCCTGTCATCAGCGGTAGTGGGCAATGGCCACCAGGCTTACCACAACTTGCATACATACCGACCACTCTCACACGATATGAGACACACACACCAACCTAACACACACATACCTGTATATTGTGCAGATGCTACAACCTATCCTGCTACCTTGGCCACCTCTGTGCATCTGTGCTCCACTAGTATTATACCTATACATACATGTTACTACATTTCTACATAGGGTTGTGGGGGGGCACACCTGACTGTTACGACGTGTGTACATCAGATTGGGGGGGCACACCAGACCATTACTACATAATTAAGTAGGGTTGGCGGGAGCACAGCTGTTTCTGCATTCCTACACAGGATTGGGGGGGCACACCTGACTATTTCTACATTTCTACACAGGATTGTGGAGGCACACCTGACTATTTCTACATTTCTACACAGGATTGGGGGGCACACCTGACTGTTTCTGCATTCCTACACAGGATTGGGGGGGCACACTTGACTATTTCTACATTTCTACACAGGACTGGGGGGCACACCTGGCTATTTCTACATTTGTACACAGGATTGAGGGGGGCACACCTGACTGTTACTACATTTCTACGTAGGATGGGGGGCACACCTGACACTTGTACACATTTACTATGACTGTACTGGTATGTCAGGTACTCCACTTCATTCTGTCTTCTAACCTATCATGCTGACTAGAGGCATATCAGTGTACTACAGATCTTAGCTTTGATTGACCTACATATTAGTTTCTAACTTCCTACCCTTCAGAACTAATGTCCCACTGCCTGACCTGCTGTAGTCTGTCTGTGTAGGCCTGGGGGGTGGGGGTTACCCATAGGCATCATTCAGAGGCCATTATACAGCCTTTGTATGTGTTTGTCTACACCTGTCCTGCTGGCTGTAAATGTTGTTGGGTATGTGAACCCCCCTGACTGGCATGTGTGAGTCAGTTACTTGGAGGGTGTCCCAGTAATGAGGGTGGTGCTGCAGGGCTGCCTATGTCAGATCACATAGAACACTCCCTACACATGTTTGAGCACAGGTAGTGTTATGTTTGGCATCCATTTTACTGTATGTGAGAGTCAGAGAGAGGTGATATTCCCTGGGTCCCTCCTGTGCCAGTGTATGTGCTATGTGTTACCTCTTTGCCACGGCCAGGGCATACTGGGCATGCCTCCTTCTGCTTACTGGGGCAGACTTAGGTTTTTCCTCCTCCAAGTCACTCTGTGCTTGTGCAGGCAATGGTGGGGGGCTGTGTGGCCCTGTCCCATGCTATTCCTGCTGCAGCTGTTTCCACAGGATCATATTGTGTAGCATGGCACATACGATGACAATTTGGGTACATGCAGCTGGTGGGTACTGCAAGGCTCCACTGGATGTGTCCAGGCACCAGAACTGTGACTTGAGCATCCCAAACACATGCTCTACTCTAATTCTGGTATGTGCATGTGCCTCATTATGGAGTTCTTCTTCGGGTGTGTGTGCATTTCTGATGGGTGTCATCAGCCATGTCTCCAGTGTGTTTCCAGCATCCCCCACTAGGTGACTGTGAGGGATGTCCCCACTGGCAAATCTCTGTAACAGCTGTGTCAGATGCCAGATGTGGGAATCATGATAGCTTCCAGGGCAGCCAGCACACACATTCATTATTATGCCATGGGCATCGCACACGACCTAGCAGTTGATGGAGGGGAAGCCCTTGCAGTTGATGTAGACCCTACCCCGCTCACCAGGTGGTGCTTTGATGCATATGTGCATGCAGTCTATAGCACCCACTACCTAAGGGTATTCTGCTATTTGGTGGAACAGTTGCATATTGCTGGCCAATGCCTCACATGTGTTGGGGAAATATACATGCTCAACTAACATGTGCTGACATGGCAACCAGGAACTGGTGGAGTACCCTGGATGCTGATGCCTGTGACATCCCCATCATATCCCCAGTTGGCTTTTGGAAGGTACCTGTAGCTAGTATTCTTAGGCTTACACATACCTTGGTATCCAGTAGGATGGGTTAACCTCTTTTAGTTCTGTGTGTCAGGCATGGCCGGCACAGCTCAACAATTTGCTGTAGGAGGTCCCTGTCCACCCTATACTGCTCCACTATCTCCAGCTCATGCAGCCCTGGTAGGTTTACCCTGGGTCTGTACACTCTTCTCCATCTCCTCACTGCGGGTTGGTCGACAGCATTCATATTCTCACCACCCTCAGCCTCTTCCACAAGTTGTTGTATGATAGCTATTGCAGCCCCTATCATTGTGTTGTTTTGCTTGTTAAAAGTTCCCTGCTTGTATACACCGGTGGTGTAGAGTGTGGGAAAAACCAGAGGGGAAGGTGTCTGCATAGTTTATAGTAGTATTCTGGGCTGGGCTGGGCTGGTCTGCTGCCTGTGTAATTGGCTGATTCTGATACATTTCACCTGCTAGCTAAGCTAGTTCTCCTAGATTACCTTCCCAATGCTATTTTCCCTTCCCATTGACTTCCTGCTTAAGCCCGGGAGTGCAACGCGCAAACAGAGTGCTCATATGTGCACAGAGCTGCTCTTTCCTGGTTTAACTTTTTTTTTCCTTTAAAACACGGTGCGCAGTGCATACACCCACTTAGGCAATGTAAAGAGTGCTAGGTAGACTCAAACACACCCCCTTGCTTAGCTGTGCTTAGCTAGGAGCAAACCAGAGCCACACGGCTCTAATCCACTTACAGTATGCCTGACGCACACCCCTATGATGTCAGCTAACTGCTAGGCTTGCACCAGGCTATTCCTGCTCTTACACTGTTGGGACCTGACTAGCATGTGGGGGAAACTGGGATTCACTATCATCCCCTCATTTGCATAGGATTGCCTGCTAATGCATAGTTATATAATCTACAAAAGTGCCTTACAGAAACAGATGCTTGGTGCCAGAGCCATGGGCTCAAGCTCAATGCCAAGAAATGTATAGTTATCCCCTTTGGGAAAAAACATGTATCGTGAATTACCATATAGGTGGCAGTACACTAAACACCGAAAGTTTGATAAGAGACTTAGGGACACAGGTGGACAGTGGTCTCACCTTCGATAACCACATCAGTCAGGAAATCCTTCTATGTGGCACATCTCATCACTAAGGGCTTTTCATCCAGAAAAAAGGAGGTCATTGTCCCACTGTACTCATCCCTCATTAGACCCATTATAGAATACAATGCCCCGTTTGGTATGTACCTCTCAAGACATCTGCAACAACTGGAAAGGCCACAGAAATACCTCACTAAAAGAATCACAGGTCTAAAGCAGATGCCATATGCTGACCGCCTTAAAAAACTCCAGCTATACTCTGTCGCATATCGTCTACTCAGAGGCGATCTTTGCTTAACATACAAGGCCATGTCAAACCCAGAGCTGTTGGACATGCTACACTTAAAGAAATCCCAATCCCTCAGAGCCACACGCTCCAGGGATCTAAACCTTGTCATCACAATAAACAAAACATGCTGGAGGGATAGGTTCCTGACCCAGAGCCTCCCCAGACTCTGGAATAGATTTGCCCATACATGTCAAGCAGAGTGCCTCTTTGGTCCTCTTCAAAAGGAACCTTGATGATTGGATGGGAGAAAGGAAATTCACCCAGGGGATCACGTCAGTCACCCTGCTAGACAGGGGTCCAGGGAAGTAAATAGTGTGGGAAGAAATAGCCAGGGAATTGTTATGGCTAGGCTTATATAGGCCCTAGGGTTGATAGCCTAGTACCAACCTATGAACCTATATGTCTCACACTGAGCCTCCCCCCTTAGCAACCACTACTCACTAGCCATATTGTCTTCTGCCTGCCATTGACTTTAATGGCAGAATATTGATTTTAGTTAGAATGCTTATTTTAGGTTTATTTTCTTATTTTCCCCCTGATCCCATTTGCGCACCATTGCCCTACGCTTAAACAGCCGAGATCAGCTAAAAAAAAATTAAAGTTGATTTTCTTTATTTTTTAAGCTGTTTTCAATGTCAATGGCCTTATACTTGGCCATTGGCATGCTTCCTGACTGATATGCACCCTTTATTTGGAGCTGTCATGGCTTCATTTTGGAATTTGCAGAAATGTACTCAGTTACTAACCGAGTACATTTCTGCAGAATAAACTAGTCCTGCACGGCCGGTTTCCAGCTTCCTGGATAGCAAATTCACCTAATTTGCATGGATTTCTCATGCAAATGGGGTAATTTGCATACAGGGGCTTAGTTCTATGCAGGACTAGTGCAGGAGCACTCATGCACACCCCTGCAGTCTATTCCTGGATTGCACAGCAGACATATTGCCTGCACTAATCCTGCATGCCATGCAAGGCTTGCAGAATCCGGGGGATTATGTATTAATGTTATTCTGTTTCATTTGGGAAACCATCAAAATGTTATTAGGCATGAATTTATTTCTTTAAGTATATTTCATTTCATTGATAATAGTTGTATTGCAAGGCTATATATAGGATCTTGGGCAGTAAAACCATTTTTATTAACTGTAGTCAATCTTCAAATGTTAATATTATTTTGTTCCATTGTTCCACAGAAATTTTAATTGTATTGGTGATATTATTGTAGATTTTTGAGACTAATTTATTATTATCCTTGCATAACTCAATTTCTAGATATTTTAAGGTAGATTCTTGTTCCCTATGATGAGATCCCCCTTAGTCTGCAGTTGTTTTTTTTTAATTAAAAATAAAATTTTTGATTTTGATTTATTGAAATGGAGTCCTGAAGTCATGTGAAATTTGTCAATTAATATATCTAATTCTTGTAATGTCTCTTTTGTATTGGATAATGTTAGTAATATGTCATCAGCAAATAGCATTACTTTAGAATTGTATTGTTCCTAAACATCTATTCCTTTGATTTTTATACTGTTATGAATTGAATTTGCCAATATTTCAATAGCCAGAGCAAATAGAATCAGTGACATGGGACATCCTTGTTTAGTGCATTTTATTATATGTATAGATTCAGAGGTAAAATGATCTAATGCTAAATTATTTGTATATATATATATTCTTTAGGAGATGAACAAAGGATGCAGGAAATTCAAATAGCATTAGGATTTTGAATAAATAGTCCCAATTTGGGGAATCAAAGGCTTTCTCTATATCTAAGCCAATTATGAGTATTTCTTTATTTTCTTTATTAACATAATCTATAAGAGAAATTATCCTTTTAATATTGTCATGTGTGTGTCTATGATATATAAATCCAGTTTGATCATTATTTATTGTTTTGGATAGTGGTATTTTCATTCTGTTAATATTGTCATAAATATCTTAGAGTCATTATTTAATAATGATATAGGTTTATATGAGGGACAGAGGTTTGGAGATTTGTTTTCCTTTAGGATTGGTGTGATTAAGGAATATCTCCAAGAGGGTGGTATTAAAGCTTGTGACTGCATTTCTAATAGAGTTTTTTGGAAGAGGGATAGTATCTTTGAAGGAAAAAGTTTATATAGTTCCATAATGATGCCATCTATGCCTGGAGATTTATTCTTTTTACACTCTTTATTGTATATGTAATTTCTTTGTAGGATATGGGTGCTTGCAGATCTAGTTTTAATTTTTCTGGTATTTTTTATATTAGAACATTTTCTTCTAGATTTAATTGATTGATATGTATATTTTCTTTTTGGAAATGTTCCATATAGCGATTTCTATAGGCATCAAGAATGTTACATATATCTGAGACATTTTTCCCTTTCTTTTCATGGAAGATACTTTTAATGTTATTAGCTTTTGATTGTATTTTGATTCTTGTGGATAAATTATGCAGATATTTGGAAAAAGTGGCCAAGATATTAATTTTTAGATTTTCTAAAGCTAAACTAGTTTTATGTGTTAGAATTTCATTGTATTTGTAGTTTAATACTTCTACTTTCTTTTTCATCTCCAAATAACTTTGATTTTTTTCAGCTTTTACTGACAAAAGTTTGGATTGTAGATCTAATAATTCAGAATTCCATTCTCTGATTTTTTTTTTATACCAAGTTAGGGTTTTACCATATATGTAAGCTTTTAATGAATCCCATATCATTATTTTACTTATCTCTGTGGTGTAATTAATATCTAAGAAGAACTGTAATTCATATAATAACCAGGGTTTGAACTCTTTAATTTTAGTTATATATGCTGGAATTCTGGAGTTAAAGATTAATGATTTGTACCCATTTTTAAATTTTTGTAATAATGAATTGTGGTCTGAAAAGGGGCACGGAGTGATTGAGAAATTAATGATTTTAGAGTGTAAGTCATGGGCAGCAAATATTTTATCTATTCTAGTTTGGGTACCAAATCTGTGATCTTGATGGGAAAACAACAAAGAGTTATCTTCTTTAAATTTGAAAGTATCTACAAGATGAAATGATTGCACCAATATCATATATTCTTTAGGATTCCATTTGTAATTGCTATTTGTTTTGAAATGAGTTTCTTGAAGGAAGACAATTTGTGCTTTGTTCAATTTTAAATATTTCAGTAGATTTCATCTCTTGCTAGGATTGTTTAAGCCATTGGTATTTAAAGATAGTAAAGTTAAATCCATCTTAAGGGCGGCTGTGGTAGTGCAGTGGTTAGCATTGCTGCCTCACAGCAAGAAGTTCTCTGCTTTGATCCTCGGCTGGCGTGTCTTCTGTGTGGAGTCTGCATGTCCTCCCTGTGGTCACGTGGGTTTCCGCCCACATCCCAAATACATGCTGTAGGTGGATTGGACACTCTAAATTGGCACGAGGTGTGCACACATGCGTGTGTGTGCCTTCTGTGGAAAGTTGGGCGCCAGGCTGGCAACTTGACACTGTAAAAACTCCACTGCCAATCATGAGCGGACAGGTGATCCGCTGTGGTGACCCCTAATCAGGAAAAGCCGAAAGAAGAAGAAGAAAGTTACATCCATCTTAGGTTATTTAGACTATGTATTTTTTGTTTTATTGTGACTATTAAACATTTTCCTATGATAACTATAAAGTATATGTTCGAGATTTTAAGGGAAATTATCAGTTTTATACTTTGAGTGTTTACCAATAAAGTAATGTTTTGGTCAGGCATACTAAAAATGTTTTTGTGAAATACATTTAAATTAATAAATGTTATCTGCACTAGCCATGGAATGAAAATCATTCCTAATCTGATGGATAAATCTAAGTCCATCAGATTATCACTCATACCTTGACAATCCAGAACATCTGAGCTCCATAAGTTGAATTATCATATGGAGAATATTTGTTATAGGAATAAGCAATATTTATATTATTTTGAAAAGATATAGTACTCTATAATGGGTCTAATGAGTGATGAGTAGAGGGGAACAGTGACCTCTTTTTTTCTAGATGAGAAACCTTTTGTGATGAGGTGAGCCATGTAGAAGGATTTCCTGACCACTGTGGCGATGTGATTATCAAAGGAGAGACTACTGTCCACCTGTGTCCCAAGGTCTCATCACATTTTCAGCGTTAAGTAGACTACCAGCTATGTGGTAGTTCATGGTTACAGAGTTTTTACCAAAGGGGATGACAATACACTTTTTGGCATAAAGCTTCAGGCCATGGCTTTGACACCAAGCATCTGCCTCAGTGAGGCCCTTTTGTATTTTGTCCACATTGTTAGGAGTTTCAGTTATGGCTCCTAGTTTGCAGTCAGCTGCAAACTTTGATAGCCAAAGATCTTCTGTGTTAGCCTGTACTTCAGAGAAGTAGATACCAAACAGGAGAGGACCCAGGACTGAACCCTGTGGTACTCCACTTGTCACTGGTCTGAAGTCGGATTTGGAGTCTGCTACTTTCACAGTGTGGGTTCTGTCCGTGAGCCAGTTGGCAACCCATCTTGTGACATAGGGATTTATACCTAGTTTAGTGAGCTTATCTATAATTCCAGAGTGGGGGATGGTGTTGAAAGCCTTGGCGAGATCTAGATAAGCTGTGTGACCCACCTTACCCTCATCTACGGCTTTGGTGACTGCTTCAAAGAATTTAATCAGGTTCAGGAGACATGATCTGCCTTTTACAAATCCAAACTGGGTAGGGTCCAGAGTTTGGAGATTACAATTGTCTTTGTTTATGAGTTCCATGATGATACTTTCCATGGCCTTGCAGACCAGGCTCGTCAGGCTAATGGGGCGGTAGATCCTGGGGTCCGTCTTGGCTCCCCCTTTGTGGAGTGGGATAACCATCGCGGTGTGCCATTCAGTAGGCACAAAGCCTGAGGTGAGGCTATGATTGAACATGGTACTTAGGTAGGGTGCCAGTTCATTCTGTAGTTCGTGTAGAACGCAGCTTGGGATATTGTCAGATCCCATGGATGCTGTGTTCTTGGCTTTGGAGAGTGTGTTTTTTATCTGTGCAGCTGTGATTACAGGAACTTTGCATTCTTCTGGTATAGAGATGGCCCTCTAGAGGGTGAGAGGGGGGTAAAGTTAGCACTGAGCCTATCTGCCAGGATGTTGGCAATATCAGTTGGTTCTGTATATTTAGTGCCATTGTGTTGTAACTCAGAGCAGATCTGAGTGTTGCCATTGAGATTCTTGACACAGCTATAGAATGCGTTGTAGTTGTCTTTAGAGTCAGTGGCAATTTTGTTTTTGTAACTGGCTTTGGAGGATTTTATGAGGGATCTCAGCTTCTTACTGAGGTTGACCAGGGAGTTCCTCCAGTCATGGGATTTTACTCTTTTTTGCAATAGCTTCTTTCTTCTGTTGTAGAGTTTGTTTATGGCAGAGGACCACTACATTGGCTTCCTTTTGTTTTACAGCCCATAGACTTTAAATTATGAGACCCTTTTAGTTTCTTATTTGTTATAAGTATATTTCCATCCTTACATACACACATATCAATACTTCAAGCATGGGCAACAATACCCATCCAGTTTTGCCAGAATGACATTCCCTAGTTCATGTGGTGTGTTTCCAGGTTGTTCATAAAATGTCCAAACCAATATTTGTCCTGTTCCATTTTACCAGCCTGTTCCAAGCAGTGGCCACTCTGCCAGTGAACCACTCAACACACCTTCCATTCCCACAGATATTTCCACTAAGGAAATCTGATTATTCTCTAGCACTTCTCGGCAACCCCAAACACCCCATTAGAATATAAAATATAAAATTGCGCTTATTATGATTTTTTTTTCTATCAAGAATCAACTTAATGAGCTAAATGAAGTCGAAGTGTTGGGAGACCATCAATATGTGTACATGTGGTTTAAAACAGCCTTTTTATTTTTTATATATATATATATATATATATATATATATATATATATATAAAATACATATATATAATGCATATATAGATATATATATATATATATATATATATATATATATATATTTTTTTTTTTTTTTTTTTTTAAACCAACAACATTGCTAAGAATCATCTTGGAGGCTCCTCAGAGCCATTAAGCATTATCGTCACTCTGACTCCATTACCATAGCAAGCTGGGAACGTATGTTTCTGTTAGTGTGTCTGTGTACTGCATACCAGAGGCTTGGGATGCACCTGAAGCAAAGCTTCACTTCACTGCAACTTCAAGCCTAAATTCTCTCCCTTTCAGCAAGGCAGTGGCCAGGAAAAGAACAGAGATCAAACAGATAAAAAAAAAAAATCTCCCAAGAAGCCGCCACCACAAGAGACAACACATTCTTCCAGCCTTCCCACCTCTCACACAGCAGATGTATAAACAAACTATTCTCTGCCAAAATATCCCAAATCACAGTTTTATTCAACCCCTTCCCCTGGATCCAGGCTAAAACACCAAATGTCTCTTCTTAATACACAAGCATCAGTAAACTTGATCATAAGCTGCAACCCACAGCTTCCCAGAGATGAAAACGGCAACAAACAACAGCTGCCAGACACATCTGCATCCACACACACCATGTCAGGCTTAATCAAACAGCACTCAAAGTTATGATACATGTCATAATCGATATTAACTATGTTTTGACAGAATAATAATGACATTTGTACTGGCTGCCAGACATGGCTGCATCCACGCACACCATATCAGGATTGATCAAACAGCACTTGAAGCTATGATACCTGCCATAACTGATATTAACTATGTTTAGACAGAATAATAATGACATTTGTGCTAGTTGTCAGACACAGCTGCATCCATGCACACCATATCAGGATTGATCAAACAGCACTCGTAGCTGTGATACCTGCCATAATTGATATTAACTATATTTAGACAGAATAATGATGACATTTGTACTAAGAGCTTGCTACTATTATTTAACCAAGATATGCATGACATTTCTAAATCATACTTTAACTGAAAATGGCATTAGTCTCCATGACAGCATTTTTTTTTCAAAACACACTACTGTTACTGCTATTAAATATGATGTTAATTTGTTACATTTGAGTCTGAACTCTGATGAAAGGTATCTTGTTCATAGGTTCATAGGTAGGTACTAGGCTATCAGCCCTGGGGCCTATATAAGCCAAGCCAAAAAGGTTCCCTGGCTTTCAACACTCAAGAAAATTATTTTCCCGAGCCCCTGTCAAGCAGTGCCGCAGAAGTGCTCCCCGGGGTGAATTTTCTATTTCCCATCCAGTCATCAAGATTTTGCTTAAAGAGGGCCAATGAGGAGCTTTGCTTGACATGAATGGGTAGCTTGTTCCAGAGTATAGGAAGTCTCTGGGACAGGAATCTATCCCTCCAGCATGTTCTGTTTATTGTGGTAACAAGGTTTAGGTCCCTGGGGCGTGTGGTTTGGAGAGATTGGGATTTCTTTAAGTGTAGCATGTCCAACAGCTCTGGGTTTGACATAGCTTTGTATGTTAGGCAGAGATCACCGCTGAGTAGGTGATATGCGATGGAGTAGAGCTGGAGTTTTTTGAGTCGATCTATGTATGGCATCTGTTTGAGGCTGGTAATCCTCTTAGTGAGGTATTTCTGTGGCCTTTCCAATTGTTGTAGGTGTCTTGTGAGATACATGCCAAAAAGGGCATTGTACTCTATAATGGGTCTGATGAAGGATGAGTAGAGAGGAACAATGACCTCCTTTTTTCCAGAGGAGAACTCTTTTGTGATGAGGTATGCCATCTAGAAGGATTTCCTGACTACTGTGGCGATGTGGTTATCAAAGGAGAGACTACTGTCCACCTGAGTTCTGAGGTCTCTTATCACTCTTTCAGTGTTTAGTGAGCTACCACCTATGTGGTAGTTCATGGGTACTGAGTTTTTCCCAAAGGGGATGACAATGCACTTCTTGGCATTGAGCTTTAGACCATGACTTTGACACCAAGCATCTGTCTCTGTGAGGCCCTTTTTGTAGAATGTCAACATCATTAGGTGATTCTATTATGGCTCCTAGTTTGCAGTCATCTGCAAACTTTGTTAGCCAAAGACCTTCTGTGTTGGTCTGCACTTCAGAGAAGTACATGCCGAACAGGAGAGGACCCAGGACTGAACCCTGTGGTACTCCACTCGTCACTGGTCTGAAGTCTGACTTTGAGTCGGCTATTTCTACTGTGTGAGTTCTGTCAGTGAGCCAGTAGGCCACCCATCTTGTGACATAGGGATTTATGCCCAGTTTAGTGAGTTTATCTATAATTCCAGAGTGAGGGATGGTATCAAAAGCCTTGGCGAGAACAAGATAGGCTGTGTGTACTACCTTGCCCTCATCTATGGCTCTAGTGACTGCTTCAAAGAAGTCAATCAGATGTAGTAGACATGATCTACCTTTTGCAAACCCAAACTGAGTGGGGTCCAGGGTCTGGAGGTTACCTATGTCTTTGTTTATAAGCTCCAAGGTGATACGTTCCATGGTCTTGCAGACCAGGCTCGTCGGGCTAATGGGCAGTAGTTTCTGAGGTCTGTGGTGACACCCCCTTTGTGGAGTGGGATAACTGTCGCTGTGTGCCATTCACTAGGCACATAGCCTGAGTTGAGGCTATGATTGAACATGGTACTTAGGTGGGGTGCCAGTTCGTTCTGTAGTTCATGCAATATGCAGCCTGGGATGTTGTCTGATCCCATGGATACTGTGTTCTTGGCTTTGGAGAGTGCAGTCTTTACTTGTTCATCCGTGACTGCAGGAGCTTTGCATTCTTCTGTTATTAAGATGGGCCCTTTGGAGGGTGAGTGGGGGGTAAAGTTAGCACTGAACCTATTTGACAAGATGTTGGCAATATCGGTTGGTTCTGTATATCCAGTGCCATTGTGCTGTAGCTCAGAGAAGATCTCAGTGTTGCCATTGACATTCTTGACATAGATGTAGAATGCTTTGTGGCTGTCTTGGAATCAGTGGCAATTTTATTTTCATAACTGGCTTTGGAGGATTTTATAAGGGATCTCAGCTTCTTGCTAAGGCTGACCAGGGAGTTCCTCCAATCTTGGGATTTTACTCTTTTTTGCAACAGCTTCTTCCTTCTATTGTAAAGTTTGTTTATGGCAGGGGACCACCAGATTGGCTTCCTTTTTTTTGGAGGATAGCATATTGGTTCTGTTGGGAATGGCACGATCCATGCACTCGTGTACGTGCTTATACAGTGCATTTGTGTAAGATTCATCAGTTGTACCTCTTTTTTCTGTTTGCATGGGTGTCATGACATTTTCTATTTCTGTCTTATGAAGCACAAAGTTGGCTTTGGAGTAGTTTTTAACAGTAGTTTCCTTAATAGGGGGGTGGGAGTAGGATATGGATGTCTAGGGTGATTAGCTTGTGGTCGGATCTGACCAGCGGAGAGTTGACCTCTGGCGTGGAACACTGGTTGCCCATATTGGTAATGACCAGGTCCAGGATATTGCTGCCCCTGGTGGGGGTGTGGACAAGCTGATCCAAGGTGTTGGAATTTATGAATTCCAGAAAACATTGTTGAATTAGTTAATTGATTACTTAGTAAAGATGTGCAGCAGGTAAGGGTGATAAAGGATAATGAGGGAAACATACTCACAAGCTAGGAGAGTGTGTTGAGCAGATGGAAAGAGTACTTTGAGGGGTTGATGAATGAAGAGAATGAGAGGGAGAGAAGGTTGGATGATGTGCGGATAGTGAATCATGAAGTGCAGTGGATTAGCAAGGAGGAAGTAAGGATAGCTATGAAGAGGATGAAGAATGGAAAGGCTGATGGTCCAGATGACATACCTTTGGAAGCATAGAGGTGTTTAGGTGAAATGGCAGTGGAGTTTTTAACTAGATTGTTTAATGAAATCTTGGAAAGTGAGAGGATGCCTGAGGAATGGAGAAAAAGTGTTTTGGTACCGATTTTTAAGAATAAGGGTGATGTGCAGAGCTGTAGTAACTACAGAGGGATTAAACTGATTAGTCACGGCATGAAGTTATGGGAAAGAGTAGTGGAAGCTAGGTTAAGAAGGGAGGTGATAATTAGTGATCAGCAGTATGGTTTCATGCCACTACAGATGCGATGTTTGCTCTGAGACTGTTGATGGAGAAGTACAGAGAAGGTCAGAAGGAGTTGCATTGTGTCTTTGTGGATTTAGAGAAAGCATATGATAGGGTGCCTAGAGAGGAGTTGTGGTATTGCATGAGGAAGTCGGGAGTGTCAGAGAAGTATGTAAGAGTGGTACAGGATATGTACAAGGATAGTGTGACAGCGGTGAGGTCTGTGGTGAGAATGACGGATGCGTTTAAGGTGGAGGTGGGATTACATCATGGATCAGCTCAGAGCCCTTTCTTATTTGCAATGGTGATGGGTAGGTTGACAGACGAAATCAGACAGGAGTCCCCGTGGACTATGATGTTTGCAGATAACATTGTGATCTGTAGTGAGAGTAGGGAATAGGTGGAGGAGACCCTGGAGAGGTGGAGATATGCTCTAGAGAGAAGAGGAATGAAGGTCAGCAGAACTAAGACAGAATATATGTGTGTGAATGAGAGGGAGGATAGAGGAATGGTGAGGATGCAGGGAGTAGAGGTGGCAAAGGTGGATGAGTTTAAGTACTTGGGATCAACAGTTCAGAGTAATGGTGAGTGTGGAAGAGAGGTGAAGAAGAGAGTACAGGCAGGATTGAGTGGGTGGAAAAGAGTGTCAGGAGTGATTTGTGACAGACGAGTACCAGTAAGAGTGAAAGGGAAGGTCTACAAGGGGGTAGTGAGCCCAGCTATGTTATATGGGTTGGAGACAGTGGCACTGACAAAAAGGCAGAAGCCAGAGCTTGACGTGGCAGAGTTGAAGATGTTAAGATTTGCACTGGGTGTGACGAGGATGGACAGGATTAGGAATAAGTATATTAGAGGGTCAGCCCAGGTTGGAAGGTTTGGAGACAAAACCAGAGAGGCAAGATTATGTTGGTTTGGACATGTGCTGAGGAGGGATGCAGAGTATATTGGGAAAAAGATGCTAAGGATGAAGCTGCCAGGTAACAGGAAAAGAGGAAAGCCTAAGATAAGGTTTATGGATGTGGCGAGAGAGGACATGCAGGTGGTTGGTGTGACAGAGCAAGATGCAGAGGGCAGGAAGAAATGGAAACAGTTGATCTGCTGTGGCGACCCCTAAAGGGAGCAGCCAAAAGAAGAAGAAGATCATCTGTCCTATGTACAAACAATTTTTGTTTTCTGTGATGGAGCAAGGAAGTCATGATTTTAGGGGTGACAATTTCAAAACAAATCTTGAACAAAAGAAGGCTTTATGGCAAATCAGATTAAATTCAGATAAAAACCTGGTATAAATGATGCTGTCAACATTAAATGTTTTTTGAAAGACTGTAGAGTCTATATAAGGAAATAGCATCCTGAGTTTTGAAATTTTATTGATTAATTGTATAATTGTTTAAGTGGAAAGATGTGTTTATTGGTGCAGAGGTATTTCAAAACTGTTTTTAAATGTGATGTTGAGAATGTACATTTTATTCTGAAGAAGTTTGGTTACAAAAGCGTGGATTAAAAGTTTTATTACACTAACATCGTGTGGATTTCACTCTGTTCTTCTGCATATCTCCAAGTTACTTGACAGGAAAAGTTTTGTATATCTCCACCAAAATTGATATTTATGTAGTTTTCTAGTTTAGCTATAGATTTCTGACATTTTAAACTTGAAAATAATAAAAATTTCCTATATTATTATACTAGTTTATGGAGCTCTCAAAATTCACTGCTCTCAGTTGGCCATCTAGGCTCCGCCTAGCAGCAATTTATTGACCTTATGATGGTAAGTATGAGGGGGGGGCAGCAGCATGGCATAAAACACCCATGTGCATAGTCCCATTCTGCTTAGGCTCATTATGAATTTGGTCTCCCAAGTAGTTATTTGAAAGTAATTTAGTTTTATTATTTGTTTGTGTATGGAAGTTCTACCATGCAAGTAAATGTGTTTGTGGACTAGTTATTGGTTATTAGTCTATCAGATTAGCATTAAATATTTATTGTGTCTGGAAAAGGGAACTATTTCTGAATGTAATATTTAACTGTAATATCTACATGGAATCTAGCCTTGATTGTATTTCAGGAAGTTGAAGAAACATGGTTATTAGTTACTCTGAATATGTTGCTTCTACTAATTCAGCTGTTTTCACTGGCTTTGTTCTGGTGGAAAGATTCCACTTTCAGCATCAGAAAATGTAGTGTCATTCTATTTATTTACTTCTGTTGAGTGGGGTTGTCTGACTGATATGACACATCTATGGAGTCACCATTTAATAGGATATTTGGGGTTACCAGGTTACAATGCCTGCATTATCAGTACTTGCTTTGGTCACATCATCTTCAGTGGCACTATTTGCTAGATTATCATAATGCATATGTAAGCCATGCCACCATGAAAAGGGTTGGCATAGATGACCAGAACACACTCCTAGGCATGTCTTACCTACTTCCGCTACCACAGATGAACTACAAGGATGTAATCCTGAATGTACATTGTATTTCTTTTCACAACTGCTGCCACAGCAGCTCTAGGTGGTTCTCTTTCTATAGCCGCCACCCCTGGTCATCTACTTTAACACACCCCAAATGTCTCCTTTCTATACTGCACCCCCCACTTCTGAAAATTCCTGGATCTGGAACTGGTGTGTGTGTGTGTGTGTGTGTGTGTGTGTGTGTGTGTGTGTGTGTGTGTGTGTGTGTGTGTGTGAGAGAGTGTGTGTGTGTGTGTGTGTGTGTGTGTGTCTGTGTGCGTGTGCGTGTGTGTGTGTGTAAAACACCAACCCTAGTTAGAGTTAGCAGGTGGGATTTATTTTCAAGGAATTGAGCTTCAAGGGAAAAGAAATTTACTGCTGCTCATGCTAAGTCTGCTTAAAATGTACAACTGTTTTGTTCAGCAAATGGTATCACTGTTGTCGTATACAATTTTACAGCAGTGTTAGTAGCACAGCAGGTAGCATACTTGCACCTTGACGCAGAGGGCTATAGGTTCTACTCCCACAGAATGCAGATTTGTATTTTTAGGGGGTGGGGTGCTGCAGACCTGAGTATGTCCTCCTTTGGATGAGGTACCTAGTAACTATGAACCTGTTTTTCAACTTGCCACCCATTCCCTATTGCAATGTAGCAGCTTACCATTTTTTAATGTAACATAGGCAATTTATTCTTCAAGGGTAGCAGGCACTGAATTTGTAAATGAAACATGGAATGTAAAGTTGTTTTCTAGCAACAACCTCTTAATTAATTTCAGATCTCTTTAATGAGGAATTATCCGGATAACTTTTACTTCTGCAGAGATTGTGCATATTGACTGATATTGGTGGACTGTAATGACAGACGTTTGAGTGGCCTTTTATGGTTGAAATGTTCTGAATTGGGCAGTTTGTCATTATTGGTTCATGTGTTTTATTTCATTGCTTACTGGCAAAATGTTCAAAATTATAAATTTAAAGCACACTCTATCAAGTGGTGTTATATTATACAAGAGATATATTTCAGTTATGATATACTATAATTGATTCACCCTCCTGATTGCATTAAAGAACTTTTGCATGGTCCTAAAATGTGTGCCACTGGCCAGATGGATTTTCTTTGAATGTGGGTCTCAATATTGTTTCAGTTAATGTGAGTTTCAAAGGTAGGGAAGTTTTAATGCCAAGTCTGTTTTCATTGTAAGACTATTACTTTGTTTAGCAAATGTCTATCAGTGTTTGTGCTATAATATTTGTAAATTAAATCGAAATATCTGTAAATTTCGTAGAAGTAAAGCATAAAACAGTATGCACACTGAGAGTTTTGAACAGTGTTTATGGTAACTGGGGAGAAATAGCCAAGTAATTGAACACTGGAATGGCTGTGTGGGGAGGCTCTGGGTTTGCACCCCCCCTGCAAAAAATCCTGCGGGCTCCCCTGCTTATGGGGTGAGTAGTACTGTGCAATGCGCTCCTGCGCACTCGCGCGCGCGTGTGTGTGTGTGTGTGTGTGTGTGTGTGTGCACGAAGGTGGATGGATGCTGCATGTATGTTTATGAGTATAGGTGACTGAATACAGGTTAAGTCTGGGACCTGGACCACAGATTAATTTATATTTACCACCATATTATCTTACAGTTCATCTGTCAGTATCTCCTTCTCCTTGGAATGTAGACCTCACTGAAAATCCAGATAAACACAGGGAAAACAAGCAAATTTCATGTAGAAGGTAGTCTAGACATGATTCAAATTTGGTAACAAACACTGTGAGGCAGTAATACCATACCAAAGTTAACCAGAATTCTTTAATCCAAAACATAGACAACACTTCCACTGTTTCTGTTTTCAACAGGTTCATAGGTTCATAGATGTTTACTAGGCTAACGACCACAAGGGCCTTTTTAAGCCTAGCCATGCATCCCAAATCTCTGACAAGTTCTGATACCCTTGATAAATGTAAACACGGGCCTGGGAGATGAACCATTTACAGGTTACCTGTGTCCATTAGAGACATAGGTGTCAAACCAGGGATGAATTTCCAGATTCCTATTCAATTGACCAAGTTGCACTTGAATTGGGTTAGGGAGGAACTCTGCTTTATATGGATGGGAGCCTATTCTATAGATGGGGTAGTCTCTGGGATACACACCTATCTCTCCAACAGGTCCTATTTATATCCCAGGCAAAGTTTACGTCTTTAGAATGGGTAATTCTGGTGCTGATTGTTTTGTGGATATGCAGGAGGGCCATCAGAGTGGGATCTTACAATGTCCTGTTTGCCAGGCATAGATCTCCCCTCAAACGCATGTAGGAGATAGAATACAGGGAAAGGGCCTTGAGGCATTCTGCATAGGACATTTTAATTATACCCTGTATTCTTGTAGTGAGTAACCTCTGTGGATGTTACAATTGTTGGATATGCCTGGTTAGGTACATACCAAAGGGGACATTGTACTCAATGATAGGTCTGATGAATAACGAATACAGTGGAACAAATGTCTTCCTTCGATTTAGATGTCATACCTTTGTTTATATGTTGTGCAACATAGAATGATTTCCTCACCACTGTAGACATGTGATGGTCAAAGACTAGATTACTGTCTATGGGTGTCCCTATGTCCCTGACTTCTGAGTCAACTCTAAGAGCTGTGTTGTCAACATGATAGTTACCAATGATGGATGACTTCCCAAAGGATACTTTTATGCATTTCTTGGCATTTAGTTTTAGTCCATGGCTCTGACATGAGTTGTTTGTCTGTATCAGCTCCTCCTAGAAAACATTTGTGTCAGTGTGAAATTCAATGACAGCTCCCAATTTGCAGTCATCTGCAAATTTAGTCAGCCAGAGACCACTGACATTGGCTTTGACTTCTGACAAGTAAATGCCAAAAAGGAGCAGTCCAAGGACTTATCCCTGATTGACTCCACTTGTGACTGGCCTCTTCCCCAATTCCAATTTCCTGGGTGCTGTCTGTGAGCCAGTTGGCTATCCACCGGATAACATACGGGTTTGTACCTAGCCTCTTGAGTTTGTCAACAATGCCCAAGTGGGGTATTGTGTCAAAAGTCTTGGTCAGGTCAAGGTAGGCAGTGCGAATGGTTTTGCCCTCATCCATTGCTTTGGTGACCTTCTCAAAGAAGTCCATCAGTTTGAGTAGGCATGATCTGCCCTTGACAAAACCAAACTGGGTTGGATCCAGTATCTGGAGGTTTGCTGTACCTGTATTGATCATCTCCATGATAATTGTTTCCATGGCTTTACATATAAGACTAGTGAGACTTCTGGGGCTGTAGTTTCCAGAGTCTGTAGATGGCCCACCTTTGTACAGGGGGATGACTGTTGTCTTTTTCCATTCATGAGGCACAACACCTGTTTGAAGGCTACAGTTAAATAGTAATTCCAGAGGCCCTGATAGGTCATTTTTCATGCTGTTTAGAAGGCATCTTGGAATACTGTTTGGGCCCATTGATGCAGTGTTCTTAGTTTTAGAGATAGCATTAAGGACCTGTTCCCTAGTGATAGTAGGAGGAGTTATATTTGATAATATTTCCTGAGGGAAGGTTGAGGGGGAGAGAGTAGTAAATTTTGACCTGAATTTATCAGACAGGAGTTTTCTATATCTTCTGGCTCATTATAGGTGGCTCCATTTACAATGAACTCTGCACATAATTGTGTATTGCCTTTGAGGTTGTGGACATACTTAAAGAATGCTTTGTGGTTGTCCTTGGCCTGGGAGGCCAAACTTTCCTCAAATTTGGCTTTGGTAGACTTTATTGGTCATCTGAGTTGTTTGTTTAGTTTAATGAGATTGCTTTTATCCTGCTGGGTGCTGCACCTCCTAATTTTTGCCATGATTTTCTTCATCCCGTTATATAGCCTATTGATTTTGTGATTCCACCAGGGTGGCTTGTTTTTTGAGTCAGTTCTGTACTTTTTCCTGCTGGGTACAGCTGCCTCTATGCAGCTATTAACATGTTTGTACAGGGTACAGGCATAGGTAGCAATGTTCTCAGGGTTTATGGGGGCTTGACATTTTGCCAGGATCTCACTTAACAGCAAGAGGTTAACCTTAGAATAGTTCCTGAATATTCCAGGCTTAGCTGGGGGACTAGGTTTTATTTTTACTTCAAAGAAGATCTGACCTTTCCAGGGAAGGCATTACAGTAAGGGGTGTGCAGCAGTCTTCCATATTAGTGAGGGCCAGATCCAGTATGGTTGCACCCCTGTTTGGTGTATTGACTATCTGGTCCAGGGAGTTTGTGTTACAAAATCCAGGAATCTCTGTGTATGTATATTTGGTGTCATACAGAATTCCCAGTTAATAGTGGGGTAATTAAAGTCACCCACAAATATGGTATTGGGTTGGATGTTTAGTGCTTCTAATAAGTTTAAATACATGGTATAGGTTTCCTGGGTCATATAGGGGAACCTATAGCTTGCAAGGAAGTGGTATTGGATTTTATCTATGGCGATTTGAACATGGAGCAGCTCAAGTGCATTGTCCTGTTTGACCAGCCTTGTAGTATATTTGTTTTTGATGTAAATAAAGACACCTCTACCTTTAGCTTCTGCCTGTGAAGTAACTGGCCTAAATGTGTAGAAAGGCATTATAACCTTGCACTGTTGTTGTGCTCTCCACAGCTTTAAACCCTGTCGTCAGCGTTCTGTAGGGTAAACAGAGATTCTAGGAAGTGGAGTTTTTTGTTTAGACTACTAGCATTGAGCAGTAATACCTTTAGAGTTTCTTGGTTTTGATTTGCTATGTTGGAAGTATTTTCAGTTTGGCATTGCCTAAAAAAGGCACTATGGGAGAAAACAATGTTTTAGCTAATATTTGAAAGCCTAGAGGGGAGAGGTGCAGACCATCCCTGGCAAAGTAGCGTGGTCTGTTGACAATTTCCTTCCATGCTGACAAATATCATCTTTTGTTTTTATTGTGGCATCATCCTTGGAGAAGGTAAAATGCTTCTAAATGCTAGGCTCATACCAGCCTGGGACACATATTCCGAGAGCTCCATGATGTCTGTCTTCATATAGTCTAGGGAGGTATGTCTCAGGTCATTTACTCCCAAATGGACTATGACTGAGTCATATTGGTAATTGTGGTCCAATGACCTGAGTGCATGCGTAATGAGGTGGATCCTAGCTCCTGATAAGCAACTGATTGTAAATTTCTTCTTATTCAGCCTGGTGAGAGGGACATCAGTGTTCCTCACGATGGAGCCTGTCGGGCGCTAGGATCCGCCACATAACACAAGCACTCAGGTCACTCCAAGGCAAGTACAAATATGACTCAGTCATTGTCCATGCTGGTGTGAATGACCTGAGATGTACCTCCCTGGACTACATGAAAAGAGACATAGAGGAGCTCTCTGAGCATGTAGCCCAGGCCGGTATGACCCTGACCTTGAGTAGCATCTTACCCTCACCAAGAATGATGTCACAATATGAAGACAAGATGATCAATTTCAACAATTGGCTTAAGTATTGGTGTCATTCAAAGGGGATCCAATGCTTGTCAGCCTGGGATGACATGCTCGACAAGCCACGATGCTTCGCTAGGGACGGCTTGCATCTGTCACCCCTGGGCTTTTGGATATTGGCAAAGGCTCTTGCCACCCCCATAGTGCCTTTTTTAGGCAAGGCTCAAAGGACAAACCAACCTCCATAGGTATCACAAGGGATAAAAAACTAAGAGTAATGCTACTCAGTGCCATTAGTCTAAACCTCAAGATGCATGCACTCGAAACTCTCCTTAGCATGGAGAACATCGATATCTGTGCAGTAACAGAAACCTGGTTCAAGGCTCCTGAGAGCACCCCAGCACTACCAGGTTATACCTCATACCATGCTTTTCGGTCCCAAAACTTGAATCAAACCACAAAAGGAGGGGGAGTATCAATATTCGTCAAAGATACCCACACCTCCAGGTTGGTGGCAGAGCACGAAGCATCAGAGACATGTGCAACTAACAGTGGGTAAAACTGCCTTCCAGTTTATAGCCTGCTACAGACCACCCTCCCAAACCCAGGAACCCCACTCAGCCTTCCTGAGAACACTGGAAAATATGAAGGTCTCTCCAAACACCATTATATTGGGCGACTTCAACTACCCAAACATAGACTGGGAGCATTACTCTAGCTCCAACACCCTAGCCCAAAGGTTCCTAGAATTTATAAACTCAAATGCTATGGAACAACTTGTTACCACTCCCACAAGAGGGGAAAACATACTGGACCTGATCATCACCAACATGGGGGCTCTATGCTCCAGACCAGAAGTGTATCCCTCACTGGTAAGATCAGACCATAAACTAATCTCACTGGATATTCACATCCCGACCCCAACCCCTGCCCAGAAAACCACAGTGAAAAACTTCTCTAATGCAAATTTCACACTCCTCAAAACCGAGGAGGAATCCTTCAAAGCCCCCAGCCCTGTGGAAAATACGGCCCAGACCGCAGAATCCTTTATAAACGCATTCTATGAACACCTTCAGGAATGCATGGATCATGCAATCCCAAATAAAACCAAGACCCAATCCTCCAAAGGCAGGCGTCCTGTCTGGTGGACCCCAGCCATAAACAAACTATACAATAGAAGGAGGAAGCTACTACATGATAGAGCAAAATCCCAAAAAGAGAAGGCATCTCTGATCAGTATTAACAAAAAACTACGGGCACTCATAAAATCGTCTTAGGCCAGCTTCGAGAGAAAAATTGCACAGGACACTAAGGATAATCACAAGGCTTTCTTTAGTTATGTTAGGAACCTGGGTGGGAATTCCCAGATATGCTCAGAATTACTCCAAAATGACAAAAAATACACTGAACCCACAGACATTGCCAACATCCTAGCTGACAGGTTCAGCACAAACTTCTTCCCCCTCCCCACCAAAAGGGCAAATATCTATCCCAGCAGAGTGCTGTCCCCCTGACATCTCAGATGCTCAGGTAAAAGCCGCCCTCTCCAAAGCAAAAAACACAGCATCAATGGGACCAGACGGTGTCCCGGGCTGCGTCCTACATGAACTCCAAGAAGAGCTAAACCCAAACATAAAACTACTGTTCAGTCTCAGCCTTACTACAGGATATGTACTCAAAGAGTGGCATACAGCAACAGTGGTCCCTCTCCACAAAGGTGGTGCCTCAACGGATCCTGGAAACTATCGCCCCATAAGCCTGACTAGCTTGGTCTGCAAAGCTATGGAAAGGATCATCATGGACCTCATAAATAAAGATATTGGGGACCTACAGACACTGGATCCTACCCAGTTCGGCTTTGTTAAGGGCAGATCCTGCCTCTTAAACCTGGTTGATTTCTTTGAAACAGTCACCAAGGCCATTGACGAGGGGAAGGTGGTCCACACAGCCTACCTGGTCCTCGCAAAAGCCTTCGATACAATAGCCCACTCGGGCATTATAGATAAGCTCACCAGCTTAAATATAAACCCCTATGTCACTAGATGGGTTCAAGGACAGAACCCACATGGTTAGAATTGCTGGAGCCATGTCAGACTCCAAACCAGTTACAAATGGCATCCCACAAGGCTCAGTCCTGGGACCTCTCTTGCAATCCCAAATAAAACCAAGACCCAATCCTCCAAAGGCATATCGGTATATATTTCTCGGAGGTACAGGCCAACATGGAAGGACTGTGGCTGACCAAGTTCGCAGATGACTGCAAACTAGGCGCCATAATCGACTCTCCAGCTGACACAAGTATCCTACAAAAGGGCCTCATAGAAACAGACAACTGGTGCCAGAGCCATGGCCTCAAGCTAAATGCCAAAAAGTGTATAGTCATCCCCTTTGGCAAAAACAAAGTGCCCACAAATTACCACATAGGTGGTAATCCATTAAGTACAGAAGAAGTAATTAGGGACCTGGGGACCCAAGTTGATAGCAATCTCTCATTTGAAAACCACGTGGCCAAAGTGGTTAGAAAAACATTTTATATAGCCCACCTAATCATGAAGGGATTCACATCTAGATCAGGGGAGGTCATCGTGCCTCTTTACTCATCCCTCATCAGGCCCATAATTGAGTACAATGCCCTTTTGGGATGTACCTTACCAGACACCTGCAGCAACTGGAAAGACCCCAAAAGTACCTCACCAAGAGGATCAAAGGGCTCAAACAGATGCCATATGCTGCTCGGTTAAAGAAACTCCAGCTCTACTCAGTGGCATACCGCCTGCTCAGAGGCGATCTGTGCCTGACGTATAAAGCCATGTCCAACCCGGAATTAATGGACATGCTGCAGCTCAGAAAATCCAAATCCCATTGAGCTACGCGCTTGAGAGACTTGAACCTCAGCACTGAAATAAACAGGACATGCTGGAGGGACAGATTCATAACCCAGAGGCTCCCTTCACTCTGGAATAAAATCCCAGTCCAGGTTAGGCAGAGTCCCTCATTGACTCTCTTCAAGAGGAATCTTGATGAGTGGATGGGAGATCGTAGGTTTACCCCGGGTATCACTTCTGTGTCACTGTTAGACAGAGGCACAGTATACTAACCTCGAAAAAGGGCATAGCAAAATTCATTTAAAATGGGTGGCGAAAGCCAAACACACTCTGACTAGGCTTATAAATGCCCTAGGGCAGATAGCCTAGTATGAACCTATGAACCTATGACTAGAATGTTGGATTGTGTGGTGGCTTGCCTTTTGGGCTTAGAGGTAGAGGCTCCATGGGATGTAGCTCTATGTGTTGATGTGGGTGTTGTTTTGAAAGAGTGCATTTGGGGCTGCTGAAGGTATTTGTTATGTGTACTTTGTCTAGGAGGTCTGTGGTTTAGGAAGGTTATGTGTAAGTGTCTCAGCATATGTGGGTCGATATATCTGCTTTGAATTGTGCGTGATGGGTGCAGAGTGTGTACTACTGGCAAACTTATAGACATTAGAAGCACTTTTATGTGAGAGCTTTGTCTCTAGTGACATTGTGTAAGTACATCTCTCACATACCATATCAGTTTCTTTAAGAAGTAACTGATTGTTAGTAAACATGAGGCAATTTGCACATTGCATCAATATGCCTATATCCACCAAGCCAGTAACAAAGACAGTAGGCAAGTTCATATCCATAACAACAGACCTTTTTTTATTGATTAGATAGTTGGAATGAGAATATTAATCACTGTGAGGAGTATCTGGTTTGCAGATATGTGGACAGTGCTTGTCACTGCAAACTAGTTGTCCTGTGTGCAACTAGGTACTGGGGAAATTTCAATTGTGCTTTCACAAGAAAAGTGTTACTCAAGATGTCTGAGTCTGTAAAGAGCACTGCCAAACACTTGAGGGGAAACTAATTATGTAGACCCTGAAAATTTAAGGATGAAGTATTTAGGCAGAAATTCTGAAGTCAGAAACAAATCAACCAGTACTTACTGAAAACAAAGAATTAGCTTGTCAAGAATGATGAAAAGAGGGGAGTCGCATGAATGGCTACTGCCTGGCGACAATGTATTTAAAAAAAATAATTTTCCAACATTGGCTGTATCCCATTCATAGTTGTATTTGCTATAGAACTGAAGCACATCCAGGAAATGAGGAGACACAAAGTAAAGAAATTCAAAATAAGATACTAGTCCTACACAGAACACCGACAATCAGATGGATGCATTATTTCTGAGCAATGTAACATATGTCTGAACATTGTGAGCCCTACTGATGAGCAGATATCTGAAAATACCATCCTCTATCAGGCAAGTGTCTATTGACCAAAAACCTGCTGTCATGATAGATTCTTTAGTCCCTTTCTGAAGCACATATCTCCCGTTAGAGTCACTTAGTATTTACTGCCACATTCTAAACAGTTTAATGCTATTTTTCTTGTAAACAATGAAGTAATGTGAACATAAGAGTAGTACACACTTTTTTGAGTAAAAATAGCTCGAACTGGTAAATTTAATGGCTTACATTCTCACAATCAAATGTATTGTCATGACTGTCTATTTTTAATTCAGACTTGTGAAACAGAATTTCTTTTGTTTACAGTGCCTCAGAAACTAGATTGCTCTCATATTCTAGCCAGAATATTTTACGCAAAATAAGTTTTATATTAACTACAAAAAATTACATTCCAAGAAACACATGAAACATTCATCTGATTTTTTTACTTGATTTTCTAGTAATTAAAATATCAAAGGGTAATACTTTGGGGTGGAAGGGGATCCTGAAAGTTTCTGAAGATGGGAACATGCACTTACTTTAGTAATTAAATACAACTTCATAACCTGATGAAAGACAATGCATGCATGCTGATAGCAGCACTACAATGCAGGTGGTAGAAAATGTAAAAGAGCATCAGCAAAATGTATCGTTGAAATAAAATGAAAGCACCTAAATAGTAAATAATATGGACATTTATTACATAAGTGGTGAACTGGGCAAGTCCTAGGATTCATGAAGAACCGTTCCTAACATTTTATATGGTAAAACCATATGGCTTGGAATTCCCACCAGGGCTATACTATGCAGTACTTAATGAACAAATGTGTGACGAAATGAACATTTTTGCTAGCTATGTGGCATTGCATAGTGGAATAAAGCTCTGACTGTGATCCAGATAGCCCAAATTTGAATAGTGGTGCAAGCAATGCAAGAACTGAGCAGGGGAGATGATAGTAGTTGCCTAGCATCAATTTGTCAGTCGAGGGAAAGAAGGCAGTCACAGCTAAAGAAGGAAATTACCACCAAGCAAGTGAAAGCTTGCCTATTGCCCAGTAAGTCTTTGCTTGTGACGTGAGCTATGGACCTGCTAAACCAATGATATTAGCAGTCATAGTGTATGTGTAGAAGCATGCATATATTGTAGGTGCGCATTGTCGGTCCCTGTAGTGACATGAGTGTTTACATAAGCCAACAGATGGTTGGACTAAGGCCTAAAACAGAAAAAGCCATGATGGATGCCTGGATGACAGCCTCTGTAGTTTGTTGCCATAGTAGAGAAAAACCCTTTACCCTAGTACCATAGCAGAGGAATCTCTCTAACATTCTGGCTGTTAGATCTGAAATAACAGAGGCACTAATAGTTAATATCATACCAAAGAGTGGAGGCATAACTATAACTGCGACACAAAGTCAGAGCTGCTCCTTCATCAAAAATAATGTGACTCACATCTCATTACTGTAACTCTTAAAGTTATACTGCATCATAAGCCAAGTATAACTAAGAAGATGCCCCTCTGTAACTATACAGTATATACAAGTATACATAGATTCAATAAATTTATCAATGCAGTGTAAACAGTGAGTCATGGTACTGATGCATATTAGAAAAAAAACAGAAATCAACTTTATTTAGTAGCAACTGCCATAGTCCTAATCTTGGAGTGGTTTCATGATGAATCTACAATAAGTGAATACAGTTGTCACTCCTGTTTCACTTTGTTCGACAAGTATAACCTTTGCTTCAGTAGATGACTTACTGGTAGATCCAATATTTTCAGATTTCAGTGTACATTAAGACGGATTCTCTGAAAACTCTTTATAGAACCAGTTCTATTGCTCAGGCAGAGTCGACTCCAACAATGAGGGGGTTGCACTTCTGAGTGTGTTGTCCTTTGAAAGAGAATCGAGGCCCCATCTGTCTGCTTTAATGACAGGTGTTGTGAGATCTTTTACATCTACCTGCAGTATCAAAAAGATTTAGGGAACTTCCTCAATGCCCTGGCCAAATTTCCCCTCGTAGTATAAATACCACCAAGGATCTCCCTTGAAAAGATGTTACTAGCATAGTGGGACTAAAATGGTCAACAAATGATATTTAAATTAAAAGTTTTAAATTAAATCCATATCTCTACTTTCATTTCAGAAGTAAACAAAAAAATAGTACGCACGCTAAAAGTTTTGAGCTGTGTTTATGGTATCTAACTGGGGGGGAGACAAGTAAAGGGACACCAGAATGGCTGAGGGGGGCCCTAGTCTATTCCTCTGCCTAAGGCCCCACTTGATCATGATCCAGCTCTACTTTCAGGCATGAGACTGAGACACATACACTGCCTCTAATTCACAGGTACAGTTTGTCAAAATTCATACCTTCCCCCTACCCAGAGAACACAGCTACCTATGCAGAATTATTTACAGAAACCCTGTACAGACATGCAAGTGGCTGTATTAAGGCTACCATATCTATCAGAAGTAATCCCTGATCTAACACCAAAAACAAACTCCACTGGTGGAATCCTTGCCTTAATTGGGTACATAACAAAAATAGTCATGACCAAAATCAGAATGGGCAATTCTCATAGAGACAAGAGCTCTCTGATTCAAGTACACAAGAAACCAAGAGGTCTAATAAAGTCGAAAAAAGCCAATTATGAGGTCAGGATAGCCTCCCCCAGCTAAGGACAATCACAAGGCATTCTTCAGCTATGTCAGGAACCTTAAAGATTAATACTCATCAGTGTGAGAACTGGTGGTAAGTGGCACAACATTCACTGACCAGGGTGACATAGTGAGTCTATTGGCTGATAAATGTAGCTCTAACTTAACCCCCACCTCCCCCCACTACCTCCTGTGAAATCCCTTCTAGAGTATCCCCACAACTATTAATAGGGAGCAGGTCCTGGTGGCACTCCCTAAGGCAAAAAAACACTGCTTCAATGGGCTCCAACAGTACCCCTGTTTGCCTTCTAAACAGCCTAAAACATGACCTAGCAGGACCACTCGAGATATTCTTTAACGACAACATCAAAATAGGTTACATGTCATGTGAATGGAATGCCACAACGGTCATCCCTATTCATAAGGGTGGACCATCAACTGACCCCAGAAACTACAGACCCATCAATTTGACAAGTCTGATATGCAAAGTCATGGAATGAATTATCATAGAAATGATCAA
The DNA here is from genome assembly GCF_019279795.1 of Protopterus annectens. Lineage (NCBI taxonomy): Eukaryota > Metazoa > Chordata > Ceratodontiformes > Protopteridae > Protopterus > Protopterus annectens. The sequence goes on along the minus strand of NC_056730.1, from coordinate 394,246,291 downwards.
CAAGGACATTGGCAATCTAGAGACATTGGGCCCATCCCAGTGTGGCTTTGTCAAGGGAAGGTCTTGCCTACTCAATGTGGTAGACTTCTTCTCATATGTCATTCTTAGTATTAATCGGATCTGGGGATGCTAACAGGTCGTTTCTCCCTCTCAGATAAAAAATAAATAAATAAAAAAAATAAACAGAAGAAAAACTAAAAACAGTAAAACATGTAATGCAGTAATCTGTAATACTTTGTGCAGGGGTTTCTCTTTCCTAGTCTCATCAGTGTTATTAGTGCATCCATACGTCTCAATTGTACTGAATTCTGCAGTATTTTCATTTTGGGGGGTGAAATAATAGGGTGCCACGAATTTCTGAGTGCCCCTTCAAATCCCGTTTTTTTTTTATTTGCTGTTTTATCTATTTAATACTAATGTCATTATGCATCGCCAGGAATGTCATCAGCATGCAGTGGAGTGCATGATGATGCTTGTGCTGTGAGACAGTGCCTGTCTGCCTGTTGGAGTGACTTACAGAGTTTAAACTAAAAAAAAAAAAAAGTGGTTTACTGACACAGCTAGCCCACAATTTGTGGCAACCAACTGAAGAGGGCATCACATTGACATTGTGTCTGTGTGAGATGTCAGTGATGTCAAGAGGAGGAAAGGAGTAATGGATAGTTGATATGCCAATATGTTAAGATGGGATGGCAAGTTTGGCAATGGAAGACAATAGAAAAGATAGTGGCTTAGCAAAACAGCAGCTAGCAAACTTCTGCAGACTGCAGAGTGAGACTGAGACACTGCACACCTGCCCATATCAGCTGTCCACAAGATGAGGCAATTTACTTTCTCCTCTAGGTAAGAGTAAGAAAGAGCCATACCTGCCAGGCTGGTTTGTATGGTTTCTAATTACCTGATGACACAGGATATTTGAGAATGCTTTGGCCACTCATACATGTGTATTATCTGTGCATATGTCAGGATTGCTGGAGAGCACATGGAAGAAACGAGTTTGTGGTGGAGGAGGTGAAATTCCACAATAGGCAAAATTCAAAAGTGGGTGGGTTTTTCTAGCATAAATGTACCAGATGCTCCCAGCTACACGCATAAAAGGTTACAGGAATGACATTAGAGAATGGTGTCCTTAGTATGCATTTCATTTTGTAAGGAAGCGTTTTCCTTCACAAGCTCCAGGTATGACTCACGTTCAGGAAATTAAATTAACGGGTTCTCTTTGTCAGAATCTCTAAAGGGATTTAAATCAATGCAGTGAAACAAAGTGATGTCTGTAGTGAAGTATGCTTTTGTGTTTACCATCTATACAATTACAGATGAATGAAGTAATAGTTTTTGTGCATGGGCATCTCTTAATTTTGTGCTTATGGTATATACCGGAATGAAATATGTTTGTTATGTTGGGGTGATAGTAGTGCAGGAGTTTTGTATGCGAGTCACACATTTATTGCTACTGTCTTATCGGGTCAGACCTGTTAAGTCTGGCAGTCGGTGTACGGTACGGTTTGAGAATTGCACTCTTGGTGCTGAGGTACTGGTGCAACTCACGAAAGGGGATATATAAAGTACAACCCAATCTTTCTATGGTTGCTGAGCTTAAAGGAACCTAGAAAAACATTAAAGAAATAAGTATTGGCTAAAGTTTTGGCATTTTTTTATACTTTTATTATATTTTCTCTAGAGTATTTTTTATTTGCTGTAACAGTATTATACAAGCTTGCATAATGTTAAAGTATGTAACAGCGTAATGTGAAAAGGTATCAGATAACAGTAAGCAACTAAACTAGAGTACAAAATATGTTTAGCATTGTCAGTAAAGGAGTAATATGTACATTGGCAAAGTAAAGCAGATTTTTAAATGTGAACAGCTATAATTGCATGCCATGCAACCTTTTTTAAAGAGGGTAATTATGCCTACAGTGAGTTGAAACTCTGGGTAGTGTAAACATTACAAAAGTGCTGTACTACATTTGTCATACATCTTGAATCATTTGATTTAAGATGTTATTTCTGCTTTTAACTTTGCTAAAAGTTTTCACTACAAAAAGAAATATGAAATTGGGCCTTTCCAATGGGAGTGCTCCTCTTTTGTGGGATATGTGAAACCATACTTCTCAACCTTTTAGCACAGGGAATCTGGAGAAAACCTAAAATAACAAGGGACAGAGGACCAAAAATAAGAATAAGTTGCTCTTATAAACTTAAAAAGTTGCTAAAATAACAGGATTTGTGTTAGCATGCATTTTCTTCAGGTTATGAAGTCTAAAACTTAAATGGATGTCATTATTTAGTGACTTCAATCCTCAGTGATTTGCCAGAAAACCACAATTTTTTTGAGGAACAGAGCAACATTATGAGGCAAAAAACTGGACACTCTGTGAAAATCTGGACAGTTGGGAGGTATGCTGATTTTGACTCAAAGTTTAGATCTGCCTCTCATATGGTGACTTTTGGAGAAAATATGGTGAATTATATTTAATAAATAATGGCAATAATTAGAGTTTTGACTTCTTTTACTTCAGGAAATGCATATTAATTCACATTCTCTTATTCTGTCAATATCTCAGGTTAATAGTACTAATATTTTAAAAGTGCCCTGGGGAATATTCTTTGTAATGAGATACACTTGAGAGGTAGAAGTGGTTGAGTGACATGGGGATTGCTGATAATACGTTACAGTTTGGTTAGCCTCCAATGCCAGCATACCTTATGGCATAGCTGGCTTTAGGCACCAGCGAAACCAGCAGTTACTGGGGGGCATCTCCCTGTTCCCTGGGGTCCCCAACCACAGCAAGCTAGCTTATCCTGATATTTGTAACATGTCTGTCAAACCAACAAATGCTAGAACAGCAATCTGGTATACTTAATAAACCAGGTGGGTTATAACTCTTATTTATATCTCCTTTAAAATGAAACAGTATTGCTCTGGTTATATTTTGTGTTTAATATTTTGTCTGTTTTTCAACTTGTGTTTGAACGTTGGTGTCCCAAAATTCCACTGGAGTGGGTAGAGTTGCATAATTATGTATTCAAATGTTATGTTAATCAGCATACAGATTTGTACCTATTTTTAATGGGCCTTTGTCCAGATTTTTGATGTTTCCAGTCTGAGAGGTATGAGTGCATCAACTTTTATTTCTAAAGGAAATCACAATGCTTACGTGAAAACTCACAACAGAAAATTAACTAAAGTAAGCATATCCATTGTATTTTCCATAGCAATTTTCCCAGAATTTTTTCTGTAGATCTGAAGTTTAAAAGTGAGAGCAAAGACTTTCCCAGATATGTAAATAATAGTGTAATGTACTGTGCAGAAAATGCCAGCAAAGAAATGAAGGTGAAAAATATTTAATCCTATAGCCCATCAGTATAATAAATAGAGACTGCATTTCTTAAAGGCAATTATGTCTGATATTATACTTCCCACTCATACTGGTAACGCCAACTTGTATCTGTTACAAAAGCAGTAGTCTTAGTCATGGAACTTCTTCAAATCCTTTCCATAAATTCTTAATTAAGAAAATAAAAGTCAGAGTTTAACATACATAAATGTTGTTGTTGTCTTTCGGCTTTTCCCGGTGAGGGGTCGCCACAGCGGAACTCCGGTCCGCTAATGATTGGCAGTAGATTTTGATGAACACGGAGTTGCCAGCTCGACGTTCAATCTTCAACAAAGGCACGTCCACTTACGCATGTCTTTCGAACGCCCACCCAACCGCGGGGAGGACCTACATACATAAATATGCATTAAAAATCAGTAAAATAATAAATTTAGGTTAACCTGATATTTGTAACACAGAGTTACGATTCAATAAATAGTACAGCCTGGTAGTTCTGCATTTGTTTAGTTTTCTTCATTGGCCCGATTCTATAAGACTTTCTTTCAGTGTAAGAGGCCACTTACACTGAGAGCAGATGTTTTGGAATATGGTCCCCATAGTAAGCCTTTTTATACATAGGCCTTACACAGAAGTAAGTCACTTACACTGAGACCAAGGTCTTTCAGAATCAGAGTAGACTTAAACTGAGAGCAACGTTTTATTATGTAGTAAAATTTAAATTTACACATGCATTGTGATGGTAAATCCTTACTTTAGTATACCACTATACGGCTCTAATGCTTTGCATACACTGATGAAAGATTCTGTAACAGTATATTTAAATATGAAATAAATATGATATTTTAGTACATTATGTTCATTAACTGTTTAAATGATTATTTGCATTCTAGTGAATCTAAGGGACAAAGAACATCTTATTGGCAGTTATATTTGTCTGCATCATATTGGGCATGTCAGCATGTACATTTAGAGATAGATTAAGAATTTAAAAAGGCTAAAAGAATTAGAAAAGGCTGATGCCACTGTTGGGATAAATACTATCTAAGGTTTAATCCACTATGTACTATTCAGCATTTATATAAATAATGACTTTTTGTATAATTCCATGGCAACCTGTACTTGCATGAAAAAATGAGCTATTTTAGTTGAAGCAAAGGTTTAACTCACTATGCAATTAATCTGTTTTGAACAGTTTATACCAAGTTTAAATGTGATTTATTTCTCTGTGCCTCTGTAGTCTTTATTCTACAAAATGCTGTACAAGGTTTTGTTGAACAAAAGTGTAATATTTCTCAGGAATAGTGTATGTTTTTCATGTAAAATAACTGATCCTATATTCCACTACTGGCTTTATGCAAAATGGAATTCGTTGCTTTAACTCAGAGGCTGCACTCATTGTTAATATAAACATATATTTTACATTTTCTCCCAATGCAACAACATTAGAGGTATGGCTTCTGCTTAAAGGGCTGTCTATCAAAAGCATTCTGTGTGTGTATGTATGCGTGTGCATGTGTGTGTGTGTGTAACTTGGTATATATCTATATATATATACATATATATATAAATATATATCTATATATATGTATATATATGTATATGTATATATATATATATATATATATATATATATATATATATATATATATATATGGTCTACCTCGACCCAAAGAAATTACGTTTCTCTAAAACGTAATTAGGCGACCCCTATCTCCCAAAACTGGATTTGTTCAAAAATGCAGTTTTGCGAAAAATCGACTTAGCGAACACCAACGGAGGTTGTTGCTTGGATAGTGGCACAGCAGGGATAAGGGAATATTCCATTTTCCCCACTGTAGTGCAATCTCGGAGTGAGAATATATAAGTAGCAGGGGTATGGAAGGTACACGGGGGCTTGCCCCCTTGCATACATGTTGCTAGTGTTGTGCTGGTTTTTTTGTGTGTGTGTGTTTTTTTTGTTTCCATTTAGTTGATTTTTTGCAAAACTGCATGTTTGAAAAAATGCAGTTTCGGGAAATATGGGCCTCGTATTTAAACATAATTTTCTTGGGTTGAGGTAGACCCATATGCCATATGTGTGTGTGTGTGTGTGTGTGTGTGTGTGTGTGTGTGTGTGTGTGTGTGTGTGTGTGTGCTTGTGTGTGTATATATATATATATATATATAAATAGGGTCTATATCACTTCAATGAAACGGATGAAGTCCGAACACCATATGTTCGAACTTCTAACCTCGAAGTGCAAAAACATCCAAGTCTTAGAAAAGTGATTTTTTTCCCCAGGGAAAAAAATCGCTGTTCCAAGAAACACACACACAACACGAGCACACCAAAAAAACAGCAATCCACCCACATACACTTAAAATCCTACATCTAACCCTACACTAAACTGTACATACACTACTATCTATCCACTTACCTTAACCCTAACCCTAAGGTCAGTCACTATCACACACTCACCTGACCCGCACCCTAACCCTAACTCACCTATCCCGCCCTAACCCCAAAATCTGTCACTATCGGAAACCCACCACCCTGCGCCCTAACCCTAACTCACCTATCCCACCCTAACCCTAAACTCTGTCACTATCGTACACCCACCTCACCTGCCCCCTAACCCTAACGTTCACACAGTTGCACACTTACCTGAACCCGACCCGTAACTTTCCACCACAGCACTGAATATAGCAAGGCCACAGAAATGGCCCACCAAATTCTTTCCCTGGGAAAGAATTTGGTGTTCTGCGGATTCACGATAATCAGTTTTCGGACGTCACAGTTCAAACATATGGTGTTCGAACTGCTGACGTTTCGATGAATGCTCATAGACCCTATATATATATATATATATATATATATATATATATATATATATATATGTGTGTGTGTGTGTGTATGTGGTATTCATACACACACACGCACACACACACACACACACACACACACACACACACACACACACACACACGTGCATACACACTTTCTTCAGCAAATTTCTATTTAGAAACCTATGCCAGTCATTTCATTTTTCATGAGTGTTTTTTTTTTTTTCCTCCATGCCTGCCAACTCTTAACCCTCTTTCATCTGGTCTTCAGCCAACTTGTTCTCTGATTCAGGAGATCCTAGATGACTCAGGGTAGTAGCTGATCAGAGAAGGCCCATCATCCAGGCAGTCTTGTAAATGTTTGTGCTCCTGTCTACATTCCTTTTTCCATGCACCATCAATATGCACCACCATATGTTTGTTCTACTAGGACAATCCATGTTTCAGGAAGGACCCCAATTATCTCCAGACTGGAGGGAGGCATAGCAACCACCCTCACTAAAGGCCACATCATTCCAGATGCAGACCATGAGGACATAGTTTGCCTGCTCTTTGAATTAGCTATAGCTGTAGATTTTTGTTCAAATTTATAAGCCAGAGGTCCCATTTTAGCAGTACTTACTTCACTTTGCCTTCATAGGAATCTCCGTAACCATAGAAAATCTAAGGTTATTCAACCAGAAGCTATACATGCCTTGCCAATGACCACCTTCAGGCTCTACTAACCTTTTCAAGGAGAGCAAGATCTGTAACTCCTGATGTATATTTTAGGGCATCCATCCAATTGTCTAAGCTATCTTTAAATGCTGATATGGTGTCGCATTGCTTGACATGCAAAGATGAGTCATTCTAGAGCAAGGGAGATGATGGGTAATGAACCCATCTCACCATTTATTTATTTATTTTTTTATCTAATATAAACTGAAATTTTTGTTTTAGTATTGGTTTGTATATATACTGTTTGGCATATTTGAGAAAGAGGTGGTCACAGATAATAGTGTCCCTGAGGGCACAGAAGGAAAGAGACAAATCTCCTGTCAAGAGTATATATGACACAGAGTACAGGGCTAGTGATTCCAGTATTTCTTGATAACTAAGATTTTTAAGTCCCAAGATCCTTTTTGTTAAGAATCTCTGTGTTTTTTTCAAGATACATGCCAAATAAGTAGTATATTCTATAATGTGTCTAACCAGAGTAGGGTACAAGGGAACAATAACTTCCTTGTTATTAGATATGATGCCATTTGTGACTAAATGTGATATATACAAGGATTTTCTAAATACATTTGCTATGTAGTGATCATAGGAGAAAGAGTCATCGACCCAAGTGCCCAAGTCCCTTATCCCAGATTCACTGGAAAGTGAGATCTCATTCATACAGTAGATAGTGGAAATTTGTTGTTTTATGAAGGAGATGATACAGCATTTATTATCATTTAATTTGAGACCTTTTTGGTGCAACAGCAGTTAACCCTTGTTGTTGTTGTTGGAGGAGTATTAGTTTCATTGTTTGATTTGATTACTATATCCTGCTTACAGTTATCAATGAGCCTAGTCAGCAGAGATCCTCGTTATTAGTGTTTAGGTTAGAGAAATGCATAGCAAAAATGAAGAGGCCTGGTAAGGACCCCTGGAAATGCCACTTTTCCCCTAACTGAGTAGACTCAATAACCTTGATAATGTATTCTGTCCTTGAGTCAGTTTGCAATCTGTTATACCATACAGGGATCAATGTTTAAGGCCATTAGCTTATTAATAATCCCATCTTGTGGTATGGTGTCAAACACCTTTGCCAGATCCAAGTAGACAATGTAAACAGTGTGACCACTGTCCATCACTTGTGTGACCTTTTTGAAGAAGCACACAATTTAACAGGCCTGATCTACCCTTAATAAAATTTTAATTGTTGTGGGTCACACTTTTTAATATCCAGATTTATGTGGTCAGTGATGATGTGTTCCATTACTTAACAGAAAAAGTAGTAAAGCTAATGAGTCTGTAGTTTCCTGGGTCGGTGGTGGGATTAACCTTAAGGAGGTTCATCACCAACTACCACAGTGCGTCATGACTTGGGAACATATCCTACTGAAAGGCTTAGGCTGAGCACCTTAAGGATGGGAATCAACAAGGCCTGCATGACATTATTTATCAGACAGCCCAGTTTATTGTTAGCACCCACTGAAGAGGTGTTTTTGGTCTTGGAAAGTGCTTTAAGGATATGATCCTTGGTGATGGTGGGGGGTGGTGACTCACAGATTACTGGAGTGGGAATGATTGTTTCAAGGAAGAAATTTCTAGCAAACTTATTTGCTAGTATGTAGGCAATGTCTTTATGGTTTGACCTCTTTCTAATTTCTCTAAGTCTTTCGGGTTTTTAATACCATGACAGAAATGGACACCATTCCTAAGTCAAAGTATGATTAAAGTTCATGGGATTAGTATTGCTTCAATCTTTGATGTTAGCCAAAAGTGCTCTTTGCAGCACCCACAATGTGCCCAGAACAGAGTACTCCAATTCATACACAGTTACATGTATTGGTAACATATCTAAATGTGACTACAACTTCTTTTTTATGAGACCCATTGTTCCAACTAGTATTGGAACAGTCAAGATATTTTGCTTCCAAATTACTCTCATTTCTGCCTGCAAATCCTGGTATTTTGACTCTGTGTCTATCAGTAAATAAGACTGTAATCAGTGGGTGTAGCAATTTCAGTGATCAATGCTATGTTTCATGAAACATATCTGGGTTTCTCACATCTGTTTTTTTTTTTAACAGTTGGTAGTGGGTGATCCCATGTGATATAAACTTCATAATTTTCTATAATGCTTTGTGGCTCATGTTTCCAATGCTTTTTAGTTACTTCAGTATTATAATGTTTGCACAATCCCCAATGCAGCAGTCTTGCTACATTATTATGCTTTTCAGTATACAAACCTTCTGCCATTAGTGTATCACACCCAACAACAAGTTGTGTGACCGTTTCTAATTCTATTTTACATAACCTGCATTTGCCTTTTTCTCCGACATGTTCAATGGGCTTTGTAAACCAACGTGTCCGTATTCCACTGCCCTGGACCTCCAATATTAAACTTTTGTCTTTTGACTTAAATTCACTTCTCCTTTGCCAAACTTGCATTAGATCCTAATCCACATGAGGGTGCTCCAGGAGTTTTCTGTACTTGCAACTATATTTATGTTTTTCCATATTTCTTTGCTTCTCATCTGCTCCTTCACCTTATAATCTTTCTTTTATTTTTTGGCGCATTAAGCTGCTGCTTGATTTTTATCTACTTCTGGTTTGATTTCCATTCTCACTTGACATTGAGATGCTTCTGCTAAATTAAGCAGAGGGAAGTCATATTAGACTTGTTCTCCTCATGTTTTAAAACTTTAACTATGTTTGGATCTTGTGATATCACTATATATGTATGCAGTCCTATGACTGTAGATCTATACATGTAATCATTTTCAAGGAAGCCCATACCTCCTTAAGAAAGGGGAATATATAATCTTGATATACATTAATTTTTATAAATCAGTTGATAAGTATGAAGCATTTTTCTTGTTTTCCTGCCCAACTGATGCAATACCTTTTGCGGCCAGTCAATCACCCCAAAACTGTAAGTTGGAACAGGAAGAACAAATCGGTTTTGCCTTTGTTCCTAGATGTCAGAACTGTTTTCAGTATTAATTTTAGTCTTCTAAAATATTTCTTAAGTTTTATTCACATTTGTTCATGTTTTATTGTTGATCCTTCATCAGTTCCCAGATATCTATACGCTCCTCTTACTCAAGTTCTTTTATATCACATTCCTGTCCCAGTGTGATATTTTCTTGGTGCTGCAGTTTTCCTGCTTTAAAGGTTGCTTTTGCATATTTGTCAAGACTGAATGACATTCTTATATCATCTGAGAAAGTTTTGACCACTTGCAGTTGTGTTTTTAGTTCCTCATCTGATGAACTGGAGTTTTAAATCATCCGCAAAAAGAAGATGAGGAGGCTTTACAATTTGTTGTTTTTGGGAGCCAGATTGTAGCCATGATGTAATCTGTTAAGTAGATGGTGTAATGGGTTAAAGGCAAGACAAAAGAGCAGCAGTGACAAAGAGTCACCCTAGAATATCCCCCTTTAAATTTTTATTCCTGGGATAATAATTTGTCCTTTATCATGGCTTAGCTGTAAAGGGTTTGCCACTGTTTCATGGTCACTGTAATGTAACTGATCAGTGCTGGATGTATCTTATACATTTGTAAGCACTCTTTTATCCATAAATGTGGAATGCTGTCAAATGCTTTTTTATAATTTTGTAGTCTATCCATGCCATACTTAGAGTCTTCCCTTTTTACAATTCTCCATTATGACTTTAACAACAAATGATGATGTGTTTCATATGACTTTCATTTGTTACCCTTTTATTCTTTTGCCATGATTGAGTTTTCTTCAAAACGACTATAAACTCTGTCAGCATCAATTCCAGTGTATAGTTTATATATTGTCAGAAGGCAAGTTATTGGTCTATAGATTTTAGGATAGCTTGCATATTTATTCTTAAGGAGGAGTATTATTTTTCCTGTTACTAACTAGGGTGGCATCTGTTTGGGGTGCTCATATATTAAGTTCTTACTCGTGGCTAAGTCTTCGTGTAAAGATGTTAATACTTTTAGCCAGAAGTTAGGTATTGCATCTAGGCCTGCGGTTTTCCATTTGGGAGCGTTTCTTATTTTGTTTCAGTTTCTCTGGCTGTTCCTTCATCCCATTTCATATCCTGTACATTTGTACTTCTTATTCTTTCTTTTACTTCTTCTTTCCATTCAGCATCCCTGTTATGTTTCACAGGATCTTCATAGATATTTCTTCAAAATGTGTCTATTTCTTTTTTTTTTTTTTTTTGGTGGTGGTGTTTCTATTCCTTTTGCCTTGTTTCTTAGTTTTCTATAAAACTTTTCTGGGTCATCAATAAATTATTTATTTTGTACTTTTTCTTTATATTTATCTGCATATCTTCTAAGTTTTACTGCCTGTGCTGACATCTTAACTTTATTATTTGCAATACCGTATGATAGATCCTGGTCTGTTCTGATATTGTGTGTGACATTTATCACATCTATCTTTTTGAGTATTTTTGTTGATCTGTTCCTTCTTCTGTACTCTTCTAACAGTGACATTTCTTGTCTTAATTGCTTTACAGTTTTCTCTCTTCGACACTTCCATGATGACATTTGATTTCTCCCCTTCCTTTCCCTTACTACACTGTGCTTTTGTGGACTTTATCTGTTATTAAATTAGCCGCACAGTAATATATCCTATTTACTTCTGTTATATTACATGAATTTCTATAAACATTCTTGATTACTGTGTTTATTTGTTTCATCAAACTTTTAACATTTTGGGTCTTATTGACTTTCTGTAGTCTATTTCTTTCCTTGATCTCAATATGTCTATCCATCTTTATTAAATCAAGCAACTCTTCCCTTAGATCATTTTCTTCTAAACTGAGGACACATTCTTTGTTCTCCATTTCCTGTGGGCATTCTAAGTTCCAGGCCATCTTTCTGTGGCACATTCTCTTCAGTTTCACCCTGTGTCATCCGTTGCTCTTTCATAATGGGAACTCACTGGCCTATCACTCCACAATATTGACTGTGTCAGAGTTGCCACAGTTTCCTGTTCCTTCCCTTACTGTGCAACTCCAAATTAACTTTTGTACTGGTTTCCTACTGAAGGCACCAAAGTATCTTCACATGGCAACAGATCAGATGTTTCCCACCCCATTGGTTTCTCCTTAACTTGGGGATTCATTATTTTATCATGCCAGGATGTCAGTTTAAAATACTCTATACTAAAGCCTTCACCTCACAGGCAATCCATAACTTCAGTTTCTATTTTTTAACTTCTCCATTACCAATCCTCCTTTCTACTATCCTCTTTTATTTTCTTATTTTTAATATTGTAAATTTTTTCCATATCCAGATGCCTTTACCTGTATTTGTCTTCAAATATCTTTGGTGCCGCTTTTTTTTTTTTTGTATTGATTTGTTTTGCTTTCTCCTTTGCATAAATATTGCACCATACTAAATAGCTTTTTTTGAACAAACTCACACAAAACCAGCAACCAAATGGAAAACTAAAACTAATAACAATCCCAAACTGGTCAAAAGAATAGTCACGCCAGAATAATAAAACCTTATTTATTTTAAACAAAGATTAAGCCCTTTTGTCCATTTGCAACTCAGCCTTCATTGGAATCAACTATTTAAAACATAAAAACAGTTTAAATAAACCTCCTAAAGGTCACATGAAAACATTGACCAATCAAATAAACTGTAAGCCGTTTAAAAATTTTGTAACAAAGTTACTAAACCTACACGTTCCATTGTCTCACTAAAAACAATTGCAATTCATTCATTTAAAACTTTTTCTCAAAAAAGCATTTTATATTCTCATTGTTATGGGAGATTCTGGCCTTATAAGGTATTCTAAGCAGTTTCATCCTTCTGTTGCATAACTCATTAATGTCTACTGACCTCCAGGGTATATTGTATTTTTGTTAACCCAATTTAAGAAGCATTGTACAACATCAACATTAGAAGTGTAAGTATACTGAGGGGTAGTTCAAGTCACTGAGGATTAAAAAACATCTGTTATTGGACTACTTTGATTAAATGCCAAGAAGTTTTCATGAGCCTATAGAAGGAGACTGATAACCTACAAGTTGAAATTCTGAATTACCTAGTTTGCACTGAAGTTTGATGAGCTGACTGAAGGATCATGAGATATCACTTTGGAAGGTACAAAAACCCATGATGAATACTGAGACACCTCTACCATTATCAGTGGGCTTGCAGATGTCATAGGCACAGAACTCTGACATGGATAGGCTGCTTTTCTTACACTTGAACCATGTCTCTGTGACTACACAAACATTGACTTGTTCCAGATGTTGAAATGCCACTAAATTGGGCAGTTTATTGTTAAGACTTCTGGTGTCATAAACTCTGCATAAAAAAAAAATCATCATGAGGGCAGCAAAGGTTTGGCCAAAATGCAGTAACCCTTGAATTAGAAGTACAGACCATCCTTTTCAGAGCAAGTAGGATTGTCAAGCATCTCATCCCAGAGAGAGAGAGAGACATACTGGACATCCCTGGAATGACATCGGCTATCTTTTCCTTAAATCTAGGCATCATTCTAGTTGAAGACAGGATACCATTCAAAACCAGTCTCTTATCCTTTACCAAAACAAGCTCCAGCAAGTCCTTCTGCATTTTTTAATGGGCTTTTGTGACAGATCATTCATGCCAGTGTGGATTATGATCATGTCATACACATAATTATTAGAGGAGAGGGCCCTGTAGGCCTTTAATATGCCAACAATCCTGGCTCCCAACAAACAGCTATCTGTAACCCTGTCCTATTCATCATGGAGAAAGTGTTTCTAAAATGGAGTCACCAGTTACTAGGATGTTTTCAGAAGCTGATGTATTCTTATTAGACACTGGTGTTTTGCGTCGGTGACATGTTGATGAAGGACTGCATGTAGAAGCTATATTAGGAGATTTTATTGCTGACTACTTTTAAAAAGCTCTAAGATACTTTGGTAATGATGTTTTATGGCTTCAGAGTAAGACAGTTTAGTGCTGTCAGTATAAAGATGCTGTGCTTATGGGGTAACTGTAAAACAGTGTGATGCTTACTGCATGAATGAAAATGAGTCTCCAAGTTAGCTATGTGTTTGCACGTCATGCAGATAGAATCTGTTTGGTTAAGCAAGAATTCTACCTCCTTCCTGTTCTGCAGCTAACTGCATTTTTTCCATAGCTACCAATCCAGATTCCATATTGCAGAATAACAACATATTGTTCCCTCCTCTTCCTCTGGTCACATTTGCAATTCTGCACCATCATCCTTTTTAGTACTGTATAAAACATCTTCTTCTCCCTTCCATTTCTCTTTATCACACAACAGCCTGGAAAGGCCATACTCCAGGCAGATCAATTACTGATGTAGTCATTACACCCACTATTTCCTCTTCCAAAATGATCTGTAGATCTAGGACCATGCTTCCTGCTCTGTTCAGTTATATATCTATCTATTCACAACTTGCACCTCTGCCTGACCATCCCAGCCATATCTAATTTCCCTACATATTTTTGTTACTTCACATTTGCAGGCAGTTGGTGCAGAGGTTAAGGTTCCAAGCTGTAGTTCCTATAATATAGGGTTTCATTCCTTCAGCCCTCATATGCTTACTGTGTGACCTTGAGCAAATCACTTAACCAGACATGGTTCTGGAGTCTCCTCTGAAAAGGGACTCCTTGTCCAGTGGGCCTACCTGGTTAAAAATAGGATTATTATTATTATTATATCACATTTGTTTTTCTGATGTTTGAATTTCATTTTTATTTTGTGTCAGATGTGCCCCAAACTGATTAAGCAGTGTGAAATAGAATGGTTACAAAAATGGAGGAATGTCAGCGTAGCAGACTGTAATAAAACTAGACAATATTAAACATCATCTTGAAAAACAACAATGTCTGATAGTGGAAGTTCTGATGCATGAATTTATTTATGGTTCATGATGCCTTCGCACTAATACTTCATACCTTTTTAAAATTTCTGATAACATTTTGTAAACAAAACAGTTCCCTAAAGAGAGCAGTGCCCTCCCCACAGTAAATGATGCTTTGTCTTCCCTACAGGTATTACAAGATCCTTAAACAACCTCATTGCACCTCAACAGACACGGCTTATCATGGCCAAATACTTAAGCTCCATTAAAGGGATCTGAATTCTTTGCACTTCTGCTCAAAGATTTACAACAGAGCACTAGGGGATCAGTGGCAAATTTGTTTCATTTCTATGGGAAAGTTTATTAAATTTTGTAGGGTTTATAGTTATCGTCTGTCATTGATTCATGCAACATGCTAAGTTATTAATGACAGGCCTGAGTTTTGTGTTACCACAGGGGGCCCGCTAAATTCTATGGTCTTTTCATTATAAATACCCCTCCAGGCACACAAACGTCTTGAAATATTTTATTACCCTCACTTGTCTCCCTACCTATAATGTGTTCTCCATGTCCTGCTGTTTTGTGCTTACTTTTCAAGTTTAACATGGTTATAATAATAATAATATAAGGTTGTTGCAACAAAAGGGAATACAGTGGTTTTAATATGACTCATTTGTTCTCGATTTATGTTGCATATGTTTGTACTTTCACTTGTCAGACTAGAACCACTGCATTTGTCAGTACAGGAAAAAGCCCTGCAGCCCACCGAGGTTACAAGCCCCACACATGTCAATCAAGTGCTTATGAGCTTATATCCTTCAATATTGCTGACTGTAAGATGGTGAGGAGTAAAGTAAGTAAAAAAACACATACAAAGCAGGGCATGACCTGGATAGATCCCTACCATTAGACATGTGCTCAGTCATGCATGTATTTGTTTACAGATTGATGACTGTAGAAGGCCTACAGTTTTCCAGGTGTAACCCAAGAAACATTAAAACCTCCCAGAAAAATAGAATGACTGTGAAATGAGCACAATGTTTATTTTATTGTTTCCTCATTGTAATGGAATCATTAATCTGTGTGCTTTGATTTAAGAGTTAATTATGCTGAAGAAGCCACCCAAGATGTAGGCCATATTGTCAAGAGAAGTCTTGTGTCTATCCATTTCTGCATTTGGGACAGGTAGAACATATACAGATGTTAGCCTTCATAGTAAAGAACATCTTCAGAAAATTTAAACAGACTTTTATAAAGAATTGTCTTTTCAAAACATTTTTGTACAACATACTTTTCAAATCTCAAGATGTCATACTAAATCAAAATACAAATATAAAATGGATGAAAATAACAACACTAAATCATAAAACATTTCTAAAATAAGCAGAAGCTAGTAATTAGAAAAGCTAACAATAAGTCCTTACTAAAACTCAGAAGCATATATTAGAAATCCCTCTAAACATGAAATGTCTTTTGTGTGGGCCTTAGAACCTTCTAAACAAAATGTGCCTTGCTTCCAAATGCAAACCATTGCTTAATATATGGTTTTGGATTCTGATGCTATGTACATCATCCCTTGATTGTGATTACTATTAGGGCAACTGCTGCAGTCTTGAGATGAACCAGCCACGCACAACAATGTCATTAATTTTCTTGATTCAACGTGTTAACTTTTAGCCTGTAGGAAGGAATACCAAACCAGCTAATGGGTCAATCATAATAAAAATAACTTGATGAAAATGATGATGAAACAAAATGCTAATATGCAAAGAAAGACTTGGTTCCTAGGTTCAATGCTAGACTGCAAGTCTGACTTTGTAGTTGCCATGAAAGTTAAATATAATATAGTTTTGTGTGTGTTACATTCATTAACCAATATGTTAAGGAAACATGTACCCTGGTCATGGGGAATGTACAAGCATTGAAAAGCTATCAACAGAGTAAAAGAAATGTTAGCAACAGCACCGGTGCTCGCATACTATGATGTCACTAAAATAAAAGCATTGTGAGCTGTTTCTCTCATCCTCCAACTGTGGGATTTTAATGCATGCAGCATTTGAGACTTACTTAGTTTATAAGGGAAGCTGATTAACAGCCAAACAACCTACTGAAGCATATAAGAATGTTCCTGGTATTCTGCTCATGTTTTATTGTGTTTGAATTCTTTGAATGTAAATCTGATCCGTGAAATGTCTTTTGTTTGTCATATTCCCACAGGAAATTTACAGTATAATCCCTAGAAAAATAAACCTAGGGATCTTCTAACAGGGTCTGATTCCTTTCCCACCTGTACTAATCAGACTGTTTCTCATGCAACTTCAGAAGTTCTTGTCCTTCTTGTAAGTATATAACTATACTGCTACTTGTGAGTTCCAGATGAATCTAAATTAGCTGCAGCTATACAGGTAGATGTGATACCTGAACATGGCACACTGCTTAAACTCATGAGTCTGCACCTATGAAACTGATATGGTAAAGGGAAGATCGAGTGTGCATTGGTAAATTCCAGTACCAGGGTGTCTAGTCAGAAATGAGTGGTGGTGCCCCAGACTAGGTAAGAATCTCTGAATTCTGTGATGAAGCATAGGTGGGCTGTAGGCCAAGAAACATAAGCATTTATCAGTTCCATCTATTTAGCTGCATTGTGCATTGTTGCTCTGCAGTCATGCAATAAAGAAAAAATGTTCATAACAAAAAATACTCACTGAAGCTGTGTCCTGCTTGTTACACTTGTGATTTGAGTGCTTTTTAACAGCCCAAAGAATGTGGTATTTAGTACCAATGAGCTGATCAGTAATATAGACCCCTTTATAGTGGGCATCATCCTACCTCAATGTGCCTAAACACATGACTTTCTCTCTCTCTCTCATATGGCTGTATATTATCAAGCAGAATGATTCCTGATCACTTTTTTTTTCTTTGAGGATAAAACACTGAAGTATGCATAAGGGCTTGTTGAATGTTGAGTAAAGAGAGCAGAGTTATTTGAGCAGGATGAAGGTAGCACTATGAAGTCAACAAAAGTTGGGCATCAGACTTATATTATCTCCACAGCATTCGGGAATGAAGCCCTGAATAAGATCAGGCCCAAAGGATTTATGAACTCTTCTATGACATTTCCAAGAGAAAAGCTACCAATGCTTTATTTAGACATCTTAGCTTATTTCCAGACCATCTTTTTAAGTTTGCTGTTTTACAACACGTGAATAGGGACCCCCGGGTGGTCCTTGGAAACTTTATTTAGAAGAGAAGAAAACCTGGTGGCAGATTTTTTTGAATGCCACCTCCCCACAAGACCTGAATGATATGGTATCTATTACCAGTTTTTTAAAACTAAAAACATTTGATAGATAGGTTTTTATATACTTAAAATGCAATGTTTTATTTAAAATAAGTCATATAAATAAGTAAGATTTTAAACTTTGTTACTTAATTAAAGGAGTGTTTGGACTGGCTGTTGGACTTTAATTTCCTGTCAATGTGGGTATAAAACTAGGAAGAGGATGTTGGTTCATGTCTGATGAAGTTTGGTTATTGTACTAAACAAAAGCGCTTATATTAAATTTGTTTATTTTATAGGTTTTTGTGTTCCCATTTTTATTTAACTTATACATGTTGCCTTTCCTGCCCTTTGTGGTTTATTTTGTTTTTTTTTTTGGTTCTACTTGCTGATAAGGTCTGGACAACCTAGGTTTAGCTAATGTCCTGACATCATGGGTGCTGGAAAAGGTAACTCAGCAGGAGAGAGGGATGGCAAGACAGTTGCCTGCCTCTCTCTCTCTCTCTCTCGTGGGGGGGGGCAATCTGTGGTACACATGATATCATGGCTAATGGTAGAGGCCAGGGGTCAGTGATAGATGTCTCTGGGGTTATAAGTTGGGCAGGTTGTATGAGGAGTACATCACTGCAGAGATGGGGGAAGCTCCCTTGCAATGTCTAAGTGCATGCCCTGTCAAAAGAAAAAAAGTCCTACAGTTAAAATGATACTGCAGCCAGGACAACTCTCTGCCAGTATAAGTGGGTTGGAAGACCCCCATATTTTTTGGGGGTACTAATCTGGATTTAGACTTCTGAAGACTGAGTAGCAGATGTTCCTGTTGTCATGAGGACCACAAATAATTACAAAAAAATGCAAGCAGGAGATTTACTACTGCTAGCTGCTGTGCATGGAATGAGACATTTTTTCCCTGTGGTTCTCGGTATTGGCAGCCAACATTTGCATTCTCATACCTGTCAGTTATCCAGATTTTTGCAGACTGTCCAGATTTTTGCCTCATATTTTTGGTCTGTTCCTCATAAAATTTGTGGTTTTCTAGCAAATTGCTGGGATGATCTGAGGATTGAAGTCACTAAATAATGACACATATTTGAGTTTCAGACTTCAAATCATTTAGAAAATGTATGTTAACACATACCCTGTTACTCTAGCAACTTTCTAAGTTTATGAGAGCAATATTTAAAATCTGTCCCGATTTTTGGGCCTTTGTTCCCCCATTTTGTCAGGCTTTGTCTAGACTTCTTGCACTAAGAGGTTCAGAGGTATGATTCTTATCCTTGAAACTTCTAATCACGGATTTATTTGCTAATCACAAATCTTCAAAGGTGCTTTCAGCAGCTGACTGAAGTCAGATGATCATCTAAGTAAAGTCCACTGCAAATTACTCAAGGTAACATGAAAACACCTTTACTGCTGATTGTGTCAAGATTATCACAAATGTACAGTCACACACACACACACACACACACACACACACACACACACAAAAGCATGCACACACCATGCACACAAGTGAAGCAACATATTCAGTTGCCATGAAGACTCTACACAAATGCTTGAAAAATATTGCTTTAGCTCCCTCAGTGGCTGCACAAACAAGTAACCCCTCAGACTATTCTTTCTCTTACCAGATGATAAATTAATAACACTTTCTCTTAACTGTCTGTAGCCATAGCCAAACATTATTCTGACAAACAAATAGTCAGCAGAATTCCTGTATGAGCAACTGTTCTGTTGATCCTCACTAGCAGAGTAAGGGCCACACTCAGTAGCTCAAAGAAGTTAGAAGTTCCAGTATTTAATGCTGGTACAATATGGTACAATGTACACTGCTGATATATGGTACGGCCTTTGCTGCTACAACAATACTCGTACAATGTTTCTGGGATTATTCAGAAGGGAAAAATATCTAACTATGCTGGATCTTGCCAACCACATAGTCAGTGAGGTCTTAGTTAACTGCACAGAACAGAACTGATGAACTAAATAAAACTCCACATCCATCAAAGCTGAAAACAACTGCCCTACAAAGAAATTTCTCAGTGTTGAATGTAGACTTGCACTGCTAATGACTGGGGGGAGGGGATTTTAGGGCACAGAAGCAGTATAAGTTATTGGAAGCATACAACAGACAAGACTGTCTGTAAAATGGAGCACTCTTATCTTGTCAGGTACACAAAGTGTATGAATTTCACTTGCAAAAAAACGGAATAAAATACTCTAGTTTTGGTGTTTGTCTTTGCTAATTTGAAACAAGCATCAAAATAAATACATCAATTGACTTTTCAGACAAAAAAGAACCCAAAAGAAAAATATCATCAAAGTTAAATACTGATTATTACCATAATGAAATATAAAGTAATATACACTGAAGCAAATGCGTGAACTGGTGAAGGGGTGTATTCAATAAAGCACAATGGTTATTCAAAGTGATATTAACACATAAGCCAGTGTTTTTTGTATTTGTACCTAGGGTCCTGGAGTGTGGCTAGATATGCAACTCAAATGCACAAATTACTGTTTAAAGCAATTTCTGCATCAAATTCACTATGCAGAAATCACCCCCCACAAAAAAATGAAATTTCCCCTTGTGTTATAAACACCTTCCTTTTACTGGTACCTGTTGCCATTGACATAACAACCAAACTACCAGCTTTAATATTTATTTCAGAATGTGATTTATCTTACACTTGCTGCACCATTTGGTTTTCTTTTCTACCCTCTGAATGTTGAACCTGACGTTTCTCTCCTTCCTGCATGAATAGTTTACACTTTCCACAAGTATAATGTGCTCAATCTGAGCTAACTAGCATTAAATAAATACACGTCCGTTTAACAATGGAACTTTTATTGTGTTACCTAGTTATGCCTGCTAGGCACTAGTACCACTTTTCAGGGATAACCAAGAAGCACTAGATATGGGTAAGTGGTATATTCAGGGTTGCAAAGTCTGAAAGTGGAAATTAAGGGAATCCAACCAAGGAACACAGAATGACGCATTCTGGCAAGTTAATTATCTGAGTTAAAATGCTAACCTGGTTTATTGTTGCTCAGATTCTACATACTGGTGGACCTTAGATGGATAAGTATAGATTTGTGCACAAGCCAGTGTATGTACTATAGTGCCAACACACACTACATATACAGCATCTGGTTTTAATGGAGCTTCAGTTTATCCCAATATGACTGACTTTGTTCAATATATCTCCACATAACACTCAGTTCTGTTGACCTCAATTACTGAATGTATGGGCATGGATTACTGAATAAATCCATTGTGGTCCTCTGTGCAGTATAATGACTAACACTGCTTATCACTTGCTGGAGATATTTGTTTGCCACATCACATGGAGCATGAAATCTTCAGATATCCAGTGAAGTCTGCAGGTTGTGAATCAGATAAATTATCACTTTACTTCACAGTGCATCTTTTTCCATATTCACAGCATGTGCACCTTTTGTCAGTGCATTCATAAATCCTTCATCCAGTCTTATATGTAACAGAGTGGTATGATAGCACAGTAATATGAATAACACCATTATGTTCCAGAACATTCTGAAATATCTTACACACAAGCTGAGGTCCATCCTCTCTCACATGTTGTAAGAGCAAACCAAACCATACAAGGGTAGTTCTGAGATTAAAAAATTATCATTTATCATTGTTGAAGGATGGCTGAATGAGGTCAAAGCACATCCAGCAATTGGAAGAAAAAATAAATAATTACAAAGAATACATTTTTCCAGAATAGGCTAGGTATGGTTTATGTCAGAACACAACAATTGAGTGAGATATTCCCAGATATGGGCTGTGCAGATTCTAGCAAAAGTAGAACTTATTATCACCCTATGTAATTTTCTGCCATTGCTTCATTTTGTATCCAGACCCAGACAACAGATGTATTAAGAGGTAATTTTCTGCCATTGCTTCATTTTGTATCCAGACCCAGACAACAGATGTATTAAGAGGTATTAGAGGTAATTAGACCCAGACAACAGATGTATTAAGAGGTAATTTAGAAGATGTATTTAAGAGTAATTTTTCTGCCATTGCTTCATTTTTTTATCCAGACCCAGACAGCAGATATATTAAGAGGTAAGCATTTTCATCTTGATCATTATGATTTTTCACAATTCAAACAGTATCACATCTGAATCTGTTACAGCAAGGTTGGGCCTAACTACCATAAATGCTAGGACGGTCTTTTGGCTAAGATCATTCTTAGGATTCTTAGTATTTGGCCATATGCTATTCATATTTCTCAACCTCTTAGCACAAGAAATCTGGACAAAGCCTGACATAATGGGGGGACAGAGGCTCAAAAATAGGGACATGTTTTCAATATTGTTCTAATAAACTTAGAAAGTTGCTAGAATAACATGATTTGCATTAGCATGCATTTTCTGAAAGATATGATGTCTTAAACTCAAAAACATGTCATTATTTAGTAACTTTTGTCCTTAGGTTATCCCACTAATTTGCCAAAAACACAAATTTTATGATGAACAGACCTAAAATATAAGCCAAAAATCTGGACATTCTGTGAAAATCTATACAATTGAGAGGCACGAATTGCTATTAGTGCACTCTCTTGGAAAACTTAGATTTCATAAACCCTACTTGTGTCTCATCCCTCATGAGGAATCCTACAAGATAATCTGATTATGATGTAGGCACACTAAAAGAGCTTAAGATGCCAAGACATAGGATAGGCTAAGATTAGGGGAACAATATCAGTTCTACACCTCAGACACCTCTAGTAAGAATTATAGTATTTTTCACTCTAGATCTGACCTGTAGCAGCTCAGTATGTAGTTTGCAGCATAGCTATATTGTGTAATTCAATGCTAGTTGCCAGTTTTAAAGCCTTTCTGTGTGCAACAAGGACCAGAATTCAGGAAATGTTTCGGTATTAAGTCATCTTCCATTAGCTGTTTCATCACTCACTGATACTTTATTAGTCTGTGATAAGAGGTCTCTGGGCTAAAACTGATCATATGTGGACTGAGTTTTGCCAGCGGAATCCCTGAAGCACATGTAATTAGAGTATGTTTCTCACTACAGGAAAATAGCATCCATGATCATCAAGACTGGTCTGTCTTAATGAACATGAACCTCACATTGTCAGTCAGGGGCAAAGGTATATTTAAATCTATATGACTTGGGAAATTATAACTCTCTCTAAACTTTCTGGAATTATTAAGAAATTGGTGCCAATTTAACCCAATGAGCCTTTATTGATCTGCAGGTTCCTATATATTTTTGCATTAAATTTTAGTTACATACATACATACAAATGTTTAAAGCATGGGTATTAAAGCCCTTCTAGCTTGCCAATATACCAAGACACTTGTTCCCTTATAAATGTCCAGGCTGTTCTTAAAAATATCTAAACTAGTACTTGCTTTAATGTAATTTGATTGTCTGTTCTAAGCATCAGCTACTCTGTCAGAGAACCAATTAATACACTTCTCATTCCTATAGAATCATCTACATAGGTTATCTGATGATTCTCTAGTACTTTTTGATAATCCCAAACATTCCCAGAGGTAGTTGTCCCTGAATGCCTTATATACTTGAATGAGATCTCCTCTTAAATATCTGTAAGAGACACTGTACAAGTTCAGATATTTTAGTCTTTCATAATAACTTAGATTTTCACATCCATGGATGCCCTTGATATATTTCCACTGTACTCTTTCCAGTTTATTCATGCTTATTTTCCTATAGGGTTTCCATATTGTTATTCCATACTCAAGTTTGGGTCTAATGTAACTAACAAACAATGACTTCATTATGTTTGATTTCCTAGACTTTATAAATCTTTTATACAACCTATAGTTCTATAACTATCATTAGCCAATTGGTTGATATGATTAGAAAAACTCATAACTGAATCTACCCATATATCCAGGTCCTTAAATGAGTCTACAGTTTCAATCACTGTGTGCTGTAATAAATATTCACCTTTCAGTTTATGTCTCCCAAATCTCATATGCTTAGTTTTTGATGTATTTATCAACATGTTATTCTCCTGTGCCCAAATGGTCAATTTAGTCAAATTATTTTGCAGACATGCCTTATCTGTAACACTTGTAATCAGTTTACCCAATTTCAGGTTGTCAGCATATAGACTGTAGAATGGGTCTATATCAAGTGAATGAAAATTTATATAATTGAATGTATTTACATCGACACATAAACCCCGAAACAAGTAAATGTCAAACACGTAAAAGCTTGAAAATCAAACCATCAAAAAATTTTAGTTGGCCAGCAACTGCTCCCTTGTATAATAAGTGTAACTAACCACCAAAATTAACTTTTCTTACCCTACCAAGCTGTGCTTTATATGCAAGAAAGGAAATATACTTTACATACAAAACGGGTATTAAACTATACCGTATTTTAAGTAAACTACAAACTGAGTGATTACATATTTAAATAACCTCCTCGCCCAAGAAATCAAAATATGCACTTCAATAATACGTAGAAAACATATGGTGCACACAGCATATCAATGTTAGTATGGTATTAAATTTTAAGTAGCATGCCAACTGCACATAAGAATTCAAGTAGAGTATACTGTTCTTTATTTTTCAAAACAGTTTGTAGACGAAAGTCCCTTTCTAAATGTTTTCTCTTCTTTGAAGAAACAGGACATGCAGATTAACTGTAATCTAATTTCGTCAACCCGATTTTGCTCTCTAAGAAGTACTGACAGAACAGCTGGTATGTCAGAAATACGTCTGCCTAGCAAACACCTAATCCTCCTATGCCAGCCCTCCACGTAATTTTGTGTTCATGGTAAAGAAACATTGTTCAAACAGGAGACATTCCAGAACGATATAGGGTACACAGGAGGAAACCGTAAATGAATTGTAGTTCTAGTGATCTGCTTCTGTAAGCGGCCCAACATGTAAATATCAGAGAAATATGTGATCAGCTCTTTCCCGTCAGCAGGAAATGTTTTACTTAGCTCTCTAAATGCTGGAATCACTTCATTTTCCCTCAAAAATGAAAGTGCTATTAGTTCTTTAACGGAACGCTGAAATTCAAGAGAAGTACCATAAAGTCTAGATAAGTTAAGTTGCTGAATTTTGCGCCACACATTCTGTGAGAAATAGAAGAAACAACCTTTACTTTTCACATTGAAAAAGTTTGCTTCTATACTTTTAATTGCAGCTAGTTCAAAGTCACACAATAAGTATTCCAGCGAAGGTGTTAGATCACATCTAGCTAACAAGTTAAACAGACACTCCAACATCAAATGGTATGCCTTAAAAGACTTTTTAGTCATCAAGCCATATACTAAAGGAAGACATCTCTGTTTGTCACCACGGTTAACAAATGCATGAACACTATATAACTGCCTACATAGTCTACCTTTTGTAAGGAATACTCCATCCATGAACCATATATTTGTATTACACAAGTCTTTGACATTTTCTTTTGTTGTAAACAGTAAAACATGTATATTTAACTGCAAATCCACCTTATGTTCCTGGATAAATTCGATTATTTTAATTTATAATCATCCAGACATACTGCACCTAAGGTTGTACATGGTTTATAGTTTGTTAACAAAGTTTTTCTCCTAACTCTGTTAACCTGTTGTAATAGTGATCGCCTAGTTGGCAATGCAACAGTAGACTCAAAGGACGTGGTAGCAAGAATGTCATCAACAACTAAACACGGTGTGTTCCTGCAAGTACTTGCCATATCCTTCAATGTACTACATGCTTTGTACTTTTCAACTAACATTGGATCTGATGGATGGTCATGAATAGTAGACTTCAGGAGAATTTCTTCTCCACCTTTATCAACTGTTATAGCCCTACCCTTACATTTATCTGTTGTCTTCAAATGACAGTACCAATACTTACGGCTTTTTAGAACCTTCTCTAAATTGTACAAATAGCCGTCAACAACTAGCATATCTTTCTTTTTTTGGGATTTAACTGTGTAATAGTTACAACCCATTACACCAGGTCCAGCAAGAGTGCTACAAGCCATAGCTGCAGGTATAACCGCTGTATGCACACGTATTTGCCGGAAATGTTAATTTAAATACTGTGTTGTTACGTTTTATTTTCGTTGTTTTTAAGTATTTCACATGAATTATAAATGGTATTTATTTAATTAATTGATAGTGAAGTTACAAAAGTGAATATATGTACACGTTTTGTTTATTTTATTTATGGGTACTGGAGTTATTTCATGCATATTCATATTTACATTTGGACGTCATTTAACATACCTAACAGGCAATGTGGCCAACTAAAACAGTTCGACGATATATTTTTCGCTGAAAGAACATTTCAACATTTAGTTGTTTTGGCGTTTATATGGCGATGTGAATACATTCTATTATATAAATTTTCGTTCACTTGATATAGACCCCTGTAGAATACCTCAGATGAAAAAGCAAGGTCTGAAAGATACAATCTAAACAAGTAAGGGCCTAGTACAAAGCCCTGTGGGATGCCTTGACTGTAACCAAGGATTTCACCTATCCAGTTGGTGTGTGATACTTGCCATGTCCTATTTGTAAGCCATGCAGCTATCCATCTTATCAACAGTACATCAATACCTAGTTGTACTAATTTATTGATCAGTGTTTGATGCATGACCCTGTCAAATGCTGAAGTTAAATCTATATAAATCACATCACAGCACAAGTTTTCATTCATAGCTGTTATTATATTGTTATAGAACATCATGTTACAGGTGGTAATAGATCTATTTTCAACATATGCATGCTGATATATGGCTTCAAGTCCCAACCTGTCCAGTTCTGACAATAACTTATCCAGTATTACCTTCTCAATTATTTTTCCACAATATGAAAGTAGACTTAAGGGTCTATATAATTCTGGGTTTGTCCTACTCTCCTTTCCCTTAAAGACAGGTTTAATAAGTGCATCTCTCCAATCTTGAGGAATCTCCCCATATTTATATGACCTAGTGAATAATAGATGTCATGGCAGTGTAAGTTCTTGCTTAAGTGTTCTCAAATCATTGCTACTTATTCCGTCTCCTCCCTGCGCTTTCGTTTGGATCCAGTTTGCACAGTTCTTTGTCAATATAATCTAATTTGATTCCAGTATCTGGGGTTAACTGGATGTCACTAGGACCACTTACCACCCCTTTTGTGGAGCCAAACTGTTTTGCATAAGATTTTGTAAATATATCTATAATCTGTTGTATCTGAGAATAAATTTTAGAATCTGCACACAGTTTATAAATTTGTGTATCTTTACTCATTCCACATCTTGTGTATCTATAAAAAGGTTCCCTATTATGCTCAATATCTTTATATAAACTGTCTTCAAATTTTTCTTGATCTTGTCTAACACTATGCTTAATCTGTTTGTCCAACTCGTTTATTTCAGTTTTCAAAGTTGCAGTTCGACCTCTCTTCCATTTCTTATAATTTTTGTCTCTCACCTTAATCAGGTATCTTGTTCTTATGGAAATATACCACCCCTGATGTTACGTGCCTAGATCCTAATGTTAAACATTTTTTTGGCTTTTTGCACTCAAGCAATTTCTCTTTCAAAACTTTCCACATTCCATCTGCAGTTTTTCCACTGAACACCTCACTCCAGTTAGTTTTATAGAGCAACTATTTTGCTTCCCTATAATATGTAATTATCCTTCTGTGCATCAGTTGACTGAAATGTTTGCTCCTCACTTACTTCATTAGTCAGCTTGCAGCACTTAACATGGTTATTTGTGTGTTCATACTTGGCAACCTGAAGACAAGGTGCAGGCTGACTAGTGTGACGCTATTCTGACCTCCAACCTACTGGATAGGGCAGTTCCGGATACTAATGTGCCTGCTAAGCTTCTCTCGCCTATTTTTACTCCGATATGAAATGCTTCAGTATCTGTTTGAGCTCAAAAGCTGGTCACCATTTATATGCTGCCTTTTGGACAGATGTAAGATGATGAGGGTTTTCAGTGCTATACTGGTAATGCTGAGTACTGCCTTTCAGCTGCCACTGCTCCTCCTATACTCTGAAATGCCTCAGAAGCTTGCATTTCTGACATAGTCATTTGGCCTCTATGTCTCTCCCTCTTCTTCCTCTTTTTCCTACTAATGGTCCCTCTCACTGTTCCTGCCATGCTATACTCATTTCTGCCCCTGTCCAACATTTAACCAGACCCCATTCAGTGTTGGTTATTTACAGTTTATAATGACTACATCTGGCTCAATGAAGGACTGTTGTGCAGATCTCTGTTTAGTAAAGGTTCATAGGAGATTACTAGGCAAATGGCTTAAGAGCCCTTACAAGCCTAACTAATATAACCCAATTTTACCCAATATATGGCCCCTACAGGCAAGAGGTTAGCATGGGTTTGTGCTTATGCCCTGAGTATCTTACAGATTGCCCTGTCCATAAGGAACATAAGAGCTACCCCAGGTGAGAATTTGCAATTCCTTTTTCATTGATCCAAATTCCATTTGAAGAGGACCAGGGAAGGTCTCTGCTAAATGTGAATAGAAAGCATGTTCAGAACAAGGGGCAATCTCTGAGATACATTGCAAGTTTAGATCCCTAGATCAGGTGTCCCTCTTGCTGTTTGACTTGCAGATGTGTGGCAACTCCATCAGGACTGGATTTGTGGGTGCCTTTTGGGTCAGGCATATGTCACCTTTTAATAGCTGGTAGGAGATAGAATAAATGGACAGGGCTTTTAGTCCATCTGCATAGAACATGTTGTTTACACCATGTATTTTCTTTGTGAGAAACCTCTGAGATCACTCCAGCTGCTGTAAATGCCTAGTCAAGTGCATGTCAAATGGCAAACTGTCCTCAATTATTGGTCTAATAAGGGCTGAGTACTGTGGGACTATAATTTCCTTGGATCTGGATGCCATACCTTTACTTACAAGTTGTGCCACA
This sequence comes from Protopterus annectens, assembly GCF_019279795.1. Lineage (NCBI taxonomy): Eukaryota > Metazoa > Chordata > Ceratodontiformes > Protopteridae > Protopterus > Protopterus annectens. The sequence continues at coordinate 394,217,425 of NC_056730.1, read as the reverse complement.
TACAACTTCCTCACCACAATAGTCACATGGCAGTCACATTTCAGGCTACTATCTATCTGTGTACCTTGATCTCTCACCTCTGATCCTGCTCTTAGGGGTTTACTATTGATGTTGAAATCTGCAGGAGTATCTAATTTCCCAAAGGGTATGATGATGCATTTTTATTTTGCATTTAGTTTTAGGCCATGGTTCTGGCACCAATCATTTGGCTGATCTAGACCCTGCTGAGGGATGTCTACATCACTGGGGGATTCAGTGATTGTCCCCAGCTTGCAGTCGTCTGCAAACTTTGTCATTCAGAGGCTTTCCACTTTAGCCTTGACTTTAGAGAAGTACATTCTAAACAGGAGTGGTCCCAACACTGAGCCCTGTGACACACCACTAGTAACTCGCCTCTTGCTGGATCTGGAATCATCCAGTTTAATGACTGTCCTGTCCATGAGCCAATTGGCTATCCATCTGGTGGCTTAGAAATTTATGCCCATTTTTGTAAGTTTATTTATAATGCCTGAGTCGGGAATTGTATCAAATGCTTTGCCCAATTCAAGGTAGCCAGTATGTACTGTTTTACTATCATCCATGATCTTAGTGACTTTCTCAAAGAAATTCACCAGATTCAGTAGGCATGACCTGCTCTTGACAAGTTAAACTGGGTCGGGTCCAGTGTTTGGAGGTCTCCTATGTCATTAATTATCAGGTCTTTCCATGGCCTTACATATAAGACTAGTCAAACTTCTGGGTCTGTAATTCCCAGAGTCAGTAAATGGTCTCCCTTTTATGCATAAGGATGACTTTTGCTGTTCTCCACTCTACTGGGACAAAGCCAGTCTGGAGGCTGTGGTTAAATAAAGACCTAATGGGTTTGATAAGTCCTAATTTAAGCTGTTTAAGAAGCAACCTGGTATACTGAAGCTTGGTTTTTAGCTTTAGAGAGTGCAATGGCAACCTGTTGTTTGTTGATAATTGGCAGTGGAGTGGTGGAGTGAACTTCCTGGCCAAGAACTAGTGATGTGGAAGTAAATTTGAGCTGAATTTCTCTGCCAGCAGATTTGCTATATCTTCTGGCTAAGTATAGTTGATGACACCTACAACTAATTCCCCACATTGTTGTGTATTGCCCTTAAGATTACAGACATAAATGAAAAATCTCTTATGGTTATCCTTAGCTTTGGAGGCTATTTTTTACCTCAAAGTTTGCTTTCCGAGACTTGACTAGTTCCCTCATTCACTTGTTTATACTAATGAGATCATTTCTCGTCTGTTGTGCACATTCCCTCTTACTTCTTGACAGTATTTTCTTTCATTTGGTGTACAGGTTATTAATACCAGGGGTCCACCAGGGTGGCTCCTTTTTGTGGTTTGACCTGGGTTTATTTTGGTCTGGTACAACCATTTCTATGCAGTTGTTTATAAAGTCACACAGGACTCTTGTGTACACCTCTGCCCAGGTTTCTGTATTTTTTGGCTTCGGGGGGGGGGCTTGGAAACTAGCTTTGCTGTCCCTTAATAGTGAGTAATTTACCTTAGAGAAGTTCTTAAAGATTTTGGAGTTAGGTAGGAGGACTAGTTTTACCTTTATTTCAAGAGATACCGCTTTGTGATCTGATCTTACTTTTTAATTTCTCCAAGTCTTCTTGGTTTCTAATACCATGACGGGAATGGACCCCATTCCTAAGTCAAAGTACGATTAAAGTTCATGAAATTAGAATTGTTTCAATCTTTGATGTCAGCCAGTAGTGCTCTTCACAGCACCCGCAATGTACCTAGTAATGACTCCTTCTGCAGTTTGTACAGAGTTACATGGATTGGCAACATATCTAAATATGATTGTAAATTCCTTTTTATGAGAACCACTGCTTCTGCTACAATTGGAACTGTCTGGGTATCTTTCTTCCACATTGCTCTCATTTCTGCCTGCAAATCCTGGAATTTTATGACTTTGTGTCTCTCTGTATGCAAGACACTATAGTCACTGGCTGTGCTGATTTCAATGATCAGTGCTACTTTTGTCTTCCTTACTTGGACTACTATACCCAGTTTTCTAGCATCTATCATTTGAACAATTGGTAATGAATGATCCCATGTGGTATAAACTTCATCATTTTCTATGATGTTTGTGGCTTATATTTCCAATGTTTTTTGGCCACTTTGATACCATAATGTTTGCACAATCCCCAGTGCAACAATCTTGCCACATTATTATGCCTTTCAGTATACAGTCCTTCTGCCATTGGTGTGTTGCAACTAGCAACAAGGTGTCTGACTGTTTCCAATTCAGTTTTAAAAAACCTACATTTCTCTGTTTCTCCCACATATTCAATGGACTTTGTAAACCAATGCCTACATTGCCCATTATCTTGGGCTGCCAATATTAACCTTTCATTACTTGGTTTGAATTCACCTCTCCTTAACCATTCCTGCATTCGTTCCTGATCAACATGAGGCTGTTCCAGAAGTTTTCTCCACTTGCAACTATATTTATATTTTTTTCACTATTTATGTTTTTTTCACATTTCTTGCATTCTCATCTGGTCCTTCACCTTATAGCCTTTCTTTTGTTTTTTGGCACATTCAGTTGCTGCCTGTTTTTTATCTACTTCTGGTTTGATTTCCATTCCTGCTTGATGTCACTATGCTTCTGCTAAATTCAGCAGAGACATCATCTTAGATTTATTCTCCTCATCTTTCAAAACTTTCACTACATTTGGATCTTGTGAGGTCAGTAGATATGTGTGGAATCCCACGACTGCAGATTTATACATGTAATCAATTTCAAGGAGACCCATCCCTCCTTCGGAATGGGGAATATATAATCTTGGTATACACACTGATTTTTATAAATCATTTGGTGAGCATGAAGCATCCTTCTTGTTTTAGTATCTAACCTATCCAACACTTTTTGGGGCCAGTCAATCACTTCAAATCTGTAAGTTAGGACAGGAAGAGCAAATTGGTTTATAGCTTGGATCTTGTTCCTAGATGTCAATGCTGTTCTCAGGATTAATTTAAGTCTCCTAAAGTATTCCTTTCTGAGTTTTATTCACATTTGTTCATGTTTTATTGCTGATCCTTCATCAATTCCCAAGTATTTATACACTCCTTCTTGCCCAAGTTCTTTTATATCACATTCTTGTCCCAAACTGATGTTTTCCTGGTTCTGCAGTTTTCCTGCTTTAAAGGTTGCTTTTGCACATTTATCAAGACCAAATGACATTCTAATATCATCTGAAAATGTTTTGACAACCTGCAGCTGTGCTTTCAGTTCCTCATCTGATGAGCTATACAGTTTTAAATTATCGACAAAGAGAAGATGAGACGTCATTATACTTTGTTGTTTTCTAGGAGCCAAATTGTTGCCATGGCCTAAGATGTTAAATAAACAGTTTAATGGGTTAATGACAAGGCAAAATAGCAACGGTGACAGAGAGTCACCCTGGAATATCCCCCTTTGAATTTTTATCCCTGGGATAATAATCTGTCCTTTATCATGGCTTAATTGCAAAGTGGTCTGACATTGTTTCATGGTTACTGTAATGTAGTCAATCAGTGTAGGGTGTATCTTATACATTTTTAAGCACTCTTTTATCCAGGATACTATCAAATGCTTTTTTGTAGTCAATCCATGCCATACTTAGATTCTTCCCCTTTCTACAATTCTCCACTATAATTTTATTTAACAACAAATGATCCTTTGTTCCATATGACTTTTTATTGCCCTTTTGTTCTACTGCCATAATTGAGTTTTCTTCTAAATGACTATAAACTCTGTCGGCATAAGTCTCCGTGTATAGTTTATACGTCATTGGAAAACAAGTTATTGATCTATAATTCTTAGGGTAGTTTGCAGGTTCACTCTTAAGTAGGATCATTGTTTTTCCTGTTGTTAACCAGGCTGGTGTCTGTTCGGGGTGTGCATATAAATAGTTCTTACTCATGGCTCAGTCTTTGTGCAAAGATGTTAATACTTTCAGCCAAAAATTAGGTACTGCATCTGGACCTGGGATTTTCCAATTAGAGGCTTTTCTTAACTTTGTTTCAATCTCTCTGGCTGTTACTTCATCCCATTTCATATCCTGTACCTTTAACCCTCTTATTCTCTCTTTAACTTCTTCTATCCATTTAGCATCTTTGTTATGTTCCACAGGATCTTCATAGATACTTCTCCAAAATGTATCTATTTCTTCTTGTTTTGGCGGTCTTTCAAATTTTTTTATCTTATTTCCCAATTCTCTATAAAAAATTTTTTTTGATCATCAATAACTTGCTTATTTTGTACTTTTCCTTTATATTTATCTTCGTATCTTCTAAGTCTTTCCGCCTGTGCTGAAATTTTTAGTTTTTTATTTGCGATAGTACGTGATAGATCCTGGTTTGTTCTAATAGTGCGCATTGCTTTTATCACATCTATCTTTCTTAGTATTTTTGTTGATCTGTTCCCTCTTCTATAATCTAACAGTGGCACTTCTTGTCTTAGCTGCTTTATAGTTTTCTCTATCCGATATTTCCATGATGGTATTCGGTTTCGCCTCTTCCTTTCCTCGCTACCCTGTGTTCCTGTGATAGAACTTTATCAGTTATTAATTTAGCTGCACAGTAATATATTCTGTTTACTCCTGTTATATTTCATGGATCTCTATGAACAGTCCGAATTACTGCATTCATTTGTTTTATCAAACTTCTGACTTTTGGGGTTTTATTAACCTTCTGCAGTCTATTTCTTTCACTGATCTTGATATATCTGTCTATGTCTACTAAATCAATCAACTCTTCTCAACTCATTTTCTTCCAAACTGAGGACACATTTTTTGTTTTCCATTTCCTGTGGGCATTCTATAGCAGATTCTATAGGATCTTCCTGCGGCACATTCTCTTCAATTTCATCCTGTGCCATCCATTGCTCTGTTATATGGGAACTTACTGACCTATCACTCCTGAGCATTGACTGCATCAGAGTTTCCACCATTTCCTGTTCCTTCCTTTGCTGACTAGCTTCAAGTGAATGTTTATACTGGTTTCCTGGGGAAGGCTCCAAATTATCTTCATATGGCACCTGACCAATTGCTTCCTGTTCCACTGATTTCCCCTTAATTTGGATATCCATTACTCTATTCTGTTGTGGTGCTTTCTGAATTAGATTTTCTACACTGAATCCTTTATTTTGCAGGTACTCCATGATCTCAGTTTCTATTTCTTTAACTTCTCCATTACTAATCTCCTTTGCTACTTTTCCTCTTTGTCTTCTTATTTTTTGTATTGTAAAGTTTTCCATGTCTGGATTCCTTTGCCTGTATTTCTCTTCAAATATCTTTGGTGCTGCTCTTTTTGTATTGGTTAGTTTTGCTTTCTCCTTTGCATAAATATTACACCATATTAAATCTCTTTTTCTTTCCCATGTCCATATTTCTTCTTCAGATGTTTCCTGATCTTCCTATTTCTCCCTACTTTGGGGACTCACTCCATCCTGCTGTGCTGTAGCCTGTATTAGACCTTCTACACCAAATCCTTCACTTCGCAGGCACTCTGTAATTTCAACTTCTATTTTTTTTAATTTCTACTTTACTAATCTTCTTTTCTACATTCCATCTTTGTGATTTTATTTTTTATCTTACCAGTAAGGACATCACACTGGGGGGTTTAGTACTTCCTCATATTTGTAAGTACTTGGTCTAGGATATTTGTTCCCCTAGTATTAGTGCAGACTAGCTGCTCCAGGGTATTTGAATTTACAAAGTCAACAAATCTTTGGGTCTGCATGTTAGTGGTTATGTATGCCTCTCACATAATGGATGGGTAGTTAAAATCACCCATGAGTATGGTATTGGGCTGGATGGTAAACAATTCTAGTAAGATCATGTATGATGTATGGGTTTTCTGGTTCATAGTGGGGGACCTATAGCTAGCAAGAATATGGTAATGGATTTTTTCCCATGGTTAACTGGGCACAGACTGGCTCGAACATGTCATATTGTTAACCAGCCTTGAGGTGTGCTTATCCTTTATGGAGAGAAATATATTCATCTGCCTTTTGTCCTTTTATGTTAGGTGGGTTCATAGGTTAATACGTTCATAGGAGAATACTAGGCTAATGGCTTAGCAGCCCTTACAAGCCTAGCCAATATAACTTGATTTTACCCAACATATGTGCCCTTTGGGCAAGACCCTTGAGTATCTTACAGACTCTCCCATCTATAAAGGACATAGGCACTACCCCATGTGTTAATTTCAGATTCTTCATCCAGTGGTTTAAACTGCATTTGAAGATGGCCAGGGAAGAGCTCTGCTTAATGTGAATTGGAAGCCTGTTCCAAAGAAGGTACAATCTCTGAGACACATATTTTTCTCCCCAACATGTTTTGTTTGAGTTACTGGCTATGTTTAAATTCTTAGATTGGGTGACCCTTGTGCTATTTGACTTGCAGATGTGTAGCAGCTCCATCAAGGCTGTATTTGTGAGTGGTCAGACATAAATCATCTCTTAATAGTTGGTAGAAGACAGAATAAATGGATAGGGCTTTTAATCAGTCCACATAAGACATGTTGTTTACACCCTGTATTTGCTTTGTGAGGAGTCTTTGAGGTCACTCCAGCTGCTGTAAGTTCCTATTCAAGTACATACCAACTTGTGGATTGTACTCAGTTATTGGTCAAATGAGGGCTGAGTACAGCGAGACTATAATTTCCTTGGATCTGGATGCCATACCTTTACTTACAAGTTATGCCACAAAGAAGGAGTTTCTCACTACTATTTACAAATGGTAGTCAAAGTTCAGTCTACTGTCTATCTGTGCACCTAGATCTTTCACCTCTGAGAGGTGATCAGAATGTATAAAAGATGTCATAGCCATGCACTGCCAGAGTGCTTTCTGTCACTTTGAAACGTTTCAGTAACTGCTCAGATGTCATCATTCTCCAGGTTGAGCAGAGCTAGTAGGGAGTACAGTTTCTTGTTGAGACGTCTAGCATTGAACATAGGTTCATAGGTTCATAGGCTGATACTAGGCTATCTGCCCTAGGGCATTTATAAGCCTAGCCAGAGTGTGTTTGGCTTTCGCCACCCTTTTAAATTAGCTGACTGTGGCTCTGTATAGTAGGTCACAGAAGGTAGCCCTTTTAAGGTTAGCTTACTGTACCTCTGTCAAGCAGGAATACAGAAGAGATCCCAGGGGTAAACTTACGATCTCCCATCCACTCGTCAAGATTTCTCTTGAAGAGGGTCAGTGAGGGGCTCTGCCTAACATGGATTGGGAGTTTGTTCCAGAGTGAGGGGAGCCTCTGGGATATGAATCTGTCCCTCTAGCATGTCCTATTTATTTCTGTGCTGAGGTTTAAGTCCCTGGAGCGTGTAGCTCTAAGGGATTTGGATTTCCTGAGGTGAAGCATGTCCATTAATTCTGGGTTTTGGACATGGCTTTATGACACAGATCGCCTCTGAGTAGGCGGTACGCCAGGACAAACTTTTAGCTTGTCCTGAATAGCTTTTGTTATGTTAGAAGATTTGTCTGGTTGGCAATGCCTAAAAAGGTACTACGGGGTGGATAATGTTTTGGCCAGTATCCAAATGCCTAGAGGTGACAGGTGAAGACCATCCCTGGCAAAGTAGTGTGGATTGTCAACTATGTTCTCCCAGGTTGACAAGTATTGGACTCTTTTGGAATGACATCAGTAGCTAAGCCAATTGTTAAAATCAATCATTTTCTGCTGGTATTGTGGCATCATCCATGGAGACAGTAGAATGCCAATCAATGTTAGGCTAATACCTGCCTGTGACACATATTCTGAGAACTCAGTCATGTCTCTCTTCATATAATCCAAGGAGGTATGTCTCAGATCATTCACACCCACATAGACTATGACTGAGTCATACTGGTACTTAAGGATAAGGGACCTGAGTTTTTGCATGATTTGGCAGATCCTAGCCACTGACAGACAACTAACTGTAACCTTCTCCTTATCCAGCCTGGTAAGCGGGACATCAGTGCGTCTCACAATGGGGTGTGCTATGACCAGAATACTGGGTTTGGAGTGTTTCACCTTATGGCAATGGTAGTTGAGACACAATGAGATATGGCTTTATGTATTGACGGGAACTGTCTTGTTTGTGTGAATGCAGAGTTTCAGAAGACTGCACTTGACAGGCCTTTGATGTTTCGGTAAGTTACATGTGAGCACCTCCACATATGTGGGTTTATATCTGTGGTCATTTATAGGTGCTGTGAGCGATGTGTGTGAGTCGCTGGTAATCTGTTTGTTGCTTTTTGTGTCTGTATGTCAAAGACTAGCCTCCAGTGTCAATGTGTAACTACATCTCTCACATACTATATTTGTCTGTTTGAGAATTAAGTGTTTGTCAGTGTACATAAGGCAATTGCAACATATCCTCAAGATGCCCATGTCCACCAAGCTGGATGCAGAGATAGCAAGATAGTGCCCATCCATGTTTGCAGGTCCTAATGTGTACTTGCAAGGCACAGGAGTAGATAGTATTTGTAAATGGATGATGGAAGGGTGCTTACTTAGTGTAATCTACAGCTAACCTAACCAGCGATGCTGCCCAGTGCCCAAACCATCTCTGAGCAGTGATAGTCTTGGGTGCTATAATAAGGAAAGGTAGACCTAAGCAGTCCTAACTAAATGTGTAAATGCTTCTCACTGCACACACTAGTTGCTCTGTGAGCAATGCAGGACTGAGGTAAAGTCCTGAGGTGGTTTTAAAAATGAACTTTCAACTTCGGGTGATTGCTTATATACAAGGCACCAGTAATCTCTGCTGCGTGAAAAGCAATTGTACACAAAAGCATGGCTTATATACAATCACTAAAAAGCAAGTTTTACACTATGCCCTAAGACCAATCAGGTAAGCAGAAAATGAACTTTCCACCAGCAGTTATGTGATCAGATATGTGAAATCAGCCCTTTCCTGCCACAAGAGTGCAGACTTTGACCCACTTAATGTAAAATGACTGGTGGAGCCCAGCTGTTAAGGAACTACAAACAGATGCCTAATACTAACTAAGAAATACTAGACACAATGTATTTCAGTGCAGAACAGCAGCCCTTACAGCAGTTTGAAAATGCAATTTTAAACTATAAAGATGTGCAAAAAAATAACACAGTAACCTTTCACAGTATAATGAAAATAAGCAATGCAAGTGCAAAATGATACTTAAATAAGCAAAGGAAGTATACATTTTCTAGTTTATTTCCTTAGTTCACTCTAATTACTGCTACTGAATTCCAACATTGACAAAAGTGGCTCGGCTAATTAGTATGTATGTTGTCTTGTATAATTATTTTATCTTTCATATAGTTTTGTAAGTTTGCATTCTTTTGTATTTAGTAATTTTGTAATGACAGCATTTGTGTGGTCCTTTTATCCATGGGATTGAGTTAAAAAGAGACAATCTCCCTAAATAGACCATCCAAGTAAACAAATGCAAATAAATAAATATGTTTAAAAGTGTGTGCACCAAAAAGCATTGTGGAAGAGATGCAAATAAATTAATAAGTTTAGAAGTGCATGAACCAAAATGCAGTGTACAATTAGATAGGTAAAGAAAACATAAAAGGCATTCAATTACAAAAATATAAAAACAGAATAAAATCAGATAAAACTAATATTTTTTTTTTTAATAATTCAAAACAGTAAAACTGATGGGATAATCCAACTCCTCAAATGCTTTAAGATTTAAGGGCATGATTAAACCTGCTCAGAGTTGGCAACCCTCTAAACTAGCTGGGTAGATCAGTTGAAATGTACAGACCCTGGTATAAAAGCAATGGATCCTGGTTGAGTCAAACCACACCTCTGAAATCACTGGCAGCCCCTGGGAGACAGAACAACAGAAACCAGCATGGCTGACACCAGCTCAGGAGGTCCTGCAGTTATGGGAGACCCAAGACATGCAGAGCAAGATAAATCAGGAACAGAACTTTATAGATAATGCATTGCTTGATAGAAAATCGGTGGGCAGACGTAATATGCCAATACCTAGAAACTCATGTTAGTAGCCAGGCAGTGGAATTTTGCACACGCTGCTGGTGCTATAGTTCTGAGTCCAGAAGGGCCAGGTACAGCATGTTACAGAAGCTCAACAGAGAAGAGACAAGAGCATATACCACCGCAAGGACATTGGCAGATGGTATAAGAAGCTTGATTGATTGATTGATTGATTGATTGATTTGACATTTGTTAACCGGGAATGTCCAACTGAGCACGAGCCCTTTTCCAGCGGAGACTCAGGGAATATAGCTCCACAAAAAAGAAGTGATACAAAATAGTAATAGTCAAGATTGTACAATGATTATACAAAGTTTTAAATACAGTTATAAATGTAAAGTACTGAAGTAATATTACCTACAAGCGGTATTGTATAAAATTAAGGCACAGTATAGGTCAGTCTGCAATAGGATACAATTGTACAGACAAATAAAGGAAGTTAATTTGAAAGTTAGAAGAAAAACAGATAAGTACTTAGATAAAAAAGTGCAAGGGAAAGGAAATGAAAAAATAGTAAAGAGAGAAGAGAGTTAGGTGTGGTTTAGGCAGATCCAAGAGTTCCACATATTTTCTTTTAGTGCCATTTTACATTCATTAGTGTTAGAGATAGTTCTTATGGATGATGGTAGTTTATTCCAAATAAGGCAACTGAGTAACTATATAAATGTTGACCACATGCCATTTTAGGTTTGTAAATGTTTAAGTCAAGTTTATCAGAACTCCTAAGAGTCTGAATAGGAGTATAAGAAGAGAAAAGGGATAATATAGTAGGGCAGGAGGTAGATTTGTTCAGAATATTGAGAATGATAGTCAGTTGAGTAAGTAAAAGCTGATGTGAAAATTCTAACCAGTTTATAGATTTCAGAGAGAGGCAGTGATGGGAGTTATAGGGCTGGTTTGCAGCAAACCTAGCTACTTTGTTGTAAGTGAGTTCTAGCTTGTTTTTAGGGAGGATTGTAAGTTAATTAAGATTTGAGAACTATAAAAAAAGACAGGGACGAAGAAAAGTGTAAGCAACAGAGAGTCTAGAATCTGTGGAAAGGAATTTTTTACTTCTGTAGAGCAAGCCAAGTTTTTGGTGTGTCTTTTTTATACAATAATGGATGTGTAGGTCAAATCTGAGTTGATCATCAATAATTACATCTAGGAGCTTGGTATGTGATTCAACATTAATGACAGTACTGTTAAGAGTTGAAATAGAAAAAGTAGGTTTAAGATGAGTGAGAGATTTAGAGAGAAATAGAAGTGTGTTCTTCTGGGATTGAGAATAAGCTGATTCTTAGTAAGCCAACTTAGTAAGCCAACTTTCAACAGAGTTCAAAGAGTTTTGAGTTAAACTGAGGAGGTCAGGAATGTTATCAGAAATGGATATGATTGTGGAATCATCAGCATATTGTATAAGAGAAGAATCAGAACAGGAGGCATGAAGGCAGTTAGTAAAGATGTTGAAAAGTAAAAAGCCCAGAATGAATCCTTTAGGAACACCTGTCTTAATGTGGAGAAAAGGAGATACAAAAGAGAGCCATTTTACAGACTGCTGTCTATCAGCAAAATAGCTAGAGAACCAGGAGATTAAGTACGATTTGAGAGATTAAGAGCAGACAATTTTGAAAGGAGTTTGAAGTGAGAAACTGTATCAAAAGCTTTAGAGAGATCTAGGAATAGACAAAAAACAAGTTTGTTATTATCTCTGGCTTGGGAGGTAGTTTGAGTGAAGGAAATAAGGGCTGCAGTAGTGCTATGAGTAGGATGGAAGCCATGTTGGGCGGAAATCAGTAAATTGTCTTGAAGAAGATAGTTCATGAGCTGTTTATGCACACATTCTTCTAGTATTTTAGAACTGTCAAAATGGCTATAGGCTGGTAGTTTGAGAGTAGTAGGTATAGGAGAGAGGTAGTATAAAACTGTTTCCAGATTGTGGAAAAAGTAGATTCACGTATAGACCGATGAGGTCAATCTTCAGAATATGGAAACTAAAGGATTTGATAGCTGCCATAATCTGGTCCTTTAATGTCAGCTCGTTGCTAGTAACCATCCCCAATTTGCACACCTCAGATATGAACTGTCATTTGTCTGCATAATAAGTAATATTTGATTCAAAACCAGTACTGAAGAATCGTGAGGGTAGAATAAATGATCATATAAATAGTCTTTGTAGTAATGAGTTTAAATTGAATATCGACCATCCAAGAATGGATTCATTCTTACTGATGCAATGGTACACAAGCAAGGCATCTGTCTGTGCAGCCAACAACTCATGTTTATGAACAGACTCAAACTACTGATACGCTCAGGTGGGGGGGGGGGCAATAGGATATTAGGAATATTAGGAACCAACAGCCATATCTCTTTTTCCAGGATTAGTTTGGGAACATATCACTACTTGAGATCAGGAATCTCACATGTTAACTGTACACCTAGTGACACAGTGTCCTATGTGTGGTGGGTGGACATGCCCTAGTCATGCTAGCATCATTGCATATTATTCTTTTGTGTCAGGGAGTCTGACTGACTACCACAACATGAACATTCCAGTGTCTGCTGCTCTCTAATAGGATCTTCTTCCCTGGCTCTTATGACTTATACTATGAGGCTGACTTCCTGAGTAGTCAGGGGAGGGCTGCTTGGTGAAGGGATATGTCAATGATTACCAGAAAAGAGCTACAGGGGTAACAAGGAAGGGCAAAGTGGTGCTGCAGGGATAAGCCAGGGAGCTAGAAGTGCATCAGGTAGATAATGGAGAAGAAAAAAGAATGGATGCATTCCAAGTCCTCTAAAAGTTGTTTAAGGGCCAACAGAAAATCTTCTCAGGAAAGAAAAGTACAGCTGCATGTCAACAGCATAGTAGTGATAATGCAAACATCTCAATTACATTTCCTAAAGGAAGTCCGTTAAAGTGAACAATAAAGGGCCACACATGGAGCCCTTCAGGTCCTCAAAGTCAAGAAAGGAGGTAGCAGAGGAGTTGACACTTAAGAGCACCATCTGTGTGCATCCAGATAGGCAGGAGGCAACCCAATCCAAGACGATTAAAAATATTCTCTTTGGATGGTCCAATTAGATTGAAGGTTCAACTATGTCAAGTGCTGATGACAGATTAAGAAGGATGCAAACAGAATAATGCAGCTGATCCATTACTAAAAGAAGATTGTTATAAAGACTCTAGTCAAAGTTTTCTCAGAAGTGAGTATAACATGAAACCCAGTGTGAACATGATCACTGATGTTGTGTTGTCTGTTGTAAGAATCAACCTCTTGATCCAATATTTCCTGAGGAATCTTCCCCATAAAGGTTAAGTCTGAGATCACTCAGTAGTTGTCCAAATCATGATCAGAAACTACCTTTTTGCTGACAAGAGTAATCAATGCTTCCTTTAGTTGAGTTTGAAACACTCTGTCCCTTAAAGAGGCAAGGGTGACCTGGTACAGGACTGGACCCAGAACATCCAGATGTGTCAAAACAAGGATCCAGTCACACTCTTTCCCTAAAAGAGATAAGGACAATCTGGTAAAGGACTGGATCAAAACCATCTAGATGGGTAAAAGATCCAGTCCACACATAGTTGTGTGTATATAGGAAACCATGAAGATACAATTTCCATAGATAGAAAATTACCTAAACTCCAAAGGGTCAATCTAACAGCTATGGTGCACGTTAGGCAAGACCCCAATCTAATTCAAGCAATGTCACTGACAAAACACTAAACAAGCAGATCAGATGCTTCAAGAAAAAAAGTGTTACCATGGAGAGACTGGGAGGACATCACAGACTCCCCACCATTTGAAAGAGTGCTGTCAGGTGGTTTGCAAATACTGAAATATTCCTGGACAAATGCTCAGACTTTTTTCAGTAGAGAATTGTTATTAAAACAAAGCATTTCACCCAAAACTAAATAATATGGGCATCTCTGTTTTATTACTTAAACCGACACTAATAATGTAGCAAGAAATATAGTACACAAATGTCAGGATTTTGGATACAAACAGTGGTGAAGGTGCTTTCAGTGTTTTTATGCAGGAGATTGGAGCAGTAAAGGGCATATGTGTGTGGGTGTGTGTGCATCCACACAAGTGAGCATATGTACAAGAAATGCATGTCAAGTTTTGATGACTAGGACTGTTTTTTTCAGTGTCTTCTTAAAATTATTGGTTATATGCAACATGCAGTAGGTGGTGCATTTGGTCAATAATCCTGTGTAGCACCATAGATGGTGAAAACAAAAAAATACTCAAGAGAAATAATTAGGGAACTAGTTAGAGTTTACTTCAAGAATGGTGATTTACAGCACATTAGGAATTACCATTCTTATGAATGGTACTAGACACCTTTCTGTTTTTATAAGCTTAGCAGGTCAATGGGATAAGGGTGCTACAGCAAAGAAGTTCCCACTGTGCAAAAATAGTGTTACTGGTACTGGAAGCAAATTTTTATTTGAGAGCCGCTTTTTTTTTTCAGCAGGCGGGGAGAAAAAAACTCCAAAAGAAAAATTACAGACATGAACTTTGGAATTGATAATAACACATTCAGTGAGTACATAGTAAACATAAACTATTGCTATTTTGTTGTAGATTTAGTGTGCATATGTTATCTAAGCCTGGGGGAGCATCATATGTTATCCGCTTTCACTTGCATGATGTGTGATGATGCTCTTTGAGGGATTTGCTGGATGATGTGTTTTGAATGCTAGTTTAAAGAGGCTTTGGATGATGTTTTTTTATGCTAGTAGGGACACAGAGTCATTTTTGGAGCAAGTAACTACTATCTAGTAGTAGTTATAGATTGTGTCTTGATGATCTAAGATAGGAGGTGCTTGATGAGATAGGGTTGCCTTTTGATGAGAGCAGATGTACTAGGTTTGTGAGGGCAGGCAACTTATTGGGAGGGGAGGTAATAGGGAGTTAGACAGCAGAGAGTCAGGGCAGTGCACTTAAAGCAGCGAGTTCTAGAGCAAGATATATATGAGCAATTGGCAGCAAAGCAATTATAGTTTAGAGGAAGCTTCCATTTTGCTTAGTTCAGTTGTTGTAGGATTAGTCATTTGCTTAGTTCAGTTTTGTTGAGAAGTTGGGAATGGAAGCAATGGCTGATCTTGTGTTGTTGAGTTGGTATGGTTTGGTTTGGTAGAGGAGTGTGTGTCTGGCATGTACTTTTGAATATAGGTAGTTTCCCCATCTGGATGATTTTTTTTTTTAGGTGTGGTCTACTCTAATAGATTAGCATTTGTGGTGAGTCTATGGAGCAGTGGAAGCCTGTGCCACTGGAGCAGATGAGGATTACTGTTAGAAGTTTTTGTGAAATTGTTGTATAAGTTTTTTGAGGATAAGTTTTATAATCATAAGCTGAGTTTTCTTTTTTTTTGAGGATAGTTGGGCTAGGGATGAGTGGTTTTCAACGAGGAAGAGCTTTTTGAGGTGTTTGCATTAAGGTGGGAATGTTTGTGTGAGAAAGATGTGATTAGAATAGGTGCAGACTGTGGTGCAGATATTGTGAGTGTGTAGTTGTGAGGTGTGGGTAGGTCATGTGTGAAGATAGAACCCTAGAGTATTCCCCTGTAGATGAGCTTTAGTTTGCATATAGTTAGATGAGATAGAGCCATTTCCAGGTAAGAGTCTTGTTAGATAAGTGACTTTGGTTTAGATTTGGTAGATAGATTTTGTATATAGACTAGGTTTGTTTATTTTAGTTTGTTGTGAGACTGTGTCAAATGCTTTGGACATATCCAAAAAAGCTTGACTCCAAAACTTGGTTTTTTTCAGCTTTTACTGTGTTTGTGAAGTGTGTGAGAGCTGAAGAGGTGAAAGAGTAGGTGGTAGGCCACTATGCTGAAGTCATGACAGGACAGGAGGGCATTTGGAGGATTTTGAGGATGGGAGCAGTAGGTTGTGGATGCATTTTTCTAGGAGTTTTGGCCAGGGGTCTATGTATTATGTTGTATTTATTAAGTTATGAGCCCGCCTTTTTTTATGGGGGTTCTATACATACAATTTTTGAGTTTTTGCACATAGTTTCATGCATTGATCTGTTTATGAGATGACTGGGGCATAGAATAGCATCTGCTGTAAGTTTCAAGAAAGATGAGGTTTTGAGTCGGCTGCTGTTGATTTGGTTTTGTGTTTGAGATGCTTTTTTTTAAGTGGAACTGGAAACTGTTTTTGAAGGTAAAGCTTAGAGTTATTTGTGTTGTGTTGGGATGGTGAAGGAACTGTCCTGTGATACTAAGAGATAATTGAGTTCACAAAGTAGGGGGAGTTGAATAGTTAGTGGTTTAGTGTTTAGTGTGGTTGGTTTGGTTGTAGTTGGTTTGTATTTTTTTTTAGTAGCTTTTTTACATTTTGCCAAAATTTTGTTTTTGTGTTGGTATTTAGTTTGTTTTGTATGTTGTAATTTTTTTTTTTTTTTAATGCATTTTTTGCTTTGAGTTTGCGCAGTTCTTGGTACTTAGTTTTTGTTTTTGTTTTTTTGTTTTTAATAGTAATCTAGGACAGTGTCTCTTGGTTTGTTCTTTGTTTGTGGGTTTTCTTTACTGGGCCAGGGGTTGTAGTCTAATGATTTTTTTTTTTGCAATGGGCGACAGTGGTGTCTAGGTGTTGTGAAAATGTTTTGTTGAAATATGCTGGTCAGGTTTTTAGGGGAGGGTTTTTAGGTAGAACAGTCACAGTTAAAAGGTTTGTGTTGAGGAGGAGAGAAGAGTTTCTAGTTTCTATGGGATATAGTGGTTTGGTTGCATATGCTTGTTCTATGTATATAATATAATATATTATGTTGTGGTAAGGGTGTCTGGGAGACTGCTGTGTGGAGGTACAATGTGGGGTTGCTAGTTGGGACCCAGTCAAGGATGGATTCCTTTTTTTACACCTAGTTGGGAGATGGATTAGATTACTTGGTCTGAGATTAGATTTTGTGAGCCAGTTAGGGTTGAAGTCCCAGGTGAACCAGGTTCTGTTGAAAGTCCCCAGAAGAAGAGTGTGAATAGAATATGTGAAGGCTAGCAGGTGTATTACCAGGTGTAACCAGGTGGCTGAGTGAGGTGAATTAATTGGTTTAGTGATTGAGGTTGAAGTTTGAAGTTGAAGTTAAGTATTGAATATGGGGGGGAGGAATAGGGGGGGGAGTTATTTGGGAAAGTTAAGACGACAGTTAAGTTGGTTTTCCCCCCCTTTAAGTTCTGGGTTGTCCTCTTGTCTTGTCTAATGATATTGTAGGAGAGGAGAACTTCTGAGTTTTTATGTTTTGCCAGGTTTTTGTTTCTGTTAAATATATGTCTGGGTGGTGTGCTATTTGTGGCCTGGAGTTCAGGTATTTTATTTTATTTACTCTTAATTAATATATTTGCATTTAAAGATGGTTGGTTTTGCTGTTGTTGTTTTGTTTTGCCCAGGGATGGAAGAGGGGGGGGTGTTATGTTCATTTTGTTTTTGTTTTGAGCAGTTGTGACAGGATGGATTTGGGCCTGGGTTGGGGTGGTGGATATCCCACTTATGGTGAGCCCTGGAGTTAAAATGGTTATACAGATGTTGGGACAGACTAGAGTTGTGTAGATAGTCATGGTTATAAAGTTTATGTTGTTTTTAGGGTGGGGTCTGAATAGGAATTATAGGACCAGAGAGGCAATCAGTGTGCCTGTGGGTCACTGAACAATTCTAGAAGGACCCTACTTGTCAGTATACTAGAAATGGGCCCGTAACATCAGTGGCAGCTGGTGACTTCAAATCAAAGGGGGGCTGCAGGACATAGCTGAATGGGTGGGGCCAATGGTAAGGTGTGTGGCCAACTAGAACAGGGTGGAGCTATGCTAAAAAAATGAGACTTTAATTAAATACGCTGCCCTGGGTGCCACTGCCAAATCATCATTATGAGAGTACAATCAAGACAAAATGAATTGTAGAAGAAACAATATTTCAATGCATTGGCTACATGACAACTTACTTAATATCGAGATGGAAACAAAAGGTTGCGAGGCATGAAAAAATAAATTACTTTTTTAATGCATTACTTGAATGCCAGTCAAAATCAAGTATAAAAAACAAGCAGCACTCAAACCACTTCTCCTTGCACTGCAGTTCTAATTATAATTTATATTCAGCTTTATAAAAGTACCATGTAACATTCTGAAAGTAGCAAACTCTGTGATACCCCCACTTGTAAAAATGTTTCTTATCCAAAAAAGACCTGCTGCCTGACAACAACTATCTACTTGTTTCATGGGGAAAACATGATCAAAGTAAAAAATGAACAACAAACAAGAAACAAGCTCAAGATAAATTGCTTAAAGGATTACTGCACAGGTTATGGACCACACATGATAGATTGGCATTCTGTTTAGTTTACGGGTAAAGCCTGCAAAGATGGCTGCAAGTCTCCAAAAATGTAACGAGCTTCTGAAAATACTGTAATCCTGTCCTTTATTACAAATACTGTCATATGCATTTCAATACCTAAGGGTTATACACTATCTAGTTATGTAAATCTTCTCTGCATGGCAACAGAAAGGCTTTCAATACTGGTAATTCTTTAGCAGTATGCTTATTAAAGCTTACTTGCATCTTACAGTCTCAGACAAGCTTACCTGATGGTCATTAAAGCATTGCTACTTAAACACAGAGCAACAGGTACTGCAACAACATGCATTTTCTGAATAAGAAGAAGCATAAATCAACAGTATAAAAATATGACAGAAAACCAGAACATTCTGCAAAATCAAGGACAGATGAAAAGCCACTGTAGTACTTGTGTCTACCTTGAATGGGGGGATACTTTGCATACTTACACTGCATAACTGCTCCTTGCCTTGCTTGGACACATCCAGAGTCGCTGTGTAGGGGAGTGGGGTGCAACAAGTATGTCACAATTTGAAATGTCTCTGGCTGACAGTAATGACCCTGACACATTTGTCATACCTCTCAGCCTCAGAGCAAGAAATCTGGACAAAGCCATAAACAGATGTGGGACAAAGGCCCAAAAATAAGGACAATTTTTAAATATTGCTCTTATAAACTTAGAAAGATAATAGAATAGAAGGTCTTGCATTAGTATGAATTTTCTGAAGGGTATGAAATCTGAAACTCAAATGTTTGTCATTATTTTCTAACTTCAATCTTTAATGATTTGCCAATAATTTGCCAGAAAACCACAATTTTATGAAAAACGGACCAAAAATGTGATGCAAAAATATAAAATAGCCACACAATACAGCTGGGAACCTGTCAAAGAAGGAACATGTTTTAATATTAGAACTGTTAACTTGAGCAGCTGACAAAATAAGAGAATCTACATACATTTCTGAAATAAAAAGTAATCTATAACTCTGATCATTACAATTATTTATTAATTGTAAACCCTCCATGTTTTCTTCCAAATTTTCCATTTTGCGGAGGGATTATTAGGGAGAGAGCAACATTCTGAGCTGAAATTGGGGGCAGTTGAGAGGTTTGGATACACCTAATTCTATAAAGTGATTTATTTGCATGTACCTCTCATCCTCTTAATACAGGAAATCTGGAC
Organism: Protopterus annectens; assembly: GCF_019279795.1. NCBI lineage: Eukaryota > Metazoa > Chordata > Ceratodontiformes > Protopteridae > Protopterus > Protopterus annectens. The sequence goes on along the minus strand of NC_056730.1, from coordinate 394,197,927 downwards.
AAGGCCAAATATATTGGGGGAACATACAAACAGTACTAAAAACGGATCTTGTATAAACTTAGACAGCTGACAGAACAACAGGTCTTGCTTTAGCATGCAGAGTATGAAGTCTGAAACTCAATGTCTGTCATTATTTAGTGACTTCATTCCTAAATGATTTGCCAGAAAACCACAAATTTTATGAGGAACAAACCGAAAATAAGAAGCAAAAATCTATTCATTCTGCAAAAATCTGGACAGTTAAGAGGTATAGTTCAGCCAGGGGTGTCTGAGTTTGCCACCCTTCCCCCCTCACAAAATCATGGTCGAATGGAGCCTCTCCCTGCAGCTCTTCCAATGTCCCATTACTTTGCTATTTCGCCCCATTTACCATAAGCACTGTAACGTGCATTCTGCTTTACTTCTACAATGATTTGGATTTCATTTAAAAGTTTTATTTTACATTTTACAGTACAAACACTAACAGACATCTGTTAAACAAAGCAATGCAGTCTCACAATGAAAATGGACTTAACATTAAAACTTCTCTGCCCTTGAAACTCATATTCATTGAAACAGCATTGAAACCCACATTCAAAGAAAATACATCTGGCCAGTGGCAGATAAAGATTAACTTTGGGCTGTTTTCAAATCATAGGCCCCTTGCACAGGAAACATACATGTGTTCTTTGATACACCTTCCTGACTGTATTAAATTATATTCCTTGTATAATACAGTACAGCTGCTAGAGGGTGTTTTAAATTTATTGTTTTGAACATTTTTCCAGTAAACAATGAAACAAAATGCATGCACCAATAATGACAAAACTGCCCAATTCAAAACATTTCCATCATAAAAGTCTAATCAAACTTCTACAATCCACCAGTATCAGTAAATATGCACAATCTCTGCAGAAGTAAAAGTCATTCATCTACATAATTCCACATTAAAGAGATCTGTAACTAATGAAGAGGTTGCTGCTAGCAAACAACTTTATGTTTCATCTACAAATAAAGTGTTTGTTGCCGTTGAGGAATAAATTGCCTATGTTACATTAAAAAATGATAAGCTGGTAATGTTGCAATAGGAAATGGATGGCAAACTGATAACAGGTTCATCGTTACTAGGTATCTCCACCAAAGAGGACATTCTCAGGACTGCAGTATCCACCCCCTTTAAAAGTACAACACAGTACAGTATCAGCAATGTATCTATATACTGTGGGAATAGAACACACAGCCTTCTGCATCAAAAGCAAGTACCCTACCTGTTGTGCTATTGACAATACAAGCATACTCAGGATAAGCAGCATTAAACTTATTTTCAAGCTCTCAGCTCCTTGTAAAATCAACTCAACACTCAACTGTATCTTTCAACTTTGAAGCATAAGAAATCTGGAAAAAGCCAAAATTTATTGGGGGGGGGGGGAGACAAAAGTCCAAAAACTAGGGACACATTTTAAATATTGCCTGTATAATCTTGGAAAGTTGCTGGAATAAAATGATGTGTAACCACCATGCATTTCACTACCAAGTCTTGAACCCTGGACCCTAAGCATTACAGTCAGAGCAACATATCACTATGCCAAATCAGCTGTTGCTTGAAAGACAGGTAGACTGAAACTTAAATGGCTATCATTTAGTGAATTCAGTTCTCACCATAGCTCTCAACCTCTTAGCACAAAACACCTAGACAAAGACAATAATGGGGGAAAACAGCTCCCAAACATATTCAGTGAATTCACTTCTCAAAATAGCTTTCAACCTCTTAGCACAAGAAACATGGACAAAGCCAAAAATAGGGACAAATTTCAAATATTGATCTTATAAACAGAAAATTGCTAGAATAAAAGATTTTCTGTTACCATGTACTTTCTGAAGAATATGAAGTCTGAAATTCAAATGTCTATCATTATTTAGTGAATTTCAAAATCCAGAAAACCACAAATTTCACAAGAACAAAAATATGAGGCACAAATTTCACAAGTGGTGGTGGGTAGGGATTTCAAGCTCTTGCTACCTGTTCCCAAAGTACAGGGTTTCACACACACACACACATACACACACACACACACACACACACACACACACACACACACACACACAGCCTACCTCAGCTCCATTGAAGCCCAGTTTCCTTCCAAATCTGTTGCATCAGCACTAAAAGCCATTTCTTTCCTGAAGTAAAATCCACTGCTGCAAAGTTTGTCCATCAGTAAAAAGCCCACAAGAGCAAAGTCCTTGCCCTTCCCATGAGAGCAAGCTGCTACCCAGCCTGCAGGCATTGCAGTCTGATCCCCTTCCAGTCTATGCAGTTGTAACTGCATAGACTTCTGGGATTTCTGCTGTTGAATGCTGTCTTCCTAATCTGGACTGCCTCACTAGCAGTCCGGATTCTGTGCACATGCTCCAGACTGGTTCACCGGCAGTCCGGATATCGGGAAATGCCACGAGTGCTCATGTGCGAAGTTCCGGGACTCACATTTGTTTTCTTTCTTTTTTCTTTTCTTTTTTTTCTTTTTTACAGCTGGGGGCTGCAGTCCTGCAGCCCAATAGCATGAGTTGCCCTTGCATAACATATAAAAAACTATATTTCTGTAAATATTAACATCACTTTGTAGTTGTGAATGCATGTAAGTGTTAATGTAAAAATGTGCAAAAACTTGGAAATTTACCACCGGTAAGTAAAACAAAAGCACTATGTATTGGAATGGAATATGTTCTCATCTAATTACTCTGTTTACTCACCATTTATTGACTTGTATAGTATTATTATAACTGGAATCAAGCTACAAATTACATTTATGAGCTATTCACTACAGTGTAGCATTACTACTCAAAACAATACTGTGGAAGTGATTGAAATGTAAACTGAAATGTTGTATGTATAGAGATGTGAAAGTATTGTCTTGAGGTACACATTTTTTATCAGTAAGAAGAGTCCAGTAGAATTAAGTCATCTACTCAGTAAAAAAAAAGTAAGTAAATAACTAGTCAAACATATATACTGATGCATATGCTTCATGACAAAATAAAATTAAAAAAAATCCTGTTTCTAGGTCTTTGCATACTGATTTGCATTTTGCGTTAAGCACATAACTTTGTTGTGTTATAGTAACAACATAAAGTATCATTATACACTGTTGGTGCCCAAGAATTCAATGCTTGTACAGGGGAGGTCTGAATTTTAACTTTCTACACAGGCACAGGAAGCAGGTGATACTCATGATCTGATGGCTTCTTTGCTCTTTATTCTCCCTCATCCCCCCATTTCTCTTCCTACCTGTGCCTGTTTCCTTTCATTGTTTAAACTAGACAAATTCATACCCAAATATCGAAACTGAATATATTAAATCTTGGTGATAGTCATGCATAGCAATCAACTGTACTTGCATTGTTCTATGTCATTAATGAGGAAGTTAAAAGCCTTCAGTAATTTTATTTCAAATAAATAATAGTCTGATGAAGTTAAATGCCAAAAAGCAAATTAATTATAGCAGCATTTTATTGACAGTTTGTGTTCTTATAATTTTGTTTTATATTTATTTTTTTTTAAATATTTAGAATGTTACAGCATATTGTTCATCTGAATGGCTATTACTTTTAAATATTGTAATGGCCAGTTCTGTTGCTGCTACTTTTAGAACAATGCTAATATTTTTTTTCTTACTGCATATTTGATTGAATAATAATAATAATAACACATGTGGCATATCAGGTCACTGAGTAATATTCTAAACTACTCTTTATCGAATTTGTAAAGAATTATGCAATCAAATTGATGTAAGCCAAATGTGAATTAAGACACTTTAATAGTGTGAATGACTTTTGAAATGTGAGACTTTGAGAAAGTACTGGTTACAGTATGGTCTGAAAGTGCTCAGCCTCTTTGTCGCTAATGCAAGTAACACATGTTTCATCATTATTAACATCACACTTTAGCTTTATTTATGGAAATGTTTGTGTTATCAAGTGCTAAGGGATGTAGGGGGTTGTGCTTCCTTTTTTATTGATCCCCATTGACTTATTTCTTCATTTTGCTTACATTGCTCATGCTGTTTTCAGGAATGTCTGAAAGATGTTGTGACACTGCTAGCCCAGCTATCTGGAATTTTGTAAATAATCATATGTCATTTGTGAATATTAATATGGTTCATATGCTTGTCTTACAAATGTAAGATAACTATATATTATGTGTATATTAAACTACTGGTACAGAAGTGTGTGTTGAACAGTGTATGTACAATACTGTGCTTCAAGGATGTGTCTGCAGTGTACCCTACTGGAAAAGAACACAAATGTATATAAACTATATACCTATGCAAATATATGTTTTAATAGTAGAAGCTGGAACATACAGACTTAACTTGCAAAACTCCAAGAAAATAAGTTTAAATTAAAGTGTTTTATGATTGTGGCATCCCCCAGTTTCAGCTCATCAGCAGACACAATGTCTAGAGCTAGAGGTTTTTCTATTGTCTTGAAACAGAAATAATTACTAGGTTTCAAATGTAAAAGTGTTTTATTGTTTTATGACTTCCATGTTCTGCAAACATCTGAGAGATGTATTTTTAGCACAGAGATTATAGTTTCTGTTAGCCTGAGAACTGAAGGCAGATGACAAAGAGTAATGTCATCCAAGCTGATCCAGCAGTAATGTTTGATAGTAATTTAAGAACTCTCTCAGAGAGACTGTGTGCATTTTGTATTTGACCTGGAAACATCTACCATCAGCACTTCTGCCTGCATGTTGTCTGTAAGTAAGATTTAGGGCACAGTATCTCTCTTAGATATAGAAAGGGATACAGTAAAGATTAGTTTAGATTTTTTCTGTATTTATTTGAGACTGTCCTGCAATGTTGTTTTAAAATATTCCTGTGATTATGAACTCTGAAGTATTTGTGTTGATTGAGTATTGTCTTGTTCTTTCATTATTTATTATTAAATATATTTAAACCCATCTTTGTGGCTGGTTTGTTTAGAGATATTTAAGCTCTTAGCATACTTGCAAATGTATTTGCTGACACTGTACAGGTTACTCCTAAATAGCCTTGCAAGTCTTGGTCACACTTGCCATTTGGATTATTAGTAACATTACACAATATGTTTGGCCACCTTTTGGTAAGGGCCTTAGAGTAGCTGATAAAGAGTTAGATGGTGACAGTAATAATTACCTTATATTCTGGGCAGAAGGGGGCATAGCTAGTAAACATGTGCCAGCCTTTCCCAGGTGTGTGCATGTGTTTGTATATAAATCAAATCCCAAAGTGTGTGTGTTTCAGCTACTTGGGCAGGGACATGAAGCACTGGTTGGACAGAGAGGGTTCTGGAGGTTTTGGCTTGACCACTCAGCTGTGATCTCAAGCCTATAGCTGTGACAGTGGGGAGTCTTACTGAGGATCAGGAGAAAGAGGAAGAAACCAGCCCCCAGAGTGATTGTGATCTGTGTGTGCTCTTAAGGGAAATTGCACTTTACTGTGTGTGTACTTGTAATTCACCCACTGTGTACATCCCTCACTGTTGCCAGTGGTGAGGATTGAGGCTCCTTGATTACTGAGCCAGTGCAGAGCATTCACAGATTAATTGTTTGGCAGTGGTGGGATAGCCACATCACATATTAATTGTTTGATAGTGGCGAGATAGCCACATCACATATTAATTGGCTTGTACTGGTGTGGATATTGAATTCCTGTAGCTTGTGTACAGTGGTCACTGAAGGTGTTTGTACTCTCAATCAGCCACACAGTGAACATTCAGAGTTAATATCACAATTGTTTTATTTTTTTGTTAGCATAGTTAGTTAGGGAGACCAAGCAAGTGTGTCAGCAGAGGAGTATGGCAAGCTGACAAGGAGCCAGTTGGCTGAGATGTGCCAGGCTAAAGGACTGGTGCATGCCAATCTAACTAAAGCAGACATGATTGCAGCTTTAGTCACAGCTGCATCTCAGAATAGCAACCAGGAGGACAATCAGACTGGCCTTGGAGATGTACAACTCTCAGAAAAAGGAGAGCTGAACTTTTCCACAGAGGACATAAAAATCCATCAGGAGTTAAATAGACTTGAGCTAGAGGCCAAGCATTTGGAAATAGAGGCAGAAGAGAGACTGAGACATCTAGAGACTGAGAAAAATTAGAAACTGCAATGTCTGAAGGCTGAGGAAAATGAGAAACTGTGACACCTGGAAGTTGAGGAGAAGAAGAGGCAGAGGCAACATGAAAAGGAGATGCTGACTCTTCACCAGAGTGGTGGAGCTAATGGGGAAGGGAGTAAACAAACCCCAGAAGCAACAAAGGCCAGTAAATTTCTTCCACAATTTACAGAGGGAGATAATTTTGATAGTTTCATTTATATGTTTGAGAGGGTATGTAAACAGTATAATGTTGACCAAGGGCTCTGGGTATGGTTCCTGAACCCCTTACTCCATGGTAAAGCTGTAACTGTAATTTCTAAACTATCTGATACTGATTGTTTAAATCATAATATTGTAAAAAACTGTTTGCTAGAATGTTTTAAGTTAACACCTGAAGCTTATAGGAAAAAGTTTTTTGAGCATGGACGCAAGGCAGATAAAAGGTGTGTGAATATGTTGCTTAACTAAGCACTTATTTTCATAGGTGGGTGAGTGGATGTTGGGTCACTCTTTTGAAGGGCTGGCAGACATTTTGATGAGAGAACAAGCCCTTACCACTTTGCTTGAGGACATGAGAATCTGGTTAGCTGATAGACAATGCACTACTGCAGATGAGTTGGAGAAGAAGGGAGACCTATACCTAGCAAGCAGGGCATCACTGCACAGGAAAGGGACACCCAGTGCTGCTCATGGGTCTAAGGGAACACATGGTGGGCAGCCCAGACTGCCCCAACAGAGTCTGCCAGTAGCAGGGGAAGCCACTAGTCCAGGTATGTCCAGGACCAAGGGTTAAATGTTTTAAATGCAATCAGTGGGGCCATGTGGCATATATATGTCCACGAAGGCAAGGTGGGGAAAAAAAGGTGGGAGAGCCAGCAAGTGGGAATGACAAAATGCCAACAGTAGGTTGTCTTGAGACAGCAAGGGTAACAAGCTATCACAAGAGGTTATATCCTATCTTATTAAATGGGAAAGAGGCCATGGCTAAGAGAGACACAGCCTCTGATCTAACCATTGTGAAGCCTGCAATGGTTACAGAGGAGTACTACTTGCTTGGCCAGTCTACTGCAGTCAGAACTTTAGGAGGGACCCCATTCCAAGGGTCTATATTAAAATCACAAAAGCCCTAGTCACCGAATACGAAAACACAGACACATATTCTGCGAACTGTGAATACACCAAATGCCCTAAACCACGAAATTCAAAAACTCGAACCATCATAGTTGTCCCATCCCACTGCCAGCTACATACTACCTACCCAAACAAACTAAATAAACCACATACATACACTAACCAAAACCCTACTTCTAACCATAAACTACACCCTACTTCTAACCCTACACTAAATCTTGCAAATACCATCATGTATGCACTTACCTTAACCTGCAGCCTAGCCCTAAGGTCCGTAACTATCGCACACTTACCTTAAGAAGCTATACCCAAACAAGCTAAATAATCCGCACGCATACACTTAACAAAACCCTCCTTCTAACCTTACACTAAATCTCACATACACTACCATCTATGCACTTACCTTAACCCGCACCCTAATCCTAAGGTCTGTAACTATCACGCACTTACCTTACGGAGCTAGACCGCAGAAGGGCCAACCATGACGATTCGACGTTTTGGATTTTGTGCTTCAGGACGATCAATGTTTTCGCGGTTCGATGAAGATGTGTCAGCATTTACGTATTCGGATAAGTACACCTTCGAGCTTCTAATATAGACCCCATTCCAAATACCTTTGGGTAGGGTTCACCTTGACTGGGAGGGTGGAAAAGGAATTTAGCAAGTAGGTGTGTTTGAGGATATCCCTGCAGATATCATGACAGGGAATGATTTTGATAATGCAGTACCATGTGTACATGCAGTTACATGCAGTCAGGTTTGGAGACAAGCATGTGGGTCTGGTATCCTGGGGAGACCCAGAAAGACTGCACACTTGCAGCCAGTACTGGTGAGGTGCTTACTTCAGGGAGGGAGCTACCCAGTAGCAGTGAGAATGAAGGTGAGCTATAGCTGCTTGTGGGTACTGATGCTGCCTTGGACAGAGTGACTGCAAGGGCAGATGTGAGTAGTAGTACCCAGGTTGACAATGAAGGACCACTGACAGAGAATACCAGACTTCCTGTGAAAGGAGGGCTGGGAAGGGTTACTATGAGAGAGTTGAGATAACCTCAGCTCTCAGACCCTACATTACAAGGCCTGAGGAAGGTAGCTAGTGAGGCACCTGATTATCAAGGGAAGGGGGAATCTGTATACTGGGACAAAGGGTTACTGTATAGAGAGTGGACCCCTGAGGGAGGGCTAGAGGGTCAGAGAATACAGCAGGTGGTAGTGCCAAGAGCCTACCATCTGGCACTTCTATCCATAGCCCATGATTTTCCCTTTGCAGGTCCTATGGGCATAAAACATGCAAAGAGACACATTATGCAGAACTTCTATTGGCCTGGGATTTCCAGAGATGTAACAGGGTACTGCAGGACCTGTGAGCAGTGCCAAAGGTAGGCAAGGCAGGACACAAGGTGAAAGCTCCTTTGGTGCCTTTGCCTGTGATTGAGGAGCCATTTCAGATGGTAGCTATAGATATTTTGGGGCCTCGAGTACCCCAAGTTCCAGAGGGAAAAAGTATATCCTAGTGGAAGTAGATTATGCTACCAGATACCCTGAGGCAGTGGCTCTGTCCTACACTGAGGCAGAAAAGGTGGCACATGCTTTGTTAAAGATTTTCAGCAGGGTAGGTTTCCCAAAATTAAATACTGACTGACAGAGGTGTAAATTTCATATCAGACCTGCTGGCTTGTCTGTGGAAGTACTATGGGGTGAAGCATCTAAAGACCACCCCCTACTATCCCCAAACTAATGGTCTTGTTGAGAGGCTAAACTCTACACTCCAGATGATGGTGCTGATATTTGCCAACCAGTTTAAGAGAGAATGGGACAAATATTTGCCCCATCCGTTGTTTGCTTACAGAGAGATTCCCCAGGAATCCACAGGTTTTTCACCCTTTGAGTTGTTGTGTGGGCATAAGGTAAGGGACCTTTATATTTGATTTGAGATGATTGGGAGGGGGAGGGTGAATCCCACAAGGAGTCTGTTGTGGCATATGTCCTAAACCTCATTACAAGGCTCAGGGAACTCATGGGCTTGGCCTAGGAGAACCTGGCAGAAGCCCAACAGCAGAAAAAGGTTTGGTATGACAGGAATGCTTGAGGTAGAGAGTATGCTGTACGGCAGCAGGTATCCTGTCAGACACAACAAGCTGCAGGCAGCCTGGGAAAGACCATACAAAGTGGTAAGGAAGGTCAGTGATGATAAATACATGGTAGAACTGCTAGGCAGGAGGCAGGGGCACACATTGTGCCATATTAACATGATGAAACCTTATCACAGTAGGGAGGCCCTAATGCTGAGTCCTTGCAGTGGATGGCAAGAGGAGTCTGAGTGGCATCTCTGGTGACTGATCTCCTCAGTGAGACTTGAACTGACTCCTCAGTGGAAGGGGTAGCAATGTCTCAGTATCTATTCCCTACCCAGGTTCGACAAATTCAAGCAGTGTTACAGGAGTTTGGGGGCATATTCATTAGGAAACCAGGGTGCACCCACCTGGTGCAGCACAATGTGGATACAGGACCTTAAAGGCCTATTAAGCAGGTCCTTTATAGGGTGCTTGAGAGAGTCAAACAGAGTCTGAGGGGGAAGATACAGGAAATGTTGGAACTAGGGGTAATTCAGGAGCCCAGCAGTCCCTGGGCCTTCCCAGTGGTGCTGATACCAAAGAAGGATGGCAATACCAGGTACAGGAAATTAAATAGTCACACAGAGTCAGATGCTTACCCCATGCCTAGGACCGATGAAGCCCTACAGCAGCTGGGTGGGGCTAAGTATCTTACCACTACTGGTCTTACCAAGGGTTACTGGCAGGTGCCCTTGACTCCCAGTTCTAGAGAGAGATCAGCCTTTGTGACTCCTTTTGGCTTGTATGAGTTCACAAAGATACCCTTTGGGATGAAAAATGACCAGCGACTTTCCAGAAGCTGATAGATTGTATCCTAGCAGGAGCAGGAGCTTTTGCCCTTGCTTACCTAGATGATATTGCCATTTACATCCATTCCTGGCAACAGCACCTTCAGCATGTCAGGGAGGTGCTCAGCAGACAACAGAAGGCAGGGTTGACCATTTAGCCCAGCAAATCTCAGGTGGGTATGGAAGAGGTCTCCTACCTGGGACATAGAGTAGGGAGTGGTAAGATTAGGCCAGAATCTGCCAAAGTGGAAGCCATTCAGGCATGGCCTGCCCCTGTTACCAAAAAGCAGGTGAGGGAATTCTTAGGGACAGCAGGGTACTACAGAAAGTTTGTCCCCAATTATAGTACCATAGCTGCTCCACTCAGAGACCGGACATGTTAAAACAAGCCAAATAAAGTAGTGTGAACCCCAGCATGTGAGCAGGCATTCCAGAAGCTTAAAGGAGCTTTGGGAGGACCCCCTGTGTTAGCCAGTCCAGATTACAGCAAAGAATTTGTTGTGCAGGTGGATGCTTAAAACCATGAGGTGGGGGCTCTACTTAGCCAGGTTACCTCAGAGGGATAACAGCACCCAGTGGTATGTCTCAGTCATAGGCTCCCACCCAGGGAGGAATGCTATGCAGCTGTAGAAAAGTAATGCCTAGCCATAGCGTAAGCACTGCAGAAACTTCAGCCTTATCTGTATGGAAGGAAATTCACTGTAGTTACACACCACAATCCCTTAATATGGTTACATTGAGCTAGCAAGCAAAATGCCAAGTTACTAAGGTGGAGTCTAGGGTTGCAAACATATGATATGATATGACAGTGCAGCACCACAGTGGGGTTAGCAATGCCAACACAGATGGGCTATCAAGACAGGGAATGGAGTAAGGTATTCCCAGAGTTAACTTGCAAAACTTCAAGAAAATGAATTGCAATTAAAGTGTTTTACAATTGTGTTATCTCTCCGTTTCAGCTCATCAGCAGGCACAATGTCTACAGCTAAAGGTTTTTCTATTGTCTTGAAACAGAAATAATTACTAGATTTCAAATGAAAAAGCATTTTATTGTTTTACGGCTTCCAAGTTCTGTAAACATCTGAGAGATATGTATTTTTAGCACAAAGATGTTAGTTTCTGTTAGCCTGGGAAATGAAGGCAGGTGACAAATAGTGATGTCATCCAAGCTGACCCAGCAGTAATTCTTTATAGTAATTTAAGAACTCTCTCAGAGAGACTGTGTGCATTTTGTATTTTGTCTTTGACCTGGAAACATCCATCATCAGCACTTCTGCCTGCGTGTTGTCTGCAAGTAAGACTTAGGGCATAGTATCTCTCTTGGATATAGATAGAAACATAGTAAAGATAGTTTAGATTTTTTCTGTATTTATTTAAGATTGTCCTGCAATGTTTTAAAATATTCCCTGTGATTCTGAACTCTGAAGTAAATGTGTTGACTGAGTATTATCTTGTTCTTTTATTATTTATTATTAAATATATTTAAACCCATCTTTGTGGCTGGTTTGTTTAGAGATATTTAAGCTCTTAGAGTGCTTGCATATGTATTTGATGACACTGATCTGGTACTCCTAAATAGCCTTGCAAGTCTTGGTCACACTTAGCATTTGGATTATTAGTAACATTACACAATAAGTTTGGACACCCTTTGGTAAGGGTCATACCTCTCAAGTGTACCTCATTACGAGGAACATACCTCATTTGGGGTCTTAAAAAGTTCATGTTCCTCAAAGTTCCTCAATGTTCCACATTGAAAGACTCTATCACATATTCAGTGTTAGGAATTTTTTTAAGTGAAATTCATGGTAAATAGAAATTAATCATATTAATTCATTAAAAGATATTATTTATAAGTAAAACCAGAATATTTTAACCATCCTATGGCCTTCCTAGGTGAAGTTGTTAGTAAGCCATTAGTATGTGTTCCACATTTTGCCCATTTGTTCCACATTATGAGGGCAAGTGTTCCTCATTTTGGAGATGGAAGGTTGAGAGCTATGGTAAGGGCCTTAGAGTAGCTAATAAAGTGAAGGTTGGTGGCAGTGATAACTACCTTATAGTCTGGGGGCTGGTTTATCCCTCTTTCTCCAGATCCCCAATAAGACTCCCCACTGGCACAACTATAGGGTTGAGATCTCAGCCAAGTGGTCAAACCAAAACCTCCAGTACCCTCTCTGTCCAACCAGTGCTTCATGTCCCTGCTCAAGGAGCTGACACACACACACACACTTTGGGATTTGATTTATATAAAATCACACACACACACATCTAGGAAAGGCTGGCACAGGTTTACTAGCTATGCCCCCTTCTGCCCAGACTATTCTTCTTCCCTATCACACCTACATTTGCAATCTACCTGAGGAAAACATCTTTGCAGTCTAGTTGGAGTATAAAAATGCATATGCAAACTCTTCCTAGCAATGATTCTAAATCTTCTAGACTTTGTTGCGTGTTTGGGAGACATACACATATCCTCTCATTGTTTCTTTGTGAATTGCATATCCAGTCTCTCTTCCCAGTCTTTTCTAACCTCTTCTGATTGATTCCTATAGGATGTAAACAGCTCTTATTTGTATTATCATGCTAGCATGTTTGTTCCTGTATATAAAATTGCAATAAAATATTTTAGAAAATGTCTGATGGATGTACTTTTTGAAACTAAATGCAACATTTTGCATCTATTGAAAAGCTATAACTTCTGTCTCATATAAAATATCAGAGTTAGTATATCATGAAGTTTGCAACCAATATATCATATTTCTTTCCAAAATGTTTGGTTCCCCCTCCTATATACTGAAAATATCTTGGAAGACATCATCCAAGATTGTAATAACACTAAAGGACTGTCCTACCATTTACAATATTTTTGCAGCCTTTCTAAGGAGACATGACTGATCCAAAGGATATTTCTCTTTTCCTGTATTAATTTTAGAACCTCATCAAATTTACTGCCATCAGGCAGTGATAGAGAGGACAAGGACCCCTTCCTCATGTTTGATATCTCCTGAAAAAGGTTCATGGTTCTGTAGGGCTCCATATGTTTTGTCTTTTGTATTTGCATAGTTTTCTGGAATTCTTGACAACAGGAGAGTCTAAGGAAGAAGACTTTGCAGCCTACTTCAGCTGGACAATTTGGTCTAAACAGGTGGGTGAGGACATACTACAAGTTGGATCAGTGAGAATTTTGAGGGACTAGGACTGGGATGGTTGATGCCAGCATTGAGAAGCCTGCCAGTAGGAGGGGTTATTGCTGATGGACATACAGTGGTGTGTATAGCAATGCCTAGCTAGGATAGCTCCACCTGTCTATAAACACTGAGTCACAGGGACTGTATCCTGCACAGTAGAGTTGGGTTTTTGAAAGTTTACAAGTACAGGTAGACGTTATGCCTGCCCAATGAACACCAGGTGACTCAACATCAGAAAAAACAAAAATTATATAGCTTGGTGTCAGAAGCACTACCATGGCTGAGGCCTGCGCCTTATGTACCCAGTCAGTTGGATCAGCTTCTGCCTGACAAGTGTCAGCAGGATCAATGCTTTTTGTGAAAACTTCAGTTATAACTGATATTAGTCTAGATCAGGCCTTTCAAACATTGCTGCCATCTTAACTAAATTGATTTCCAGCAGGAGAGGGAGCTGCAAGATCAGAGAAGATATTAAGATGAGCCCTGGAGAAGGCTGAGGTACAGGATTACAAATGGGCCTAAGTGAAAAAAAATAGGTTCAGATCAATTAAAATCATATTCAGTAATTTGAAAAGGAGGCTCGTTTACAATAGATGTAGAGAAATTACTCCTGAAGGGCTACCTTTTGCTTCATTATCTTCTGAAAAATGTAAACTTTGCAGCTGAGTTGAGCATGCCAGCCTGTGATGAATCTCTATATCTTTACTAGATTTTTCACACTCCCTGTGAGATATATTATGTGCTTTCATTGCCTTTGGAGACACTCCTTCAAATCTCTAGAGTTTATGAGAACATTTTTGGCATCTCTAATGATGTTTTTAAATCCCACACAGACAGAACACCCTGGGTTGTCATAAGAGGGACCCAAACTAAATCTATGCCAAGGTGTGGTATACAGAACTGTGGTGCAGAGAGTTCATTTGTTAGGTGTTCCAACCTAGCAAATCGTAATCCAGACTACATTAAACTGGGTTGTACTCAATGCTAGGAGTCTGAACAATAAATTGCCTGATTTAGAGACTTTCCTAGTTCTCAATCTCATCATATATGTGCTGTTACAGTTACTTGGTTTCTGTATTCTGACAACACTCACAATATAATAGAATATAGCATCTATCTCTCTTTCAAACTGTCTGGGAGCCTTGGGGAGTATCTAATTTCATCTGGTAAAATACTAACTAGCACCAAACACGTCAAGAATCTTAACGAAAGCGTCTTTCATATTTTGATTACATTTGACAAAGTCAATTATCACATTACAATCATCTATCGATCCTCATCAATGTACTCTTGAACCAGCTGGATTCCATATCAATTATTCACAATACTCTCATTCTAGGTAAATTAAATTATTCATCCATCAAATATAAATCTTTCACAATAAGATATGAAAACATGCAGTATTTCCTAGCTTTCATTATCAGCTCACGACTAGAGCAAAATGTCCATGTAACAACAAGAAGGAGAAATATACTTAACCTTGTTATTATGAATGCTGCCTTTGCCTGAACACCTATTAATGCTACCGCCTCCTTAATCAAGTTTGACTACCAGACTCTCACCTTTTACCTTAAAATTAGTTGCAAATTTCCCACACATTCAAATACATTCATACACTATCCCAAAACTAACTTTATAGTCCTAGTAAAAGGTCTTGAATTCAAAATTATTTATTCCCTGCTGGACTTATCTCAAAAGCTACTGCATTTACCCATGGTTCTTACAGTTATCTCAACTGATGTATAGACAAGACAACACCTATTAGACATAAATACGGTAGGAAATTCAGGGGTAAACCCCTGTGCTGGATTTCTCTGAAAAACAAACTTTCTAACAGGAAAGAAAATTGAAAGGTTCATATAAAAAAATCCATGATCAGTCAGAAGGAGGAACATATGCAGGTCTGCAGGGATTTTAAACTCATCATTATGAAGATTATGGCTGAACTGAAGGCAGATAACTCTTAGAGGGATAATCAACAACAGTTTTTTAACTACATTATGAGTATTAAAAGTAATACCCATTACTGCACTAAAATCAAAGTGAATGGTGCTACCTGTTCTCATACTGAAGCCATAGAAAATGTCTAGGCTGACAAATTTAGCTTAAATTGTTTCCAGTCCTTTACACCACAATGTTCCTTCACTTTAATTTTTAACACTGCACCTCCTGTTATCACTGTGGACCAGATCCTGGAGGCTATTGCAAAAACTAAAAAAATTAGGCCCTGACAATATACCAGGGTGCATTGCTATTATCACAGAGTATGTTATTGATGATTCCCTCCGAAACCTCAGCCTCTCCATGGGGTATCTGTCTTAACTCCAAATAACAGTGGTTTTGTGCCACTGCATAAGGTCAGTGTTGTAACTAACCCTGAAAATTATTATTACGTTAGCCTGACGAGTGTATAGTGTAAAATCATGGAGCAGATCTTAGTCAATGTCATTAACAGTGAATTAAGTTACTTACAGTCCTAGTCAAACTAGTTTTATGAAGGGTAGGCCTTGCTTGATGGCACAGTTGTTGTCTCACAGCAACAGGTGCTCCATTCCAGTTTTTAGTTTTCAGCTGGGGTGCCTTCTGTTTAGAGTTCTTATGCCCTCTCTGTGTTTGGTTGAGTTTTCTCAAGGTACTCCAGTTTCTTCCAACCTGACAAAAGCATGCAGTAGGGTGATTAGTGACTCTAAATGTTCCCTACATGTTCATAGTGTGTCTGATATGAATCTACTTTCCATTCCCAACTTACCTAGTAAACTTCAATTCCATGGATGGTGGTAGTTGTTCTTGGGGTCACCATAGGTATTAAATGTGACTTGTAAGCATGGATGGATGTCTTGCTTAATTTGTTTGATTTTTGTGAGAGTGTGACTGATGTCATGGATGGTGTCTATCGACAGGTGTCTTTCTGCCCATGCCATTTATCTTAACCTTGCTAAAGAATTATATAATATATTCCATGCAGGCATTGTTTAACAGCTTAAATAGTAACTCCTGTATTACTCAATAGATTGCTAAGTGGCTGTCTGATCATACACAGAAGATAAGAGTTGGTGGCACTTATCTAATATATTAATTACTTGTGCAGCACCTCAAAGCTGGGTACTGGGTCTCCTTCTCTGACATGTACTTCTCTTGTGTAAAGACAGATATGTAAGGCTTCTGGTTGACCAAGTTTGCAGATGACTGTAGAATGGGTGCCTTTACTGATTCCCTCACAGACTCATACTTTCCAACAACAGGTAGATAGAATCAATCCCTGGAGTTCTGACCATTGCTTAAGACTTAATGCAAAAAAGTAATGCAGCTCCATTTGGGGAAACAAGTCTCTCCCACTGATAATCTCATAAATTGAGTCTCAGGAATGATACTTTCATTAAAGATCTAAGTGCTTTAGTAGAAAATGAACTCGCATTTGACCATCAAGTAGCAGAAACAGTAAGAAAATATTTTTTCATTGTCCAGTTAATTAGCAAAGGTATATTCTCAAGATCAAAGAGGTCTTAGTCCCCCTATATTCCTCTCTTAATAGTAACACTCTGATTAGTATGAATCTTAGCAAATGCTTATTTCAGCCCGATTTAACTAAGAGAATCACAGGCTTTTTCAATTTTGTATAGACTCTTAAGTGGAGATCTCAGGCTTGCCTTTTTTACTATTTGAAAGACATTGTTTTACCAGAACTTCTCCATCTCAGAATCACTGGAAAAGTTAAGAACACTCCCTCCAAACCTCTGTGCATACGCTGTAACACAAATAGGACTGATCAGAGTGATAGGTTCATTACCAAAAGGATTCCCTACCACTGGATCAAACTTACCTTGCATGTTAATCTGTGTAACACCTTAACCTCCTTCATCTTAAGTTTTTATGATTGGATGAGTTCACATAAATTTACCTATGAGATGAGTAGAATGGCCTTTATAAAGAAGGGAGGTAAACCTACCAGCAATGCTTCCTATACTGCATGGCTAGGCTGCATTAGGCTATTCACACTACCTGCCTGGTTCTAACCTATAAGCCTACAACCTAAAGTCTGCAGGGGGTTTCTTTTTGGTACTGAAATTTTCTATGAAGTTATGTTAGCAAAAAGGGTTAAGACCAGCAGCAGACATGGAATGAAAGAGAAGATTGCTACAAAAAAGAGAGAAAATGCCATGCATTCGGGAATAATAATCAAAAAATACAATGATTTTATAAATAAAATTGGCAAAAATTATTTTCCTCAAAGTAGACTGGGGCCATCCAGTGTGAAATCGAACTTGTTTTTTGACAGGAAAGAACTGGACTGTTCTCATAAAGGGCAATGCAGTATTGGAGTTGTGGGGGATGGGGTAGCAGTTTTGTGTATAGAGTTGTCTTATCTCCTTCGTCTCCATCACTCCTAATTGTACTCATAGCCTGACATCTGCAAACTCAGATCTACCAACGTATGTATCACGTTATCACTGGTAATCCTGAAAAATGTGAACTAAAAAAAAATCTATAGCCTGATGTGGTATATCTACTAAGGGACTTAAAAAAAAATCATAGACTTTATAAGCTTTCCAATGCAAGACTGTGAGTGCTGATCACAAGATATTCCTGAACTAAATGTGATACAGAACTAGAAAATACCACAAAAATGTTATTTTTTGTTTGTTTTCTTTTAATTCATGCTCTAATCTTACAGTGGCACACTACAGGACATGCACATATCCCCCACACACAAACACACTTAATAGCAGGAGGTAAAAACAACGAGTCTGGCTCAGTTTTTTATATCCCCCAAGGGAAGTATCATACAACACAAACATCCAAAAGTGTACACTGTGCTATGTCTTCAAAAGTCTACAGTCTGTGAAGGTAAAGGCATTACAAACTAAAGACTTCACAAACTGTGAAGTATGTTTGAAGTCTACTCTGCAGTGTGTATCAAGGAATTTGTTTAAGATTTGTTATATTATATTCACACTTATACACAAACACACACACACACACACACACACACACACACACACACACACACACACACACACACACATGCGCACATATTTATATACATACAAAAATATAACTGTGTCACACTATCAAAAAAATACACATTTCAAACAAGTAATCAAACACAACGTATTGATCATCAATTGATTGAAAATTGGAAAAAAGTTTCCTTGCACCCCCCCCCCAGCTTATTCTATATGCCAGTTCTGAGATTGCCCTACAATGGAGAAAGGGCAAATTCCCTGATCCCCACTTTACCACAGTCTCCCACAAAACAAGCTGGTCTATGTGATAAACTGACTTTCGATCTGCTGCACTGTCATTGAATTGTCGATGACTATCTTCTCTCTTTCTCTCTCTCTCTCTCTCTATATATATATATATATATATATATTTTTTTTTTTTTTAATATAGATAGATATAGCTATATGTGTGTGTGTATGTGCATATATGTGTGTGTGTGTGTGTGTGTGTGTGTGTGTGTGTGGGTATACATTAGCATAAAGATAGAGAGATAGATAGACAGACAGAATAGATAGATAGATAGATAGATAGATAGATAGATAGATAGATAGATAAACCAAAGACTAAAAGAATCGCACAGGCAAATCATTTAGTAAAATGTGCAAGAAAGACTCAGCTAAGCGAAAGTATTTACTGTACAATACATTGACCCTCCTATAGTGGAAGCTCATTGTATTTATGCAAATGATCCCTTAAAGGCATACCAGTGTTTCAGCTACATAGATTCTGAATGCCCATGATGTTTCAATTTGTATGTATATTTCTAAATATAATCCAAGAATTTCCTGCGTTAGCAAATCATGCAACAGGTGCTTGTTTTATAATGTTGCTTGTTAAACTAGCAATCCTTTGTTATTTCCAGTCAAAATTAGGCAATCTAGTGTGCATTTTAGTCACATATTGAAAAGTATAACAAACCAGCTAATGTTTATTTTTGTGGTCAAAGTTCAAAGTAAAGACATTCCTGGGAAGCCTTAGCACAAGTTGTATATATAGAGTGAACATCTGAATTTATTTTCATACTTCATTGCTGAGCAAGAATTATACGGATAACTGAAATAGTTTTTTGTTTTTTTAATTTTATGACATTCGGCTGAGTGTGGCACAATCAACCACATACAATACACCTGGCACCACAGACAATATAAACTTGATTTATAACTGCAAACTGTTTACGTTGACTCCTTCCTTCCCACTCAAACAGAGCTGTATAACAGTAATAATACTAATAGATTTGTTATCTAGGTAAGCCCATTGAATGCACAGTCCCTTTCCCGAGACAACTGTGGGTGCAATATGTGCTTAAATGACTTGCTCAAAGTCACACACAGTAGGCAAATGGGGACTGTGGGAATCAAAGCCGAGCTGCTGCAGGGTCTAGGTCTAACAGCACATAGTTTTAAAACTCTTCACCAAACTTACAAAAATAGTACAATGAAAGTAGGCAGTAAATAAGATTGGGAAATAGTGACAACAATGTATGATTTGATACAAGACTTACTGGGCATTTAATGATTTGCCAAATATCTTTCTCCTTCCATACCTTTAAAATATTTACCATAGTTCCTGTAATAAATGTGTATATTTTTAATGTATAAAATATGAGTGCTGTAACCTATTGTATTATCATTCCAAAAAATATTCTACCCACTAGTTAAGTTAATAATGCAGCGCAGTGGTGAAGAGGAAGTTGTGAAGAAAGGAGAACATCTGTCTACATGTAAACCTTTCCCTAGTTATTTCTTAACTGAACAAATTACTAAGGTCTAAGCTGTGCTCGAGGAATTTAAAAGTTTCATACAGAGATATAAGTGTTGAACAAACTCACAGATCTATATACTACAAGCTTCGGCTGTTTTTTTTTTTCTTTCCTCTGTCTCTCTTTTTGTGTTCATTCATCTATACATTTTTTGTGTTTTTTATGTCCTCCATACTAAAACCACAGATGTAGTTAAACAGAGTTTCACATTCACCTGCTAATAAATTTGTTTTCCTGCTCTTGGCTATCTATCTCATTGACATAATTTTCTAGTCATGTCTTTACAACTGTAGCTACCTAGCCTAACAATAGTCCTAAATCTTCTAATCACAGGGTAGAACAATTACAATTCCTGGTTCGCATGTCTGCTATACATTACAAATTGTATTATAATTTCGGCATTTATCAGCAGAAGGCTGTTACAAACTACATTTACAAACCTCATATCTTTTGTTATACATCGCATAGACAAAGGTCACAAGTTCTTGCAGATGTTCATGCCACTGAAAAACACCCATTTGCAAATTTAGCCACGTACGTTTTGATTACCTGCTTTACGTTTTATAAGGCGAAACACACATCTGCTAAAGTCTGAATCAGAAAACAGTAGCAGATTTATTCTCAAACATCACAGTAGGTATTGACAATAAACCACAAACCGTGCTTGGCTACATGGAAGGTGTGAGATATACTGAGGGGACACTGAGTGCCTGTCTTTACTGTCTGCGGTTTATACTAATGTCTGTGGTAGAATATTTTCTACACTAATGCCTTATGTGTACAATACTTCTGCTGTGGTCACTTCTGGCTGTAAAATGCATTAGCTCCTGCTGTAATCTGTTATCTGCAAAGTGAATAAGCTGCTGTTATCACTTCTTATAGAGGAACTTGTATTTGTATATGTTGACTGTATAGTGAATAAGTACCTCCTGCTGGTAATTCTCCTAGAGTAACTCTTTTTTTGCATATGCACCCATTGCCTATTGAATTGCATTTAACTGTGCTGCTTCCATCTAATGCTTTTATTTTTCCCTGGAACTGCTCTCTTGTTTCAGTTCTGAACTGTCTTTCCCCTTTTTTTTGTGCTGTACTTATCACATGTAACTGGATCTCTCCAGCCTATCCTATTACTGCCTCTCCCAGTTCTCCCATTCCTCTATATTAAAGTACTTCTCTCTCTCTTTCAGCTAACTCGGGTATTTTTCTCTTGGGTTTCTCCCTTCTACAGCTCCATTTAAACTGAGGAACACACCTCCCCAAAGAAGAAATCCAGGGACATTCTGAAAAATAACCCCCTCCATCTGCGTGTATGTGCAATACTCTTTGTAAAAGCTTATTTTTTAAGGTGTTTGTATTTCTAACCCACGGCGTGCACACTAGCAGTTCTGCAGCAGTCCCTTTTCCCAAGTCTCTCCCCTCCAGCTATTGCACTCCCTGCAATAAGTTGATTCTACATTTTACTTTTCTCCAGAATGCCATTAGGTAGCGATATATTCCCACTCATTGTCTTAGGTAACCCAATACTTTTCCCTGCTCCCTGCAGCTGCAAGGCCTGTTGTCCTTTCCCATTGTTTTTTGCACAATTGTCACACCTGTTCAATTCTCCTTGAATTAGACCAAACCTTAACTCATAAGTAACATACCTCTGAGCTTGTCAGTATCTTTGAGTGCTCGGGAGTGCCTGTATCACTGAATGTTTTTGTTGGTCTCTTCTGCTCCTTCTTCCTTCTCAGCTCCAGTCACCCTTTGGTCTCACTCTGCTCCCCTACTCTACCTCCAGTTCCCACCTGCCCTAGTGCCTCTACTCTTATAACCCCAAAACCGCACCCCTGCTAGCATTCAGTCTATCTGGACAATCCCCACCCACCTCCTCATCCACAAACCCCTCCTGTTTCCACTACTCAGTACCCTCCCCTTACCTATTCTTACCTTCACCCCATTCTTACTACCAAGAACCACACACCACTTTGCCTTCTGCTAATTCCTTCTCCCCTCTGCGCATCCTCACTACATACTATAACCTTACACTACCATGCAAATCAAACCTACACATACTCTACCTGACTTTTCTTACTCCCGTCTCTATCATACAACTTCAATACATGCCTTAAAAGAATCTCACCTCTCAACTTATAGCTCTCCCCACCTCTATTACTATAATGACTCTCTCCTCTTTACTAAAAAGACTCTTCCTGATATCTGTAATAGAGTCCCAATCCCTCACAATCCAGACCTCTCCAGCTACCTTGCTCTCAACTCCAACTCCAAAGAATCTAAAGACCATGCCTCCCTCCTACTCCAACTAATCTCTATCCTACCTTCTGGCGACATACATCCTAATCCTGGACCCTTAGACAACCATGCTTCTAACTCTTTGACTTCCTCACCCTCTCACCATAAATCTCTCCTTTTTGCTACTATTAACACCCAAAGTTTATGCAATAAGCTTCCTACCTTTCATGCCTGGCTATCCCATTACCACCCTGACATTCTCTCTATCACTGAAACATGGCTAAAACCCCACATAAAAGATTCCAAAATTACTCCTCCCAACTACAAGATCTTAAGAAATGACAGAACTCTAAAGAAAGGTGGTGGAGTAGCCCTACTTTTCTCCTTCTCCCTAACAGTGACAGCCTTTACCAAGCCTATACCCCAATTCGCAACAGCTAAACTAACCCTGGCTCTCCTGAAAATGAATAACCATAAAAACGTATGTATAGCTGCTTTTTATATTCCACCAGGAAATAATATCCCCATTCTTGAAGATATCCTCTCTTGGTTCTCATCCAACATAAGCAATGAAACTATACTCCTAGGTGATGTAAATATAAACTTGACTTTTATTCAATCACCTACATCACCTCAGAATATAAACCTATACAACTACACCCAATAATTACCTCTCCTACCAGATTTAATAAAGATAACTCTGGTAGTATTCTGGACTGAATATTAGTTTCTCAGCCCAACTCATTTCTGACAATGGCACCCTACCCAACTCCCTCAGCGATCATTTCCCTGCCTTTGCTCGTCACTCACCATCCTCCTTCCATCTTCACTGCAACTACATTACAACTAGTACCATAAAAAACTTCAACCCTCTAGCTTTTTCTGACTCACTAAAACATATGAACTTGAACCCTGTAAAAACCCGCCCTCTTGATGATGCTGTTATATACTTCAATACTACATTCAATAACCTACTAGATAGCTTTGCTCCCCCCGAACTAAAAGAATCAAAACCAAATCCACCCTTTGGCTAACTAAAGCAACTATTACACTCATGCATCTCCGAGATAAATCATGGAAGCGTTACCATAAATCTAAAATACCTAACACCCTTACTGAGTATAAGCAACTCTGTAGTAAAGTGAAAAAACAAATTGCTTTAGACTAAAAGTCCTACTACTCCAAGCTTCAAAACAATCATAGATCCAACCCCCAAAACTTTTGGAACAGTATATCTGCTCTCCTCTCTGGCAAAAAAGACAATCCCCACCCTGACCCTAACTCTCTAGATCATATCTTAGCTACCAAATTCAACTCTTTCTTTATTAATTCAATAGCCAAGCTCACCACATCATTCTCCAATAACACTTCTACTCCACCCTCATCCAACACCCTCAACTCTAGTCCCAATGACATCAACACTACTCATCTCTCCCTCTTTACCATACAACCCGTCTCTCTGCACACCATAAAAAAACTTCTACTAAAATTAAAACCATGCTCTCATGCCCCAGACAACCTTCCATCTAACTTTCTCAGGCTAGCTGCTGATGGCGTAGCCCTTCCCATCACCATACTTATCAACCGTTCATTTCAAGAATCCTATGTACCCCTCCTCTGGAAGAAAGCGTTCATCATTCCCCTCCACAAAGGAGGCAACAATACTGAAATTTCCAACTTCCGTCCTATAGCCATCCTGTCCCCTATCTCAAAAGTCCTTGAAAAATGCATACACTTGCAACTCCTTCCCTATCTCCTAAACAATCAACTTCTTTCTCCAACTCAACATGGATTTAGACCTGGACATAGTACTACCACAGCCCTTCTCTCCTTCCTTGACATCATCAACCATGCCTGAGACTCTGGCAACATTGTATCTACCCTTCTCCTAGACTTATCAAAGGCCTTTGATACTGTTTCCCACAACCCTCTCTTGTCCAAACTCTCTCTTCTCAATCTCTCCACCTCCTCTATTAACTGGTTTTCCAGTTACCTTTCTAATAGACAGCAAGCCGTCAAGAGGAACAATAGCACCTCTTCCTTCTTTCACACTCCAACAGGAGTTCCACAAGACTCAATACCGGGTCCCTTACTTTTTAACATCTTCATTAATAATTTTCATCAGTGCATTCTTAATACAAAACTTGTCCAATACACAGACAATTCTACCATAATTTGCTATGCTCAATCTTTCCCCAAACTCATGCAACTAACACAAGATGCCTTCTCTTGTACAGAGTCTTGGATGCTGAAAAATCACCTTGCTCTCAATGCATCCAAAACCAAAATCATGATCTTTACTCCATCTAAAAACACCTCTATCAATAAAAATTCCTTCTTGGTAGTCAGTCAGAATAAGATTCCCACTGAAATAGTCTCCCATACAAAACTTCTAGTTGTTATCATTGATGAACATTTAAAGTTTGATATTCATATACAAACTAGTATTAAGAAAACACACCAAAAGCTCGGAATGCTGTATCGTCACAGCCGTTATCTCACTCCCTCTTCCAAACATATACTGTCTATTTCCTACCTCATCCCCTCTCTCTTGTATGGAGCCCCTCTCCTTACCAACCTTCAATCCTCCCTAAAGTCAAAACTGTCATCCTGCTACAATACAATCTCTAAGTTTGTTACTGGGACCAAATCCTCCTCCCACCACTGTGATGCACCCAACTCCTTGAACTGGCTAGAACTCACTACCTCTCTTGCATTCAACTAACTGTTCACAAACTCATTTTCAAACCCTCTAACTGCCCTTCCCTCTCCTCCATACTCACCTTGCATCATCCTGACAGAGTACTCAGGTCCAGTAACCAGAACCTCCTCGAAGTGTACAAACCCTTACGTGCACCTGGGCAATTTCTCCTGTCTTTCTCCCTCACTCACCTATGGAATTCACTTCGTCCCCACATTCAAATCACCCAAAACCACTCCACCTTCAAGACCATGCTCCATTCCTATCACTGTTCTCACTGGAAAGGGTCATGTTCTCACCCCAACTGACTCCCTCTATATCATTTCTGCTCCCCCATCCGTTTTTCTCCTTTCTCATAACTCAGCCTAGTGACTCCCTTCATTTCATTTCCACTCCCTCTCCTTTTTCCTTTCTCATAACTCACCCTAGTGACTCCCTTCATTCCATTTCCACTCCCTCTCCCTTTTTCCTTTCTCATAACTCACCCTAGTGACTCCCTTCATTTCATTTCCACTCCATCTCCCTTTTTTCCTTTCTCATAACTCACCCTAATGACTCCCTTCATTCCATTTCCACTCCCTCTCCCTTTTTTCCTTTCTCATAACTCACCCTAGTGACACCCTTCATTCCATTTCCACTCCCTCTCCCTTTTTCCTTTCTCATAACTCACTCAGTTCAATGTGTGGGCATGATGCAGAAATGC
Organism: Protopterus annectens; assembly: GCF_019279795.1. Lineage (NCBI taxonomy): Eukaryota > Metazoa > Chordata > Ceratodontiformes > Protopteridae > Protopterus > Protopterus annectens. The sequence continues at coordinate 394,172,200 of NC_056730.1, read as the reverse complement.
TTTATGATATGATGGCACCTATGCCCACCATGAACAAGTCAGATTCCACCCTATGAGGAAATGAATTGAAGCAGGAGGTCTCAAAAGGGATAAAGCCAGGAAGCCCACTAACTGACATGGAAAATGACTAAAGAACTTAAAAATAATCAGATGGTCATATTTTTGTGACAAAGTGCAAAATACTACATCCAAGGACAAAGAAGCTATGTTGTCCTTACACCCAAGAAGTACTAAACTATAATTCTAGTCCAAAAGAATAAAAGCGATGTGTGGCTGCAAGCTGAAGGTGGGCAATCAGGTACACACTGTTGTATTTCAAAACAATGTATCATTAAGGCAGTGATAGGCAAATAGTTGTCCTCTCTGTGTAAACAGCTTTGGGCACATAAAGGAACACAAAGCATTCTCTACTTCTGCAACCATCTCAACATTGGCACACTATTAAAGAGAATGGAAGGACACTCAGATACATTCACTCTATGGAAGACTGGGAAGGAACAGTGGTTACAGCTAGTTGCCATGGCTTTGGTTAATGACTCTGGTACTACAAGAGTCAGTAAGGGGAGGTGGGAGTGAAAAGTCAATATCAGCTTGTTTGTCTGAAAGGTATTGTTACAGTCAGGCCCACTGCTATACAATCCTGTAGTGAAGGCAGAGAGAGATAATTCTGTAGTACATAAGGCAACAGAATGCACTTTTCCAGTCACACCAAACAATGCTCATCCACTGTAATAGGAATCAGAAAAGCTTGCATACACCATGTGCCAGTACAGATCTATGTTAGAATGTCAAATCTTCAAAATATTGACTATCATGACATTGAACCCACTTGTGTGAAAAACCTCAACATTGAAAGCTCAAAAAGCCGAATGTCATAACATCAAAATTTACAAAATTTATGTTTTTCCAGGGAAGACAGCCCTCCTGCATCCCCCACACCCCCTGCTAATTATATACACTATTCTAAGATTGCAGTACAGCTGAGAATGGGTAAATCCTCCACAAAGAATGATGTTGGCTGCAACTGTAAGTACATTAGGACAAATGAATGGGACTAATAGTAAGGAAGGGGATGGGATATTGGCAAACAAATTAGAAAAAGGGTCACAATTACTGCCTAGAGGCCATAATTTACACAGGGAAATTAAACATACTTCATACATATGGAGGTGTCAGAAAATGTGCCATGCCTGAGACAGCATCTAGCTAAGCAGCTTGAGGTTATATCTGTGACAAATTGTAGTACCAAAGGCACTAAGTTTTATTGCATTTCAGCTGCATTTCTCATTCCAGTGTCCTAAGTCCCAAAAGAGGAAAAAAACGAAAAAGAGATTAAGAAGCAAGTAGCAACAAGAAAAACGTGTGTGCATGTGCGTGTGTGCGTGCATGTGTGTGAGTGTGAGAATGTGTGTGCACGTGTTTGTGTGTGTGCGCGTGCATGCACACGCGCGTGCGCGCGCGCGTGTGTGTGTATATGTGTGTGTGTGTGTGTGTGTGTGTGTGTGTGTGTGTGTATGTTTAATAAATATTATCTTTAAAAGCACAGAAAAAAATAGAATGCTTGCATTATTGGAAAAGCAGATGAAAGGGGGACCTCTTACAGACATATGAGGTTACTGCAAATTAACATCTGCTTACTGAAATAGGTTTGACTTCATGCCAGAAAACCTCACAAGAAGGTATCTGCCTTCAATCAAAGCCAGTGGCTTAAATACAAAACATAAGCAACATTTCTTTATACAACAGGTCATCAACATATGCATTGCTACTCCCTTAGAACTACAGATAACCAACAGAACTACAGATAACCAACAGCAAACTACATTTATACAATCGTATTTTTCATGGACTAATTTAAGTAACACAGTACAATTAACATTCAGCACTGTATACAGCAAGCTTCAGTTTTGTTGTTGATAAGAATGCTTAATATATGTATATATACAAACTGTGTGTGTGTGTGTGTGTGTGTGTGTGTGTGTGTGTGTGTGTGTGTGTGTGTGTGTGTGTGTGCGCGTGCATGCGTGTGTGTATCTTTAAACTGTGTAATGCAAGAAGTCTTTGGCAAGGTGTCATATAAGAATATTTCAGAAACTACTCAGATAGCAGAAAACACCTTTTCACTCAGATTGAAAGGTAATGCGTAGAGTGGACCTTAGTTTTTAGACAGACAAAAACATAAGGCTGTAATCCAAACCAGAATGAAAAGCTGTTTCAAGTCCCTTTAAGAGTACCACTTCTTGAGCTGGGATTATTTAATTCGACCAAAAGTCATGACAATGGTAATTTGTAGCAAACCATTCAAATGCTAGAGATCATTTTTTTGATTGAGCATCTATCTACATGTTAGAGCTCACAACTTTTGGGGAAGTGGTTGGTATAATGGTTAAGGTGTTTAACTCACAGACACAAGGTACAGGGTTTAGTTCTCACCACTGAAAGCAAAATTGACTAGGCTTAAAATGTCCCACAAGGGCAGCTAGCCCAGTACTTGCCTATGAACCTATGAACTAACAAGGGTGCAACAAGTCATGTGGCAGCCAAGTCATATCTAGAGAGGTTAATCCATCCATCCATTCACAACCCCTTTTCCCATTTTTTTGCACACAGGGTTGGGGTGTTACTTCAACAATGACAAACATCTTGAGCCAAGGTTTACACTGCCAGGTGGCTAGCCCTGCTACGGCATTGATGATTTTTGCCAAGCATAACTTCTGTGTTGACTTACACCCCCAAAAGCTCCAAACCAACCATAAATCTTTTCCCTCCCAGTGGTTCAGTAACCCTTTCTTGCACCAACCCATCAGAAATAAAGTCATTTTGATACTGTTTGTTTATCTACTGGAACCCTCTAACTTTACTTTAACTGAGCTTACTTCTGTGTTGGTTTCTTCATTGCAAAAATGAAATTGCAGTTGTCTTTGAAACCTGGCTTGAGTCTAGATAGTAAAGGTATAGAAATTCACCAATCAGATTAGACAATATTTAGGTTTAATGAATCATGTACAGGGGTGGATGGAGTTGCCAGTATCAATCAACAAATCTGCAATATAGGCTGTCTGACCTATAGGTTTTACCTCTACACATTATGAATGTATTCTCTTTTTAAACACACCTTTACTGAATTATCACTTGTGACATAGGCAATTTTACATTTATGCAAAAGTAATCAAACTGCATTAACAAATTAACATTAACATTAACATTAAGAAACATACTTCACATATATTGCTATATATCATATAACCTAAGCAGCATTACATAAATTATTCAATTCCTGCCCCACCTTTTTTTAAACAAAAACATATTTTTTAAGCCATCACTTACGATATAAGCAATCATACATTTATATAAATGAAAACAAACCACACTGGCACAATCCTAGTTGCAAGCATTTCACATCAGAAACCATACTGACACACTCCCATTTGCAAACATTATACATCACTTATAACTACCCAATCATTTTTCAGTCAAACATTACATAGCACATTTAAGTCCTGTCTTCTTTTAAAGCTCATTCCTTCCATGTATGTATTGCTCCCGAAATTCCAATTTTCCTATGTAGTTTGCTGCTACCCTTTTCTAAAGATTTCAATTCCAGTTGTTTGTATCTCTGTTACTATATTCTCTACTTCTAATATAGTTGGTTTAGATTTTGATTTCCATTTTCTAGTAATTGCTTTTTTGGCAGCTACCATAATTACACACAGCAAGGCCTTACCATGTCTAGGCCATTCCGATTCTGTATCGTAGCTCAGAAAAAATTGTCTACCTGAGGAAAATTTCTCTGGAGTCTACTTGGAGTATAAAAATATCTATGTAAACATTTCCAAGCAAAATTCCTAAATCTTCTGGATTTTGTTGCATATTTGGGAGACATACATATATCCTCTCATTGTTTCTTAATGTATTCTTGTCTATAAAAGTAAAGTTATATAAGTTTTTTCATTATGCCGTATATAATATGCCATGACAATTCCCAAACCACAGCAAAAGTAACATAATCTTGGTTTGCAAATCACCTCCAATATAAGATTTTATGCAGTCTCAAAAAGGAAAGCATCCTTGAATGATTATGAATGTCTTCCCCTTACAACATTCTTAGTGTTGGCACTATGCCTGAGTCTATCACAGATCAAATTCCTTTCTTTTGATGCTGATCTCAGTCTAACTTAAGTTTCACCATATCCAGAAACTGTAACATAAAAACCTTTTATATCTGTTCTAGAACCAGTGAACTGGCATCACTTCTGCTCATTAGACCTTAATGGCGTTATGTATTAATTCAAGGATGCACTTCTATACTCAGTAGGGTGGCAACAATGAAAAGACTGAGAAACAAAGTTAAAACTCTACCACAGATAATCTCAGAAATCAATGATCTCATAACCCACAGTAAAAAACTTTCTAGGCAATACTACTAAGAGTTTTACATGATAGTTTTGTCAGGATTAAGGAATTAAGAAATTGAGTAAAAATCATTAAAGCCTTTCTAGCAATGTGAAAACTTTATCTCGAAACAAGCCAGTTTTTGGAAGAGTCCAAAATTATTTTGTGACAGCATTACTTGTATCTTTACTCCTGGCAATCCAGACAGCCCTCCCTGACCTCACAAGATATGCTTGTGTTATGGCTTGTCAAATTATCTCACTAAAATACCAACTTGGTCAGCAGAATTAGTTGGGAATTTAACCCTCAGAGAGTTAAACGTAAGCATTTGTTTGTAAACCACTCCACATTACCCCCAAGCATATGGTTTCCAACTTCATGGATGCAGCAACATGATGGAAAGGGAAATCTGAAAAAAATGAATGTTTTCTGGTGCACACTACAAAACTGCACCACCAGAGATTTCCTATGGAAAACAGTGATCAAAGCATTCAACACTGGTGCAATGAACTTTTGACCAGATGGAACCTCTTTCAGTTTGCACTTGATGAGGTACAGGGAAGCCAGTAGATTATTTACAATATGACATGGCTAAGCGATTCTCTTTAACTTTTCATTAATGCTGTAGCTGTTACTCCAATATCCTGAAAATCCAGTCATTCCATACCTTCTAACAGTTGTCCCATATTTCATTTTACAGCAGTTTATAATATCATAGTTTGCTAAATTCTCAAAATTGTTTTTCGTCATCTGCCATAGACGATCTTCCTATTGTGTGTGTATATTATATATATATATATATATATATATATATATATATATATATATATATATATATATATATATATATATATATCCAGTTAAGGATACTTTTCTTTTTTGAGACTATAAAATTTTATCTCAGAGATGATTTGCTGGGTTAGGCTAGATTGTGTGTTTTTGGTTGGATTTGACCATAATATGCATATCCCTGCTAAGTGTTAAGATCTCCTAGCATGAACAAGTCTTCCTTAATGTTGCTTGTAAACCAAGATAATGTTACTTCTGCTGTGGCTTGGGGATGTCATGTATACACTTTAAGTAAGCTGTAAATATTATATCTTCCCATCTGTATCCTCAAAAATGATCTAAGAATCTAACATCTCAAAGAGTATGGAAAACTGCTGTAGCTGTATCAGTGGCAAAAGATGGAATATCTAAGGTATTTCACAGTTTACATCCTACTAGCCATTATCAACTTCATCTATCGTCCTTGAAAAAGGATTCACTCTCAGTGCCTACACCATCTAACTGGCTATAAACTCATTTTAACTTTTCAGCACAGATTCTGCTTGGGTCACAAAGGCAACTGTCTTAAGTGTGCTTTTATATTGACATAAAACTGAAAATGTGTGAAACTCTTGGTGCTGTATAACTGGATCACCAATGACATTCTCATTTGGTATGTCAGAATGTGAGCAATCCCACATGCACTATTTTATTACATCAATCTGCACTCAGCTCCACTATATTTGTCATTTGGTGTCCCCAAGGATTAGTTTTAGGTGCATTATTCTTCACTGTATTTATCACTAAAATGACTCCTGTGTCTGATCAAAAATTATAAAATATGCAGACGATTCCTTTATCTTCTTTCTGGTCCTGATACAGCTAAAGCAACTGATGTCTTACAGGACAGTGTCAATCAATTTCAGACATAGTTAAAAAGTTCCAGTCTAGGTCTAAAACCTTTAAAAACTAAAGCTATGATTGTTGCTCCTAAGGAAAATGAAAAAATAAACAACTACACCTTTCAGCAATACCAGAAATGATATGGGACCAAAACAGTACAGGAAGTGAAATTTATCATGTTCAGTTCATCAAAGTTCACAACAATATGACATGATTTGCTTCTAGTTAATCTAATTGTGCTCATCACAGTTCTTCACTTGGATCCTTAAAAAATGATGTTCAGGAAAACTGTAACTGTGCACATTTCATGATTGTCCACTAAGTTCTACATTTGTCTGAGAAATGCCTTGCCCTCTCCTCACTAATAAAGTGGCCCACCCAGCATGAAACCTTCCTAAAAGTGGTACACTCCTTACAGAGTCCTCCTCCTTCAGCAACAGGTTCAGTGACTGTTTCATCAGTATGGTTTCTAAGGAATGGAACTATCTTCTTCTTAAAGCTGAAAATAGTACTTGTGGCTCCTACAACATGTATACATTGATGGGTCGTATACCTCTCTTCGCCAGTACCTGAGCTCCATTTTTTATCAGTACTCTGCATGTCTGTCAGACTTGCAATGATCTGTTCCTCCATTTCCTTGTAACTTAGATAAATCATAAAGCACTGACTTTTCTTCATTTTAGATATATACTGGCAACTTGGTAGTTCATGTATGCTGATACTTAATTTATATTTCTGTATTATGTCAGCTATGAGCAAGTGTGTGTGTGTGTGTGTGTGTGTGTGTGTGTGTGTGTGTGTGTGTGTGTGTGTGTGTGTGTGTGCGCATTATCACAATTATACATGGCTGGTGTTAATGCCTTTGCCCCCACCCACCCAAGCACAAGGTAGAGTATTCATTTCTGATCTCTGGCATGTTCTCCCTGTGTCTTTTTCTTGGGTTCCTTCCACCCCCCTCCAAAAAAAAAAAAAAACAACTCGCTGGGCATTTCCACCTCAAACCTACCCAAAATGAAATGGAGACATGCGTAGCAGCACAGACACTAGGTCGCATCTTTTGGGGAACAGTTCTATTGACCAACTACTTTAGGCAATAAATGTGTTGCAAAGTATCCTTTAGAGAGGAGGACATAGATCACAGACTGCATGCTGTGTCAGAGCTAGCCACTCAGTGGTGTAAAATTGGCTCTAGGGGATTTGGTAATGTGGACTAATGTTGCCAAAATGGACATAGGCATGGGTATTTACCAGTGATAAGTGTGTTGAGGACCCAGCATACTCTGCTATTCACTAGGGACCCTTGCTAATGGTAGGAGAGGTCAATGTGCCTTTGTTGGCCAGAGTGTGCCTGATGTAAAATCCAGCAGCCTGAGTTACCTGAGATAGTTTCATTGAGAGAAAGCTGGACATTAAACCAATCAACCTATCAAACATAAACTAAAGATTGTTACACCGCATATAGCTTTACTGACAGGAAGTAGCTTGGAGGTAGGTGACATGATGGTAAAGAGGAGACTGTACATTATGTGTATCCAGGAGACAAGGTGGAAAGACAGTGCAGCAAAGATTGTGGTTTGGGATCCACAATCTACTCCTCAAGGGGAGGACATACTAGAAACTGCATGGGAATTGCAATTAGGGAGAGTCTTCTGAAGACAGGAAGGAATATCATCAGCATTAATGTTAGACTCATGGCAATCAAATTCCTGTGTAAAGGGCAGTATTTATAATCTCATCCTATGTCCCACAGCAGGGTTGTGATTGTAAGGAAAAGAGTGCATTCAGGTAGTGTTGTAGGACCTACTAGATACAGCATGACATAATGAGTAGGTGGTGAAATAGAAGAGCGGAATGCTCAGAACAGGGTATGAGGACTGCCTGGGGCCAATGGGTGGGGCAACAGGAGTAAAGAAGGAGAGGTCATTCTACACTTCTGTCTGGCAAATGGACTGATGGTAGCCAACATGTGGTTAAAAAGAGATGCAGTCACAAGATCACATCCAAGAGTAGTCAACATGTGACTCTGGTAGAATTCCTTCTAGTAAGGAAAAAGGCATTAGGGTAGAACTGGAAATTGCAAAGTCCACAGTGAAACAGTTGGCCCAGAGCATAAACCACTGGTGGCCATAATCAATTGCAGGTAGTGTCAGAGTAGGCTCTAAGGTCACCATAGACTAGAGTAAGACCTGGAAGTTGATTGGAGTGAATGCACAAGAGTTCAAGGAAATAATCAAGGTCCTAGCACCTCAGGAAGAAGTGGAATTGGGCAGAGATGAAGAGGAATGACAGCATTTCAAATAGCATGTGTAAAGCCTAGAGAGCAGATATGTGCCCAAGTTAAGTATGGACATAAAGGAAAGTTGGTGGTGGACTGCAGAAGTCCAGGAAGTCACCAAAAGAAAGAATGAGTGCAGGAAAAGTTGGGAGATGGAAAAGATGGACCAGGCTAAGAAAGAATACTGACTGGCGAACAAAGAAGCTAAGAGGGCAGATGCAATAACAAAGAAAAGGCAATGGAGGCACTCTACCTGCTTCTGGAAAGTGACTCAGTAGATGGCAGAAATAAATTCTATCAGTTTGCAATAATGAAGATAGTCATCAGACATCCTTCATAAGGGATGCCAGCAGTAACCTTCTCTCCAGTTCACAGAACATCAAAGGCAGATGGAAGGAGTACTTTCAGCAGCTTCTAAATGAAGTACACCCCACAGAAACTGTACTGCCCCAGACACAACCTTTGTTGAAAGAAGAGGAGGATTGCACAATAGAAGAAATAAGGCCAGGACTAAGGAAAATTAAGTCAGGGAAAGTACCAGGCTTAGATGAGGTCACGGCAGATATGATCAAGATGTTAGGTGAGTTCGGGGAGAAATGGCTTCAGAGGGTACTCAAGGCAGTACAGAGAGAAAGACCCATCCCAGCTGACTGGAGAATAAACATCCTAGTGCCAGCGTACAAAAACAAAGGGGATATTTACAACTATGGACAATACAGATGTATCAAACTCCTGTTCCACTACATGAAAGTGCTGGAGAGGGTGATTGATGAATGAATACGCAAAATACTGGAAAGTGAGATGGGAGATGAGCAGTTCAGTTTCAGATCAGGATGCAACACAATTGGCCCAATGTTGTGATGAGGCAGATAAAGGAGCAGAAGCTAGAAATGAGCAAAGAGTTTAACTGGGCATTCCTAGATTTAAAGAAAGCATATGACAAGGTCCCCTAAAAAGCTAATTTGGGCAGTCCTGTGATGGTTCAAAGTCTGAGAAATACTAGCAGAATAAGTGCAGGCTATGCAGAAGGACCCAATGGCACAAGTAAGAACAGTGTTCAGGCTCACAGAGGAGTTGCCAGTGGGAGTGGGTGTGCAACAGGATTAAGCTGTTTAGTCTGGTGATGGACTACATTAGCAAACAGGTTGTAGGGTGCAATTCGAATTACAAGCAGACTCAGAACAGCAACGTCAGCAAATGGAGGAATGGAATGTGAAACTGAAGTACATGTAATGAAAATGAGTACAGAGAAACAACTCTCATGGCAACAAATGAGGGAAAGCAGAAGAAGCTGATGGGAAAATAGTGGAACAGTTTAACAGCTTCAAGTATCTAAGAGGGTTGGTTGAGGAAAAGCAAAGACTGAATGAGGACATTAAAGCTAGAATCAGAGGGTTGCATCCAACTAGCACAGAGTGTCAGGGGTAGTGTCTGACAGAAGAATGCCAAAGAAGTTGAATAATAATTGTACAAAGCAGTGGTGAAATCAGTACTTCTGTATGGTACAGAAACCTGAACAGAGAAGACACAGCAGCCGAGGAAGCTAGACGTAATTGTGATGAAAGTGCCTGGGCATGTGGTACAATGCACATTGTAGAGCAGACAAAGAAATGTTGACATCAGGAAAAAGCCAACTATCTCCAATTGCAGAAAAGGTAAAAGAGAACAGATTACGGTGCTTCAGGAACATGTGCAGGAAAGCAGTAAACAATGTGGTGAAGAGTTTAGAGAGGTAGGAAGAAGGCATGAGGAAATTAGGACCTATGACAGTCAGGCATGACTCTCAAAGAAGGTAGGAGAGTGGCACTGAAGTGAGAGAGCTGGCAACAGTTCACAAGAAAAATGGGAAAGGGGGTTGATGATGATAACACGATGATGATCAAATGATTGCACTGCCTAGGCTGTTTTAACCTCTGTGAGTTGTTACTGTTTTCATTGTGTTTTGTTTTGTTTTTTTTTTCTAAATCTCTTGTATAATATGATTACTGTAAGCATTTCAGTGGTCTGTACAATGACACATATTTTGGAACTTTTCTCACTAGGCCTCCACGGAAAATGGATATTGTTGTCTCCATTGGAACTTGACTGCTAAATGGAAATGAATGTGGGAATAAATAAATACAAAGCAAGCAAATAAACCAAACTTTTATTCAACACAGTAAATTTTAATAAAGTAATAATTTTCCTGATAATTAAGTAGTAGTTCCAGCCCCACTGGTTTAATAAAATAGTATGCAATCTCCCTCATGGACTACTTTATAAGTAAAGGATTTAGTACAAAAATAAAAATCTGGTCAAAGATAATATGTCTCTCGTCACATACATTTTATATTGATCTTACTATGTTGAGCAACTGACTGTAATACAATAATAATAATAATAATAATTCATATTCCACATCTGAGTTGCACGGAGCTTTAATGGGGGTTGATTACGAAGGTAAATCTGAAATGACCTAATAAAGAAAGTGTCAGTAAATCTCTGCATTATTCCACAACTGGATCATATATCACCACCATTATTCCTTGACCTGTTTGGTCTGTCTTTTTTAGAATATAATTACAAATAAAATAAAATAAGCATTTATCAGTGTAGAATGCTGGCTTGTGGAAATGACAGCAGTGCATTAGAATGTGATAGTGGGAAGGGTCTATATTACGTGATTGAACGTTTAGTTAGTCGAATAACTAAACGCCAATCACTAAATGTCGAAGACCCAAAACTGCGAACAGCAGTTTCCACGCAGGGGAACAAGTAGTTTGCCCACTATGTGGATTTTGCCCTTTCTACAATGTGGAGCGATCTCGGAGTTGGTATATTTAGTTAGGGGGGTGTGGTGGGCACATCCATTCTGGGGTGTGGGGGGGTGAAGCCCCACTTAATTTATGTTTATTGTTTTGTTTTTTTTTAGGTGGGACAACAGCATTGCTTCCCTGTGTGGAAAATGCCGTTCGTGGTTTTGGGTCTTCGACATGTAGCAATCGATGTTTAGTTATTCCTCTAACTAAATGTTTGATCATGTAATATAGACCCAGTGGGAAGAGACAGTAGTGCATTTTATTTGTCAATAAACTGTGCAAGCAGTGGATATGATTTACTTTGTTTACATGTTTGCAAATATTACTTGGTGTTGTGTTTAATGAAGTATAGTATAACTATCTAAACACATATCATCTAAATCAAATATATTAGCTCTCTTTATACACCCCTGATCATACCAATTATTGAGTACAATGCCTGCTTTGTGATGTCCCTTTCAAACATATTAAGCAACTGAAAAGGCCCCTGAAGTTCCTAACCAAGAAGATTACTGACCAAAGGTCCCTGCACTACCAGGAAAGGTTTGAAGCACTATCTTACTTAAGTCTGTTGTAGGCTCTTTTGTGATGATCCATTCATTGTATTCTCTGCCATTAGAAACACCATTTGCCTTGATCTTCCTGATTTTTGCAAGTGAAATATCTCCACTAATACGAGCACTAAGAACTTAAATTGCCACCAGCATGTAAATAAAACAAGCTTGAAAAACAAATTTATTGCCCAACTATTACTCCACCTCTGGAACAAGTAAGTTAAACAAATTTACCCCCTCTAAAATCCTCCAACATAAACCTGAATGATTGGATGGATGCCCACAGATTTGCTCTGGGGCTGCCCTGCTTTGCCCTTCTTGAAAAGGAGATTACATCATGAGTGTGGATATTGGCAAGGTGTATATGATCCTGTGACTCAATTACCTTGCACTTCCTAAAAACCTATGACCCTAGGACTAATAAGCAGTATTCTGTGAGCAGTAGAATTAATACTAAATGAAACATATGCTGTGAATGACATAATTTATATAGCTATTCAGACTGGCTTAGAGTCTGAGTATATCATTAATTCTACTACAATAAAGAAACATTATTATGCCATACCCATTAGTGCAAAGTACTAGCCAATTATAAGTTTGAAAATCTCATTTGATACACTGGTAAATGCGGAAGCCACATACAGCAAAATAGTTTTGATTGAAAGTGCCATTCTGTGATATCTGATACTAAGAAGTTATAGCCAGATTCAAGTAGGAGAAATCTTTCTCTTTATTTTACATGCTTGCAAACAGCATTTGATATAGTGCATAATGGGAAAGCAACATTGAACAATATGGTTTTGATTGCCAAGTTCTATTCGTGGTGTCTTAATATTAATATGTGGGATTGTACTGTACTTGGTAGCATTAATACAGTGTGCTTAAAATGATTAAGGCTGTATAATTATATATGTTAAAAAGCCCCATTCTGTGATACCCATTTCTGTATTTGGAACAAAGTATAACAAGAAAGCAGTGCAGAGCTATATAATTTTGATTAGCAAGCACTATTCTGTGTTGTCTACCACTAAGAAATTATAGTCAAATATAAGCAAGTGAATATTTCAGTTTATTTGATTGTTCATGTTTACAGTTACAATTTGATGCAGAATAAGCATCGTACAAGACCATGACTTTGACTTACAAGCATTATTCTGTGCTTCAAAATGCCATTCTGTGTAGTAAAATTAACAAACATGAAGAGAAAACTGATTTTACAAAGGAGAGAAGAAAATGTTGACTTTACTTCACAATCACAAAGAAAAAGCATTTTAAACATATCATAAGAAAGTAGATTTTATTTGTCAGCAAGAAACTACGTTCCCTCATAAAATCATCCAAGGCTAGCTTCGAAAGAAAAATTGCCAAGGACTCCAAAGATAACCACAAGGCATTCTTTAGCTATGTCAAGAATCTAAGTGGGAATTCTCAGATCTGCTCGGAGTTAGTGCAGAATGGCACAAAATACACTGAACCGACCGATATTGCCAACATCCTAGCAGACAGGTTCAGTGCAAACTTCACCCCCCCCTCAACCCCAAAAGGGCCCATAAACATACCAGAAGAATGTAGTGCCCCTGAAATCACAGACACTCAGGTTAAAACAGCCCTCTCCAAAGCCAAAAACACAGCATCAATGGGACCGTACGGTGTCCCAGGCTGCGTCCTACATGAGCTCAAAGATAAACTAACCCCTCACTTAAACACACTGTTCAAACTCAGCCTCTCCACAGGCTACGTGCCCATAGAGTGGCGCACAGCAATGGTTATTCCGCTCCACAAAGGTGGAGCCACAACAGACCCTGGGAACTATCACCCTATAAGCCTGACTAGCTTGGTCTGCAAGGCTATGGAGCACATCATCATGGATCTCATTAACAGAGACACTGGGAACCTCCAAACACTGGACCCTACCCAGTTAGGGCAGATCATGCCTCCTAAACCTGGTGGACCACTTTGAGACAGTTACCAAGGCTATAGATGAGGGAAAGGTGGTCCACACAGCCTACCTAGATCTCGCAAAGGCCTTCAACACCATTCCCCATTCTAGTATTATAGACAAGCTCACCAGCCTGAACATAAACCCCTACATCAGGAGATGGGTTGCCAACTGGCTCATGGACAGAACCCACATGGTAAGAGTTGCAGGAACTAGGTCTGACTCTAAACCGGTTACAAGTGGTGTTCCCCAGGGCTCAGTCATAGGACCCCTCCTGTTTGGCATATACTTTTCAGAGGTACAGGTAAGCACAGGAGGACTATGGCTGACCAAGTTCACAGATGACTGCAAACTAGGCACTATAACTGACTCCACGGCTGACACAGACATCCTCCAAAAGGGTCTAACTGAGACAGATGCCTGGTGTCAAAACCATGGCATCAAGCTAAATGCCAAAAACTGCATAGTCATCCCCTTTGGAAAAAACAAAGTACCCACAAACTACCACATAGGTGGTAGCCCCCTAAATACGAAAGACGTAATAAGGGATCTGGGGACCCAAGTAGATAGTAATCTCTCCTTTGATAATCACTTTGCCAAAGTGGTTAGAAAATCCTTCTATGTGGCCCACCTAATCACAAAAGGGTTTGCATCCAGATCAAAAGAGGTCATTGTGCCCCTCTACACATCACTCATCAGAACCATCATAGAGTACAACGCCCCATTTGAGATGTACCTTACAAGACACCTGCAACAGCTGGAAAGGCCACAGAAGTACCTCACCAAGAGGATCACTGGCCTCAAACAGATGCCCTATGCAACTCGACTGAAGAAACTCCAGCTGTACTCAATTGCATACCTGCCTACTCAGAGGTGATCTCTGCCTGACATACAAGGCCATGTCCAACCCAGAATTGATGGACATGCTCCACCTAAAGAAAACCATATCCCCTCGAGCCACATGCTCTAGGGATCTAAACCTCAACACAACAATAAATAGGACGTGCTGGAGGGATAGATTCCTGTCCCAGAGACTTCCCATTCTCTGGAACAAGATTCCAATCTACATTAGGCAGAGCTCCTCACTAACACTCTTCAAGAGAAACCCTGACGAGTGGATGGGAAACAGTTTACCTCGGGGATCACTTCAGTGGCTCTGCTGGACAGGGGCACAGGGAGCTAATCTACGGGGGCAGCGAAAGCCAACAGATTCTGGCTAGGCTTATAAATGCCTTTGCCAGATAGCCTAGTACCTACCTATGAACCTAGCAGATAGCACGGTACAATTAAAAGAGCCAACCGTCTTTGTACAGATGTAGAAGTGGCACTTGCCTTAAAGAGAACATTTTATTTTTGCATCTTATGATAACAGGGAAGCTATATTTTAAAATGATCACAGGGAATAAAAATATGGCACTGTACTGTTGAAGAAAAAAAAGGGTAGCAGTGTAAAAAATGAATTGAATGACCTCTCCTAATATAGATAAATGCATACTCACACACATGAATGCACACATGCACATGCACACATACAACATACAACTGAAAGACTTTTATATTTACAGAAAATGTTGGAGCACAAGCAATGTGAGGTGAATTAAGAAACATGAAATTATTTTATTATTTATTTACTTATTTATATTTATTTATATTTTTAACAGGAACATCAGACTGTGAATGACCCATTTTCAGTGAAGGCCTGTGGAGAAAAGCTTCACAGTTATTAAAAATATAAGCACAAAAAATATTACAAAATACACTCATAAAATAACACAGCAAGATTTTTTTGTTGTACAAGGAGAAAAATAAGATGTACAGTTTTTAAAATTACAAAATCAGAAGATATTCACTTTACATACATATATAAAACATTGTGGCAATTTTCATCACATATCAGATGCATACATTAAAAATGTATGTGCAGTTTAGGATTTATAAATGAATCATACCTCTCAATTGTACAGATTTTCGCAGAATGTCCTGATTATTGCTTCATATTTGTTGTCTGTTCCTCATACAATTTGTGGTTTACTGGCAAATCCTTGAAGATTAAAGTTACTAAATAATACTAAATACTGGCAGACATTTGAGTTTTAGACTTCACGTCCTACAGAAAATACATAATAATTCAAAACCTGTTATACTAACAACTTTCTAAGTTTATAGGAGCAATATTTAAATCTGTCCCTATTTTTGGGCCTTTGTCCCCCTGTTGTTTCTGTCTTTGTCCAGATTTTTTGCACTGAAAGGTTGAGAGGTATGATGAAATGTCAAAAATAGTGTGTACCAAAATTGAATATATACAGGGAGATTTCCAAGATGGTTGCACACTGATCAACAGCTTAGCTTCAGCTTTCCCAGTATGAAAACAGAACCTGAGAAACAACAACCAGTGATTATGTCAGCTTGAGTAAAATTCAGTTACTGGCTGGTAATTACACTGCCTAGATGCCTACAAAGAAGAAACTAAGGGACCTGAAAGAAAATCAGCTAGAAAAGATGAAGAGAAAACACTGAATGGGAAGAATCTTGCAGCTGCTCATCAAAAAGCAGTTCAAGCTCCACCTTTGGTGCAAGACATGGCTTCCAGTAATCTAGAGAAGTCAATTGTGCTCAGAGTTGATTCAAATAAATAGAAAACTGAAGGTGTATATTAACTCAAATAACAAAAGGCTGGAAAATGGAAGGAGCTTTATACAAATATTTATGAGCTGATAAAATGTCAAAAATCAGAGGTCAAAATAAAGAAAAGACGAGCTGAAAATAAGACTGCTCAAGGAGAGAAGTTTCAAAAAAGTGGTAGAAGTGGACAGAGTATTTAAGGAAAATCTGAGATTTTCTGCTGTGCCAGAGAAACTAAAAGGAACAGACTGTATTAATGTTATTAAGGCACAAACAAGTAAATGGACTGCTATTCCACAACATGAACTGTTAAATGAAAAGGCACACCCTGTGTATACTCCAAATAAAACAGCCAATACTTTTAATAGTAAAAATGCAAACCTACCAGCAGCAAGTCTTTATCCTGACAAAACTGTGGCAAATGGGCAGAATATTAAAAGTTGAAGACAGTAGAATGTCTGTGGATAATGACTATTCACTATATAACAGGCAGAAAAGAAAGAAATGTATTCCAGTAATCAGGGAATGTCAAAACACAGGTGTGAAATTCAAGCTATTGTATCCAGTTGATTTTCAGAATATTTTTCCTACAGGATCAAAGTCATTTTTGATGTAGAGCAGGCTAAGGTTGAAGTGCAAAAGTGTGTCCAACAAAAAATGAGACATCAAGTAGAAGGGGACTCTGCTTCTCATTCTTCTGACAATAAAGCAGACATAGAGACTTAACCAGTGAAACCTTTTCCACTGTTCCAAAAGGAAATGCTTGAGAGAAAGAGAAAAGTGCAGGAGTTGATCAGTAGACTCTGGAGTTCAGAGATGGAGATGAACAGAAAGAAGACTAGCAACATGGAAATTAATTAATAAATGTGAGACTGCAAAGCATCAACCGCATTTGTGAAATATGGCTGTATAAGAATAAATGGAAACAGTTGACTTTTTGTTGACTTTATTAAACTTGTAGGGAAATGAAAACATTTGCCTAACTTCATGTCATTAATGTTTTGAAGGACTCTGAGGGGAAGATAAGAGAAAGGAAAAAGATAACTGTAAGTATAACAATTCCTGTTCTTAACAGTATTTCTATGAAACGTTTCAGAAAATAAATTACATATTTTATAGTAAAGTATTTTTAGTTGTTCTTCTATGTGATAAAGTTATTAAACTAAATGGATACCTTTTTACTTATTCCTCGTCTCTTTCCTTTTTCTTTCTTGGTATTAAGAAATGTAGGTATTACAGTGCAAAAAGAGAAGAAAAGCTGAATGAAAGTTTATATGCTGAAATCATGGATTGTTGCGGTGGTGGCTAGGGTGGGAATAAGTAAATATGAGAACACCAAATGTAATGAAAAGTTTTCCTTTAGCAATAAATGTCTCAACTTGTCCTTCAGGCTGTAGCAAAGGACTCCATTGTTTTTTTTTCTCTTATGCCTCCATGGACACAAGCTAGTAACAGAGCAGTAAAAGACAGAACACTGGTTTCATCAAGGCTAAAACTTAATTTCTGCACATTGTTTTCACATCTGGGGAGAATAAAGATAAAACAAAAAACAGACACCAATTAGTGTAAGTAGCATAGACTATAACATGTGTGTTAGCATGAACAACCTTAGTTTCAAATTAATTAGGACCTATGTTAGCAGCTATTTGGTACAAATGCTCCTATTAGGAGTGTTGAACTTTGTTATTTGAATATGTACATAGTTATGTGTATTTGCATTAAGCTAACAGGTTCTGGGGGGTGTTTGTTTTTTTTTTGTTTGTTTGTTTCAGAGTTTTTATTAAAACAAAAAGTTTTGCAAACTGTTACATAGGTTCCAATGTTGATGATAAGAAAAACTGGATAAAGGAATAATCTGGCAAACATTAATGGGTGCATGTATCACAAAAGCTGGAAACAGACATTTAAAAAGCTGCCATATATAATAGGTGGGAATAATGACTTCTTAACATCATGACAACACTTTCAATATTATCTTGGAATATGAATGGTCTCACAGGTATAGACAAAAAGAAAAGAATATGTAATTATGTTAATAATTGCAGAATGCAAATATCAATGCAACAGAGACACATTTGGAAAGAACGGAGCATATGAATTTGATGAAGAAAGGATTCCAGGATGTATATTATGCAAAAGGTTAGGACAAAGGAAAATAGGAGTACTTATATTAATTGCTAGAGGAGCTCCAGCAGTGACAGAAGAGGAAAAAAATAAGATAACAATGGCAGATTTGTAGTAGTAAGTGGCTACTGGAAAGGGATAAGCATTATCCTGGCATGTATTTATATTCCAACTAAAACTGCTATTATGGAGCTTAAAACATTTTGGGAGAAATAATCAGATCTATTTAATTTCAGCAAAACATCTATTTCTTGAATAACTATTCATCGAAACCAAAATTGTCAAAACCTCTCTTCATTGAATGGCCATTTCATTGAACTTTTTCACAGGTAAAAGAAATGACCATCACTAAACTTTAAAAATGTAAAGTCCAGGCAAGTGAGGGTCTTCACCACTCCTCCAATGTGGAGGCTGCACCCCCCAACCCCCCAACTAAATATGCCAACTCCGAGATTGCACTAGAGTGAGGAAAAGGGCAATTCCTGATGATGGCCAACTGTTGCTTTTTCCTGTGAAAAAGTTTGATGATGAAACAGCCGTTTGATGAAGAGAGGTTTCAACAATTTGAGTTTGACAAATAGTTATTAGACAACTAGGTTTTTCGATCAAGTGAAATAGATCCAGTAATCAGCTTTCAGCAGGGAATATTACTTATAGATGGGGACTGGAATTTGATTTGCAACAATGAAGATGTATCTAGGGAGCCTAGAAGGGAAAATATAATAAAAGAGGGTTGATTTCTGAAGAAATTTATGAAAATATTTGGTATGAAAGATGTGAATTCAGTAGTATGAACTAGGAGAGAATTTAGAAATTATTCTCCAAGATACAATAAGAGGGCTAGACTAGACAGAAATTATATTTCATAGGAACGCGTGCATTTAATTGATAAATTTGATACACATCCAATAACCATTTCAGATCATGTGCCAATAATGACTAAGATAAAATGCAGGGTGATAAAGTAAATATGAGACAAACTGCCTCCTTACCTACCTGTTAAAAAAGAGGAATTTAAGGAATGGTTAGTGGAAATTATCTGGGAGTTACTAGGGGAAAATAGAAAGTACTCTAGAAGTTATAGCTCGTGAGTGGGATATAATGAATGTGGAGTTTAAAATAGGGTGGAAATAAAAGAACAAAGATCTGGTTAAGAAGAAATAATTATTTAGAGGGGCTTACAAAGGTTACAGTATTAAAAAAGGGGAATCTCACAGAACAAGAAGACGTGCAATTGCAGGGTGCTAAAGAGAAAATAAGGGAGTACCTGGATAATATGCATGAGTTTAGAAAGATTGCTGTTAAGCAACTGTTTTTGATAATAACACCAGTACACAAAAACTTTTGGCACAATGACTTAGGCAACAGAAAGTAGAAATAGTTGTTGTCAAACTTAGGGAGCCTATAACAAGAAAAATAACCAGAGATCCTGTATAGATATTGAAGATATTTCCAAAGTTTTATGGAAAATTGTATAAAGCAGATAAGGGGGAAATCAAGAAAAACTACAAATGGAAATATTTATGGAAGACTTAACATGCCAAGATTAGAGGTAGATGAGACTCAACAATTAACAGTTAAGAACTGAGATAAAAATGGTGGTGTATAACCAATCTGAAGGAAAGTCTTCAGGAATAGATGGTATTCTGGTAGAAGTTTGGAAACTAGAAGGAACAAAAGTGATAAAGATCTGGAAAGTAACAGTATTTTAAAAGGAAGGGAGGTACCACCATCATGGAAAAAAGCTGTGGTGGCTGTAATACCTAAAGATGGTAAAAGACCACCTGATCCATCTTCATATAGGCCCATTTCAATTTTAAGCCATGATTATAAAGTGTTTATGTCTGTAATGGCCAAACGAATGGCAAAAGTGGTGCCAAAATCAATATATATGGACCAAGGTGGGTTTGTGGAGGGGAGGCAAACATTTGACGACATTAATCTAACAATGATGATCCAGAGGGAAGCAGAATATAAGCAAATACAGCTGGTGGGTCTTGATGTAGGGAAACTGTTCGACAGAGTAAGCTGGAAATTTATGAGTAGGGCAATAGAAGTATTTGCATTTCTTGATACAATAATAAGGTTAATTATAAGGATATAGGAGGGATTGGAGAAAAAAATCAAAGTGGGAGGGTTCCTCTCTGATAAGTTGTGTATGAAAAGTGGAACCAGGCAGGGCTATCTTCTTTCCCCTTTGTTACTTGCGTTCTTTTTAAAACCATTGGCAAAGAAAATAAGGGACTCAGAAATTCAAGGATATAATTGGTATGGTGTTCAAGAAAAGCTGGCACTAGTTGCAGATGATATTATTTTTTACCTGATGGAACCAAAAAGGACAGCTCAGTGCTGTGGAACATTCTAAGATGTTCCCGTTATTTTCTGGATATATAATTAATGAAGATAAAATAAAGGCTATAGCTATAAACTAAGTATACAAACATGAACTGGTTCAGCAATACCCATATTTATGGGGACATGATAAAATGAATTATTTAGAAATAGGTGTTAAAAAGGATTCTGTTATGACAACTAAGGATATGTGTAAAGAGACTAAATAAAAGATAATGCACAAACTGAGAAACTGGAAGCTCTTGCCTATGGATATGGATAGCAAGATACAAGCAGTAAAATGTTTTTAGTCCCTTTAGTTTTATACACAGGTCAGACATATTTGTATCAACCAGAGGAGATATTGTTGAAAGTAATTAATAAAAAGTTGAAGGATTTAATTTGGGAAGGGAAGAGGACAAGAGTCAAGTGAGATAAGCTGATCCTCCCAATAGAACAAGGAGGTTTAGGATTACCTGATTTGAAGAGATATTTTAGCTCTACATAGTTAAGGCACTCTTATAAATAACACAAACAGAAAGGTAGAATTCAAAGTGGAAAGGGTTGATGATGAAGCTTGGGGTAATTCAAGAAATAAGGAAAGAATGGGATTTTGAATGCAGATCCTTTAGGAGAATAACAGTCATACAGAATATTATAGTCATAAAGTAGCAAAAGTATGCATAGACCCAAGCCAATTCAGAAAGGA
This sequence comes from Protopterus annectens, assembly GCF_019279795.1. NCBI lineage: Eukaryota > Metazoa > Chordata > Ceratodontiformes > Protopteridae > Protopterus > Protopterus annectens. The sequence continues at coordinate 394,150,785 of NC_056730.1, read as the reverse complement.
GAAAGTAGAGTCTGCCAAAAGGGATGACTACAGTTAGGGGTACAGAGAATAGACAAGAGAGGGATATAATTTACTGTAGGGAACTGGCAAAGGAACCAAGGTATTTGGAACAAATAATTAGAGAGGAAAAGGTGATAGAATAGGAAGAAGCCAAGAAGATCTTTTGATTTCAGGCTAATGATTGGCTTCCATATCAGTGACTGATATCAAAGTATAAACAAAGACAAAGGGGATGGAGAATCCTAAATGAAAGGCCAGCACTAGTTGAGTTTTTAATTGAATCTGTAACAGAAGCTGCTGTTAAAATGGTTAATTAGTAGAACATATAAAATATTGCACAATAACTATAGGAATCAATCAGAAGAGGTCATAAAAGATTGGGAAGAGAGATTAGACATGTAATTTACAAAGAAACATTGGAAGGACATATGTATGGCTCCCAAATATGCAACAAAATCTAGAAGATTTAGTTATTTTTCCTGGAAGTGTTTGCATACATATTTGTATATCCCAAGCTGACTCCAAAGAATTTTTCCTCAGGTAGGTGGCAAATGTTTGTGGTGTGATAGGGTAGCAGGAGGTAACTAGGAACATGTGTTTTAGGAGTGTAATGAGTTGGCACACTTTAAAAATTACCTGCAGAGTACTCTGTCAAATATAATGGGTGAGCAAATGAGTGTAACTAAGGAAATTATTTTTTTGTTTTGAGCTGGGATACAGGATCTGAATTATGTAGACACAATAATGCCTTGCTGAGATTAATTATGGTGGCTGCCAAAAACGTAATTACTAGAAAATAGAAATCAAAATCTAAACCTATTAAACTTGAAGTAATGAATATTGTAACAGAGATAAAAGAACAGGAAATGGGATCTTTAGAAAATGGTAGGAGTAAATTACATAGAAAAAAATTGAAAATTCTGGGAACAATACATGCAGAAAAATGTTTTGGATGAGGAATTAGGCAGTAATTGAATGAATTATGTAATGTTGCTTAGATTATATGATATATAGCAATATATGTGATCTATATTGTTTGTAAATGTGAACTTGTTAATATGGTTTGATTATTTTTATATAAATGTAAGTCTACCTATGTCACAAGTGATAATTCAATAAAGGTATTTAAAAAATTGAATATGTACAATTTCTAGAAAGAGGCATATATGTTAGAGATATGTTGAAAATATGTTTGGATGTTATGTCATTTAACTATTGTAAAAATAAAAATATAAAAAAGATGTTTTTTAAATAAAAAGTGCTTTTTATTGAGTCACTCTAGAAAGTGCAAAATAAGGAAGAAAAGTGAAAATTTTGCAAAAGAAACACAAACAAGCTGATTTCAGAAAAGCATTTGAGGCTGGTTTTGCTGATTCTGTTATTGAGCTAGCAGAAGAAATAGCAGGAATTAAAACCAATCTCAAATGCTTTTCTGAAATCAGCTTGTCTGTGTTTCTTTTCATTTTTCTTCCTTATTTTTTCAATTTTTAGAATGACAAAATAAAAAGCATTCTTTATTAAAAAATCTTTTTTTTTACTTTTTGGTTTTTAAGTAAAATATAACAGCAATTACTGTTTTACTTTACTTAAAAACTAAAAAGTAAAAGATTGGTTGAGGAATGTAGGTTTTTGTAGGTGAGAGCTTGGATCCTCATTGTCTTTCTGATTCACCACTGTGAGCTGTACAGGGTGCTACTGTTTTGTATATTGCATAATGATTGGTTCTCAGTGGATGTAGGTGAGAGCTGATTGGCTGAAGAACCACAGAGAGACAAAGCGACAGAGGCCGCAAAGCCAATTTTAATTAAAAAATTATAATAATAATAATAATAATAATAAATAAATGGAGTTTTCAGGAGAAAAGTAAGTAGGTTAGAGTTTGTGGAGGAGGTTATAATTTTGGATGTTAGTATGTTTTATAAAGAAGATTAGTATGCAGTGTATTATGAGACAGAGGTACAAAGACAGAGATGTTAGGTAAGATATGAACAGAGAAAAATGATGGACATATATGGGTTAGAAAGAGGATAGCTATATATAAGAGGGGAAAAGTGTTTATGATTAGTATTTATAAACTATCCCATAGTTGTGCAGAAGCACAACCAGTTATCTAATAAGTATTTTTTTTCAGTTATGGTTTAAATAGATTTAGATTGGTTATGTGTCTTTAGTTTTAACGTAATGGAGTTCCAGACTATTAAAACATGATAAGTGTAAAGTGAGCTACCAGCAGAATTATTTGATTTTGTGACACAGACTAGTGCTTTGTTTACATTACATATCTATATACATAGATATAGATATAGAAGTTGTCAAATACACAAATGTTCAAATACAAAGCAATTGGACATTAATGATTAAACTCATCATATGAAAAACACAGCAAACTTAAGAAAAAAATGAAAGCAGTCTCATTTACTGATATGTCAACAAACCCAACCACTAAATTCAGACATAGTTTGAACAGTGATACAGAAAGTTTTTTTCTAATAAGGTGCAATGTTGGGGTTAGGGACAGATGCACGGTTAGGACTGGCTAGTATAAGTAAATATAGGCAGGGGAGCACTGATACATCTTTCGTAAATCCAACAAAGCACAATAATGGCCTTGGGTGTGGACTTTTGAGGTGTATTTATTACAGTTCAGATTTAGTGCCTGATCAACTTCAGCAAATATCAAACTAGCAAAACACTACTATAAAACTGACATTATATAGCAAGTAGGTATCTCTCATATGCTTAGTTGACCACTTTATTATAGCTAGTCATTGTGTAGGGCCCCATTTTCTTGTTTTCCTCATGCTATCCTGTTGCAGTTACCCCTACCATATCTTCTTTCCTTCCTCCTCTAAATTCATCCACCTTATCTTTTTATAATCTTATGCCTTATTTAAATTTTTACTGAATTTTCCTGTAAACTGAGATTTTCTTCTATTTTATTTACTATTATAGTATTGTTTTTTTCTTTAAAAGTCATATGTGATTCTACTCCTACCTTCCTATACTTTGACATCTGTGTGTAATATTTCTCTTGCACTTATTAGACTATGCTTTGCTTTCTTTTTTGCATTTTTTAATTTACTGAGAATGTATTTGGTATCTGCTAATTTGCATGGAAGTTCCTCCAAAGAAGTCTGGTCAGCCTTGCATATGTGTTACTACCTCCAATCCTTAGCAGGATAAGCAGTTTAGTAAATAAATGCCTGGACATAGTTCTACGTGCTGTATTTGCCTGCACTTTATGTTTTTTATGTGCTTATGCTCAGAGTAATAGTGAATCCTACAATTCTTCTTCTGTAGTATTCATTCATATATTAGCCACTTCTGAAAGGCTGTCAAGACAGATTGTGATTAATTGCTTTCTTTCTGAGATTTACCTCTCCGGAATTTTGATAAAACTTTGCTAATGGGCCTGGCCAAAGTCAGGCACCCTAAGTCTCAGAAATATAAATAAATAAATAACTCATCATCTCAATAATGAAGCTGTTCTACCACAATCTTATTTTAAATTTAGTCCATCTTACTGGGTAACAGGCATGATTGTCTTTGCTACAATATCAAAGAAAAGAACTGTTAAATCTATAGGATATGACTATGATTCTCCTTGACCTAACAAAGGAATTTGAATTCATCATACATGAGCTGTTATGAATAGTGCTGATAAAATTTTCCAATCTACGAAAGTCAGAAAGAATTGAGACTTTTGACCTAACTGCTAACATTCAAATTCCAGTCTAATGACCACAGTACATCATATCAAACTAGCTTCTTAATAAGCAATCTAATATTAATTACCAGAAGAGATCATAATAATTTGGCACCTTTATAATCAACCTCCATCAAGCAATCGGTTCAAATCATAACATACCAGCTTGTTCATAGCTGACCCCTGTGCACTGACCAGAGAAGTTCATAGCATACCCATTTCTACATGACCAAAACTAGTCTACTAGCTAATGCTAGTTTAATCAAACCAGATCCTCCATAACCAAACCCACTGTGGTGATCAGAGGCACTTATCTCAAACTCATTCATCCATTAACACTACCCTAGAAATCATGGTACGTCAAAAAAAAAAAAAAAAAACAGTTCCTCCATAACAAACACCAGTCTTGTGATTGGAGCAGATCATAGTTATAATAGCCCCTTTTCTTTATATATAACCCCAATACAGTGACTTTAGCAGGTCATAACAAACCAACTCTTACATAGACAAATCCAGTCTAATGACCAGAACAAATCATAGCAAACAAAGTATTCCATAACCATCCACAATCTAGTGATTGAAGCAAGTCATAATACTACTTTATATATATATATATCTATATATATATATATATATATATATATATATATATATATATATATAGGTTCCCTTCAGAATCTCAAACTTCTGAAATCTCGAAATTCATATGGTCTAGAGCATATGATTGAGGTTTCAGAATTTCAGAATTCTGAATGGAGATCTGCATACAGCGTGCAATGGAAGCTTTCCCTTTTCCTCGCTGTAGTGCAATCTCGGAGTTGATATATTTAAGTAGCGGGGGTGTGGGTGGTGCAACCCCCCCACATGGGGGGTGCAGCCCCCCACATGGGGGGTGCGGGGGGGCTTACCCCCCCCTCCAGAAACATTTTATCTGGTGTTGGGCTTTTTTGTTGGATTTCTTTCAGAATTTCGAACTTCTGAAACCTTGATCATATGGTCTCGACTACATGAATTTCGAGATTTCACAAATTCGAAATTCATATGGCTGAGACCATATGATCGACTTTTGAAAAGCCAACCATGGGGAACTGCTATCTCCGTACAGTACGGAATGGGAAAATTTCCCTCTTCCGCATTGTAGTGTGATCTTGGAGTTGGTATATTTAAGTTACGGGGGGTGAGGGATGGAGCCCCCCTGCTAATAGTTTTTAGGTAAGTGTTCTTTGTGTTTTACTATATAATATATAGTATATATTAATAAAGAGGGTTGTATATATATATACCCATGAAGTTTTCCATGTTTTTAATTACAGTGGTTTAGTTCTAAATGCTGCTCATTTTAAACTTTTTGGGAGGGGATTTACTTTTGTCCCCGCAAATAAGGGGAAGATATGTGAAACTTTATTAGACATTAAGATGTTCAACAGGAATATGAACTTGACAGAATTGTTCTCTGAAGCACCCTCTATGCCCTTAAACATCAAACTAAGTAAGAGAAGTATTATTAATCCACCACTCCACCCCGTTTTAAACAATTTTGGTACTTTTGTGAAAAATTAGGTAAAAAATGTCTTAACACAAAAAGATGGTTTAAAGGCAACTTTACCCAAGAGGAGAGAAATTTATAACAAGCATTAAGTAACAATAGGGAAATCAGAATTATTAAACCCAACAAGGGGGGTGGGGTGGTTATAATGGAACAATGGGACTATTGTGGAAAAATGGTGGAATTACTGAATACAGAAGGAAGGTATTCACAGGTCTCTCAGAATGAAATAGAGGTGGTGTATAGGTAGATAGATTGGATTTTGGATGACAATCTGTTACAAGTTGCTATTGATCAACAATTACACAGTTTTTTAAGTGTTAAAAAGCCTGTCATACCTGGGATATTTGGGATTCCCAAAGTTCATAAAGATGTCAACAACCCCCCCCCCCCCATTAAGACCTATAGTGGCATCTGCTGAATCCAAAACCCAACCATTGGAGATTTATGTGGATACTAAGTTAAAGCCTTTTTATGGTCTATATGACCACATCTTGATAAATTCTTGGGATTTCCTTTCTGAAATAGGCAGATTAGCCTTTGATTATTTATTTATTTTATTTATTTATTTCCAGTTTGATTACTGGGGAAGTCCACTGGGTCAGAGTGACCCGTTTTCAGTGGAGGCCCAGGGAGAAAAGCTCCAAGATACATAATACAGATAAGGTACAGAAATACATGGATGTCAGTCTTACATAATGTGGAAACAGTTACAAGTAAATACCTTGAAAATATGCATAATAAGCAGAAAAGCACTGAGTGTGGACTTATTGTTTATACATTTTCTTTAGTGTGCACACTCAGATATTAGGTGAGAAGATGTTTTATAGACATACTTTTAAGTAAAATGAGGATACACCATACATGCACAATTTCAGAAAAGAAATTAGTAATGGAAAGCTATATACAATATGTACACTGTTGAACCATAAGAAATAAGCAGCTAATACAGAAAGGAGAGCAAATGCCAAGTTAATCTTTGTTACAATAGATGTCAAAGATTTATTTTCTGTGATTCCCCAGCATATTGGGTTATCATGGTTTGAGGAAACCTTAACTGAATTTGAATTTTTGTCAGCGATGGATTTTAGATTAGTTATGGAAAATATGGAAATTATACTGAAGAACAAATTCCAGGGGGAGTATTACAAGCAATTCGAGGAGGTAGCCATGGGGGCGTCATGTACCGCAGTATATGCCAATATTATATTGTTATATTGGAAAGACATTATGTCAACGAACAGGCACCAAAAGACACAAACACTGTGCAAAGATAAGGCAGGTAGAGTTGAACTTCAATAGCTGAATCACTCAAATCCAATGTTGGTAGTAGAAACACACTTTATTCATAAGAAATATGACACTCTATAAGCGCTTTCGTTTAAGGCTATGTTAAACTTCATCAGACAATTTAAAAACCATTACATCACATCCTTTTATATAAGTACTCATTAATTCATTGGACCCTTGATAAATTGCTTAATTAACTAACTACTATGCATGCTACATTGTTGCTATTATAAATAAATACATTCATAAATACTTTTAAAAATGCTAAAAGATAAAAAAGTAATGAAATAAATTTAATATGATGTGCTTAAGTGTAAAATTGAATAAAACTCTTTTAAATATCTTTAAATATGTAAAACTTATGTCCATATAAGAATTATGTACATAAAAAGATATATAAAAAGTGTATAAAAATATATGTTGTAAACATGTATTACAGATGTATATACATACTTAACTATGATAATAATATAGAAAGACTTGTCATGAAATAGCATAATCAACCAATGTTCTTTCTTTCCAATGCTTTTAATTTTAGTATTGGGGCTATAGAGCTACGGTAATTTATTCCAGGCCAGTTATCGGCTTGTACTTTTATTTGCCATTTTAATTATTTTAGATCTAATTGCACACCCCATGGCTTCTTGTCTTCGATTTCTACGTGGTCAATAGCCATGAAAGAAAAATGGTGCGTACTAGTATGCGTAATAGGGTTGAATTTAAATTTTGGGTGATTGAGCAAATAAAACCCTTTGAACAGAGGGGAGATTGGGAAACCAAACTTGAATACTGCCTTACTCTCCTTTACTAACACTATCCTTCAGCATAAAAACAATGGCCATCTCTCCTCTGCTACTTTCCTAGACCTAAAGCATTTGACATGGTCCCACACAAACAACTTATCTCTGTCCTCAATAACCTATCCTTCTCACAATCAGTCACCAACTGGTTTCAGAGTTACTTGTCTGACCGCCAACAATCCGTTGTATGGCAGAATGACATATCTCCCCAACTACCTGTCTCCATAGGGGTTCCCCAAGGATCCATCCTTGGACCCGTACTCTTCTCTGTTTTCACCAATAATCTAGCCTCTGCCACCAAACATGGCACACTCATACAATACACAGATGACTCAACCATCATGTGCTCAGCCCAGTCCCTACCCAAACTGCAAAAAGTCACACAGGAAGCCTTTTCCTCTGTTGAAACTTGGTTATCCGATGCCCAATTAATACTCAACCCAAACAAAACTAAACTACTCATCTTTCAACCCACCAAACATACTCAAAACAACTCTCACTTTAACATCACAGCAAAAGCCAACACCACTATATACCCAACTGAACACACCAAATTGTTAGGAGTGGAAATAGACAAACTAAAATTTGACATTCACATATCCATGACCATAAAAAAAGTCCACAAAAAACTAGGCTTAACTCCCAGTTTCAGTATGACCGTTTATTGTTTTTAGCTTTCTCTATGCATTTCAAGCATGTTTTTGCATAGAGAAAAAATACCCCTGAAAAGTAGTTTTTCTCCAAGCAGGAAAAGGCTAGGAGGCTGAAACTCTGCAGGTGTGTAGAGTACTATCCACCCTACAAAGGGGGAAGGCAAGCCTGGTTCTGGCTTAACTGCCAGTTTCAGTATGACCGTTTATTGTTTTTAGCTTTCTCTATGCATTTCAAGCATTACAGAAATAAGCAACTTCTCACCAAAGCAGCAAAGATTTCAATAGCAAATTCCCACCTTATCTCCACCCTACTTTATGCCTCTCCAATACATACCAACCTAAGGCAATGCGATCTAAACAAGCTAGAGACCTGCTATGACAAAATCGCCAAATTCACCACAGGGGCATCCTACCCTGTCATCACTGTCTCCCACTTACTGAACTGCGCTGGCTTGAACTCCCTCACCTCCTTCAATGGTATAAACTCTCACTCACCCACAAACTAGTAAACCATCCACTAAATGTCCCATCCCTCCAGAATCTACTCCAACCCTATCACACCACCAGACCACTAAGATCCAGCAACAAAAATCACTTGCAGATCACTAAAGCCAATAACTCTGCTGGTGAAGCACTATTCTCTTGCACCATAGTCAAATTATGGAACTCCCTCCCACCCACAATTACCTCCATACCATCATGCACCCACTTCAAAACTTTACTAAAAGCGCACCTAAAAACATGCTGGCTATGCCCTTGCAGCTCCCACTCTAATATCACCCACCCCATCCAACCACTACCTTTCTTTCCACTCCACTAACTACCTTGATTATAGCAAGCTCAGATGCTCATAAGCCAGTACTTATTATACAGCAGGAACTTCTTCTTGTAACATTTGTTAATGTCTGTTATGTACTTCACAGATAAAGATTTTAGTTGTCTACTGATGTACTATGTTCTTCATCTGTAAATATGTTGTAAGTAATTGCTATGTAAATTGTTAATCGCTATGTAATCCAATGTAACTACTGTCTGTTTATTTTAACTGTGGAGCTTTTCTCCCCGGGCCTCCCGGTCAACAAATATAAATAAATAAATAAATACTGGGAATTATTATGGCAATTATGTTTGGATGCATGTGCCAGTCCCGGGTTGAATGATCATATTTCAATTGCACCTGCACTTAAAATGAAAGCTTTATCCTACTGATATTTAAAATATTTATATATATACTAGCATATTATTATATGAATACAGTTTTAAGTGTGTTTAATTTTTAGAAAATGTACATGGGAGTGGGATTTTAAATTTAATATGTACAATGAGTCATTTATCCAATCGGAAATTTGTATTTTAAACAGTATTAACCAATAGTAGTAGTGGATATATATATATATATATATATATCGAAACCCCATACAAAACAAAACACATCCCCATTCCACAAACCACACACACAACACAAGCACACCAAAATCCTTACAAGCCCACACTAAACCTATACTCACACAGCCTTTCCCCTGGTGTTGTCATCCGTCGTGTCGGTCTTCTGCATTGTCGATGTTCTGCAACCTCGGTCTTCTCAGCTGGTCAGGTAGAACCATATATATATATATATATATATATATATATATATATATATGGGTAATTAGTGTTGTTCATTATTCTGATGAAGTTTCAAGTGTTGAAACGTAAGCACTTAATCTAGTATATTAAAAACCATTTGGATAATTTCATGGCATGATTTCTGTGGTGGAGGGTGACTTGAATGTATTCTTTATTGGACTGGTGTGCTGCCGTGCTGTGTGGTTACAAGTAACATAACACTCTCAGCAACCAACTGAGTACAGTGCCCAGAACAGGTCATAACAAATACATGCCTTCACTAATCTCAGTTTGTTGAACATAGCCAACAATAACATAGTTCCTCTTGCAACCTACCACCACTCTCAAAATCTGAAAAGATCATATTAAACAATTTCCTCCACAACTGAAGTCTGAGCACTCAAAGCTGGCATGGCAGGGTGTGGTAAGATGGATAGTTGAGGTTTGGGTAAAATGGGTATGCTGTTATTCCATATGGTGCTAATCTTAGCACACACATACCTACGTTAATTATTCATCTGGGGGAGTTTTCCAAAATGCAGCTTTTTAATAACATTTTGAATACCAGTTTTATTATTTTTAAATCTTCTGTCCCATAATCTCCTAAATAAGTCTAGGATTGTAATATGAACCCTCAGTATATCTCTTACTGGAAATAACCCATAAATAAATACAAAAAAGTATACAGCAGAAACAATAAAGAACAACACAAAACAATAAGAAAATGAAAAGTAAACCCAGACCTTGATATAACTTTAGTTTAGCCTACTGTTATTTTATTTCTACAATTTCAATGTGGGGTTATGTCATAACAGTCTGCATGCAGCAAAAAACTAACGAACATATCATGCAAATCAGTTATAAATGTTGATATATATATATATATATATATATATATATATATATATATATATATAATTTATCTAACAGATGTATAATCCATTAATCCGGTCATCTCACTGCTGGGAAAGAAGGACTGCTGCACACTGAGCAGACAAACCTGTATTTTAGAATACAACTTGTATTAGGCACAATCTGGGTACCTGCATACTGTACACTGACAGCTTGCTCAGTCTTTTATTTTAATGTTGGCTTACCCAGCCTCCTCTGTCAACATGACAGAATCAAGAACAGCATTTCACAGTCAATAAGTCTTCAGCTGCACAAGCTGCAAGTATATATTTTTATGCAAGCCTGATATTTTGTCAGAAATGTAGAGTAACATCAAATGTCTCAAAGAGATATGTCTTTTGTACTTATTTCAGACCAGTTGCAGCTCTTAAAAGTAACAGTTCCCCAAGCCAGATTGTGGCCATTTTATTTGTACAAAAATAATTATCCTTCACTGAAAACACACAACCGTATTCAAGCTATAATAACCATTTTTTACATCTTGTAAGACATGATATGTTTTGCTGTGAGATTTCTGTGTAAGATGCACTTTAAATGAAATTGACCAAAGTCTCCACAAGTCACATTGGATATGGGGATTTGTAACTATTTGTTTTTTTTTTGTTTTGCATTTTTAGATTTAGATGGACTGTAATACTCTTACAACACAGCAGACTGATTTCTGCCATGAAGAACCATTGTTTAGTACAGCACAGATGCAGCAATTTTCACTCAGAAGTACAAGAATACTTAAATTTATATACAATAGTGAACTTTGTTGTGCAATGCCAAGCTATAAAATGCACATATGTCTGCATGTCTAAGTAAGTAAAACTAAAATAAACCGACTGACAATGATTGTTTACAGAGCAGTACGTACGAACTGCGGGAATTATACTGAGCAGATTTTTATTCAGAATAGGTAGCTTCAGCAAAAGCACATATTTCGAGTCCTAACATCTGGCTTTAAAGCAGCTATGGTGCTTTAATGATGAATTTGTTCTTTGGCATTTCAGCATTTGGGATGAATTTGTAAGCAGTTTGCTTCTGAGGATTAGCACTGTCACGGCACTGCCAGTGTGAGTTGAGTGTTCAACAGGTAGCACATGTGCCATTGATTCACAAAGTTTGTAGGTTCTATTCCCGCACTAGCCAGATGGATTGCTGACACTGCAGTGCAGCATAAGGGGGTGCTTGACTCCTGAGTGTGTTATTATTCAGATGAGACGTTAAACTGACGCCACATCTACTTGAGTTTTTGGTGGCTGTGGTAGATGTAAAATATTCCTTGACACATAGCAAAAAAGAGTAGGGAATGTTACCTAATGCCCTGGTAAAATTTCCCCTACTAGTGTAAATACCACCAGGGGTGTTCCCTGAAAAAGAGGCTACTAGCCTGGTGGGACTAACCCAAACAACAATAAGATAAATAAATCAAATCTGGAGTGAGTTAACAGTGAAGTTTAGATGTGATTTGTTCTTAAAGAAAATGCAGCCACAATGTGACTTATCCAGTCACAGAATGCTGCAGATGAGGAGTGGGATCACTTTTTCATTTCCTTAGTACTTAATGTTTTTTATTAATGGTTCTGTGGCTGTGTAACTAATACACAAGTAAAAAGGTTGCACACTGTTACAAACATTTCTGTGGTTTGTTTTAGTTTTTTTCAAAGCTGTCATTCTCTATTTATTTTATGTATTTAGATTATTTTATACTGTAGGATGGGCAAGTCTCTTGTCATTATACTATCGTGCATTACCCTGTATGAGCAATATATGTAGCTTGTAGGTTTGGAATTATGCCAAAAGAGAAATTGTTGTAGTACTAAAGACAGCAAACTCTCTCATAATTATCATTTTCCAATTCATTCTCATATTTTACAATATATCATGACATCTTGTTTTTGCACTGGTGCATAACAAAGTTAGGGCACTTTGTATTTCCAAAGTGTGCCAGGATCACTATCAAGAGTGACATTCTTGTCACATTCTTTTTCAGTTACTGCAGATCAGTATTGCTATAACACTCAGTGAATATGTATGTTCAGGTAGGCAGCTAACGCACTCTGTAGCAATCTCACTTTTAATATGTTCATATTGCCATTTCTAATGTCAACAGATTAATGGTTCCTTGCATGTAATGAGGTGCCTACTATCCCCATGCTTTTTTACTGTTCTATCTGCAGTATCACTGGTAGCACCACAAGTGTATCCTGTTTACAACACCACAACATAATGTGCCAGCATGCAGAACAGTAGAATGCCATTGTGATTGTCACAAAGTGAAGAAGCAGCAGTCTTGGTGATGGAGAAAAACTGTAGCAGAGGAAGATCCCTCATCAGCAGCTACAGTGGCTGAACTAACAAATTGTGATAGGAAGACTGGTCTCAGCCATGATACTCCTACCACAACCAACAAATGTGATAGGAACACTGGTCTTAGCCATGATACTCCTACCATAACCAACAATTGTGATAGGAACACTGCCCCTAGCCATGATACTCCTACCATAACCAACAAATGTGATAGGAACACTGGTCTTAGCCATGATACTCCTACCATAACCACCAAACTGTGATAGGAACACTGGTCTTAGCCATGATACTCCTACCATAACCAACAAATGAGATAGGAAGACTGGTCTTAGCCATGATACTCCTACCATAACCAACAAAAGTGATAGGAAGACTGGTCTTAGCCATGATACTCCTACCATAACCAACAAATGTGATAGGAACACTGGTCTTAGCCATGATACTCCTACCATAACCAATAAATGTGATAGGAATACTGGTCTTAGCCATGATACTCCTACCATAACCAACAAATGTGATAGGAACACTGGTCTTAGCCATGATATTCCTACCATAACCAATAAATGTGATAGGAATACTGGTCTTAGCCATGATACTCCTACCATAACCAACAAATGTGATAGGAACACTGGTCTTAGCCATGATACTCATACCATAACCAACAAAAGTGATAGGAACACTGGTCTTAGCCATGATACTCCTACCATAGCCAATAAATGTGATAGGAACACTGGTCTTAGCAATGATACTCCTACCATAACCAGCAAATGTGATAGGAACACTGGTCTTAGCCATGATACTCCTACCATAACCAACAAAAGTGATAGGAAGACTGGTCTTAGCCATGATACTCCTACCATAACCAACAAATGTGATAGGAACACTGGTCTTAGCCATGCTACTCCTACCACAAACAACAAAAGTGATAGGAACACTGGTCTTAGTCATGATACTCCTACCATAACCAACAAATGTGATAGGAAGACTGCCCCTAGCCATGATATTCCTACCATAACCACCTAACTGTGATAGGAAAGCTGGCCTTTGCCATGATACTCCTACCATAACCACCAGACTACGATAGGAAGGCTGACTCTAGCTATGATACTCCTACCATAACCAACAAATGTGATAGGAACACTGCCCTTAGCCATGATATTCCTACCATAACCATCTAACTGTGATAGGAAAGCTGGCCTTTGCCATGATACTCCTACCATAACCACCAGACTACAATAGGAAGGCTGACACTAGCTATGATACTCCTACCGTAACCATCAAATGTGATAGGAACACTGTCCCTAGCCATGATATTCCTGCTATAACCACCTAACTGTGATAGGAAAGCTGGCCTTTGCCATGATACTCCTACCATAACCACCAGACTACGATAGGAAGGCTGACCCTAGCTATGATACTCCTACCATAACCAACAAATGTGATAGGAACACTGCCCCTAGCCATGATATTCCTACCATAACCACCTAACTGTGATAGGAAAGCTGGCCTTTGCCATGATACTCCTACCATAACCACCAGACTACAATAGGAAGGCTGACACTAGCTATGATACTCCTACCGTAACCATCAAATGTGATAGGAACACTGCCCCTAGCCATGCTATTCCTGCTATAACCACCTAACTGTGATAGGAAAGCTGGCCTTTGCCATGATACTCCTACCATAACCACCAGACTACGATAGGAAGGCTGACCCTAGTTATGATACTCCTACCATAACCAACAAATGTGATAGGAACACTGCCCCTAGCCATGATATTCCTATCATAACCACCAAACTGTGATAGGAAAGCTGGCCTTTGCCATGATACTCCTACCATAACCACCAGACTACAATAGGAAGGCTGGCCCTAGCTATTATACTCTTACCATAGCCAACAAACTATGACAGGAACACTGACCTAAGCAGTGATACTCCTACCATAACTAAATAAAGGTGATATGAAGACTGCTGGCAGATATGGTACTCCTACCATAACCAACAAACTATGACAGGAACATGCCACATAGCCATGATACTCCTACCATAACCAGCAAATGTGGTAGGACAACTGCTCATAGTGATAATTCTCCTACCATAACCACCAAACTGTGATAGGAAGACTCCTCCTTGTCATGATACTCCTACCATAACCAACAACCAGTGATAGGAAGACTGCCCGTAGCCATGACACTCCTACCATAACCAATAACCTGTGATAAGAAGACTCCACTTTGGCATGATACTCCTATAATAACCATCAAATTGTGGTAGCAAGACTGCCTTTAACCATGATACTCCTACCATAACCAACAAACATACAGGAATACTGCTCCTAAACATGATACTGCTACCATAACCAACAATCTGTGATAAGAAGGCTGGCCTTGACCACAAGACTCCTAACAGAACCAAACAAACTGTGATAGGAAGACTGCCCTTGACATGATACTCCTGCCATAAACAACAATCTGTGATAGGAAGACTGCCTATAGCATCGACAGTCCTACTACAACCATCAAATGGTGAAAGGAATACTGCTTGTTGACATAATAAACAACAGACTGTGATAGTTAGTCTGTCCCTGGACATGACACTCCTACCACAACCAACAAACTGTTATAGGACAAATGGCCATAGCTGTGATACTCCAACCATAACCAACAAATAGTGATGGGATAGCTGGCCTTAGCCATGAAACTCCTGCCATAACCAACAAGTATGATAGCAAGACTGCCTGTAGCCATGATTCTCCTAGCAGAACCAACAAACTGTGATAGGAAGACTGACCCTAGCTATGAAACTCCTACAATAACCAACAAACTGTGACAGCAATATTGACCCTAGCCATGACACTACTACCATAACCAAAAAACTGTGATAGGAAGACTGCCCATAGCCATGATACTCCTACGATAATCAACAATCTGTGATGGGAAGACGGCCCCAAGCCATAATACTTCTATCATAATCTATAACTGTGATAGAAAGACTCCCAATAGCCATGACACTCCTACCATAACCAACAAATTGTAATTGGAAGATAGTCTCTAGCCATGATACTCCTACCATAACCTATAAATGTTATAGGAAGACACCCTATAGCCATGACATTCCTACCATAACCAACAAACTGTGAAAGGAAGATACCCTGTAGCCATGATACTCCTACCATAACCAACAAACTGTGAAAGGAAGACACCCTGTAGCCATGATACTCCTACCATAACCAACAAACATTTATAGGAAAACTACTTTTAGCCATGAAATTCCTACCATAACCAACATACTGTGATAGGAAGACTGCCCCATAGCCATGATACTCCTACCATAACAGATAAATGTGACAGGAAGACTCACTGATGCCATGACAATTCTACCATATCCAAATTTGTTAGGAAGACTGCCCATAGCCACAATGCTTCTATCATAACCAAAAACTGTGATAGGAATATGCCCCATAGCTATGATACTCCTATCATAACCAACAAAATGTGAAAAGAAGCCTCCTGTTAGCATGATACTCCAATGATAACTAAAACATTGTGATAAGAAAACTCCTTTTAGCTATGATACGTCTACCATGACCAACAAATTGTTATAGGAAGACTGTCCATAGCCATGACACTCCTATAATAACCAACAAGCTGTGATGGGAAGTCTACCCTAGACATGATACTCTTACTATAACCAACAAATATGATACGAAGACTCCCCTTAGGCATGACATTCCTACCATAACCAACAAACTGTGATAGGAAAACTACCCTTTGACAAGATACTCCTAGCATAATCAACAAACTGTTATAGGAAGGCTGGCCCCTTGACATGATAACCCTGCCAGAAACCAACAAAGGTGACAGGAAGACTGACTGTAGCCATGACACTCCTACCATATCCAACAAGTTGTGATGGGAAAACTTCCACTTGACACAATAATCCTACCACAAACAAAAAATTGTGATAAGAAGACTCCCCCTTGACATGCTACCCCATCATAACCAACAAACTGTGATAGGAAAACTACCCTTTGACAAGATACTCCTAACATAATCAACAAACTGTTATAGGAAGGCTGGCCCCTTGACATGATAATCCTGCCAGAAACCAACAAAGGTGATAAGAAGACTGACTGTAGCCATGACACTCCTACCATATCCAACAAGCTGTGATGGGAAAACTTCCACTTGACACAATAATCCTACCACAAACAAAAAATTGTGATAAGAAGACTCCCCCTTGACATGCTACCCCTATCATAACCAACAAACTGTGATAGGAAAACTACCCTTTGACAAGATACTCCAAACATAATCAACAAACTGTTATATGAAGACTGGCCTCTTGACATGATAATCCTGCCATAACCAACAAATGTAATAGGAAGACTCCCTGTAGTTATGACAGTCCTACCATAACCAACAAACTATACTAGGACGACTGCCGTTTGGCAAGATACTCCTACCATAACCAACAAACTGTGATAGGAAGGATGGCCTCTTGACAGGATACTCCTACCATAACCAACAAAGGTAATAGGATACTCCTACCATAACCAGCAAATGTGATGGGAAAACTGCCGATAGCCATGATGCACCTGCCATAATCGATAAACTGTGATATGAAGGCTGGCCCTAGCCATGATACTCCTACCCTAACCAACAAATGTGCTGAGAAGACTGCAGGTAGTCATGATACACCTATGATAATCAATAAACTGTTAATAGAAGCCTGTCCCTAGCTGTGATACTCCTACCATAACCAACAAATGTGATAGGAAGACTGCCCATAGCAATAATTATCCTATTATAACCACAAACTGTGATAGGAAGACTACACCTTGACATGCTACTCCTACCATAACCAGCAACCTGTGATAGGAACGCTGCCCATAGCCATAACACTAATATCATAACCAACAGCCTGTGATAGAAAGACTCCTCCTTGGCATGATACTTCTATGATAACCATCAAATTGTAGTAGAAAGACTGCCAGTAGACATGATACTATTACCATAACCAACAAATGTGAAAGGAAGACTCCCCATAGTCATGACACTCCTACCATAACCAACAAACTATATTAGGACAACTGCCCTTTAACAGGATACTCCTACCATAACCAACAAAGGTGATAGGAATACTGCCTTTAACCATGACACTCCTACCGTAACCAACAAACATATAGGAATACTGTCTCTAAATATGATACTAAAACCATAACCAACAATCTGTGATAAGAAGACTGACCCTAGCCTTGAGACTCCTACCACAACAACAAAAAACTGCGATAGGAAGACTGCCTTCTGACATGATACTCTTACTATAACCAACAAACTCTGATAGTATGACTGTCCATACCCATGGCAATCCTACCACAACTATCAACTGTTGATAGGAATACTGCCTGTTGACATAATACTCCTATGACAACCAACAAACTTTGATAGGAATACTGCCCTTAGCCCAAATACTCCCACCATAAACAACAACCTGTGAAAGCAAGACTGCCCCTTGACATGTTACTCCTATGATAACCATCAAACTGTCATAGAAAGTCTTGTGATGGAAAGACTGCCCCTAGCTATAACACTCATATGACCATGACCAACAAACTGTTATAGGAAGACTGCTTGTAACTGTTGTAGTCCTACCATAATCAACAAAGTGTGCTAGGAAGGCTGGCCCTGGCCATGAAATTCCTAACACAACCAAGAAACTGTAATAGAAAAACTAGCCCTAGCCATGATACTTGTACCATAACAGTAGAATAGGAACATGTGCTACACAGACTGAACTCTGTGCTCTACATACAACCATGTGCTGACTTACCAGTTCCTTATAGTAGTCTTCAGTCATAGGGTGTAAAAGACTTTTGTATGTTGCCTTAAAGTATACATCTATCAATCAAAACAAATAATAATCTTCTACTTTGCACATACATTCATTATGATTGTCATCCAGGAATGTTTTCTATAACTTGTTTGCCAATAATGCAGCACGATTGCCATCTCATACAGAGGAATGTGAAATCAAGTATTGCACCTTGATTTGTGTCACTGAGATAAACAGCCAAACATCATTGATCCTAGCAGTACCAATAATTACCATTTATCTATCATCTTCCGATGTTTATACAGTACTACCTGACACTGCATCTGGTGTCACTGGCAAGAGATGATGCTGATTTTGCCTTTCTAATGCCACATTACACTGTACACTGATAAATTATTTTATGCTGCGCCACACCTGCTACATCATACAGTATGCAAAACAGGAGTCCAACTATGGACTGATGAGCACTTTGTCAAAACACAACTTACTAAATCGGTTTCACTGCAATGGCCACCTATTACTATATTATAGAAATATAACCTACCTGCAAGTGCCATAACCTTGAGTTAGGTGACATTTATCTGGGTTATAGAGGGTTTCACCACACATTGATATTTAGGAGTGTAACCTATTCTAAATGTTTTCAACCAGCCACAATCTTTTGAAACAGTTTTGGTGAGTAATGTTTTGCCAGACTGTACTTAGATCACTTGTAAAGAACACAATCAAGATTTAATTATTTATTATTTTTGTTGACTAGTTCAGCCAAACAATACATGAGATTTATTGTGAGCAATAATTACATGGTAGTTACATAGATGGGGAACAAGGTCAGGACACTAATGAAATTCCCATATAGTTTTCCTTTTAATAAACATCCTTGACTTTATTTCATCATGGTGGATCACATATCCGATTTTGTTGTGATGCAACAAAAGTGCATCAAACAGTGAAGAAGGTGAAGGCATGGCTGAGGTGGAGAAGAAGAACAGTGACAAATGAAGCTTAGAGGATGAGACAGATGCAACTGTACAGAGGTTCAAAGGTTCACTTGGCTTGCTTATGGCTATTGGCCTTTAAGCAACTTGATTATTGTGATCTCATGTTGATGTTTTCTTTTTTTTCCCCATAGAAATGTCAAGATTATTAATTTAATTTATGTTATTTTGGTGGCACAGTGGCACAGCAGGTAGCTTTGTCTCCTCATAGCAAGTTCTTCAATTTGATTCTTGGCTGGGGTACCTTTTGTGTGGAGTCTGTATGTCCTGTCTGTGTTCACATGAGTTTTCTATGGGCGCTCCAGTGTCCTCTCATATTCCAAAGACATTGAGTAGGTGGCTTGGACACACTAAACTGGCCAAAGGTATGAGTCTGCATGTTTTGTGTCTGATATAGAAGACCAACTGCAGCATGGCTAGTCACCTGGCAGTGTGAACACTGGCATTAGATGATTGTCACTATTGATGTGACACACTATGAGAAAAACGGAGTTGTGGACACAATATATTCCAAGATTATTTGTTAAGGAATTTACTAACTACTCCTCAAAGTAAAGGGAAGCATATTTCATAATCTTAGAAGACATTGTATAATGTATTGGTGATATTGTATGACATATTACTGATAGTTATTTTGGTACTTTTCCATTAACGGGGCAGCAGGTGTCACCAGTATAACATCTGTAAGCTACACCATATTTATTAAGTAATAGGGATTTTTTGTAAAACTGTGTGCATGACCAGCAGTGACCTGCGAGGAAATGACTAACACTCCCACAACAAAGCAAAATTTAAAACCAGAAGAGAACTCAAAAATAAGCAGCAGTGACTTGCGAGGAAAAATCCATAGTATTCTGAGGACAAAGGCAAAATGAAAAGCAGAAGACAACAATAAAATAGGCAGTACTGGCATGTCACAAAATCAACTGTATGGTCAGAATTGAGAAAATGAAAACCACAAAAACATAAGCAGCACGGACTTCAGATTAGCCGCAAATTTCGCCTGCTGGCCCATTGACGCTCTGTCCCCCTTTTCAGTTAAATTTTCAGCAGATGTTCCTATTTTTCAAAGGCATTTGTCCCCATTTTCAGTGTCTGCAAGTCGGGAAATATCCATCAGAACATTAAAAACCTTAACCTAATGACCCTTACAAATCAGTAGATGGTAGGAAAGAGGAGCATTTCTGTACTTTTTCACAATATAACGTGTGGGAGTGACACCCTATTTATGAAGTCCCACGGAATCTATCTAACACTGTCTGTATAAGCGGCAGTCACTTGGGGGGACATCGGTAACAGTCCGACAACAAAAACAAAATTAAACCCAGAATACAACTTACAGAAAACTAGACGAAAAATCAGTAGTAGTGTGACAACAAAAGCAAAATTAAAACCCGAACACAACAAAACAGTAAGCAGTACTGCCAAAGCCAAAATGACATCCCGAACACAACACAGAAAACAAACTGACAACCCAAACACAACAACACAGGAAGCAATACTGACATCGGAGAAAACCAATAATACTCTGACAAGGAAGACAAAATTAAATCCAGACCAAAATAAGCAGCACGGACTTCAAATCAAGTTCACATTTTGCCTGCTTCCCCGTTAACAGAAAAGTGCCGTTATTTTTTAGTATTACATTTTCTGATCTGCTGTTAGTACTTAATCAGCCATTGATATTACCTTCTACTAACCTGATAGCAATAAATTATAATGTCTGAGTCTGAAGCCTTTCTTAATCATTTAAATTTTCCAACAGTATTACTTTCTTCTACCCAGGAATCATTGCATATGCTCAAGGTCTTTCAGGTAGCTTACTTGAAGGTAAGAAGATGCTCTACTTTCTGCTGTATAATAAGCTGCCTCTGGTTTTACATCTACTGCTTCAGTGCTTCGCTATGCAAATAGTATTTCTCTGTTCTCCTTCTGCCTGTTTTATGCTCAGCGTTACTGTTTAATTATACATATTATACTTGTACACTGTTTGCTGTTTTTACCTTGTTAGTAACCTTATATATCAGCCTGCAAATGGTCAATCTTGTTCAGTGCTCGACCCCAATAAATGAAATTTAATAAAAAATCTTATGCTCCATTCCTTTTACAATCAATTTATTGTTGCGCTTTAAAAATATACCGGCAAACTGGGATTAGGAAGTTTCAGCAGAGACTTTAATTTTTTGTCTGTGCTTTCATATTGTCTCCTTGGTGTCATATATCAGAATTTTGAGATTCTACAATACACATCCTGAAACTCTGAAAAATTAATCATGATTGTGCAGCTGTAACAGCAAAGTGTGAAACCCACTGTTATGCATCAATACTCTGCTTGCAAGGGGCTGGCCTGTCTGTATCCCTTTGCGGGGACTTTCAGCTGCTTCCTTAAAGAGAATGAGCAGGAACAGATCCTGTGAAATTTCATATGAATATATAATATGAGTACTTAACAAATCTTGAGTAAATAAAAACAAAACTAGACAACAGTCTGGGAAATAAAATACAGAAACATAATTATATTCTGCAGCCTGCAGACAGACAATTTACCCTTGTCCCCCTCCCATTCCAGCTGCATTCTGCAATGGAAAAATAAAATCTAGACTACAGTTTCTTATAAAAGTATCTACATTATTTATTTACTAGGGTATTGCTCTGATCAATAGTGCCCAGTTCAGGCTCAGCCTAGATGAAACAGAAACATTTCAGAAACAAAAAAATAAATGTAGGCAATAACAGAGTAATCTGGATTAAGTACATAGAAAAACTGTGCATATACTTTATAATAAACAAGTAAAATATAATGTACTATCTATAATTAGTTTCTAAAGTGGGTCATATATTATATTATAGCGGGTCAATTATATATGCTAGTAATAACAGATAAAACATTAATATTTCAAAGGTCAAAATGTGTACAGTTTTCAGAATGAAAGTAAATAAATAAGTATGACTACAGGGTCAGTCATTTTTAGCTTTTACTGTAGTTTGGTAACTACAGGCAGGCTATTGATTTTTCAGTTTTTTGACAATTTGCATCTAACATTTCTAATTTTTATTAGCTTTATAATAATAATAATAATACTTCCTATGTAAATACTAGCATGTCCTTATTCCGCTGCTCAAATGGTGATCCTACAAGTGGATAATGCTTGAACTCTCAAGCTTTGACTGCTCAAGCTTCAACTCTCCAACAACTGGAGTTCCTTCATAGGAAATCTCTGTCCGCAAGTTATGTTGACATTGACTTCTTTGAGGGGGAGTCTCCCTTGTTTTGAGTTGGTGACACTGTGGAGTTGTTATATACAAGTTCTGGGGAGCTAAGGGACTTACCCCCACATCGGGAATATGTTTTTCAGCAAGATGTTTTGGGGAAAAGAAGTTAGGATTCCAGTCCTTGGTGTATTCGCTTTCATCCAGTCATAGTGGAAGCTGTGAAAACTACTAGACTATTTCAAATACATTAGCTTTTGCATATGCCTATGTTGCACTCTTGCCTTCTGGCTAATCCTTTTTCACCTGCATTGTTATGAAGAATGCTTTCCTGAACTGATGACTAAGAAGAGGAGAAGGAATCTTTTTTCTTCTGTGCAGTTATTGTGATTGGTATGAATTGCAATGTATTGGCAGATAACATATCCGCTTATTTCCAACCACTGTAACCAATGCATCAGCCTCAGTTATGGATTACTAATGTAAAAGGAGCTGCTCATTACAGAATTATAGTTCCATTTTCCTCCAAAGGCAGGAATTAAATCCATGCATTGTGCAACTATGCAAATTATATTTCTAGAGATCAGTGTGGCCAAGCCTAACAAGTTCATACTAAAGCCATAGAGCATCCCTTGTTACCATAGTTCCAGAAATATAGTTAGGATCTCCACATTTATATAGACAATGTGATTACCTAAAATCTCTCTCAGAACAGTGTAAACTTAGTCAGGAAAATGGAGCATACCATTATTTTCTGTAGCGTCACATTAATATTTGGTGTTCCTGTTCAAACTCTTACATCATTGCACAAAGCTAATGGTTTATCCAAAACCTGACAGTACTTATTTAGCCAAATAACAACATCAAGTACTTGAGCACTTTCATTTCTAAAGATCTCAGCTAAATCAGTGTCAGTAGTGCAACAGGTAACCCACTTACCTTTGGTGCAGGAGTCTGTGGGTTCTATTCCTACAGCAGCTAGATGGATCACTGGCACTGCAGTGCATCATAAGGGGGGTGCTCCTGAGTGTGTCATCTTTAGGTTGAGACATTAAAGTAAAGTTCCATCTGCTTTCATTCATAGTAGCTCAGGTGGCTGTAAAAGATTGAGTGGCAACTATTTAAAAGAACAGGAGAAGTTCTCTGATGTCCTGACCAAATTTCACCTTTGGCCTCCCTGAAAACAGGCTACTAGTGGGACTAAACTATCCCACAAAAGATAAAAAATCTCAGACTGCATGTTTAACAAAGGAATTTTATATATATATATATATATATATATATATATATATATATATATATATATATATATATAGTGCTGTCCACTTTTCTTTACATATCTCTTCTTAGAGGTCCAGCAATTTAAAATTAATATCATATCAGTTATGGCTCAATATATGAATAAATATACTTCTGAATTTACACTAAAATGAAGAAAAAAAACCTAAAACTTTTATAAAGACAAAATCTCTGTCATGTCTCTCAGACATGTTTCCTGCTCTTTGTCTAAGCCAAATTTCATTATCTCTGTACAGATTCTTAAGGAAAAATTAACTGAAGTTAAGTTTTTGACATAAGTAAAGCTTGATGTACTTTTTGATTTTCACAGACAGACTTGTCATTATAGGTTTGTAGTGTTCTTATGGATGTCATGCAGGATATAGGTTCATAGGTTGGTACTAGGCTATCGGCCCTAGGGCCTATACAAGCCTAGCCATAACAATCCCCTGGCTATTTCTTCCCACACTATTTATAGGTTCATAGGCTGGTACTAAGCTATCGGCCTAGAATCTAATTTATTTTTAATTCTACATCCAGGCAGTGCTTCATAAGCTTCTGCTTTGTTCAGTGAAGCCCATGGCAGCTCAACAGTTAAAAAGCATGAGCTCATTCACCAGCACATTGAACTACGACGTGTACTCTTCTGTACGTCAATCTCAAAAGGAATATCAGCAGCGGTCTCCAAAGGAATGTTGTCTATAAAATAATTCACTACATCAATAGATAATTTATATGCATGGATTTCAGGCTTAATGCCTGTGGAAGACCATATAGCAATCTCCTTCATCCAAGTAACCTTTAGGGGCACCTTCTACTGGCAAGAGGGCAGAATATTGATGTGCTCTGAACATATTTTCTACCAGTTGCTATTGAAGCTGGTTTGATTATACCTTGAAAGAAGAAGCCATAGGCTCAAATATACTTGACTAACAAAATAAAAAAAGCATTTCCAAGAAGTTCAAAAAAGATACCGCCTATTACATTGAGAGTGGATGGTTAACAACAGTATGAAATATTGGTACTTTTCCATTATCGGGCAACAGTGGTAACGCGGAAGCATGCAAATGCAAAGATCGCACAGCTGTCAGCCCTTACGCCGCATTTTTGAAAACCAAAAGAAACACAGATTTATGTGCTGCAGCGTTTGTTTGGTTTAACAGAAATATCAGCTCGTGTGTATGTATTACAGAAGCACAACAATTCACCACTACATGATGTTAAGACAACATAAGTGTAAAAAACATATGATTTCTTACCTGAATCAAACAGTTATCTGCCTAAAACTCAGTATTGCAAGTATGGCAGAGAACAAACTTATAATGCACAGTACGGCCCTTGGATCAGAATCTTATTTAATGAAATTTCATTTTCAGCCCAGTACTTGTTGCTAGTCAAGGTATAGCAGATAACACAGACGTTAACGCCTAATAACAAAGGAATTAGGATCTACAAAACAATCTGAAGATATCAAAGTTATTAAGGTTATTCAGTTAAGGTACATTGTTATTTCCTTTAGCTCAGCATAGTCCACTGACATTTCTAACTGATGCGTCTCCTTCAGGATCCTTATAACCTCACCTTCTGTGGGAGGATATCTTGCAGTAGTCAATTTTCTGAAGCTAAAAACCAAAAGTCCACGAGGGCTCTGTCTATTCTAGAAAGCAATTCTCTGTCTAACCCAAAGCTGTCAGGAAGTAAGATGCCTCTTCATCGACACAATCAGCAATTGCACTAAACCACAAATGTTCAAAACAGCAATTTCTTGCCCTGGGAAAGAAATCACTAGCACTAAAAACATATGCACACAATTTCAACCATAACAAAGTAGGGGGCATTGCCCCACACATCCCCCTAACTAAATATACCAACTCCGAGATCGCACTACAGTAGGGAAAAAATCAGTGACCTGAGCCTTCGCTATTTTCAGATTTCGGTCTATGTGTCGGGAAAATGGCATTCTCTGTAACGCCATTTTGCTGATCTAATATACACCCATCTGAATGCCTTATCTGTCTCTGAGCACTCTTCTATCACCCCTGCAGCCCTTATTTGTTGCAGTTTCTGTGATGCCTGAGTAATTATAATCAATGTAACTGAATTAAACTATAATTGGCATTTATGTTTTTAATGACCACCACTCATTTATTTGTAGCTCATACACTTTGATACCTTATCAGACACTTGCACACATTTTAGAAGCCATCTATTATTGTTACATTTATCCTGTACTGCTGCTTCTTACAGAACTTGCCCTATTGTAAAGTCCACAAACCAGTGAAATTTACCCTCGTCACCAATATGCAGCAAATAAGTACTGAATAAACCCATTAATAGTCATTTTAATGTCACATTCCTTAGTGTTTCATGTCAGAACTTTTAATACATATAATAAAAATATGTGATATATGCTATGGAATGCTCTGTCTCACATGTTCTGACATTCATTTTTGTTTACTGCTAAAAGTTTTCTTAACTCAGAAACTACTAAAAGCATACAGTGGTATGTGACAATAATGGTATAGCCAGTTTACAAAAATATCATAAGTAGTATATATAGTGCTTTGTTAGAAGCAGTTATGTCTCTTTTGCACATTGCACTTTTCACACATGCTAATTCACACATTTTTGTTTTACAGATACCATGGACACCTAGTGATAGACCACAATGTGGCTTACTTTTGTGCCAAAATCAAGTTTACCATACCACAGGCTGTGCCTTAATATTCACTTCTAACACATTTTTTTTCCTTGTGCAGTTTATTCATCAATTATTTATTTGTTTTAATTTTTGTTTGCTACTGAGAACATATGAACTGGAAACAGGTTTTTAGTCCTCTGCTTGTAAAGATGGCAATGTCAGTTTTATTATAAATAATAATTATAAATAAGAGTTATTAGTAATAGTTATTAACAATTATCAAATTATTCAGCTACATCACATCATATCGCATTTATTATAAGTAATAACTTATCAGTAATAGCTGACACAGCATATAACTGAGTTATACTTTTAGCATTCTGTCATGTAGCTGAAAGATCAATGGAGGTCGTCATTTTAATTTATTGAGTGCAAATGCATCAGCACAGAAATAAAGTCTGTCCTTCTCCCACAGCTGCTTGCTTTTAGTTTGAACTGGAGTGATACCTGATGTATAAAGCAGATACAAGTTAATGAACATTTTTCAAAAGAGCAGAAAGCAATTTAGACTTTAAGAAGAAAAGACACTCAGTCTAAAAGTTTTTAGCAGATGCTCAGAGAATTCATTGATTTAGAAATGTGTATTTGATGAGATTGCATATAATGTAGCATGAAACAGGATAAGCCTGCTTCTTTCTTTCTCGAACTTCACATGAAAGAGAACATTTAGATTCACATATGTTCACTGCTCAGAAGACGGGATTTATTCGTGAATATATTGCCTTTCACTTGACCAGCATGCTCATTAGGTACAGATACTTTAAAATACAGTTCCAAAACTATGTACTTTCCTCCATAAGTGCCACAAAATACAGCCATCTACTGTATATATACAAATGTCTGCAGTACAAGCAGAACATTATATTCTGTTAGCAAATTCTAGATACAACAGTTTCTCTTTATTCAGTCTTACTTATCAGAATTTGTCCAGCAAGTTATCCACAGTGTTAATTTGAAGAGTGAGTCAATTCAAGGGCCACATGTATGTCTCTGACATTCTGGAAGTCACAGCTCAACACAAAAAAGAAAAGGAATTTTTAAAACAGTAAAAATACACCACATACTTATGAATATAATATGTGCTTAGATGTGCTCTTGTGTGTGTCTATGCATGTGTGTGTGTGTCTATGCATGTGTGTGTGTGTGTGTGTGTGTGTGTGTGTGTGTGTATATACGCACGCACGTGTGTGTGTCTATGTATTTGTGTGTATGTCTGTGCATGATCTCACATCTATGTGTTTGCATTTCTGTGTGTGGGAGTGCATCTTATGTGTGTGTGCGCTTCTATGTATGTGTATAGGTGCATCTTTGTGCACACGTGCATGTGTGTGTGTGTGTGTGTGTGTGTGTGTGTGTGAGAGAGAGAGAGTGTGTGTGTGTGTGTGTGTGTGTGTGTGTGTGTGTGTGTGTGTGTGTGTGTGTGTGTGTGTGTGTGAATGTGCACCTCTATGCATGAGAGAGAGAGAGAGAGAGAGAGAAAGTGTGTGTGTGTATTTTTGTTTTCAAACCAGATTTCTTGGAGCAGAGCTATCCTGTTACTCTGTGTATTTTGCCCTTCATTAAACACTAATACAGTGAAGGTGGCACACTCACAGTTTTCTGCTGTTGCTTCTATACAGCTTTTATACCCACTGTAAATCACACATGCTGCAGCTTCATATCTTTGTAGTAGATTATCTGTTAGCAAGTTCTTTCACTACGAAAGCACCCACATTCTTTGCTATGCCTACGGCTGCATCAAACTATTGTAAAATAAATGTAAACAAGTGCCAGCAGTAGTTATGAAACATAGGTGATATGCTTACAGTATTTACCAGGAAACCATCATCATCACTTCAGTCACATATGGATTAAATCATTCTTTCTTGAATCTAGCTGTACTGTAAAGATTTCTGGTGCAGCAGTAATTAGAATGATCTGAGTCTGATCTGAAAGTACTTACATACTTACAGTACAAGAAACAATAAAATACTTGGTATCTGCACAGCAAAGAAGTAGATTATTGCATTCTTTATTACCAGCAATGTCTACATTTAAAAAAAAGTTATGGCTATACTCAGCATAACAATAAGAAAAGCTACAGCTGCAGAATCACAAAGAACTGATGTCATAGGCATTAGGACTACTTAGCACATAAAAATCTCCCAGGCTGCAAGATCCAGCACTTACCCCCATAATGCTCTTTTTAGTACCCACTTTTTAGATTTATTATTTATTTATTTATTTGCAGTTTGTTTACCGGGAAAGTCCATTGGACCAAGAAGAGCCCATTTTCAATGGAGGCCCGGGGAGAAAAGCTCCATATACATTTATACAATTTCAAATTTACGAGTAAACACGAGTTGTTACATAGTTTCAGGAAATAACAGAAAGCAAGAAGAGTGAAAATATATAATAAACAGTAAACTCATAAACAAAAATCATAGAGTAACATGCTAAATCAGAGCATTTAAAGGCAGTTATCAACAATAACAAGTTGTTTAAGCATAATATAGAAACATTTGAGGTCTATGCTTTCCAAACTGCATTTAAAGAATGATAAAGTAACAAAGTATACTGGGTTACAAATCTTACAAGTCTACAACTATGCATGAAATAATAGTGAATGAATAATACAGGAAAGACAAAGGTAGATAAGAACAGAGGGGAGGCAGTAGTCGAATGAGTTGAGAAGATAGAGAGCAGGGAGAATAGAGGTAAAATAGAGGGAAGTCAGCTAGGGTGAGAGCAAGAGCATTCTCAGTGAGATGAGAGGTGAGAATGGAACAAGGTTTTAAAGGTGGAGTGGTTGTTGGTGGTACGAATGTGTGGAGGAAGAGAGTTCCAAAGTCTTGCTAGGGAGAAGGATAACAGAAATTTACCTGGACTGTGTGTGGGTTTATACACTTCTAGTAGGTACTGATGGTTGGACCTGAGTAGTCTATCAGGCATTTTGAGGGTAGAGGCGAGGGAGGGACAGTAAAGGGTTTGAAGATGACTTTGCGTGCATTTGTTCGTTGGATGTAGCAGAAATAGTTAGGCAATTCTAGTCAGTTCAAGGTGTGGAGGGTGTCACAGTGGTGAGAGGAAGATTTGGATCCGGTAGCAAACTTAGAGATCTTGTTATAGCAAGAAGATAATTTTGTCTTTAGTGAGGATTGAATATTAGTAAGAAGAGGGGCTCCATGCAGGAGGGAGGGAATGATGTAGGTGGTAGAGAGGATATGCTTGGTTGAGGGAGTAAGATAATGACTGTGGTGATAAAGCATACCAGTTTTTGGTGTTTTTTCTTAATATTAGCTTGTAGTTGGATATCAAACTTTAATTGCTCATCAATAATGACTCATAGAAGCTTTGTATGGGGGATACTTTCGATAGAAGTCTTGTTTTGGCTAGTTATGGAAAAAGAGTGTTTGTTTATTTTGGTATATTTAGAAGGGGTGAATAGCGTGATTTTGGATTTAGTTCCATTGACAGCTAGGTGATTATTTAGCATCCAGTGCTCGTAAAAGAAAAGGCTTCTTGAATTAATTCCATGAGTTTTGGGGGGGGGGGGTTGGCAGAGCAGATGATTGTGGACTCATCTGCATATTGTACACGTTTAGTGTTTGGGATGCACTGATAGAAGTCATTTGTAAAGATGTTAAATAGTAAAGGACCTAATATAGAGCCCTGAGGTATGCCTGTCAGAGTGTTAAGGAAGGATGAAGTGCAGTTATTCCACTTGACGGCTTGCTGCCTGTCAGAGAGGTAACTGGAAAACCATTTGCTAGAGGAGGTTGATAGACTGAGATGAAAGAGTTTGGATAAGAGATGATTGTGAGAAACAGTATCAAAAGCCTTAGATAAGTCAAGAAGGAGGGTAGATACAATATTACCAGAGTTATGTGCATGGTTGACAGTTTCAAGAAAGGATCGGAGAGCAGTAGTGGTGCTGTGTCCGGGTCTAAATTCATGTTGTGTGGGGGTTAGCAGTTGATTGTCTAAGAGGTAGGGTTGGGGTTGTAGGTGAATACATTTTTTGAGAATTTTAGAGATGGGAGATAAGATGGCTATTGGTTGGAAATTTCAGATATCTGTCTTGTTGCCCCCTTTGTGAAGAGGAATTATATAGGCTTTTTCCAGAGTAGGGGTACATATGATTCTTGCATTGAACAATTTATTAGGTTAGAGCTGGGAAAAGCTATACAATCAGCAGCTAGTTTAAGAACGTTAGATTATAAAGGGCATTTGAGAAAGGTTTCAGGTTTTGTAGGAGTTTTTTTATGGTGGAAGGATGAATAGCTTTGGTAGTGAAAGGGGGGAGTTGAGAAGTTGTGGTGCTTGAGGAGGTTACGTTAGAGGTGGTGGATGGGGCTGAAGTTGGAACATTATTTGGACAAGATGAGGTGAGATTGACTATTGAGTATATGAAGAAGGAGTTGAATTGGTTAGCCAATGAGAGATCAGGAGGTGTTGGAATCTGGGCAGGGGTTGTCTTTTTTACCAGGATAGGAGGAGAGTATAGATACTATTCCAGAACATTTTGGGGTTTGTTTTGTGGTTGTTTTCAAGCATGGAGTAGTAGCATTTCTGGTCAGTGGCAATTTGTTTATTAACTTTATTGTGAAGTTGCTGATATTCGGTGAAGGAGGTGGGAGTTTTATATTTCTGGTATTGTTTCCATGATTTGTCTCAGAGCTGCATAAGGGTCAATGAGAGCTGATCATGGGAAACCATCATCCAGGTAACTATCAGAGTTTTCTGGTGATGGTGTAAGTCTCCATTCCCAGATAACTAACTTATCTGTTCATTTACATGCGGGCCTGTAATGCCTTCCCTCCAACTGGATATACACATTTACTTACATGCCCCCTAAAAGGCTACTGCTTACCACCACTTGACAGAGCTAAGCACACATCCATGGCTTGTTTGCTGTACTCCTGCTTCAGTACTATGGTAAGTGAATGTTTCCATCTTCCAGGATGGATGAACCAGCTTTGATCACTCATTGCCACCCTCCCTGGTAAGCTCCTCCGGCATCCATTTTAACTTGAGTCTGACTTCTGTATTGCTCTGACAATTAATCTGTATCAAGCATCCCCCCCTTAGCACAGACTGTCCAGCTTTCCTCAAATCAGCATGACTGCCTGAGAGATGACTACCCATGTGGACACCTGTGTAGAAACCTCTAGCTAAAACTTTCCATTTACAAAGATGAAACCATCCATTGTGCAGTGTAATCCTCAACTCTCACTGGAATTTTTGTTATATATCACTAAAAACAACAACAAAAATCAACAACCAAATCCATAAAAAAATAATACAGTGTAAAAGGAAACCACTATGTGAGATTCCTCTATATCAAGAAAACATTTAATAATGAATGCTTTCATTCCAAAACAGTGTCAGGATTTTATTAGATAATCGCAAAATGAAAAAGTGAACATACGTCACAAACCCCCTATTGTTCGCAATAGGGCTAAATCATATGATAAATTTCACCCACTAATTAAGACAAAGCAATACCTGTAAAGAATTATTAAAAAAAAGCACACTCTGTCATAAGTATTAAAAACAATTAAATATTAAGTGTTAAATGTTGAACTGAATATTAAATATTGAATATTAAATTAAATCAAAGCCACCCAGAATATAAAGATCCACTAAATTGATAGAAATCATTAAGCAGTATGAGGTGTAAAACTCTTTTGTCTCTCTCAAATATGAGATATATAAATATTTTATTTATTTATTTATTGGCATGTGTTTACTGGGAAAGTCCACTGGGCCAAAAGAGCCCATTTTCAGTGGAGGCCTGGGGAGAAAAGTTCAGCAAGGTAGTTAATATAATGGTACATAACATTCAAAGTAGATACTGCATACAAGCAGTGTTAGTAAAATGTAAAGATATTAAGCAAAACAACAGAGTAGAAAAGATATACATAAAAACTGTGTACAGATAATTTAAGGGTACATTTTAAAACAAGTAAGCTTATTGATATACAGTTTTATGATAAGTAGTCATTTACAGATATTTACAAAGTAATTAACAACCAGCATACCTAGTGCAGGGAAGAGTGAAACTGATTTACTGACAGATGGTTAGTCAACAATAGATAGAAAATCAGTATTAGAGGAATCATAAGGTCAGTATGACCGGGTGTGGGGATCAGGTTATACATGGGTGGGAATTGGAACATCTGTATTGCCAAAGGATGGAGAGGTGTTGGTGCAGTAATGTTTTGAAGGAGGAGATATTGCTGGAGGTTCTGATAGCTACTGGGAGAGAATTTCATAGCTTGGCAACAGAAAAGGAATAAAGCATGTCACTAGCGGGGAGCTTTGGTTTATCTACTTGCAGAAGGAGTTGATTTTCAGATCTGAGCAGCCTATTTGGGTGGTAGTGGGATAAAATGGATGAAACAGCTGGAAAGTATGAGGGTTTGTAAATCATTTTATATGCTGTGGTTATCTGTAGATAGATTAGATGATTTGAGAGTTCAAGCCAGTTAAGCTCTTGTAAGGATGTAAGGAGATGCAGTGGTGTGAAGAGTGTTTTTTGTTGGTTGCAAACTTAGCAACCTTGTTGGTTTTTAAGGAGGACTGGATGCTGGTAAGGAGAGGAGCTCCACACAGGAGAGATGGAAGGAGAAAGGATGTGGCGAGTGTATGCATAGTACAGCAGTTAAGGAAGGGTTTGTGCCTATAGAGGGTGCCTAGTTTTTGTTTGTTTTTTTTAATATGATTGTGTATGTGGAGGTTGAATGCCATGTTTTCATCAAGAATAACACATAGTAATTTAGTGTGGGTGATGACCTCTATGATGGTATTATTTTGAGAAAGGATGATGAAATCTGACTTATTAACAGAGAGCTTTTTCTTAGGGGTAAATATTACCAATTTGGTTTTGTTAGGGTTTAGTGTTAGGTAATTATTGGCCATCCACTTTTCAATGGTAGTAAAGGCATACTGAGTTATTTGCGGAAGTTCAGTTGTTGAATTAGCAGATCAAATAATGGTCGAATTGCCTGCATATTGTATTACAGATGCGTTATTAAGGGTGGAATGGAAGTCATTTATAAAGATACTGAAAAGAAGGGGTCCTAAGATACAGCCTTGGGAAACACCTGTTGAAGAGTCAAGGAATGGGGAGAAAGAGTTGAGCCATTTAGTAGATTGTTGTCTGCCTGTTAGATAGTTAGTAAACCAGTTTAGAGTTGGGGGAGAGATACCCAAGTTGGAGAGTTTACTGAGGAATAATGGGTGGGAAACCATATTGAAAGGCTTAGAGAGGTCAAGAAAGGGTGAGGATACACATTTGCCAGTGTTTCTGGCTTGATTGACTGTGTCCATAAAGGAATTTAGAGCAATAGTGGTGCTATGGCCTGGCCTGAACCATGTTAAGTTGGAAAGAGGAGCTGGTTTGATAGTAGTGGAGAAGTTGATAGTGGATACACTTTTCAAGGATTTGAGAGAGTTGGGATAGAATAGCTATGGGTCAGAAGTTAGAAATATCAGTATTATTACCATCTTAGTGGAGTGGAAGAATATGAGCTTTTTTTCCAGATACTGGGAAGATAAAGACTCTTGGAGGGGATCTATTAAGTATTTTGATTGGAAAGGTAATTGATCTAAGTGACATTTGGTAGTATTCTGGGGATAAGTTGTCAGGGGCAGTGGAGCCAGATTGCAGTTTTAGGAGAAGTTTGGTTATAGTGGTGATGGATATGGGGGAGAAAGAGAATGAGGGTGGAGAAGGGGTGGTCATATCCTGAGAAGAATGTGTTTGTGGAAAAAAGGTGGTATTATAAATAGTTTGGGGAAAGAGTGGTGGTATGTTTGGCTATGGTTTCAATTAAATGTGAGTTAAAGAGGGTAGCTGTTTCACTGGCAGTTTTCTCGGGGAATGGACAGTTGTTTTTAGTGCCAGGGTTGATTATAGATGAGATGGAGTTCCAATTTCTTTGGATTTTGTTTCTGATCTTTTTGGAGGCTAAAGTAATATTCTTTTGTCAGGTATGACTAGGCACTTAGCTTGATTACAGAATTGTCTAAATGCTATGAGATCAGAGGGATTCTTATACTTTTGCCATTTTTTCCATATTTTGTCCCTTACAGTCATGCTTTGCTTGGTAGCTTTAGAGAGCCATGTGCCATGCTTAGTTTTACTACAACATTGGACCCTTCAGATAAATGGCTGCATTGTGAACAGGTGCAACACTTAGGCATACCATAATTAATATTAGGAGGGGTAGGGTTTTCCACTATGTCCTTTAAACTTCTACCTCTCTTAAAAACAAATTTTGGAGGATCACCCATTTTATCCCACATCCTAGTGGATTCCACTGCTATCCTCCAATTTTTATTAACAAGCTCTTAATTTTATTACTACAGCCTAAAAATGTCACTCTCATAGCTTGATCAAATCCACTGGAACAAGAATGATTGATTAATACCTACTGTTTCATTATTGGTATCCTTCAAAATGGGAACATATATTTGTTCCTTACCACAAAGAACAGCTTCCTTCATATCCCCAACCAACCTTTCTGAATAGCCTCTTTCTAAAAACATTCTTGTCAATAAAGTCACCTCATCCCATAAAACATGGTTATTAGAGGTCAGTCTAGATAATCTAAGATAATGGCTGCTAACCATTTTTTTGGGGGGAAGGGGTTCTGCCAATGGAGTGAAAGCTGGTGAAGAGCATATAAGAAATGGAAAAAGTGGGTTTACTATACAAGGATGATTCATAGGCCCCTTCCCTTGAGTTTTTGTAAATATTAATATCTGAATAATTAGTATACAAATAATCTATGCTGTGTGTGAATTTCAGAAAGGAAACATTTTTTGATATACTCAGTAAAATTATATAACACATTAAACTTACCTTCCAAAAAATAGTAAATCATCTAAAAATCTCAAGTATGAAAAATACTTTTTTTCCAATAGTGGGATTTTATAACATATTACTGATTACAGAAGCATAAAATAATATTAGCAAATACAGGTACTGATGGGGTTTGCATGGGAACACCCCTGATTTGTTTAAAATACTTAGTCAGAGAATACAAAATTATTCAGTAAAACCATTTCCATAAATTTCACCAGTGTTGATATCATGATATTTCATGATGGAACCCAATGTTAGGGCTTCCTGAAACCATTCCAGTCCCAGGGTGTGGGATATAAGTAGGAACAAATCATTGACATCTTTGGTAATAAAAACATATCTTCCATATAATTTGTTTTAGCTATCATTTTGAGGAAGTGCCACAATTCCTTCAAAATATAACTTTTATCATCAAAAAATATCTTTAACTTATCATCTACCCATTTTGCTAATGGTTCTGTCTTTGTGCAACCCATGAAAACAATGGGCCATAAAGAAGACTAAATCTATTTTTGTGAGTCCTTGGATTTCCAAAGATAGGGGGATCACATGTTTTTAGACAGTCAAAAATATTGTGGTGTCAGAGGTAAAACCACTGTCAATACTGATGTCATTTATCCAAATATCAGTTTTGTGGCATGCAATATTGATATCACGTTTTTGTCAAAAGCTCAAAAAATTAATCATTGTTGAGGTATTGGTACATTTTACAGATTAAATCATTAGTGTTCATAACAACTTCCCCACCCATATTTTCTGGTTTCATAATTCTAATTTGAGGGTCTTGTGCTAATGATTTTACAATATACATTCTTGCTTCATTAAATTATAATATTTATAATTAAATTCCTGGTTCTTTAAATTCCTTAAGTCATGTTCGTAGAGCTTCTCAAATAATAATAAGGGTGGCTGCAAAGGGGAGTTGAATGTACTCCTCCTATAAAAAGTGGATTGAGACAGGCCAGAGTTCCAACATCATCAGGAAATTCAGTTTCTTTGTATATAACTTCATCTCCAAAATTGTGTCCACCAAATCAAGGGTCTTTGCCAGGATAAATGTAAACCCTTTCTTACAAATATCAATTAAATCATGAGTAACTGCTTAGTAACTGCTTAGTGTTTTGTATCAGTTTATTGGAGGATTATATTCTGGGCAGTTTTGATTTAATATTCAATATTTAATATTCAGCATTTAACATCTAAGTGTTTTTTAATTGTAGCTCCCACTATATTTCATGTAGAAGTAATAGACTGTAGTTTTCCATTACAACACAAGATGGAGCTCCTTTTCGGGAATATAAAAGACAATTTCGAAAGTGAAAGAAGGGACTGGAACACCAGTTGAAGGAGGGAAGACTGAAACATATAGCTGAAGGGAAAAGGGCCTTGCAGCATGACTGGATTTTCTTTTCTAGTGCTTTAGGACAGGGAAGTGAAGTGGCAGATTGTGTCTGTCTCTTGCTGAAATCCTGGATATGGTATTTTGTGGAATCAGGAGAGAAGTCTGAAACCAGTAGTTCCACACCTTCTATGACTGAGCAAGGAAAGGAGTTCCTTTGGGCCTAGTACCGAGAAGCCATAAACGAGTACCAGAGTTCTGGTAGGTGATTTTCTACTTTTCTCATCAGAGGAACCATGGCACCTGGTCACTAGGATATTCTCAACAGAGTGGTGAGAGGCTCTGGCCATCATATTTATATTTTTATAAGATTCTGCCCCCCCCCCCTTAATGCTTTGTGGATTACAAATAACTGGGATCCATATGAACTCCAACTTGGGCCCCATCATGCCGGCAGCAAGACTGTAAGTAGTCACTGGCTAGTGAACAAGGTTATAATAGAGTGTTTCATAGTTGGTCTGTTTAGAATTGATGAAGGGGGTAGAGGGTGTTAGTACTGCTGAATGACATTGCATTCTCTCATATTTTTATTGTGGCACTATAAATCTTTATTGTTCAATGATAATGCATTTTGCCATGTTAGTACTGCTGCCTTAAAGAATCTTTACTGCTCAATGACATTGCATTTTCTCATATTTGTATTGTTGCATTATAAATCCTCATTGTTCAATGACATTGCATTTTGCTCATGTTAGTACTGCTGCCTTCAAGAATTTTGCTGCTCAATGACATTGCATTTTCTCATATCTGTATTGTATTATGACTCTTTTATTGCTTAATGACATTGCATTTTTCCAGTGTTTGTATTGCTGCATTATAAAGCTTTACTGCTCATTGATATTGCCTTCTTGTGCATGTTTGAATGTCAAGACTTTCTTCTTTTGAGTTCTGGGGAAGAGGGTGAATGTATGCTTTTATTGTATGCATATCTCACCTTGCTTTATTGCTAACTGGTGCACTGTTGAAATAATTTGTTTATGGTTGTGCTATTGCATTTTTAAACTAGATGTGTCACCTAGAATAAAATCTGTCCCTCTTGCCACCTTGGTGTGTTGGGCCTATAGGGGTGCCACTAGAGTCAGGTAGGAAGGAACCCATATCTCTTCATCTACACCTGCGGGTGCACTACATTTGGGGGCTCATCCGGGATTTCCTGTACTGCCCTGGACTCCACCCTATTACCCTGTACATGTGGAAAGCAAATCCAGCAGAAACATGAACCCAGAAGTAGATGCTAAATGGTGCAAACATCACAATGCTCAGTAAGAGCATTGCTTAGTTCTGGTGTTGCCAGGGGTCACATGGACTGATATGCAAATACCTCAAGTCACAGGATCCTTGCCAGTTGTGGGGTCTGGATTTTTTTGGACAGCACTGTGGACCCTACCGGGCAGAGCACATTGGCCTTATTAGAATGGAAAAGTCCTTTAGTGTATTAGCACATACCTTGAGTGCATAAATTTCAGGTGAGAGTGCAGTCCATGTAGTAATCCCTGAGAAACAGAGAAAATATCTGTGGAAGCTATCCAAGTAGGTCAGAACCTTACACCAAAAGCTGCAGCTTCACTGCCCATACATACTATAGGGCCTGTTAAATGCTTTGGGAAGTATTGTAGAAAAATGCTTAAAGCCTACACAGCCATTCCCTGGATTTGGCTACCACAAATTGCATTTCTTTTCTGGAAAACAACCCACACCTCAGGAAAAGGAAGATTTTGAATCCTGGATGGATCAGGCTTCACAAGCCCTAGAGGAGTGGGATATCCCAGAATCTCAGAAGAAGCAGCGGATAGCTGAAAGTCTAAAGGGATTAGCTGCAGATACCATACACAACCTAAGGATGAGTAAGCAAGATTGCACGGCCAAGGACTATTTAGGAGTACTGCATGATGTGTTTGGAAGGACTGAGAGGTCTGCTGACCTACTGTATCAGTTTAAACATACATATCAAGAACTTGGTGACTACATTAAACGATTAGATAAAATTCTCCACCAGATCATCCTAAAGAAAGGGGTGGATCTGAAAGTAGCTGCCCAAGTACGGATCAGACAAATTTTACAGGGAGCTCAAGCTATGGACCCCAATGTGTGGAAAATGAGGATGAGAAATAGGGAAGAGACTCTAACTTATTCTCAATTGGTTAAAGAGGTGAGGGAAGAGGAAGTCCTGTTGGAAGCCAAATCTCAGCATTCAACAGCAACTAAAACAGTGAGTGAACACCAGCAGGAGCCTATAGCCATGCTCAATACTCAAACAGGAGTCATGGCCCAGAGTGTCTGCAATGTAGAAGTGTCACAGTTGCAGATGCAGGTGTCTTCCCTGGGTTCCCTATTACAAGACCAAAGATGCATTCTTTCGAATGCATCTTGATCAAACTTAAAAGACTGAAATGGCAAAATATCAAAGCAGCTTTTAAGTGAAATCTTTCCCTGGGAAATAATTCACTTAGCCACTTTGTTACTTTGCCATTTTCGGCACTGTAGCGCGGTCTCAGAGTTGGTATATTTAAGTAAGGGGGTGTGCGAAGCCCCCCACTTAATGTAATGTTTAAAGTATTTTCTTCTTTTTTTTTTTTTTGTTGGAACCGAGATTTTTTCCCTTGGAAAAAAATCACTGTTCTGACAGTTCAACATTGTAAGCTTTTGCTTACATTGGGTCGATTAATCACCGTTCGCTTTTTTAAGCAATTGGTGATCTAATATAGACCTTCTTCCCTGACTGATGCCATACCTCAAGTCACCAAGACAGTTGCAGAATTGCAGAAAGCCATAGTAACTTTAGCTGAAGGGAGGAATACATCAGCTAGAACCTCCACGAAAGGACTCAGGAAAGAACCGAATCAGCCAATGGTTCCTACTGGATTTTGTTTTCGCTATGGAGATGCAGGGCATATAAAGTGACAGTGTCCTAATGCAGAGAACTTGAAAAGAGTGAATGAGCTATTATTGGCTAGTGCAATGCAGGAAAACGTCAAAGGGCCTCAGTGAAGGAGCCAGCTGAGTGCCCAGTTACAAAGAGCTCCATAACAAATAACATTGAGAGAGAGCATCCTGGATCTCCTTTGCACACTAACCCTTGTAATAGGAGAGATAGACTACCTACTATGCACACTTCTAGCTCATCTAAGGTGAACAACCAAATTTGAAAGCCATCTCAGACAGCAAATCATTACTAAGCAAGAGTCTTATCCATTAAAATGGCGGGGTCAACCAGCGGTACCTCAACCACATGCTGACTGCCATACAGCTAAACAACAACGGAAATAGAAACTATCCGATGGCCTACTGGAACTGTCCCATGTCGTGTCAGTAAAAATAGGAGTATATAGTAAAACACTGTTGGATACTGGTGCACAAATCACCATTCTGTACAGAAACTTCTACCAAAAATATTTAAAGCATTTGCCACTTGAAAAGTTAAAAGATTTGGAGATCTGGGGGCTAAGTGACACAAAGTTCCCTTATGATGGTTATGTCTCACTCAAGTTAGAATTTTCCACTTCAGTTGTTGGGTCAACAGATGTTTTTGAAACACTCGCTGTTGTCTGCTCCAGGCCAAAAGGAAAGGATTCAGCATCTATTTTAGTGGGGACAAATACTGACCTCGTCAGAAGAATGCTAATGCCTCAGTTGACCCAGGAACACCCAACACTACATCCTCTCCTGAGACCAGTTTTCAGTGCCCTTCAAAGGGAGAAGGATAGTAAAAAAGAAGATGAAATTGGTCATGTGTGGACCCTGTCTGGGAAAGAACATATAATTCATCTTGGTCAGGTCACCTGCTTGAGGGTCAAAGTGAGGATGTGTGGACAAACAGTTTCCTCTCATCTCATAATGGAAAAGGATCCAGAAAGTGACTTGCCACTGGGGCTGGAACTAGTCCCAGATATTTGGCCTGTGGACAAGTTAAAGCATCCTTATGACACTTTGCCTGTGGAGTTAAAAAATAAAGGAATCAGTCCCATTGCCCTGCATTCACAAGTGCATTTGGGAAATGTTTATGCTGCCACTCCCTTACCTGCTTCTGTGTTGACAAGGAATGAGAGCAGAGCCAACGAGTTGAAGCTGGAAGATATTGATATAGGAGATGGTCTCTTGCCCCCTGAGTGGCTAACCGGAGTTAAAGAGCTACTTATGAAAAAGACAAATTCCACAATCCAGAAAAACGGTCAAGGCAAAAACAAGGATGGCAGTCAAATTATTATTCGGATATCACAAGCGCTTTCACCCTGACTCAAATGCAGGGCTTTTTCAAGTAAAAAACAAAATACATTGTATTCAACCTTAATTAAGTAAATCCCTTCATAAAAGGTGCCAAAATATTTAAAGTGCTATACACATTTCAAACCTTCCATATAAAAAAATCCACTTTAACAAGGTAAACAATGAAACACTTTTGGAAATATAAAATCCAAAACATATATAAAATATGTGTGAACTAATAATGACCAGTTCATAACCATTTCCTAAGATCCAAAGTGTTTATATCCATATATATAAGGGAAGTATATACAACAATAGCACCTATCTACACCTATAGGTGCTTTTAACTTCTCGGCTCTATAAACTTACAATAGCACCTATCTACACCTATAGGTGCTTTTAACTTCTCGACTCTATAAACTAAATGTGGTTTTATTGACACATGTTCTTTCAAGCCTGGCGGCTGCGAAGAATTTAGTTTCAATTGCCAAATGGTCTCCCTGCAACATAACCAATTCTCCCAGTCCCCACCCCTTGGGTCTGGGGAAACTTGTTCCAGAATTCCAAATACGAAACCCGAATGTGCAGGCTACATTTGCAAGTGCCTACAAAATGCATTGCTCAAGTTCCCTCTCCTAATACTGTAAACATGTTCATAAATACGTTTACCAAGTGCCCTTTCTGATTTACCCACGTAGAAGCTTGTGCAGTCCCTACAACAAGCCAGGTAGACTACGCCCTTAGTTACACAGGTCCCCTTCCTAAAGTGGACAGTACTCCCCTCGTAGTTGTCCAAGGTGACACTGGTACATTCTGATATGTATTTACAGTTCCCACATCTTCCACATTTTCTTGTTCCTTGCTCACTCCCAGATCTATTATAATCATTTTTCCTTTCAAATACTCTCTTTAAGTTGGCTCCTGTTTTGAAAACAAAGTTGGGGCGCTCTCCCACCTTGTGCACAATATCTTTGTTGAATTTCAACATCTTCCAATTAGATTCAATCAAGTCATTAACCTCTTTAGAGCCACAGTTGTATTCCAGTACCATAGATCTGCTGAAACTGTTCTGATCTCCTGTCAACACCACAGGACCACTTGTAACAGTACTACCTAATAATGGCAAGTATTTTACACCCCACCCCGCTTTAACCTCATCAACAACTGCTTCAATTAAAGTTACAGGGTAGCCTCTTACCTTGAAAAGATCAGAAATTAATTTAATTTCAACTTCCAAATCTTCCCTTTCAGAGGTCATTCTGGCTGCCCTGACCATCTGACCTTTGACAATACTTTTTTTCTGTTTCCAAGGAAGATCACTATTAAAGGGAAGATAGGAATTATTGAATGTGCTCTTTCTGTGAATTCTAGATTTCAAAACCTCACTAGTTTTATCTTGCCTAACATCTAGATAATCAATTCCATTTTGATCAAATTTAAAAGTGAATTTTAAGAAACTAGTGGTAGAGTTAAAAAAAAAAAACAAGAAAATCAGCAATAGAACTAGCTGTTCCCTCCCATATAATGAACAGTTTGTCCAAAAATGCCTATAAAATTGAATGTTCTTCCAATAAATGGAGTCAAAGATATACTGCAACTCCCACTTTAATACCACCAAATTGGCGTATATGGGGGCACATGCCACCCCCACGGCGACCCCACCTGATTTGTTTAAAAGTTTCCCCCTCAAAATAAATGAAGTTGTTTTCCAACACAAGCCTCATAAGTTCAACAAGAACATCTGTACCAGTATCTAATAATGATCTTTTTTTCTTCCGACAGGGCCCAAAATAAGTCAAGGTCGTCCTCTGTGGAGATGCAAGAAAACAAATCAACAACGTCAGTCATCACAAAATACACTTCACCCACATAGGACTGCTGGGATAAACCAGTCAAAAAATCCCATGAGACCTTTAACAGGTGGGTGTAACCCCCTGTAACATGTTTTAATGTTTGATCCAGAAAGGTTTCTATACCACAGGACTTAGAGCCCTCACTGGAAACAATAGGTCTATAAGGGGGAAGGGGGGTCAGTGGTGCACTTATGTACTTTGGGGATGCCAAAGAAAGAAGCAAGTCTTGGTTTCTTTATTGACAAGTCAACCCCAAGCTTCTCATCCAACCTATTTTCAAGTTATAATTCTTTGAATGCAAGGTCAATCTTTCTATATGAAATGTTAATTTCGTTGATGGATACTGGTAAATATATATTGATGTCATTTAGAATTTCAAAGATCTTACATGTGGAATCAAAAGCATTGACCAAAACCATACCACCCCCCTTATCGGGTTTCATAATTCGAATTTCTCTATCAGTCACCAATTGCTCCAAAGTTTGCCTTTCCTCCATAGTCAAATTCGTTTTGAAACCACATTTTTTCCGGAAGCTCTTGTTGGCACTTAAACCATATA
The DNA here is from genome assembly GCF_019279795.1 of Protopterus annectens. NCBI lineage: Eukaryota > Metazoa > Chordata > Ceratodontiformes > Protopteridae > Protopterus > Protopterus annectens. The sequence continues at coordinate 394,107,088 of NC_056730.1, read as the reverse complement.
TATCATTTACACAGACTTCCTCAAGCACTTGTAACGCTGGGTGAATGGGAGGGTTAAATGTGCTTAACTTCCTAAATTTGTTGTTGTCATTCATATCAGACTGGTCAAACATAATAGCTAAATTAAGCTTTCTAACAAAAATTTTAACTCTAATAAAGCATCACAAACATTAAATCTGACACTAGGTATAAACTTAAAACCTTTTTCAAACAAATAAAAATGCTGCATTTTAACATCAATCCCACTTAAATTAAAAATATTAAAACCATTGTGAGAATGTGCAACTCCATCACTATCCACTACTATACCTTCACTTTCCTTTTGAGTCTTGTTTGGTTCTTTTCTCTCCCCCTCCTTCCAGAAAAATCCTGCTCATTTGTCTCACATTCTTCACTAACAATCTCCATGTGCCCATTGTAATCGTGACCCTCCTGTGAGTCAACTAGATTAAATCCCCCCAAAAACTTTTTTTTAAATTCTTCCCTTAAATACATAGGCCCTGTCCTCAGTGTATTGTTTCAAATCTCTAACAAATTTTTTCTGCTTTCTCAAAAAACCTTCTTCACATTTCCTTTCCACATGGTTAAAAATGTGCACGTACATGTCCTTGTTGAAATCAAATAACAAATCATTCTTAATAGCTTTATCCAACTTCTCTGCATCCGTTAAAAAAAGTTCAACCTTCTTTATAGACTATTTTAACATTAATTTCAAGATATTAAGACCACATTCATCAAAAACATAATTAAATTCTTTAACCATATGTTTGTCGTAAAGAAAACCGTCAGGTATTTGCAAACCCGCAACCCCTGTGGCACAATTCTTTTAGCAATACATTCCTCAAGGTACGAAATGTCCAAATTCACACACGTTATTTTATATAGTTTATTTTCCAAATCCTTAATACCGTCTTTCAATGAGGTCATACCAATTAAATGTTCATGGAGAGCCTCATTATTTTTCTACTTCGAATTGTCAAAAAACAAAATTATCTGTTTTAGATTGATTGTACCAATCCCTTAAACTGTTGAAACTCCTCAAATTAGAAGCAGAATTAGTGTCAATATGTGCAAAAGTACCTTTAGTATTATTGTGGTCAACTCGCTTGTTGTTCGAACCAGCTGCTTGGTTTAATTCGCGGTCATTATGAGGGTTACCATGTCTAGTACCATCCTCACTTGTCACTCCATGACCGCCAGAGAGTCATCGCTCATTACCATAACTCACTTGAGTAACAGATACAAAGTCACGAAGCGAGTTACTCACTGCATCACGTTCCTTCAGGTTTACATGTTGCTCAACCCGATTGGTTGAACAACCACTTCCCTGCCCACAGAGTTCTGGAATACAACTGTGGCTCTAAAGAGGTTAAGGACTTGACTGAATCTAATTGGAAGATGTTGAAATTCAACAAAGATATTGTACACAAGGTGGGAGAGCGCCACAACTTTGCTTTCAAAACAGGAGCCAACTTAAAGAGGGTGTTTGAAAGGAAAAATTATTATGATAGATTTGGGAGTGAGCAAGGAACAAGAAAATGTGGAAGATGTGGAAACTGTAAATACATATCAGAATGTACCAGTGTCACCTTGGACAACGACGAGGAGAGTATTGTCCACTTTAGGAAGAAGACCTGTGCAACTAAGGGCATAGTGTACCTGGCCTATTGTAGGGACTGCACGAGCTTCTACGTGGGTAAATCAGAAAGGGCACTTGGTAAACATATTTATGAACATGTTTACAGTATTAGGAGAGGGAACTTGAACAATGCATTGAATAGGCACTTGCAAATGGAGCCTGCACAATCGGGTTTCGTATTTGGAATTCTGGAACAAGTTTCCCCAGACCCAAGGGGTGGGGACTGGGAGATTTGGTTATGTTGCAGGGAGACCTTTTGGCAAGTGAAACTAAATTCTTCCCAGCCGCCGGGATTGAATGAACATGTGTCAATAAAAACCACACTTCGTGAATAGAGCTGAGAAGTTATAAGCACCTATAGGTGTAGATAGGTGCTATTGTTGTCTATACTTCCCTTATGTATGTATATATATGTATATATATATATATATATATATATATATATATATATATATATATATATATAGACATAAACACTGTGGATCTTAGGAAATGGTTATGAATTGGTCATTATTAGTTCACAAATATTTATGTATGATTTGTATTTTATATTTCCAAAAGTGTTTCATTGTTTACCTTGTTAAAGTGGATTTTTTATATGGAAGGTTGAAATGTGTGTAGCACTTTAAATATTTTGTCACCTTTTATGAAGGGATTTACTTAAATAAGGTTGAATACAATGTATTTTGTTTTTCACTTGAAAAAGCCCTGCATTTGAGGCAGGGTGAAAGTGCTTGTGATATCCGAATAAAAATTTGACTGCAATCCTTGTTTTTGCCTTGACCGTTTTTCTGGATTATGGTATTTTTTGCAATGGTCTTCTGCCTGTTTATTATTGAAAAAGAAAAATTGTTTTTCTACTAGTGAACTAGATGTGGGCTGTGCAAAAAGTGCAGAACACCGAATAAGAGTAAAAGACCCTTCAGGGAACATTCCAGAAGAGTAGCCACTGGAGACCTGGAGGACTTAAGAAAACATTTGGAAGAACTAATATCCGCAGAGATAATTCGAGAGTCAAGAATATACCTCTGTCATTGTCATTGTCAGGAAAAAAAATGGGTCAATTCACATGTGTGTTGACTATCGTACTGTGAATCAGTGAACCATTCCAGACCAGTACACAACTCCCCGGATGGAAGATGCTCTAAATTGCCTGGAGAACAGTAAGTGGTTCAGTGTGCTAGAGTTAATTAGTGGATAAAATCAAATCCCTATGCACCCAGAAGATAAAGAGAAGACTGCTTTCATCATTTTTTTGAGTTTGATCACTTACCTCAAGGTTTATCAAATGCACCAGCAACTTTCCAGATAATCATGGAAAGAACAGTTGGAGACATGCATCTCCTGGAAGTCTTAGTCTACCTGGATGACATCATTGTCTTTAGGAGGACCCTAGTGGAGCACGAAGAAAGATTGATGAAGGTATTGGACAGAATTGAGAAGGAAGGCCTGAAGTTGTCATTGGACAAATGTAAGTTCTTCCAACCTTCAGTGACCTATGTGGGACAAGTAGTGTCTGCAAATGGAATATCCACAGATCCCAGCAAAGTTGAAGTGGTGACATCTTGGCCCAGACCCAAAACTATCAAATACCTGCAATCTTTTCTGGGGTTCTGCAGTTACTACAGAAGGATTTTCAAAGATAGCAAGACCCCTCAACCATTTGCTTTGAAATGATGAGAAAGCAAATGAAACAGATGAAGATATCCTTGTGAAAAAGCCTAAGAGACTGAGAGGTTCTAAAGAACTCATCGAGAGTCGTTGGGCTCCTGAGTGCGAGGGGGGCGCCCCCTAACCTTTGCAGCCAACTTACTTTAAGTTACACGAACTCCAGCAACTTCAAGATTGCAGCCTTCCCATCATTATGTGCTTGATGATTTTCATTAGTTTGCCCTAAGTGCATCGTGCATGACTGTCTCTTAGTAAATCAGTTAACCAGACAGAAGTCCGCGTCCATCAGTGTTGATCAGTGCTCCTCCCCAGTTGGCAGTTAACAAACACAAATAATAATAAAAAAAAAAAAAAAAAAAACAGGAGGGAGAAACTGTTCCACTCTGCCTCTGCTGCTGCCAGCCTGCTGGCTTCCTTGACTGACTCCACTTGTGTGAAGGCCGGGGTTCCATTCAACTTCAAATTCCGCGACTCGGGGACTGGGAGTGAGAAACTTACATTTAACAAACTCCGGTGACTCACTCTGAGATCGCCTTCCCATCATCATATGCATTGTGCTTGCTTGATGATTTTCCTAGTCTTATTTGCCTAAGTGCATGTCTCTAAGTAAATTACAGAGTCTTAAGACTCTTAACTAAATTACTTAGAGTCATGCACTTAAGCAAATAAGACTAGGGAAATCATCAAGCACAATACACAAAGACAAGTAAATCACTAACCAGACAGCAATCCCAACCCAGGCTGAAACAGAAAGTCCATGGTGATCATTGCTCTGCTCAGCTACTCCGCCTCAGCGCCTCCTCCCCAGTTAACAAACACAAGTAATTAAGTAAGAAAAAAAAAAAAAAAACATGGAGAAATTGCATTCTCATAGTGACAAAGTTATGGAGCTAGTTAGTACAGAAATTGGAGAAAGTCATGGGAAAGTTATATAAATCGAGATGAGACTGCACATTGCAATACAGTGAAGGAAAGGGTAAATAGGTGCATTGGTCTGCCTCCCTCCTGCCTAAGATAATAGTTCAGTCTGGTCAGAACAGGTTCAGTGGCAGGTCACAGGTGTAAAGAAAAAAAAATGCCAGTTAAAAGCTGTTGCTGGGCTCCCGCACTTTTTCGACTGGTATATAATCCTGACCTCCTTTCCTCCTAAATCAATCGAGACTAAAGTGAGTAAACTGAACTCCATTGTTTGTTTGTTTTAAAGTCAAGTTTGTGAATTGAAGTCCAAGTCCATTGCTCTCAGTGCCCTGGTGGTGGTATGTTAATTAAGTATATTAATGTAATGCTTTTGTCTTACTGCAGGCAGTTGCAGACAGTATTTTATTTATCAATTTTATCTTATTTTTTTTTTTTTGTTTGGACTTTGGTAACTGGCGGGAAAGGCACTGGGTGAGGGTTTTGGGTCTAAGGCAGCCAGTGTGAAGAGGTCGTTGGGGAAAGAAAACTTTTTCATTTCAGTGCTTGTGCATACATAGAAAAGTACTGAAGGGGTCACTGGGGAAAATGTTTAATGTTACTGCTTTTGCTTACATAGACAAAGTAATGAAGGTGTCATTGGGGAAAATGCTGTTTTTTTGTGTTTGTGCATACATGGAAAAGTAATTAAGGGAACCTTGGGGGAAATTATTAATTTTGATGTCATTTACTTGTTACGGCATATCAAGTGGAATATAAGATGGGACTTTATGTTTGTCTATTTCTGACGACAGTCCTGGCAGCCCACTGTTAACTTTATTATGAAGTAGGAAACACACACGCTTTAGCAGTACTACAGCTTGCACATTTACAGCTGCACAATATAAAGTGTATGGTATGTTGTCAGTACTATGGTGAGAAACAGATATGTTGCATCCCTGCTTAGAAAGCTATTGCAGTTCTCTCTATGCAGGTCAGGTACTGCATCAGGTACTTTTTCCAGCTAATTCCTGTTCACTGATACGTTGTACAGAAAAGAGTAACATACGTCAGAATGGCATACTTGATTTAACAGCACTGCCATTGCTTCTTTAACACATACCAACTCATATCAACACAGGTTTGCTTAATTTCTAATTATGTAAGAAATTTATGTGCAATTATCCTTAATGAAACTGAGCTTACATCACGCTGATGTGCCTGTAATAGTGGTAAATACCTTTAAAAAATTTGCCATTTTTAAATCACTAAGTGCCCCTCTTGCCCTCCGCCCCCCCCAGTCTTCAACAGCTTCCGGCACCTATGGGCTGCATTAGTATATGTTTGGTGGGGTTACATTTTATATATATATATATATATATATATATATATATATATATATATATATATATATATATATATAGCTGATCAATTCATGGTACATGTGTAACAAATGTTTGTGTGGTGGAGTGAGAGCAATTTTCACTGGCAACAGGACTCACCTTACACTCCTACTCAAGAGCTACACGTCTGCGATATTAATGCAAAGAGTGTTCAACTAGATGCAATGTTATGTTTACCCAGTGGCTGATGTTTGCAGCTACTGTATGTTCTGAACAATGGCTGAAAATAAGAGGGCTTTGCCAATTATGGAGTTCTGAAAAACAAGCAGTGTGAATTCTCTCAACCTCCACTTTTCTCACCAAATGAAAAAAAAGCAGCGAGAAGAAAATTATCTTCCAATCAACTTCGAGACTTCTAGATAAGTGACCATAAAGTCTATAAGGTCTATATTATATGTTCGAAGTCTGAAAACTTTGAATCTCAAATGATCGACTCCATATGAGCAAAGTTTTCAAACATCAAACATAAAATATAAACAAACTAAAAAAAAAACCTACCTAAATGCTCCATGCAAGGGGGCAAGCTCCCCTGCACCTCCACACTATTCGCTACTTAAATATACCAACTCCGAGATTGCACTACATTGAAGTGAAGGGAAATATTCCCTATGGCGATCTCCGTTGAAATGTTCGATGTTTGAAAACTTCGATCATATGATGTCGATCATATGAGATTCGAAGTTTTCAAACTTCGAACTTATAATATAGACCCACAGAGGAGGAGGAGAGTCATTTAATAATATATGATGGAATTTTTTGCATCTTAAAAATACAAGCCTCTGACATGCTTCAGGGTAATATTGCTAGTTTCATCAACTCTCAGTTAACCTCACAAGAGCATACAACTCTTACTGCAATGATTTAAAAGACCCCTTGTATTCGTCAGTCTGAAATCTAAAAATGGCTATTGTGGACATTAACAATTCGCTATTGAATTTAGAATCATACAATCCTGAAAATGAAAAATGTTACCAATGGTAAAGTATTTAGAAAAACTTTTTATTTCTATGAAACAAGCCCTTATCTCTCATAGGCAGATCTAGGAAAGACAATTTAATAACTGGTATACTAGGGGAAGGATTAGCTCAATCATCATCATCATCTTCTTTCGGCTGTTCCCGTTAGGGGTCGCCACAGCAGATCATCTATTTCCATTTCTTCCTGTCCTCTGCATCTTTCTCTGTCACACCAACCACCTGCATTTCCTCTCTCACCACATCCATAAACTTTATCTTAGGCCTTCCTCTTTTCCTGTTACCTGGTAGCTTCATCCTTAGCATCTTTTTCCCAATATAGCATCCATCCTCAGCACACGTCCAAACCAACGTAATCTTGCCTCTCTGGCTTTGTCTCCAAACCTTCCAAACTGCGCTGACCCTCTAATATACTTATTCCTAATCCTGTCCACCCTCGTCATACCCAGTGCAAATGTTAACATCTTTAACTCTGCTACATCCAGCTCTAACTCCTGCCTTTTTGTCAGTGCCACTGTCTCCAACCCGTATAACATAGCTGATCTCACTACCCTCTTGTAGACCTTCCCTTTCACTCCTACTGGTACTCGTCTGTCACAAATCACTCCTGACACTCTTCTCCACTCACTCCATCCTGCCTGTACTCTCTTCTTCACCTCTCTTCCACACTCACCATTACTCTGAACTATTGATCCCAAGTACTTAAACTCATCCACCTTCGCCACCTCTATTCCCTGCATCCTCACCATTCCTGTACCCTCCCTCTCATTCACACACATATATTCTCTCTTAGTCCTGCTGACCTTCATTCCTCTTCTCTCTAGAGTATATCTCCATATCTCCAGGGTCTTCTCCACCTGTTCCCTACTGTCACTACAGATCACAATGTCATCTGCAAACATCATAGTTCACGGGGACTCCTGTCTGATCTTGTCTGTCAACCTGTCCATCACAATTGCAAATAAGAAAGGGCTCAGAGCTGATCCTTGATGTAATCCCACCTCCACCTTAAACGCATCCGTCACTCCCACCGCAGACCTCACCGCTGTCACACTACTCTCGTACATATCCTGTACTACTCTTACATAATTCTCTGACTTCCTCATACAATACCACATCTCCTCTCTAGGCACCCTGTCATATGCTTTCTCTAAGTCTACAAAAACACAATGCAACTCCTTCTGACCTTCTCTGTATTTCTCCATCAACACTCTGAGCAAACATCGCATCTGTAGTGCTATTTCCCGGCATGAAACCATACTGATGATCACTAATCATCACGTCCCTTCTTAACCTAGCTTCCACTACTCTTTCCCATAACTTCATGCTGTGACTGATCAATTTAATCCCTCTGTAGTTACTACAGCTCTGCACATCACCCTTATTCTTAAAAATCTGTACCAAAACACTTTTTCTCCATTCCTCAGGCATCCTCTCACTTTCCAAGATTTCATTAAACAATGTGGTTAGAAACTACACTGCCATTTCACCTAACACCTCCATGCTTCCACAGGTATGTAATCTGGACCAACAGCCTTTCCATTCTTCATCCTCTTCATAGCTATCCTTACTTCCTCCTTGCTAATCCATTGCACTTCATGATTCACTATCCCCACATCATCCAACCTTCTCTCCCTCTCATTCTCTTCATTCATCAACCCCTCAAAGTACTCTTTCCATCTGCTCAACACACATTCCTCACTTGTGAGTATGTTTCCCTCATTATCCTTTATCACCTTTACCTGCTGCATATCTTTCCTAGTTTGGTCCCTCTGTCTAGCCAATTGGTACAGGTCCTTTTCTCCCTCCTTTGTGTCCAACCTTTTATACAACTCTTCATACGCCTTATCCTTAGCCTTCGCCACCACTCTCTTTACCAAGCACCTCATCTGCTTATACTCCTGACTACTTTCTTCATCTCTCTGACAATCCCACTTCTTCTCTGCCAACCTCTTTCTCTGTATACCCTCCTGTACTTCCTCATTCCACCACCATGTCTCCTTATCGTCCTTCCTCTGTCAAGATGTCATACCAAGCACCTTTTTAGCCATCTCCCTTACTAGCTCTGCTGTAGTTACCCAGCTATTTGGTAACTCTTCACTGCCACCCAGTGCCTGTCTTAACTCTTACCTGAACTCCACCTCACAATTACACTTTTTCAATTTCCACCATTTGATCCTTGGTGCTGCCCTCACACTCCTCCTCCTCTTCTTCATCACTAATGTCATCCTACAAACCAACATCCTATGCTGCCTAACTACACTTTCCCCTGCCACCACTTTACAGTCTCCAGTCTCCTTCAAACTGGCCCTCCTACATAAGATATAATCCACCTGTGTGCATCTTCCTCTACTCTTGTATGTCACCCTGTCCTCCTCCCTCTTGTTAAAATATGTATTCACCACAGCCATGTCCATCCTTTTCGCAAAATCCACTACCATCTGACCTTCTGCATTCCTTTGCTTAACACCATACCTACCCATCACTTCCTCATCCCCTCTGTTCCCTTCACCAACATGCCCTTTGAAATCTGCTCCAATCACCACTCTCTCACCCTTGGGTACAGTCATCACCACTTCATCCAATTCACTCCAAAATTTTTCTTTCTCATCCATCACACACCCAACTTGTGGAGCCTATGCACTAACAACATTCATCATTACACCACCAATTTCCAACTTCATAAACATCACTCTAGCCAACACTCTTTTCACCTCCAAAACACTCTTAGCATACTGTTCCTTCAGGATAACTCCTACACCATTTATCCTCCCATCCACACCATGATAAAACAATTTGAACCCACCTCCGATACACCTAGCTTTACTCACCTTCCATCTGGTCTCTTGCACACACAATATACTAACCTTCCTTCTGTCCATCATATCGGCTAGCTCTCTCCCTATACCAGTCATACTGCCAACATTCAAAGTTCTGACCCTCACTACCACAGTCCTAGCCTTTCTCCTCTCTTCCTGCCTTCAGCCATGCTTTCCCCCTCTTCTCCTCCTTCGGCCAACAGTAGCCCAATTTTCGCCAGCACCCTGTTGGCTAACAGTACTGGTGGCAGTCGTTGTTAACTCGGGCCTCTACCAATCCAGTATGTAAATATTTACTGCTGTCCAGTGGATTAGCTCAATAATAAACTCAATATAGCTATATAAGTAATCCTCACAATTGTAGTTAGTCCTGCAAAGATATTTCCATGATATATAATTGATAGACTACACAAAGCCCTACAACCCATTCGACCTAATGAGGAATTTAGATTAGGTTTTTAAACTAAAGTTTATTTAATGTTTGCTTTTCAACAGTTTGAACAATATGTGTGTAAGCAGTTAGCTAGGAATGGCTGTTGCAGATTTTCACCTTTATATATAGTCTGTTCTCATGTATTAGGTTTGTTTATTTTCTTATGATCATATCTTTAAACAATCTACATATTCTTATCATGATCATATCTTTGAACAATCTACATTTTTACTGTTTCCTGTTAATTTATCGTTAAGCATGAGACATTCTTGTTACCATTTTTTCCAATCAAATATTCTCCTTCAGATGTGCAGAGTCAGTTATCTCTGAATCTGGGATAATTTCTGAAGCCAGTAATTAAACTGCTCTGTTTTATTTTGAACAGTATTAGTCTTTTCAAGTCTGCATATAGAATTAATCTTAGTATCTCATGATCACAGTGAAAAAAGGATGGGTTATCATCTCTCAAACAGAAATTCTTAACGACATTGAATATTTCTAAATTTGTGCGAGATCTGAATAGCTAGTGTAGTCTCTCTTCCCTGCTCGCACCCTCAATGTGCAGAAGTGGAACCCTTCTCCTCCCTCAGTCTTCTTCAGAAGTGAGGTTTCTGTTGCAATTAAGAGTCATTGCAGTACCGCACATTGAGTCAGGCATGAACTTTGTTGTTTCTTAGACTCCTTACATTATATAGAACAATCAAATTTTTGGTGTTCTCTTTGCCTTTGAAAGGATATCAGTCTGTAAAAGATGTGCATTTGATTTTATTGAAGAGACAAACATAGTTTGTGGCTAAAATATGAACTCTAAGGCAAGTGAACTGAAGTTATCCAAAAAAGATGAAGATTCGGTTCGACATGAGTCTAGCTTATCAGTGAAAACCTAATAACGTTTATCTACTGGACCAATTAATAACAAATTTAAAAGTAATATAAAACAAAGACTCTTTTGTTTTGGTTCTTAGAATAACTGGAGAAACAGAGCATATGCCTAGATCTATCAGCCACCGCATTATTTCTGTTGAAGTGACACTAAAGAAACAAACCTCATCTCACACATTATTTATATCAACAAATGGCCACACTGTGGTACACATTTGCTTTTGAAGTTATACATTTCAGTTTTGTATAATGTAGATTGGCCCATGTTAAAATCAATATTTTGCCCTGCACTTCTTAAATCTGCAAATATAAGAAGAGAATCCTCATAAGGTTAGACTAAGAATACAAGCTAACAGTTTCAGGAATACTTTCTAAAGCAAACTGCTTTTTCTAGTCTTCAGAAAGCTATCGCTGAGTAAATTAGGACAATCTCAACAACAGACTGATCTCCAGTTTTCAACATGGACTAAATCAGAGCCACCCTTCTGGATTTCAATTTTGGGAGTTTAGGTTGAGAATCTATGCTAACATTTTCAGGGATCTTTTTTATGGCAATCTGATTTGCAATTTCCAGTTGTTTTTCTGGAAACTGGTCTGGATTAGTACAGATATACCGTGGACAGAGTTGTAGTTTTGTGTATTCAGTCTTCATGCAATCAGGTAATTTTTACTTTGAATTAACATTTTTCCTTAAACTAGTATGGTTGCTTTTTGTATGATCCACATCTTAATGCTACAAATATTTTGAACTGTGTGTTTACCAAGTCATATGTCAATAAATCTAAGTTGCACAAATAACATTATTCTCTGCAGTGATTTCCTGCATCTGTCAGTCGACACTGCAATAATAGCAATACCATCTCCTACAGTTTTATTAAAGTAATTTTTTAAATTATTTTCTAAGAGTAACAAAGTAACTAGACATTCTTGCTTGCATGCTATGACTTAGAAAGTAACAAACGCTGATCGTTTCTTAAATGTAACAAAGTTAAAACTTTTAATTTGTCTTGTCTGATGTGACTACAGATTTTAGAAAGTAATGAAAAATCATTTGCCATAATAGCAGTCAGCATGCCCATTGCTGTTATAGAACTAGCAGGTTTGACCTTCGTTGCACAGCTTATGAAGGCTGTCATTAACCTCTTCGGAACTAACTTGCAAAGTTAAAAATATACCCCAGATCATTTAGATCATCCAGTAAGTACAGTTAACTTATGGGGCATTCAAACAGCAGTTCAGTGTCTGTCAAACTACCTAATGGTTACACTCTTAGAGGTTCATAGGTATATGCTAGGCTAACGACTATCAGGGCCTTTATAATTCTAGCCACTCAACCCAACCAAATTGTGTCCCCATGTAACATGTGTATGCCTTAACTGGGGGGGGGTATGTTTGTTAGGAGGTGTATGTTAGAAACTTGCTAAAAAGTTATGTGGGGAATATGTTAGTTAGGGAATGTTTACTGTCAGCCTTTGTGTGTAAGAGGCATGAAGGCCAGCTTGCAGATGAATTTCTGATTATCCATCCAGTGTTAGTTATAGAATGTTTACTATCTGCCTGGGTCTATAAGACACAAGGGGGCCAGCCCAGGGATGAATTTCTGACTTCTTATCCAATGGTCAAGGCTACCTTTGAATAGGGTTGGAGATGGACTTTCCTTCACATGGAAGGGGAGCCTATTCTAGAGCATGGGGATAATCTGAGGCATATACCTGTCTCACCAGCATGTTCTATTTATGTTGCAAGAAAATTTAGTGCTTCTCATTTTGCAGATGTGCAAAAGCTGCATCATGGCCTGATGTAAGGATGCTTTATATGCCAAGCACAGATTGCCACTTAACAACCTGTAGGAGACAGTATAGAGACAGGGCTCTAAGCAATCTGTATAGGACAGTGTGTTACTACCCTTGATTCTCATGGTGAGGAACCTCTGTGGGCATTTCAACTGTTGCATATACCTAGTCAGGTACATGCTGAAGGGGTCATTGTACTCAAATAAGGGTCTGAGAAAGGCTGAGTAAAGTCAGCTGTTTTGAGGCTGTAGTTGAAAGTGACTCAAGTTATCCTGATAGGTCATATTTCAGGCTGTTTTGGAGGGAACCTGGGATATTGTCAGGGCTCACTGAGGCTGTGTTTTTGGCCTTAACGAGTGCTTCCAGGACCTGCTCCCTGCTGATAGTTGGGGAGGTTATGGTGGTAGGGATTTCACAAGAGGTGGCGGGGAGTGGGGATAAAGTCTGAGCTGAATTTGTTGGCCAGCAGATTCCTCTGTCAATCTCCCAGTAAAGGTGAAACCATTTCCTACCAGTTCTGCACACTGTTGTGTGTTGCCTTTAAGGTTTCAGACATAGCTGTCAAAGGCCTTGTGATTATCTTTAGCCTGAGAATCTATCCTGACCTCGTAATTGGCTTTGGTGAATTTAACTAGTCCTCTTAGTTTCCTGATTAATTTTATTAGTGAGCTCTTGTCATTATAAGAGTTGCTCTGTCTGACTTTGGTCATGCCTTTTTTCTTTTTGTTATATATACCCTGTTAAGACTAAGATTCCACCAATGTGATTTGTTTTGGGTTTACTTCTGGCAGGTACAGCAGTCTTTATGCTGCCATTTACATATTTGTACAGTGTTTCTGCGGATAATTCTGCATAGGCTGTTGTGGAACTCTGGGTTGGACAGGACATTGAATTTTGACAAACTGTTGCTTCATAGGCTGTAATTTGCTTCACAATAGTTTTCAGCTGTAGCAGGTTTTTGCTGGATTTTCCAAGTTGATTTTTATTTTGAGTGAGACAGCTTTTTGATCCGTCCTTACCTGTGAGGATGTGACACGGTGGGGGTGCAGCACTCTCCCATATTGGTGAGAACAAGATCCAGAATGTTTGAACCTCTAGTTGAAGTGTGCACTAACCAAACAGTAATGTTTGTGTCTTTCAGCTTTTCCCGGTTAGGGGTCGCCACAGCGGAATTCCGGTCCACTAATGATTGGTAGTGGATTTTTACGTACCAGGTTACCAGCCCCGATGCACAACCTTCAATGAAGGCACGCCCCATTTACGTATACCTCCACACAAAAGACGCTCTAGCTGAGAATCAAACGGGACAACGTCTTGCTATGAGGCGACAACGCTACTTCCGCACCACCACTGCAGTAATACAGGTTAGAAATCTGTGGTTTCAAAATATATAAACATTAGTCATACAGTACTTGGTCTAATTTATGTATTGATTTATACATGTCAATTTATGAAATATAAACCATGCTATAAAGCATTCAAATAATAATAAATTTTCATATTTCTAAAACATTCAAAGTAAGTTTCTCAATATTGCTACATTTACAATAATTGAAAATTTAGATGAATTTTATAATAATAATATAATATTTAATTCTAGCTCATTCAAGTATACATAGAGTCTAATATTTAGGCACACAAACGTCTGTGTACACACATGCACACATAAATGTCTGTGTGTGTGTGTGTATATTTAATTTAAGTTTGTCAAATGGCATTAATTTTGACGTACAAAATGTTGACACCAAGTGATCGAAATTATGCATGTCAACATGGTACTAAGCATGCACCAAGCATTAGTCTTGGCACATGTAAAAATTGAAAAACACAAAATGAAACAAAACATCAGGCTGCTCCCCCAACACCCACTTCTAAATATCTATATCTATATATATCTATATATATATATATATATATATATATATATATACACACTGACTCCGAAATCACACAATTCTCAGAGAAACAGCAAATTCGCAAAGCCCGAGAATCATCTGATCTGCTACTTTTGTCGACAGGTGTCAATCATCTGTTTAGTTGACCAAATTATGTTGACTAAACAGATGTTGACCAAAGCACCTTCCAACAAAAGTAGTGGAATACATACATGTATATCTATCTATACATATATCAATACATATGTATGTGTGTATATATATATATATATATATATATATATATATATATATATATATATATATACATAACACACACACACATACACACACACATATATACGTATATATATTTTTTATTTATTTATTTTATGGACACACTGAATGACGCAGTGGTGCAGTGGTAGTGTTGTTGCCTCACGGCAAGAGGTTCTCCAGTTTGATTCTCGGCTGGGGTACCTTCTGTGTGAAGTCTGCATGTCCTCCCTGTGTTTGTGTGGGTTTCCTCCCACATTACAAAGACATGCATCTGGAGCATTTCTCCCTGGGCCATTGCTGAAAACTGTCTCATTCCAAGTCGGACTTTCCTGGTTAGCAAATGTAAAATAAGTCAGATAGATGACACAAAATGATGCTAATAGGATGAGCTATCCAAAAGAGTGCCATGTCTTCTGTTTTTAAAATGTAAACACTTTTAGTTATGTTGAAAAACAAGTTAACATTCTCAGTACTCAGGCCAAAATAATAAATAAATGTAAATGTTTCAATCGACTGTTATATAGTCTAAGTTTGTTTTACTAGCTCTGCACCATTCAGTCCTAATGCTCCCATTTTAGTTATGTGCACTGAGCACAGTAGGTGGTCTTTGCCTTTTCTTTTCTGCTGTGTGACGATGGATTTAGTTTATTTAGATGTGGGCATAGCATTCAGTTGATTCTCTTTATACACTACATCCCCATAACTTATACTCACTCCCTCAACACATACCCTATCTTCTACTTTCCTTCCATTCTCTCCCCCATTATCCAATTTCCTTCCCATACCCTACCCCCTTTCACATCTACTGTTCCCCCTTTCCACCACTACTTCACCTGCTCGCCCTACCTACCTTTTCAACCTCATTTCTCATTATTTATCTTAAGCACATTTATTGCATATTCCATGCTCTGTATTTAAACTGTAAATGGCTAACGTATACTACCTGTATGTTCTGTAATTAAACTGTAAATGCCTCATCTAGATTACCTGTTTTTTTACCTTCTACATAACTCTGTGATTCCTAATTATACTGGTAACGTAACTGTAAATACTGTACATACAATAGCTTGAAATATTCTGTTCTGTATTACTGTTCTCTGTGGATCCCTATTGAAATGTTGAAGCTCACTGTGCCGTGTCCCAAATTGCCAGAAAAAAAAGACAACGTAGAGGAGAAGACTGAATATCGAACATCGTTTTTCTCCTTTAAACTTGTTTTCTGCAGGTAGAAAACCCTTTGCATCCACAGAAGTGGGCAGCAAGCCTCCCTGACCAAAAAAAATTATATGTGCTGCTTTCAAGATCACCATACCATGCAGAAAAGAGAATATTCTAAAAATGGCAATCTCAGGCTTAGCATATGTAATTCTAGATTGCTGGTCATTCAGACTCCATGTTTCAGGACTTAGCGCTGGGGTCTCCACAATTCAAATGGTGACCATTCTTCACTTTTCTTGTCAAGCAAAGAATAACCAGTTATTAGCATTTACTTGCTAAACATTACTGTTTATGCCACACCTATATTTTATTAGCTGTTACTTGTTTACACTTACTTGTATTTTTACATTTTCTGTAATCATCACATTTTCTGCAACTATCCTAGGCAGGCCAAAAATTGTACATTTGGATCAGTGCTCTACCCCAGTTAACAAATAAATAAATAAAATGCAGCTACTATTACTTTCCTATTTTTTTTTCTACATGAATAAAGAAGTTAGTTATTTTTGCTTCTGAGTTGTACAGTTGAGCAGTTAAGACTGAATGAAGTAATAACGTTTAGCTACGTTTCTCAGCATTAAAATTATGCTTGCACTGAGTATGCATGTGGGTTACAGATATTTTGAATAAGGAATATGCAACAACTTCTGGAGATGTATAATGAACTGCAGTCTTAGCTGTAGATTTCATTTTGACAAATGCTAATATTAGTGTATCTTATTTTATTTTTTGTTTATGGACTGCAGGTGTGATTTACAGAAGTTATAATATAATATGAATTATAATTTGCTTGCTAATACAGATTAAGCATGAGTATTATGAACACAGTATCATGCAGGCTTGTCAATCCTTTGCTTGCCTTCTACATGCATGACTATATGAATGGCAGCTGGTGCAGAGTGTTAAGGCTGTGAGCTGTACTACCTGTGGTACATGGTTTGATACCCTTAGCCCTTAGTTGCACACTGTGTGACCTTGAGCAAGTCACTTAACCAGGCATTGCTTCCAGGTCACCTCTGAAAAAGAGAATGTGTGCTCAATGGTGCTACCTGGTTAAGAACCAGCTGTTGTCTGTAATGTGCTGATTAGTCAGGACTTGAGAGGAAATGCATAACAGGTACTAGTGAGAGCAATACAGTGAGAAGCCCATTGGGTTATTGCGACTGATTAGACCAGTAGCAAGCATAACTCTTGACTGTACAGAATGTCCAGATTTTTGCCTTATATTTTTGGTCTGTTTTCATACAATTGTAGTTTTCTGGGAAATTGGTGGCAAATCATTAAAGACTGAAGTTAGAAAATAATGATATACATTTGAGTTTCAGACTTGATACCCTCCAGAAAATTCATGGTAATGCAAAACCTGTTATTCTATTGACTTTCTAAATTTGTAAAAGCAATATTTAAAAATGTCCCAATTTTTGGGCCTTTGTCCCACTTTTATGTATTGCTTTGTCCAGATTTCTTGATCTAACAGGTTGAGAAGTATGGTAGCAAGTATTGGTGAAAATGATGGTGAATGGAATGCACTTCTGTGAGAGTAACTACTTTGGAGTGCTACAGACATAACAACATTGAATTAAGCACTAGTCTCTGCATGTGCTATCAAGGGTATCTCATTATCTCACTAGTGCTAGCGCTACCTAATGTGTGAGAGTAACTACTTTGGAATGCTACAGACATAACAACATTGAATTAAGCACTAGTCTCTGCATGTGCTATCAAGGGTATCTCATTATCTCACTAGTGCTAGAGCTACCTAATGTGTGAGAGTAACTACTTTGGAGTGCTACAGACATAACAACATTGAATTAAGCACTAGTCTCTGCATGTGCTATCAAGGGTATCTCATTATCTCACTAGTGCTAGAGCTACCTAATGTGTGACAGTAACTACTTTGGAGTGCTACAGACATAACAACATTGAATTAAGCACTAGTCTCTGCATGTGCTATCAAGGGTATCTCATTATCTCACTAGTGCTAGAGCTACCTAATGTGTGAGAGTAACTACTTTGGAATGCTACAGACATAACAACATTGAATTAAGCACTAGTCTCTGCATGTGCTATCAAGGGTATCTCATTATCTCACTAGTGCTAGAGCTACCTAATGTGTGAGAGTAACTACTTTGGAGTGCTACAGACATAACAACATTGCATTAAGCACTAGTCTCTGCATGTGCTATCAAGGGTATCTCATTATCTCACTAGTGCTAGAGCTACCTAATGTGTGAGAATAACTACTTTGGAGTGCTACAGACATAACAACATTGAATTAAGCACTAGTCTCTGCATGTGCTATCAAGGGTATCTCATTATCTCACTAGTGCTAGAGCTACCTAATGTGTGAGAGTAACTACTTTGGAGTGCTACAGACATAACAACATTGAATTAAGCACTAGTCTCTGCATGTGCTATCAAGGGTATCTCATTATCTCACTAGTGCTAGAGCTACCTAATGTGTGAGAGTAACTACTTTGGAGTGCTACAGGCGTAACAACATTGAATTAAGCACTAGTCTCTGCATGTGCTGTCAAGGGTATCTCATTATCTCACTAGTGCTACAGCTACCTAATGTGGAGAGACATATTTGTACTGCAGGAAGGGATGCGACTGGGACTATAACACAAACCAACTGTGATGAGGTGGAACAGTGGTTTACATAAAGTGTTGGGGTTGAGGTGGGGTGAGAAAGGGTGGTGGCAGATGGGGTGCAGGGTAGGACTTTTGTTCTGAAATAGCCCGCTCTGGAGACATAGAGTAATAAAGCCATGACTACAGCTCAGGTGACCCAAGATCAAGTAGTGTTTTGGGTGCCTGATGGGGCTGGCAGGAGATGATGAGCATGTTCATCCTCACCAAGATGGCAGAGTGGAGCAAGATGCCTACTGCCACTGTCACTTGTAGGAATAGAAGTGTCATGTAGGTAGCCTGCAGCAGGCTATCAGACCACCAAGCCAACACCTGGGGGTAGTGCTCATTAACAACTGCATGGGAGCTTACATTCAAAGAGGGAGGATTTTGTAAGTCCCCCTGGTGATTTAGGTAGCTCATCCCTCTGATCGGGGGGGGGGTGGTGAGGGTTAGACAATTCCTTTATCCACTTGGTCAGAATGCTGATGATGACACAAGTAAACCACCTGGCTGCCTGAACAATGGACTCATGTACTGTCATAATATAGTTCACTAAATGCTTAACAAAAAGAATCACTAAGAGAAGGAACCCTCTTACAGACTTGGAAGAAAGCAGCATTATCTGTCTGAGCGAGACAGCTGGTGAAGAAGAAATTAGTTATTTCAGGCAAGATGACCATATTTCAGTGTGAAAAAGTTAAGGAAGCAATACAAAAAGGCCAAATATTAAAGCATTAAGAACCTGCAAGAGCAAAGGACCCTTGGTAATATGAATTTATGTGAAGTCACTTCAGACTATTCAGATTTCTTTGATTATAAATTTATTTTAGTTGATGAGGGGGCAGAAATAAATTGTCAACATGATTTCATTGGGAGCATGTCCAAAAAAACAAAGACTATTTTATCTAAATTTTGTGTGTGTGTGTGTGTGTGTGTGTGTGTGTGTGTGTGTGTGTGTGTGTGTGTGTGTGTGTGTGTGTGTGCTCATTTATATTGAATGGCAGCTTCAATGAAACCAGTTGCACAACAGTGTTTTTTCTTCTGTATTTAATGTGTTATGCTTTTTCAAAGCACTTTTGCAATTATATATGTGTGATTTTTGATCATTCTCTCTAGGTAACAGAACAAAATGAGCTTTCAGCATACGTAGTCTTTGCCTTTTCTCTACTGTGGAGTTAGTATATTTAAATGGGAATCTCAATCAACTGACTACTCTTTCATCCAATGCAGATTGGCAGAAATAACTTGGATGAAACAAATTTTGTGGACACTGGAAATTAACTTTTTTCTTCACTGTTGTGCAACTTTTAAGAAAGTATACTTAAGTTTGGAGGTGTGGGGGTATCTCCCCAGATGGGAGTTTACCCCACAGCAAAAAAGCCTACCTCTGAAGTTTGTCAAAAGTTGTTTTGAATGTTTGTTTGTTTTTTTTTTGCTCGATCTGCACTTGATAAAAGAATTGTCAGTCAATCTACATGTACTCATTTAGGTAAGTGAAGCCTACAGGAGCAAAGCCTTGCACTGGAAGATGTATACGTCTTGCCTACTCCTGCAAAAAACATTGTCTTAGCAATGTTAGGTGTGTTTTTAATCAAACTGCATTTTTATCCATTGAATAATGCAACTTCTATCATGTTTTTTATTTGTCCAAAATTTGGTATTTGGGCATTCAATTTGCAGGCATGAATGTAATTTCAGATGGATTTGTAAATGTCTTCACAAAAGACTTTTCTGAATTAATTCAAAAGTATAATACTATGTAGTGTATGACTCTAAGCTAGAAACTGGCTTAATAAAAATACATACAAGTTAATAAATACAGTCCATGCTTAGAATCAACCATGGGATTCAGTGACCAGTCACTGGATCTGTTCTTTTTAAAGCAGTGTATTTTTTATGATATCTACTATATTAAAAAAAACTGAAAAAAAATCTCAAAATCTCAAAATAAATATCATAAAAGTATTATACATCTCTTTCCAGAAAATATAAAACAAATTTGGTATTCTGGAAGGCATGACACATACAGAGAGAAACTATACATGAGAATAAAATGCTTTAGAATGTGGCAGTACTGCTAAATACTGTTAAAAAATCTTAAACTGAATTTGGCGGACCACAGCTACTAAAAATGAATGTAATACTGTCACACCAGATATCTAGAACTATGCAATTTGTACAACTGTTCTATAAAAGTTTATGGGGAAAAGATGATCAATGTTATACTCCAAACATCACAGATGTGTTTTCCCTACCAGTAGCAGATAATGTAAAGCTATAAATACCCAAATTCTATGGCTGCAGATTCATGTTGGAAATACAACTTCACAAGTCCAGATTATATAACTAGCAATGCAGATGTAGATGTACAAATTAGTACATAAATTTCAGAAAAGTGGAAGAGGAATACAATATGTTTAGCACTACTTCAGTAACTAGAACATCACAAGCCTTTTTACAATGTTCTGCACCAGTCACGTTCCCTGCACAGCCCATATAGGGATGGAAATTCTGCTGCCTGAGACCCTATATTAACATAGTCTCTAAGTTCAGAGTTGGCCTCAGAGATGAGTACAAGATCTGGTTTAATTATAAAACAAATGTGCGGCCTTCCTCTAAGAATCTGTAGCCTTAGAGTAAGATATTAGGGGAAATGTGAGTCCAGGGCCCACCACATGGGGTGTAGGGGGTTCCCTCCATCAAAGGTAATTTTGCATGTCTTTCTAGCCTAAGAAGACATAGTCTTTAAACTAAAACTGACTCATTTTTCTCTATTACAAAGAGACTTTGAATAAGGGTATTTTACATTTTAGCAATATAATATTCAGTCTTCTAAGTTAGATCTCACTGCATTCAGCCAATGTGGAGCTGGTTTATTCTGACTGAATGTGTGTGCAGATCTAGAGACCTCAGTTTATTAAAGACATGGGCAACAGAGATACAACTCAGAGGAGGTCAAGAAAAATTATACATAGTCTACACCAGAAAAAGTTTACAGTTTTTATCCTACGCATGGTCAACAAGCAATCAGGTAGATTTGCATTTCCAAATCACATTTCACTAAAGTTATATTTCCTGGAGTTTATTTTCTACTACCTGAAGTAACCGCAAGACTGTAGTCCATTGCCCTGCTACTTTCACATTTGCAGGGTGTTTCTCTTTATCCCATAGTTGTGTATGCATGGAGTTAAGTAATGGAGATATGGGTGGGCAAAGTCCTCCAAACGGGGAGTATAGGCAGGCCTGTCTTCCTGAAAAAAAACAGACACTTGGTTTATTTTGTTTTCTGTGTTGGTAAATGTTGTTTCCATCATTCTGGATCAGTGAATTGGTATTCCATGGGTTCAAACCAGATCCATTTAACATGCAATGTCTTAAGAAAGAATGTAGGTGAAGGACATGATAAAACTTTTAACAATCTCAAGTGAATTCACGGCTTTGACTATCTATCATTTTTCAGAAAACAGATGTAAGAAAACTAAAAATATCTAAAGATACAAAATAGAAGGCTTTGTGGGAGCATAAGGAAGTATTATTTCAAATAAAGGGTGATGAATGACTGAAACAGCCATCCTGAAGAGCTAATTGAGTCACAATATAATAACATATTTAATATTTAGATGGCAAAAATAAAATAATTCTTATGCAAGATCTGAAAAAGTAAAGACAACCTTGGTAGGTAGGATCTATCACTTATCCAGGAAGCAGTAAATTGATAGCTAAGATAAGCTACTTTGTTATCTACTGAACAGAATCTATGTTTCTATATTTCAGTTATACATTTACTAGAGCTTGCTACTGAATGAAGTGAATACAAATAACATATTTGAAAAAAGTTTAGGGATTAGACATCATGCCATAAGCCTGGAAGAAGCAGGATGAATGAAGTTTTGAAGGTATTCAGTAAATTGCTACTCAAGATGAAGAAGCACAGATAATTTAAGTGCTCAAGAATATACCATATAACCATGATACCAATCCATATATTCATACTGGCAATTGTCAAAATGTGTTTATGTGGCATTATTTTTGAGAAAGTTAATTGCCTTTACTAATTCACATGTGCAACAACCCAAAAGCCAGAATATATAACAATAGGGTTCATCCTCCACAGAAGAGTGTGTGAGGAGTGTCCCCCTATAAAAATGTATATGCTTTGATACATTGTCTCTTGTCCTATCTATGTCTATAATCCTCTGCTGGGGGAAGTAACACCAGATCAGTGAACCAAATAGTAAAATAAATATCAGTAATAGAAAAATGTGACATTAATTACACAACACCTTTGAAGATTATGGACTAAGTCTCTCAATGTTTCCCTACCCTTATACGGTTTACCTATACTTTGTTGTGGCATATGCAATCGAGGGTCTGTACTTTAGATTTTGCTCACTTCATTCATTTTTTATTTAACATTTGTTTATCAGGAAAGTCCAGCTCGGAAAAAGCCAGTTTTCATCAGTGGCCCAGGGAGAAACACTCCAGATGCATGTCTTTATAATGTGGGAGGAAACCAGAACACCCAGAAGAAACCCACACAAACACAGGGAGGATATGCAGACTCCACACAGAAGACACCCCAGCCAAGAATTGAACCGGAGAACCTCTTGTTGTGAGGTGACAACACTACCACTGCACCACTGTGCAGTCCACGTCAGTGCACTGTGTTGGACTGTAGAAGCTGATGGTACACTTTTTTCCCCAATGTAGTGCAACTGTGGAGTTGATTTATGTAAGTTGGCAAATCACTGTGATGGTCTAACAAATGAAGTCCCTAAATAACGATATACGTTTCAGCTGTAGACTTCATATCCTTCAGATAATGCATGTTAAAATAAACACTGTTATTCTAACAACTTTCTAAGTTTATAAGAGCAATATTCAAAATCTGTCCCTATTTTTGTGCCTTTGTCACTCCATTATGTCAGGCTTTGTCCATATTTCTTGCATTAAGAGGTTGAGAGGTATGATAGTACGCTTCTAGGATACATAACAACAGCCTGCATATAAACCAAGAGCTGCATTAGGTATGTAAATATCAGGGAAGATTGTGAATAATTTTCATTGTCTTAAAAGTGTTCCTTAGCAAGAAGAAATGGTTTGCCTACAGGATCACAAAGAATGAATTACCGTCAAGTTCACATACCTTACATTCTCTGCCCAGTTGCATAACTCAACATCTAAATAACAACAGAAATACGTTTATACAACTGATACAGCTTAACAAATCCACTTTTCAGAATCAGTTGCCACCAGAGGAGCTAAGATAACTCAAGAATTTGTGAGTGTCCTATAGTCTAGTAACCATTTCTTCATTTAAAAGGCGAATTCATGAAATGCATAGAACATTTGATTAAGCAGAATTTCTTTGCTCAGGGTCAATCCCTTTATCTTCCCCCTCCCAAACTGTTACCATAGAAAGCACACCAGTAGTCTCTCTCAGATTCTACAGTTTAACTTTTAATTTGGATTTGTAGTACACACCACTGCTTCTTATACAAACTGTTCTTAGTCCAAACATGAAAATATCAAACTGTTCTGTACTTTAGAAACTAAGAAACACATTTTAACATAACCAGTGTTTAGTTTTGCTGCGCATGCACTAAATGAAGTCTGGCCTGCTCCTACTCAAAAACACATTGATCTAATATCATACATTAAAATGTTCACTGATCAGGGCTACAAAACAACAGCTCATTTAGTCATGATAGCAAATAAGTAACTTTGACAGAGGACGTGGTGTTTTTTGTTCTGTTTTCATACTGGTATTCGTACTGCCTCAGTGGAACTAATGTTTTCTTCCAGTAATGTCTAAATATAGTCCCAAAATCATTTTTGTTACCCATCCATCAGTGAATAAATAACACCTGAAAGAGATGACAGTTTGCTCTGCATTTCAGGGATTCAGATCAAACAACTTGTGATTAACCTGACTAGTTACAGAGTGAGTTATCATGCTGTATTATTATTAATCATTTACACTTGGTACGTGTTTCAGTAAAGCCATTTCAGTACAAACTAAATGCATCAGTTCCACGCATGTGTTACACATAAATCACTGTATGTGTGCAGAAAGGAAATAAAACACTTCACGAGAAGCAAAACCTGTGAAGTTGGAACGCTGCCCACTTAGCAAACATCGTCCATTGAAGCATATTTGATTTCTTAAAAAGAAAAAAGTTAGCAAGCATTTCTTCTGCATATCTATCCTTTCTTTCAGGAGTGTCAGAAATTTTACAATCATTCTTCACAGACATTTCAAATATCTGCAAATGAATACTTATTTGCCAAAAATCCTTATCAATATATTATAGTAATCTGAAATTTTAGACAATCACATTCTTAATTTTACCTGACAGCAGCAGTAAAGATGGTGTTCACATAACAAATAATCCGAATGAGTTATCCCATTTTCCATTTCAGTTTATCCCCTTTTGTATCTGACCTTTTTTAGCATTTCAGATTTTAGATCAACTGCAAAGTCTTCCAGAAATGTACGTACTATATTCTTTAATAAATTCATAATAGTTGTATAAGAGTACTGCCAACAAAATAACTTTATATGCAAATGTTTGATTTACCCATTCATGAGCTTAGAGTTGTACTTTACTAAAGTTATTCCAAGTCTGCATTTCAAGAAATAAAAAAAAAAATGTTTTCCTACAATTCCACCAGCATTGTAATAATACCTGATATTATGTGGTTCAACATCATATTTTAAACAAACAACATTTTGTAAACATATCTGAAGCATGTAAATATGGGAAAGTGAATTGTGTTTTTTCCAGAGTGGTGAATGATGTTATGTACCTGAAAGAGCCAGATTTGCCTTCCGTGTCTACAGTAACATTTGTTCTGGTTTATTTCAAGCTGCAGTCCCAAAGGGGGAGACATAGTTATATCTTTAGACACTCCTACTAGATATATTACCTATTTAACACGTTCTGACAAGAAAATAACATAATCACTTTTTATCTTTCCAAATACTGTGTGGGACCTTTTCCACTGGAAAATATAACAAAATTAAATACTGTAGTTAATAACTTTGTGCCACTTCCAAAGGCAAAAAACACCAACACTATGTACTTTCAATGTGTCTGAAACCAATTTACATTCTTGTTCTACAGACTGTTTTTAATATCTAACATAAGCATTTGCCACAAAATGCAACAAACCTACCAGGAGGTATATCAGATATTTGGACTAGATTGGGCTTTTATTAAATCATGTCACTTTAAAAGCATAGACACAAACCCAGGTGCAAGCATTTTCCACCAAAGTGTGTCAAAGAAATTACTGATAATGAATGTTTACAAAAGGAATTTCTGTGCAGGCATTTAAGATGCCTGAGAATTTCTAAGGTGCTTTTCTTAACACCATTTTGAGTTTACTAATTTTTTTCAAGCAAAAAGAATGCTGCTCCTGTAAATGACAATAGTAAGGCTGAAATACTAAAACATACTCAAATTGCACTCCATTATATCCTCCAACAGGTACTTTTACAAATCCCTCCCTAAAAACTGCAAATGGAATTTTGCAAAATAATATTTGAACATTTGATGTACATTGCTTCAGTTATTCTAGCAGTATACTTACAGTCTTTAAAGACTGCTGCCAGATCTCTGTGAGGTAAAGCTTCCAAGAGTATCTTCTGCAGAGATTCCAAGGTGCTGTCCATCTTCGAATTGCCTGTACTCCACACTGCCAGAACATAATTTCCTCATGCCTGACTTAC
Organism: Protopterus annectens; assembly: GCF_019279795.1. Lineage (NCBI taxonomy): Eukaryota > Metazoa > Chordata > Ceratodontiformes > Protopteridae > Protopterus > Protopterus annectens. The sequence goes on along the minus strand of NC_056730.1, from coordinate 394,080,841 downwards.
TCTTGAGTTCTCTGCTGAAGTTGTGAAGTTCATTGATGTACTAAGCTAAGAAAGAAAGGCTCTCATAACATCTGCCAATCACAAATGGCACTGAATCTATAGCTCCCATGGGGGTTTCTCCTCCCAGGATTGCTTATCTTTGTTGGCCAGTGAGCTAATTAGCTGTGGGTCTGACTGACAAACTTTACTTCTGCTGCTACATTTTCTCTCGGTATTCACACACTCCCACCTACAGGCCAGAGGCAGCCAATCATGAGAAAAGCAGTCCTTTTTTCGTAACAGTCAGCAGTTGATCTGCAAATGCAGATCAGTCGGTGCTTTAGTGTTGAATAAGAAAATAGGCAGAAGGGCTTGTTAATACATTTCTGACTAAAAAAAGCGGTCATTGAGGTCATATTTCTGCATGTTAAAGAGAAGATAACTTTTTATGTTTACACAGATCATTGTGTATTTATTTATTTATATTATTTGCCACTTTTTTTGTTACCAACCAAGGCACAGTAGTTTGCTGTAGTTTGTTTCCAAGTGTTATGTTTGAGTGGGTTACAACACAGGCAGTGGTGTGACCGTTTAACCAACAAAGGTAAGCATGGTTGTCATACCACAGAAATATTCTTGCTGTTCTTTGAACAGTGTCAGCAGGACATTTGAAAGTGAAGACTCAGGAGGATGAAGGGTCTAGTCCTATAATGGGAGGCCTGTCTTCATCTGCACTTTGGTACAAATCATTTTATTCTTTGCTTTTTTAATTAGCTTACAGCAGAGAACACTGCAGATGCTTTGTGCTACACAGTGTAAACTTTGACTGATTTTATTTCTTGGCCAGTATTTCCTATAAATACAAACAATAAAATAATTTACAGCTATCAAGAGAGCAGGGCTATGACTAGTACAGGATAAATCCTTTTATACATGTCAGGATTTTATAATAGCTAAATAACATTTCTTTTTTTGTAGTGATATTTTCTTTTGGGGGTGTAAATTCCCACTTCTGTTATTCAGAGAAATGAATGCAGTATTTAAAGCACTAAGCAGTAAGACTTATAAATAAACAGACCCCATACAATTTCTTTCAGGCATGGTAGTCTGCTGGATTTTGTATTGCTATAACTCTGTGGCAGTGTCATCTGTACAGGATTTTGGAGTTTATAGTATATGTAAGTTCTAACTTGGAAGTAATCTGCATTATTCAGATATTATGTGTTATGTCACAGTAAGCACAGAGTTAAAAAAACACACACGTACCATGATATACATAGGTTCATAGGTTCATAGGTAGGTACTAGGCCATCTGCCCAAAGGCATTTCTAAGCCTAGCCAGAACGTGTTGGATTTCGCCGCCCCCTTAGATTAGTTCCCTGTGCCTCTGTGCAGCCGAGCCACTGAAGTGATCCCCGGGGTAAACTTTCTGTTTCTCATCCACTCGTCAAGGTTTCTCTTGAAGAGTGTTAGTGAGGAGCTCTGCCTAATGTAGATTGGAATCTTGTTCCACAGCATGGGAAGTCTCTGGGACAGGAATTTATCCCTCCAGCATGTCCTATTTATTGTTGTGGTGAGGTTTAGATCCGTAGAGCGTGTAGCTCGAGGGGATATGGTTTTCTTTAGGTGGAGCATGTCCATCAATTCTGGGTTGGACATGGCCTTCTATGTCAGGCAGCGATCACCTCTGAGTAGGTGGTATGCAACCGAGTACAGCTGGAGTTTCTTAAGTCGAGCTGCATGGGGCATCTGTTTGAGGCCAGAGAGCCTCTTGGTGAGGTACTGCTGTGGTCTTTCCAGCTGTTGCAGGTGTCTTGTAAGGTGCATCCCAAATGGGGCGTTGTACTCTATGATGGGTCTGATGAGTGATGCGTAGAGGGGCACAATGACCGCTTTTGATCTGGATGCAAACCCTTTTGTGATTAGGTGGGCCACATAGAAGGATTTTCTAACCACATTGGCAATGTGTTTATCAAAGGAGAGATTACTATCTACTTGGGTCCCCAGATCCCTTATTTTGTCTTCCATATTTAGGGGGCTACCACCTATGTGGTAGTTTGTGGGTACTTTGTTTTTTCCAAAGGGGATGACTATGCACTTTTTGGCATTTAGCTTGAGGCCATGATTTCAACACCAGGCATCTGTCTCAGTGAGATCCTTTTGGAGGATGTCTGTGTCAGCCAGAGAATCAGTTATAGCCCCTTGTTTGCACTCATCTGCGAACTTGGTCAGCCAAGCCATTATCTATGATTTCAGATTTAATATCCCAAATTAAGGTCATTACATTACAAGTAAGCATTTCATTTCCAACCAGTTTGGGTGGACTTTTCCCATGCATTAAGCCATGGAGGGTTTAGATTCTCTGAGGTGTATTTTACATTTATTTTAAACAACTTTTTCATTCAATGATGGCTTGAGCAAAACCATGATTAAGGGAAGAATTTCAGTTTCACTCTTCAGTTTTGTTTTTCCTTGAATCCTTTAAACACACCCTAAATGACCAAGGCTGCAGTGTAATAACTAAATTAGCCTGGAGCTCTAGGTGCCGCTAGCCATTAGAAGCCATGGGGTTATAGATGCTCTGAGGTACATTTTAGAGCTTTTTTAATCTTTTGAATCAATGATAACCTGACAAAAAATCATACATAAAGAAAAAAATGAAAGCATATTTTTTATTTTAAAAAGATATGACTTGCATTCAGGGCTTATAGCTCAAAGTTAACCAAATATCAGTGTGCAAGAAACATAGAAGACAAATGTCTGTGATGACACATAAATCATATTGAAAAATAATAACGTGCTTCCTATGCCACCTTAAAAAAGGTTAGCAATTTTCTGTGTGTTCCTGTCTGGTGCTAAGCTGGGATAAAACTTAGGGGGCAAAGGGCCACAATCATTTACTTTAAGTTGCTGCTGTCATTGGAATAGATTTATAGGTAAGTACTAGACTAGCTGACCTGGGACATTTTAAGCATATCTAAGATGAAAACCAAACTCTGTGTCATGTGTCTGTGAGGGAAACATCTTAACCATCATGCCAACCCCAACCTCCCTAAAATGTAATTATCCCATTCCACATCTTAAGATGCTTCATATGTGCAGAGATGGGATAAGAACGCAGGTCAGCGGAAACCTTGACAACTATGAACCAATCACATAAATAGTACACCATCATTTCAACTAAAGATGAGAATCAAACCCTGCACCTTGTGTTTCAATAACAAATGACCAGGTGACAGAGTGACTCAAAGAATAAGCTTTATTGAAAATGGTTTAGTGCTTTTGTCTATTTTAAAAACATAGACATCTTCAGAAACATAAAAAACCATGCAAGCAAAGCAAGAACATTTAAAAACCTTAGCTTGTATGCACCCACACTTAAAAACACAATCGATTACAATGTAGCCAAGCCTGCCAAAAAATTTAAAGGTACAGTACACTATTTTCTGTAAAAGTGTCTCAGAATTTGTTTGTGTCTTTCGGCTTTTCCCGGTTAGGGGTTGCCACAGCGGAACTCCGGTCTGCTAATGATTGGTAGTGGATTTTTATGTACCGGGTTACCAGCCCTGATGCACAACCTTCAACGAAGGCACGCCCATTCACGCATGCCTCCACACAGAAGACGCTTTAGCTGAGAATCGAACGGGACAACGTCTTGCTATGAGGCGACAACGCTACCGCAGCACCACCACCGCATATATCTTAAAAACATGAAAACAAACTTGGAACAAACTCAAGTATTAAAATGAAACAAAATTACAGTTTTGATGATCTAAAGTTAAATTCACTAGTAATACATATGGTCTCAGTAAGGCCAGGTGAATTAAATGCATCCAGCCATAACTGCCATAGCATTTCTTTGTGAAATGATCAGTTTTGCCAATCAAAACCATAAATAGAAGGAATTATTTCTCTAATATAGAAAACTTAAATTTAATGGAAGTAATAAAAATACAAATACCAACCCACTCTGGTAAATGAGTCCCAACATAAAAAACAGCCAACAGATAATTATTCCAAAACAAAGGGACTCAAAAATGGCCAGCTTCAACAAAAAATGTTATTGTCGACACCACAAGCACTTTCACAGACTAAGCTGCTTCATCAGGTAATGTCTCTCTAATGAAAAATACTGACTTAAATACCATTTACTACCTTCTCAGTTTAGTCATGTGACACTAGTGTACCAGCATTTAAACAAACATCCTCTTAAAAAGTGGGTACGACAAACATAAACATATATATAATAAAATAAGCATATATCATATAAAACATTTCAAAAATATTTCAAAAATATATTTTTGGCATATAAAATACTAACATATAAAATTCTGAATCATTAAACATTCAACATCTTAAGTTCCTAGATTTTAACTTGGGCTTTATAGGCACCAAATCATTAAGTCCACGGCCACTATCACCTCTCAATCTAATAATCCACTTGGATTCAAATTGCTCAGTAGTATTTCTAATATCACCCCCTCTTAAGGTCTCATGAACAAGGGCGCAAGCAGGCAGGTGCAAGGGGGTGCACTTGCACCCCCCTGGAATCTGCTGACTAGTTAATCTTTTAATTTAAAAAAGTTATTTAGGCATTCTTCTTTAAGAACACCCTTCAAGTCCAGGTGCAGATGCTGACATCATCGCGCGGTGGACAGTTTGTGAGTGGGAACTGAAACAGACAGTTTCAGATGGGTTTACTTTACCTGTGCGAGCAGAAACTAAAATGGATGGGCTTACTTTACCTGCAAGGAGGACTTCACTGAAGATAACAGATGGAGTAAGGTAGGTGTGTGTGTGTTAAACAGATTTTCAGATGGGACTTCACTGAAGAGTGTGTGTGTGTGTGTGTGTGTGTGTGTGTGTGTGAAATGCCCCAGGTGATACATGGTGGTGGGTAGAGAATAAGGCTTGAACCCTGTACCTTGGGCCCAGGTGGCAAGAGCCTGAATTCCCTACCCACCACCATCTGTAAAGATGTTGCAGATTTGTCCCTCATACTTGTTCTGTTCCTCATAAAATCTGTGGTTTATGTATTTTTCTGTCCTTGCAAAGCCAGTAGTGCATTGATGCAGTGGTACATGTTCTCTGGTTTGATTCTTGGCTGGGGTGCCTTACCTTCTGTGTGGAGTCTGTATGCCCTCCCTGTTTTTGTTTCCTCCCATCTTACAAAGACGTGTCTATCTGGAGTGTTTCTCCCTGGGCCTCTGCTAAAAATTAGCTTTTGTTCCAAGTCAGACTTTCCTGGTTAACAAATGTTAAAAATGACACGCATTTGAATATCAGACTTCATATTCTTCAGAAAGTGCATGGTAACACAAAAGCTTTTATTCTAGCAATTTTCTAAGTGTATAAGATGAATATTTGAAATTTGTCCCTATTTTTGGGACTGTATTCCCCCATTATTGGCTTCATCCAGGTTTTATGCTAAGGTTGAGAGCTATGGTAAGAACTGAATATGTTTGGGGGCTATATTTCCCCATTACTGGCTTTGTCCGGGTGTTTTTTGCTAAGAGGTTGAGAGCTATGGTGAGAACTGAATTCACTAAATGTTTGGGGGCTGTATTCACCCATTATTGGCTTTGTTCAGGTGTTTTGTGCTAAGAGTTTGACAGCTGTGCTATGGTGAAAACTGAATTCACTAAATGGTAGTCATTTAAGTTTCCATCTTCCTCTTTCACAAAACAGCTGATTTGGCATAGTGGTATGTTGCTCTGACTGTTTTGCATAGGGTCCCCTGGGTTCAAGACGTGGCCGTGAAATGTATGGTGGTAACGCAGCATTTTATTCTAGCAACTTTCCAACATTATACAAGCAATGTTTAAAATGTGTCCCTGTTTTTTGGCCCTTTGCCCCCCCCCCAATACATTTTGGCTTTTTCCAGATTTCTTGAGCTGCAAAGTTCAGAGATACAGCTGAGTGTCGAGTAGATTTTACAAAGAGCTGAGAGCTGTAGGGGAACAAAAGTTTAGTGCTGCTTATGCTTAGTCTGCTTGCATTGTTAATAGCACAACAGGTAGTGTACTTGCTTTTGATGCTGAAGGCTGTGGGTTCTACTCCCACAGTAGGTGGATGCATTGCTGATACTGTACTGTGTTGTAAAGGGGGTGGATGCTGCAGTCCTTTTTGGAAAAGATACCTAGTAACTATGAACCTGTTGTCAGTTTGCTATCCATTCCCTATTGCGGTATTACTAGCTTATCATTTTTTTAATGCATGCAACATAGGCAATTTATTCTTCAAGGGCAACAGGCACTTTATTGTAGATGAAACAATGACATATAAAGTTGTTTGCTAGCAGCAACCTCTTTATTAGTTACAGATTTCTTTAATGTGGATTTTACTACTTCAGAGATTTGTGCATATTTACTGATACTGGTGGACTATAGAAGGTTGAGTAGTCTTTTTATGATGGAAATGTTCTGAATTGGGCAGTTTTGTCATTGGTGTATGCATTTTGTTTCATTGTTTACTGGAGAAATGTTCAAAACAATACATTTAAAATGCCCTCTAACAACTGTACTGTATTGTACAAGGAATATAATGTAATACAGTCAGGAAGGTGTATCAAAGAGCTTGTGTATGTTTCATGTTCAAGGGGCCTATGATTTTAAAAACAGCCCAGAGTTAATCTGCCACTGGCAAAATGTATTTTCTTTGAATGTGGGTTTCAATGCTGTTTCAATGCATGTGAGTTTCAAGGGCAGAGAAGTTTTAATGTTAAGTCTATTTTCATTGTGAGACTGCATTGCTTTGTTTAAATGTCGCCTCACAGTTAGACGTTGCCTGTTCGATTCTCAGTTAGAGTGTCTTCTGTGTGGTCTCATGCGTGAACGGGCGTTCCTTCGTTGAAGGTTGTGCGTTAGGCCTGGCAAGCCAGCATGTAAAACTCTACTGCCAATCATTAGCGGACCAGAGTTCCGCTGTGGCGACCCCTAACCGGGAAAAGCCGAAAGACACAAACAAACAAACAGATATATATTAGGGTTTGTGCTGTAAAATGCAAAATAAAACTTTCAAATGAAATCTAAATCATCGCAGAAGTAAAGCAGTATGCACATTACAGTGTTTATGGTAAATGGGGCAAAATAACCAAGAAATGGGACATTGGAATGGCTGCAGGGGGGAGGCTCCATTCGACCATGATTTTGTAAGTGGGGGGGAGGGTAGCAAACTCAGACAACCCCGGTTGAACTATACCTCTCAGTTATCCATATTTTTGCAGAATGAATAGATATTTGCTTCTTATTTTTGTTTTTCTTCTCATAAAATTTGTGGTTTTCTAGAAAATCATTTAGGAATGAAGTCACTAAATGATAGACATTGAGTTTCAGACGTCATAACCTTCAGAAAAATGCATGCTAATGCAAGACCTGTTATTCTATCAACTGTCTTAAGTTTATACAAGAGCAATTTTCAGTAGTGTTTGTATATTCCCCAAATATATTTGGCATTTCCCAGATTTCCTGCATTAAGAGGTTGAGAAGTATGTGCAAATCGCTTTGTAGAATTCGGAATATCCAAACCTCTCCATTGTCCCCAATTTTGGCTCAAAATGTTGCTCTCCCCTAATAATCCCCTCCTCAAAATGGCAATTTTGGAAGAAAACGTGGCGGGTTTACAATTATATATAACTGTAATGATCAGAGTTATTACTTTTATTACAGAAATGCATGTAAATACTCTTATTTTGTTAGCTGCTCAAGTTAACAGTGTTAATATTAAAAAGGTGTCCCTTTTTTGACAGGTTCCCAGCTGTATTGTGTGGCAACTTTATATTTTTGCATCACATTTTGGTCTGTTTTTCATAAAATTGTGGTTTTCTGGCAAATTAGTGGCAAGTCATTAAAGACTGAAGTTAGAAAATAATGTCAGACATTTGAGTTTCAGATTTCATACCCTTCAGAAAATTCGTACTAATGCAAGACCTACTACTGTTCTATTATCTAAGTTAATAAGAGCAATATTTAAAAATTGTCCTTATTTTTGGGCCTGTGTCCCACTTCTAGTTCTATGTATGGCTTTGTCCAGATTTCTTTTCTTGCTCTGAAGTTGAAAGGTATGAGTGTCAGAGCCATCACTGTCAGCCAGAGACATTTCAAATTGTGACATACTTGTTGCACCCCACTCCCCATTGTAGTGGATCTGGATGTGTCCAAGGAAGGCAAGGAGCAGTTATGCAGTGTAAGTGTGCAGAGTATTCCCCCATCCAAGGTAGACCACAAGTACAACCGTGGCTTTTCATTTGTCCTTGATTTTGCAGAATGTTCTGGTTTTCTGTCATATTTTTATACTGTTGATTTATGCTTCTTATTATTCAGGAAATGCATGCTGTCACAGTGCCCTGTTGCTCTGTTTTAAGTAGCAATGATTTAATGACCATCAGGTAAGCTTGTCGGAGATTGTAAGATGCAAGTAAGCTTTAATAAACATACTGTTAAAGAATTACCAGCATTGAAAGCCTTTTCGTTGTTGCCATGCCGAGAATATTTACATAACTAGATAATGTGTAAGCCTTGGGTATTGAAATGCATATGACAGTATTTGTAATAAAAGGACAGGATTACAATATTTTCAGAAGCTCATTACATTTGTTGGAGACTTGCAGTCATCTTTTGTTGGAGACGTGCAGTTATCTTTGCAGTCTTACCCGTAAACTAAACAGAATGCCAATCTATCATGTGTGGTCCATAACTTGTGCAGGAATCCTTTAAGCAATTTATCTTGTGCTGGTTTCTTGCTTGCTGTTCATTTTTTACTTTGATCATGTCTTCCCCATGAACCAGGTCTTTTTTGGATAAGAAACAAATATTGTCTGTATAAGAAGGAGGTAGCATACCCCTCAGCTGTCCAGGTTTTTGCAGAATGTCCAGATTGTTTGCGCCATATTCTTCCTAAAGAGGATTGAAGTTGCTAAATAATGACAGACATTTGAGTTTTAGATGTCACATCCTATAGAAAAATGCATACAAACATCCTCATCATCTTCTTTCGGTCGCCACAGTGGATCATCTGTTTCCATTTCTTCCTGTCCTCTGCATCTTGCTCTGTCACACCAACCACCTGCATGTCCTGTCTCACCACATCCATAAAACTTATCTTTGGCCTTCCTCTTTTCCTGTTACATGGTAGCTTGATCTTTGGCATCTTTTTCCCAATATACTCAGCATCCCTCCTCAGCACATGTCCAAACCAACGTAATCTTGCCTCTCTGGCTTTGTCTCCAAACCTTCCAACCTAGGCTGACCATCTAATATACTAATTCCTAATCCTGTCCACCCTTGTCACACCCAGTGCAAATCTTAATATCTTTAACTCTGTCACATCCAGCTCAAACTCCTGCCTTTTTGTCAGCTCTGACTTCTGCCTTTTTGTCAATGCCACTGTCTCCAACCCATATAACATAGCTGGTATCACTACCCTCTTGTAGACCTTCCCTTTCACTCTTACTGGTACTCGTCTGTCACAAATCACTCCTGACACTCTTCTCCACCCACTCCATCCTGCCTGTACTCTCTTCTTCACCTCTCTTCCACACTCACTGTTACTCTGAACTATTGATCCAAAGTATTTAAACTCATCCACCTTCATCACCTCTACTCCTTGCATTTTCACCATTCCTCTATCCTCCCTCTCATTCACACACATGTCTTAGTCCTGCTGACCTTCATTCCTCTGCTCTCTAGAGCATATCTCCATCTCTCCAGGGTCTCCTCCACCTGTTCCCTACTCTCACTACAGATCACAATGTCATCTGCAAACATCATAGTCCACGGGGACTCCTGTCTGATCTCATCTGTCAACCTGTCCATCACCATTGCAAATAAGAAAGGGCTCAGAGCTGATCCTTGATGTAACCCCACCTCCACCTTAAACGCATCTGTCACTCTCACCGCTGTCAAACTACCCTCGTACATATCCTGTACCACTCTTACATACTTCTCTGACTCTCCTGACTTCCTCATACAATACCACAACTCCTATCTAGGCGTCATATGCTTTCTCTAAGTCTACAAAAACACAATGCAACTCCTTCTGACATTCTTTGTACTTCTCCATCAACACTCTCAGAGCAAACATCGCATCTGTAGTGCTCTTTCCCGGCATGAAACCATACTGCTGGTCACTAATCATCATGTCCCTTCTTAACATAGCTTCCACTACTCTTTCCCATAACTTCATGCTTTGACTGATCAATTTAATCCCTCTGTAGTTACTACAGATCTGCAGATCACCCTTATTCTTAAAAATTGGCACCAAAACACTTTCTCCATTCCTTAGGCATCCTCTCACTTTCCAAGATTTCATTAAACAATCTAGTTAAAAACTCCACTGCCATTTCACCTAAACACCTCCATGCATCCACAGGTATGTCATCTGGGCCAACAGCTTTTCCATTCTTCATTCTCTTCATATCTATCCTTACTACCTCCTTGCTAATCCATTGCACTTCATGATTCACTATCCCCACATCATCCACCCTTCTCTCCCTCTCATTCTCTTCATTCATCAACCCCTCAAAGTACTCTTTCCATCTCCTCAACACACTCTCCTCACTTTTCCCTCATTATCCTTTATCACCTTTACCTGCTGCACATCTTTCCTAGCTCGGTCCCTCTGTCTACCAATCGGTACAGGTCCTTTTCTCCCTCCTTAGTGTCCAACCTTTCATACAACTCTTCATATGCCTTATCCTTAGCCTTCGCCACCTCTCTCTTTGCCATGCACCTCATCTCCTTATATTCCTGTCTACTTTCTTCATCTCTGACAATCCCATTTCTTCTTTGCCAACCTCTTTCTCTGTATACCCTCCTGTACTTCCTCATTCCACCACCATGTCTCCTTATCGTCCTTCCTCTGTCCAGATGTCATACCAAGCACCCTTCTAGCCATCTCCCTTATTAGCTCTGCTGTAGTTACCCAGCTATTTGGTAACTCTTTGCTGCCACCCAGTGCCTGTCTTAACTCATCCCTAAACTCCACCTCATAATTACCCTTTTTCAATTTCCACCATTTGATCCTTGGTGCTGCCCTCACACTCCTCCTCCTCTTCTTGATCACCAAAGTCATCCTACAAACCACCATCCTATGCTGCCTAACAACACTTTCCCTGGTCACCACTTTACAGTCTCCAATCCCCTTCATACTGTCCCTTCTACATAAGATATAATCCACCTGTGTGCATCTTCCTCCACTCTTGTATGTCACCCTATGCTCCTCCCTCTTGTTAAAATACGTATTCACCACAGCTATGTCCATCCTTTTCGCAAAATCCGCTACCATCTGACCTTCTGCATTCCTTTGTTTAACACCATACCTACCCATCACTTCGTCATCCACTCCTCTGTTCCCTTCACCAACATGCCCATTGAAATCTGCTCCAATCACCACTCTCTCACCCTTGGGTACAGTCATCACCACTTCATCCAACTCACTCCAAAATTTTTCTTTCTCATCCATCGCACACCCAACTTGTGGAGCATATGCACTAACAACATTCATCATTACACCATCAATTTCCAGCTTCATAAACATCACTCTATCCGACACTCTTTTCAACTCTAAAACACTCTTAGCATACTGTTCCTTCAGAATAACTCCTACACCATTTCTCCTCCCATCCACACCATGATAAAACAATTTGAACCCACCTCCGATACAACTAGCCTTACACCCCTTCCATCTGGTCTCTTGCACACACAATATACCAACCTTCCTTCTGTCCATCAAATAAAATGCATACTAACATAAATCCTGTTATTCTAGCAATGTTCTAAGTTCATGAGAGCAGTATTTATAATCTGTTCCTATTTATGCTGGGCTTTGTCCAGATTTCTTGCAGAGGTTGAGGTGTGTGAGAGAAAGTGAAATGCCCTATTTAGAGTTAGCAGGTGGAATTTATTTTCAAGTGTATTTTCAAGGAACTGTGAGCTTCAAGGGAAGAGAAGTTTACTGCTGCTCATGCTAAGTCTGCTTAAAATGTGCGACTGTTTTGTTTAGCAAATGGTATCATTATTGTGGTATAGAATTTTAAAGCAGTGTTAGTAGTACAGCAGGTAGCATACTTGCATCTTGATGCAGAGGGCTATAGGTTCTACACCCACAGCATGTAGATTTGTATTTTAAGAGGGTGGAGTGCTGCAGTCCTGTCTATGTCCTCCTTTGGATGAGATGCCTAATAACTATGAACTTGTTTTTCAGCTTACCACCCATTCTGTATTGCAAATATACCAGCTTACCATTTTTAATGTAACATAGGCAATGTATTCTTCAAGGGCAGCAGGCACTGAATTTGTTGATGAAATACTGAAGTATAAACAGGGGCGGCCCGTGCTATCAGTCTGCCGGACTGCATCCCCCTCAGAATGAAATAAAAATAGAAAAAAAAATTTTTTTTAAAGTTTCGCAGACTTCGTGCATGCGCAGTAGTCCTGACTACTGCGCGTCTATGTGCATGCTCCAGGCAGTCCGGCAGGACCCATAGGGAACACATGGAGACGTCTGTGCATTTTTAAAGTGCACAGACTCGCTGGGATGATGTCTCGGGGCCGGACTGCAACAGCAGCAGTCAGAACAGTCTCGGACTCTTGTCGGGAGGTTTGATTGATGTCAGGGATCTCGCGGGTCTTGGGAGTATTGCGTGGGTTAGCTGGATATTATGGAGAAGGAGAACTTCAACGGACAGGTAAGTGTATGGTGCTTTTTACTTTTACAATGATGTGTATGGTACTTGCTTTTCTGTTATATTGGGGGGGGGGGTGTGTGTAAATGCCCCAGGTGCTCATGGTGGTGTGGTAGGGAATACCTCAGGCTTGAACCCTGTACCCTGTATGCAGGTGTTAAAGACTTGAGTTCCCTACCCACCACCATTTGTAAAAAAATTGCAGATTTTTGCCTCATATTTGATCTGATCTGTTCCTCATAATATCTGTGGTTTGTAAATATTGCAATGCTTGATATTTGATGGTGTAGTAGTAGCATTGTTGCCTCACAGCTGCAGGTTCTCAGGTTTGATTCTTCGCTGGGGTTCCTTCTTTGTGGGGTCTGTATCTTCTCCCTGTGTTTGTGTGGGTTTGCTTTTGTGTCGTCTTCCCATGTTACAAAGACATGTCTGCATTATTTCTTCCTGGGCCTCTGCTGAAAATTGTTTTTTTGTTCCAAGTCAGACTGTCCTGATTAACAAATGTTAAATAAAATTGACAGGCATTTATTTGAATTTCAGACTTCAGGTTTCTGAATGTTTAATTCCTTGCATATTTGATGGTGCAGTTGTAGTATTGTTGCCTCACAGCTATAGGTTTTCTGGTTTGATTCTTGGTTGGGGTGGCTTCTATGTGGCGTCTGCATCTCCTCCCTGGGTTTGTGTGGATTTGCTCTGGTGCCCTGCCATTTTACAAAGACGTGTCTGCAGTATTAATCCCTGCATCTCTGCTGAAAATTGTTTTTGTTCTGTCCGCAGTAAAATTGACAGGCATTTGAATTTCAGACTTCAGGTTTCTGAATGTTTAATTCCTTGCATATTTGATGGTGCAGTGGTAGTATTGTTGCCTCACAGCTATAGGTTTTCTGGTTTGATTCTTGGTTGGGGTGGCTTCTGTGTGGAGTCTGCATCTCCTCCCTGGGTTTGTGTGGATTTGCTCTGGTGCCCTGCCATTTTACAAAGACGTGTCTGCAGTATTAATCCCTGCGTCTCTGCTGAAAATTGTTTTTGTTCTGTCTGCAGTAAAATTGACAGGCATTTGAATTTCAGACTTCAGGTTTCTGAATGTTTAATGCCTTGCATATTTGATGGTGCAGTGGTAGTATTGTTGCCTCACAGTTATAGGTTTTCTGGTTTGATTCTTGGTTGGGGTGGCTTCTGTGTGGCGTCTGCATCTCCTCTCTGTGTTTGTGTGGATTTGCTCTGGTGCCCTGTCATTTTACAAAGACGTGTCTGCTGTATTAATCCCTGCGTCTCTGCTGAAAATTGGTTTTGTTCTGTCCGCAGTAAAATTGACAGGCATTTGAATTTCAGACTTCAGGTTTCTGAATGTTTAATTCCTTGCATATTTGATGGTGCAGTGGTAGTATTGTTGCCTCACAGTTATAGGTTTTCTGGTTTGATTCTTGGTTGGGGTGGCTTCTGTGTGGCGTCTGCATCTCCTCTCTGTGTTTGTGTGGATTTGCTCTGGTGCCCTGTCATTTTACAAAGACGTGTCTGCTGTATTAATCCCTGCGTCTCTGCTGAAAATTGGTTTTGTTCTGTCCGCAGTAAAATTGACAGGCATTTGAATTTCAGACTTCAGGTTTCTGAATGTTTAATTCCTTGCATATTTGATGGTGCAGTGGTAGTATTGTTGCCTCACAGCTATAGGTTTTCTGGTTTGATTCTTGGTTGGGGTGGCTTCTGCGTGGAGTCTGCATCTCCTCCCTGTGTTTGTGTGGATTTACTCTGGTGCCCTGCCATTTTACAAAGACGTGTCTGCAGTATTAATCCCTGCGTCTCTGCTGAAAATTGTTTTTGTTCTGTCCGCAGTAAAATTGACAGGCATTTGAATTTCAGACATCAGGTTTCTGAATGTTTAATTCCTTGCATATTTGATGGTGCAGTGGTAGTATTGTTGCCTCACAGCTATAGGTTTTCTGGTTTGATTCTTGGCTGGGGTGGCTTCTGCGTGGAGTCTGCATCTCCTCCCTGTGTTTGTGTGGATTTTCTCTGGTGCCCTGCCATTTTACAAAGACGTGTCTGCAGTATTAATCCCTGCGTCTCTGCTGAAAATTGTTTTTGTTCTGTCCGCAGTAAAATTGACAGGCATTTGAATTTCAGACTTCAGGTTTCTGAATGTTTAATTCCTTGCATATTTGATGGTGCAGTGGTAGTATTGTTGCCGCACAGCTATAGGTTTTCTAGTTTGATTCTTGATTGGGGTGGCTTCTGCGTGGAGTCTGCATCTCCTCCCTGTGTTTGTGTGGATTTGCTCTAGTGCCCTGCCATTTTACAAAGATGTGTCTGCAGTATTAATCCCTGCGTCTCTGCTGAAAATTGTTTTTGTTCTGTCCGCAATAAAATTGACAGGCATTTGAATTTCAGACTTCAGGTTTCTGAATGTTTCATTCCTTGCATATTTGATGGTGCAGTGGTAGTATTGTTGCCTCACAGCTATAGGTTTTCTGGTTTGATTCTTGGTTGGGGTGGCTTCTGCGTGGACTCTGCATCTCCTCCCTGTGTTTGTGTGGATTTGCTCTGGTGCCCTGCCATTTTACAAAGACGTGTCTGCAGTATTAATCCCTGCGTCTCTGCTAAAAATTGTTTTTGTTCTGTCAGCATTAAAATTGACCGGCATTTGAATTTCAAACTTCATGTTCTTCAGAATACATAGTAGCACAACCTTTTTTTCTAGCAATTTTCTAAGTTTATAAGATGAATATTTTAAATTTGTCCCTATTTTTGGGACTGTATTCCCCCATTATTGGGTTCGTCCAGGTTTTTGTGCTAAGGTTGACAGCTATGGC
This sequence comes from Protopterus annectens, assembly GCF_019279795.1. Classification (NCBI taxonomy): domain Eukaryota; kingdom Metazoa; phylum Chordata; order Ceratodontiformes; family Protopteridae; genus Protopterus; species Protopterus annectens. The sequence goes on along the minus strand of NC_056730.1, from coordinate 394,065,370 downwards.
AAGAACTGAATTCACTGAATATGTTTGAGGGCTGTATTCCCTCATTACTGGGTTTGTCCAGGTGTTTTGTACTAAGAGGTTGACAGCTATGGTGAGAACTGAATTCACTAAATGATAGCCATTTAAGTTTCAGTCTTCCTCTCTTTACAAAGCAGCTGATGTGGCGTAGTGGTATGTTACTCTGACTGTTTTTTGCTCAGGGACCTTTGCAGTAAAATGTATGGTGGCAACACAACATTTTATTCTAGCAACTTTCCAAGATTATACAAGCAATGTTTAATGTGTCCCTGGTTTTGACCCCCAATACATTTTGGCTTTTTCCAGTTTTCTTGAGCAGAAGTTGAGATGCAGTTGAGTATTGAGTAGATTTTACAAGGAGCTGAGAGCTGGGGAATAGAAGTTTAGTGCTTTGCCTAGTTAATACTATAGCACAACAAGTTGTGTACTTGCTTTTGATGTAGAAGGCTGTGGGTTCTACTCCCACAAGGGGTGGATGCTGCCGTACTGAGAATGTTCTCTTTGGTGAAGATACTAACTATGAGTCTGTTATCAGTTTGCCATCCATTTCTTCTTGCAATATTATTACTAGCTTATCATTTTTTAATGTAATATAGGCAATTTATTCCTGAGGGGCAACAGACACTTTATTTTTCGATGAAACCATGAAATATAAAGGTGATTGCTAGCAGCAACCGCTTGATTAGTTACAGATTTCTTTAATGTGGAATTATTTAGATGACTTACTTCAGAGATTGTGCATATTTACTGATAATGGACTGTAGAATTGTGCATATTTACTGATAAAGGTGGACTGTAGAATTGTGCATATTTACTGATAATGGTGGACTGTAGAATTGTGCATATTTACTAATAATGGTGGACTGTGGAATTGTGCATATTTACTAATAATGGTGGACTGTAGAATTGTGTATATTTACTAATAATGGTGCACTGTGGAAGTCTGAGTAGACTTTTTTATGATAAATGTTCTCAACTGGGCAGTTTTGCCATTATGGGTGCATATGGTTTGTGTCATTGCTTACTGGAAAAATGTTCAAAACAAATTTAAAACACCCTCTAACAAGTGTACTGTATTGTACAAGGAATATAATTTTAGTACAATGAGGAAGGTGTATCAAAGAGCACATGTATGTTTCATATGCAAGTGGCTTATGATTTGAAAACAGCCCAAAATTAATCTTTATCTGCCACTGGCAAAATGTATTTTCTTTGAATGTGGGTTTCAATGCTGTTTCAATGAATGTGAGTTTCTAGGGCAGAGAACTTTTAATGCTAAGTTTTCATTGTGAGACTGCATTGCTTTGTTTAACAGATGACTTAGTGTTTGTGCTGTAAAATACAAAATAAAACTTTCAAATGAAGTCCAACTCATCATAGAAGTAAAGCAGTATGCACATTAGTGTTTATGGTAAATGGAGTGAAATAGCCAAGTAATGGTTCATTGGAATGGCTGCAGAGGCTCCATTCAACCATTATTTTGTCAGGGGGGAAGGGCAGCAAACTCAGACAGGCCCAGCTGAACTATACCTCCCAACTGTCCAGATTTTCAAAGAATGAATAGATTTTTGCTTCTTATTTTTGGTTTGTTCTTCATAAAATTTGTAGTTTTCTGGAAAATCATTTAGGAATTAAGTCACTAAATAATAAGTTTCAGACTTCATAACCTTCAGAAAAATGCATGTTAAAGTAAGAGCTGTTCTATCAACTGTCTCAATTTATACAAGAGCAATTTTAGTACTGTTTATATGTGCCCCCAATATATTTGGCCTTGTTCAGATTTACTGCATTAACAGGTTGAGAGGTACATGCAAATACATTGCTTTATAGAATTAGGCAAAGCCAACCTCTCAACTGTCTCCAATTTTTGGCTCAAAATGTTGCTCTTCCCCCTAATAATCCCTCCGCAAAATAGCAATTTTGGAAGAAAACATGGAGGGTTTACAATTAAGAAATAACTGTAATAATCAAAGTTATAGATTATTTGAAATGCATGTAGATTCTTTTATTTTGTCAGCTGCTCAAGGTAGCAGTACTAATATTAAAGTGTCCCTTCTTTGGCAGGTAGCAGCTGTATTGTGTGGCTATTTTATATTTTTGCATCACATTTTTGGTCCATTTTTCATAAAGTTGTGTTTTTTGACAAATTAGTGACAAATCACTAAAGACTGAAGTTAGAAAATGACAGACATTTGAGTTTCAGATTTTATACCCTTCAGAAAATTCATACTAATGCAAGACCTATTCTATTATCTTTCTAAGTTTATTAGAGCAATATTTAAAAATTGTCCTTATTTTTTGGCCTTTGTCCCACTTCTGTGTATGGCTTTGTCCAGATTTCTTGCTCTTGAGGTTGAGAGGTATGACAAATGTGTCAGGGCCATCACAGTCAGCCAGAGAAATTTCAAATTGTGACATGCTTGTTGCACCCACTCCCCATGTAGTGACTCTGGATGTGTCCAAGCAAGGCAAGGAGTAGTTGTATCTACCTTGGATGGGGAGGACACACTGCATAAGTACTACAGTGGCTTTTCATCTGTCCTTGATTTTGCAGAATGGTCTGGTTTCGGTCATATTTTTGTACTGTTGATGTATGCTTATTACTCAGATGTATGCTTATTACTCAAAGTGCCTGTTGCTCTGTGTTTAAGTAGCAATGCTTTAATGACCATAAGGTAAGCTTGTCTGAGATCGTAAGATGCAAGTAAGCTTTAATAAGCATACTGTTAAAGAATTGCCAACATTGAAAGCCTTTCTGTTGTTGCCATGCAGAGAATACTTGACTAGATAATGTATAAGCCTTGGGTATTAAAGGACAGGATTCCATTATTTTAAAAAGCTCATTACACTTGTTGGAGACTTCCAGTCATCTCTACAGACTTTACCGTAAACTAAACAGAATGCCAATCATGTGTGGTCCATAACCTGTACAGTAATCCTTTAAGCAATGTATCTTGAGCTTGTTTCTTGTTTGCTTTTCATGTTTTACTTTGATCATGTTTTCCCCATGAAACAAGTTGTCAGGCAGCAGGTCTTTTTTGGATAAGAAACATTTTTACAAGTGGGGGCATCACATAGATTTCTACTTTCAGCATGTTACTTGGTACTTTAATAAAGCTGAATATATTATAATTAGAACTGCAGTGCAAGGAGAAGTGGTTGGAGTTGAGTGCTTCTGGTTTTTCTTATACTTGATTTTGACTGGCATTCCAGTAATGTATTTAAAAAGTAATTTATTTTTTCATGCCTCACAACCTTTTGTTTCCATCTAGATATTAAGTAAGCTGTCATGCAGCCAATGCATTGAAATATTTTTATTCTTCTACACTTATTTTTGTCTTGATTGGACTTTCATAATGATGGTTTGCCACCCAGGGCAGCGTATTTAATTAAAGTTAGTTTTTTGTGGTTTTGTGCATAGCCCCTCCCCTTCCTGGTTGACCACACCCCCTCCCCTTGACTCCACCCATTCAGCTGTCTCCTGCAGCCCCCCTGTGATTTGAAGTCACCAGCCGCCACTGAGTATAAAGTTGTTTTCTAGCAACAACCTTTTCATTAGTTTCAGATCTCTATATTGTGGAATTATTCAGATGACTTTTACTTCTGCAGAGATTGTGCATACTGACTGACATTGATGGATTGTAATGACAAAAGTTTAAGTGGCCTTTTATGGTTGAAATGTTTTGAATTAGGCAGTTTGTCATTATTGGCTCATATGTTTTGTTTCATTGCTTGCTGGAAAAACATTCAAAACTATAAATTTAAAACAGTCTAACAAGTGGTGCTGTATTATAGAAGGGATATAATTAAATTATTTTATATTAAAATCAATGCAATCTGTACATATTATAATTGTGCATAATCATATGTATAAATATGTACACTTCTTATGCATGGCTACTCTTGCTTATCACAGTAACAGGAAGGATACCGTAATGGCTGTGTCAAGAAAAAACGTGTAAAGCTTTTAGTTAAGCATATAATGAAGTTGTTCACATCAGTGATAATGCAGACCCAGTTTCATATAACTTAAGGGTCAACCACACAAAATCAGAAAACACCCAGAATTTACCTTGCCCACTCAGTAAAACTAATCTTGAAAAAATAATTAATGTGCATATATTAGGGCTATTGGAATTATCTATAAAAAGATGAAGTGATGATTTGCAACTATGTCAATGTTGGGATTATGAAGAAATGCTTGATTAAGCATTAATTAAAAGATATACATAATTTAGTAAATGCACACAGTTTAAGTTAAATACAGCTATAACGTGTTGTGCATTCAGAGCACAGAATGCCAGCTTTTATTTAAACAGCAACTTGTGTTACTGAGAGCTAATCTTGGAAGCCAAAGAACACTAGTGTTATAAACTAATCTGTTTAAATCTGTATAATCTGAACAGGCTCATGAGACTCAGTTTAGTGTCCTACATGAAAAATACTGAGCTAATGAATACTATTCCCCAGTAGTTGTTTCTAAGTCACTTACAAATAAATAAATAAAACAAGGGGAAGTATTTTGAGGTAAAACAAATATCTTGTCTTTATGGTAGGTAAAAAGTAAAACTCTGTTAGTTCCCAAGTAAATAAAATGATTATTAGCAATGAATGAAAAATTATTCCAGTATAGAGAACTGAACAGCCAAGCCTTCTTGATCAGAAGTCAAAAGGGCTGCCAGCTGAAAGTTCCCTTGAGTTAGTTGCAATGTACATGGGGTATATAAAAAAACTTATCATGGATTCCTAATTAAATCTGAATACCTGTAATCATTGTAGAAGTAAAGCATAAGACAGTATGCACACTGAGAATTTTGAACAGTGTTTATGGCAACTGGAGAGAAATAGCCAAGTAATGGGACCCTGTAATGGCTGTGTGGGGGTGGGGCTCCGTGGGTGGAGGGGGTGGGGCTCCATGAGTGGAGGGGGTGGGGCTCCATGGGCAGGGCTCTGGGTTTGCACCCCCCTGCAAAAAATCCTGCGGGCTCCCTTGCTCATGAACTCTCTCATGAACCCTCCCAATAATATTTTTTTAAAGGAAGACCTCTATAACATTAATAGAGGGAATAAAACTAATGCTTTAGCAAAGCATGTTCTGGCTAGTAGTCCAGAGCATAATTTTAAGTTCCTGGTTATTGGGAGGGTTCATGAGACCTTAAGAGGAGGTGATATTTTTAAAAGTAAAAGATGGGGTACTTCAAAGTGTGACTTAAGGTCATTATCACATTGTAAAATGGATCAGTTTCTATGTAGAATGTTGTTGATATCCACAGAATCCACAGAATAGTGAATAATCACAGTGTTACAATAACTAGAGTGATTTAATGAAAAATTGATACCATTCCTATCAGTACCCATCATAATGTAGGAATCAAAGCTCTGTAACCCTTTAATAACAATAGGGACAGTTGTTGTTCCTTTCATTAAAAATATGTGCATAAAATTGTCTGCCATTGTTTCTGGATAACCTCTTTCCAGAAACATGGATTTCAACAAATTGAACTGATCAATGCATTATTATCATCAAAGGTTAATCTAGAAACTTTAATAAACAGGCTCTTCACAGCCCTCTCTTTAGATGTTATGGATGGCTACTTTTAAAGTGCAAAAAAGCATTGCAGAAGCTGGGCTTTCTATAAATGGAAGTTAAAAATCTAACATAATCACCTTTTCTAACTTCTACCTCTAAATAATGTGTCTTCTCACTGTTAACATTGTAAGTAAACTTCAGGAAAGCAGAAGTTGTTTCTAGCTCAGAAATACATTTACAGAGTGGTCAGCATTACCAGCCCAGACCACAAATACATCATCCAGGTACCAAAAATAACATTTGCAATATTGAAACAGATCAAGTTTAAAAGAACCTGGGTCTCCCACGTAAGTAGCACAGCATTAGCAAAAAATGGGAGCACAGGCAGCCCCCTTAGCTACTCCTTGCAGCTGTTCAAAATACTCGCCATCAAAAATGAAGTTATTGCAAAGAATCAGTTTCATAAAGTCAGAAATCAAAGTAGTATCATTATCAGACAATACTTTAAACTGTGCCACAACCTCACCAAACCAAGACAACCCTAGTTCATGAGGAGTAACAGTAAACAGCTTTTTGATATCTAAGGTAACTAATAAACAATTACCAAATTCTATAATATTTCTAAGTTTGTCCACAAAGTCCCATGAGTTGTGAAGAATATGTTAAAAGTCATTGCTGACCAACATGTATTTACGAACACACATGATATTGTCAACAAGAATGAGAACACTGTCCTGTACAGACATTACATCCAATGTAACAGTTATAGCAAGTTTCAGTTTAGTATTTTGGAAAAGATCATACTGGATCTCAGAGAAAGAACTGGAAGAATTACTTAAGAGTACGTGAACTGGACTGGCAACTTAGACTGGGGGCTACTTTCCCCCTAGTTTGAATGACAGTATTTCAATTATACCTGTTTTAACTTTGAAGGCTAATAAGGTATAGCCCAAGTTTTTACAATTTTGGTGCATATGTTACATTTTTACACACGCTATTTTTAAATAATCAAATGTTTTGATTGATTTATTTATTTATTTTACATTTGTTGACCGGGAAAGTCTGGCTGGGTATATGCCCATTTTCAGCAGAGGCCGAGGAGAAAAGCTCCATATATTCAGACATATGAGATTTACATAATATAAGAGTACAATCTAGCCTATCAGATGAAAAAATAAACAATATAACTATAGTAAAGACACAGTTCAACAGGAGAAATGACCTATATGTCAGAGTGTAATATCACAAGGAAGGCTCCATATATTCAGACAAGCAAAATTTCACATAATATAAGAGTATAATCTAGCATTTCAGAGGGGAAAAAAAACAGCGTATTTATAGCAAAGACACAGTCTGACAGGTAATAACATATGTCATATATAACAATATAAGGTGCAAGACATTTGTTTAGTAGTATTAATTTCTCACATAGAGAAAAGAGTAAACATTGTACTGCAATCATCTGCTAGTTAAAAGATATGAAATAGTAATGAAATACTGATAACCTGTTGACAGCTAATAGTACAGTGGCAGCTAATTAGTGGTACAGGAGAAAGGGGGGGTTAGTTTTGGGTGTGCTTTAAGAGCATTTTTGAAGAGACTGCTGGAAGGGGGGTAGTTATGGCAGTGGAAAGTGAGTTCCAAATTTTGGATATGGAGTAGGAGAATAGCGTTTCCCGTGCAGAGTTGTTGGGTTTGGTAACTTGGAGTAGATTTTTGTTGCAGGAGCAAAGGGGTCTGGAGGATTGGTAGGGTTTGAGAAGTGTATGAAGTGAGGGAATTTTAAGAGGGTGGTTTACAAGTTTATGAGCAAAGGTAAGTTGGGTTATGTGTGGGAGTCGAGGGATCTCAAGGCAGTCTAGGTTTCTAATGGAGACACAGTGGTGACTGTGGTGGGAGTCCTCTGATGCAAATTTTGCAATTTTATTGTAGCAGACTTCGAGTTTCTTTAGGTCTGATTGCCAAAGATTTGTGAGTATGGGTGATGCATAGAGCAGGGTTGAGATTAGTTAGGACGTTGTGGTAGAGATTCTGGCTAGTTTGGTTAGGTATTGTTGATTTCTATACAAGGCACCCAGTTTTTTGTGGACTTTTTTATTGTGAATGATATGTGAGTGTCAGATTTGAGTTTGTTGTCAATCTGTACACCGAGTAGCTTAGTGTGGGCTGTTGGTGAGATGGAAGTGTTGTCTTTGGCAAGTATGTTGAAATGGGGGATGTTCGAGGTAGACTTTGAGGGTTGAAAGATGAGGAGTTTGGTCTTATTTGGGTTGAGGAGGAGTTGAGCATTTAGTAGCCAACTTTCAACAGAAGAGAAAGATGTTTGAGTGATCTGTTGTAGTTCTGTTAGAGTTGGAGCTGAGCAGATGAGAGTGGAGTCATCTGCATACTGTATGAGGGAGGCATGTTTGGTGGTGGTGTGCAGGTCATTGGTAAAAATGGAGAAAAGCAAGGGGCCAAGGATGGAGCCTTGGGGAACCCCGAGAGTAACAGGGAGGCAAGGGGATAGATCATTGTGCCAAACAACTGACTGCTGGCGGCCGTGTAGATAGCTGTGGAACCAACTGATGGCAGGTATGGATAAGGAGAGGTTGGAGAGTGCAGAGAGTAGAAGATCATGTGATACAATATCAAAAGCCTTTGATAGGTCAATAAATACAGCAGAGGAGAAAAGGCCATTGTTTTTATGTTGGAGAATGGTGTTAGTGAAGGAGAGCAAAGCAGTTGTGGTGCTATGGTGTGGTCTGAAACCATGCTGTGTGTAGGAGAGGAGATTATTGTCTAGGAGATAATTGGAGATCTGTGAGTTGATGCATTTTTGAGTATCTTGGAGAGAGGCGAGAGGATGGCAATGGGGCAGTAGTTGGAGATATCTGTTGAGGGGCCACCTTTGTGTAGTTGGCACATCGGACTCAGATATGGAGTGGTTGATTAATATGGAGATGGGATAAGCTAAAACATCAGCTGCTATTTTTAGGTATTCTGTGGGCAGATTGTCAGCTGCTAGATGTACTTTGTTGTGCTGCCTTTCATTTTGGCAAGGACTATGTGTATAATTGCTCATTATTGGGCATTTGTAGTCTGGCCCTTTAAAGAATATTACAGTTCTTATATATTATGTAACTACCAATGAAATATTTTTATGTATTTTATGGTTTTCTGCTAGGACCATTTTATTCTGATGAAGTCTCTTGTACGAGATGAAAACATTCTTTTTATTTTTTCAGGTTGTTTTAATAAATTAATACTTGGACCATTTCTGGACCCTTGTTTGGCATTCGTTTTCTTTGGTTTCAGCTTCTGTGTACCTCTCTGATGTCAGACTTGGACAAAACTGAAAAAACAAACAGAGCATATTTGTTGTCAGATGTATAGAGAGAGAATGCTTCTTTGCCCAAAATATAGCCTCCCATATATGCATCTGATGTTTCACTGTAAGGAAAAGTTTAAAAAATTACAGTAATGTTTCCACTTTACTCTAAGACAGTACATGGTTCTTTTAAAAGCATAGTGACCCCCCTCTGTATACCCCGTTGAAGTTTATGAGAAAAGTTAAATAAGAGGAACCTGTACAAGTGGATGGGGCATCATAAATTCTTACCTGGAACAGTGCCCACAGCCCTCCTAAAATCTTGGGTATTAACTACCATTTCTCTGTATTACATTGCGATGAAACAGCTAAGCTTGAAATAACCTCTGGGTTGATAGCCTAGTAATCTCCTATGATCCTATGACCACACTATCCCCATCCCAACACAAGACAGTGACCACTGAAATTTGGTAAGAAAGTTAAAAAAATGATAATATCATCTCCAGATCCCCCCACAAGCTACAGTGACTTTCTGTTTACACCTCTGAGCAGACCTGGTTTTAGACTAAGTGTGGTTTAAGGCAGAGCCCACTACTAAACCCTTGTCAAAACCCATTTATACAACCTTTGAAGGTGTGGATATTCTGTGATGAGATGCATTTTATCCTTTTTTTCAGAAGTGAATCTAAAGTGAGAAAATAAGACTGTCAGTTACTTTCATTCAGGCAGCCCTAAACCAATCAGTCATAGCTATGTGTGTGTACAATTCAGATGTAAGACTGTCATAAAATAGGATGGCCATGTGATGCATTTCATATCTGCTCCAAACAAAGAGTTGTCACACAGTAAAATATTCCAAGTTGCTTCACATTAATCATGCTAGTCCTGTGAAGACTAATAAACAAACAACTCTGTGCATATCAGATTTAAAGCTAAGTAGTCCATCTTACTTTGCACAAATGCACATTAATCCTGAAAATCCATATAGCAGTGACTGTATAAAACTGAGCAAACAACAAGAGCATCAGTCACTTTTACTCAGCCATCTACAACCCTGTAGCTCCTATCCCCTTGCCTCCAGAATCAGGAACAAATCCAAAAATAATCAGAGACACTTTTTTAAAATATTAGTACTATTACATGAGGAGTTGACAGAATAAGAGAATCTAAAATAAAATGCATTTTTCTGATGCAAAATAAGTCTATAACTCTAATTATTGTCATTATTTATGAGGTGTAATCCACCACCTTTTCTCACAAAATTACCAGTTTTACTAGGGACAACAGACAGAGCAAAGGTTTGAGCCAAAATTTATTTACTTATTTTATTTATTTGTCTTTGTTGACCAGGAAAATTCCAACTACGTAAAATCCATTTTCAGCAGAGCCTGTGGAGAAAAGTTCCACATTTAAGAGTCACGCAGGATGCACATTTATAATTCCAGAGTAAAAATCACCTGTACATGAGCTTATTTAAATGATTTTTAAATATTTCTTACGTGAACATAGAAATTTAACACAAAAAAGAGAGAAGTTAACATAAATTGTCTAATTATTGAATAGAAAAAACAAAATATCGTAACAGTTAATGTATTTGTAACATGATCCCTGCAGGGAAAAGATCAAACCGGGCTGTTTTTGACATTAGTAGTAATTTGTAGACAAGTAACTGTGTAGCTTAAAAAATGATCACAAGAGACATATAAAAGGAGAAATCATGGAAATGAGCAAGACAATAAATGAACAGAGGGGGAATTGTAGTTAGCGGTGGGGTGTGAGAGAAGGAGGAAGTGTAAGAGTTTAGGAAATTAGTGCAGTGTGAGGAGGAGCGATAAGGTACAAAAGGTTGGGAAGCAAAGTGGCTGTAAGAGTTGGGGAAAAGTGATCTGAGTAAAACTAGCCAACTGAGCATAAAATCACGGACAGCTGAAAGGTATGCCCACCCCCACCCAGCAGTTATAGCCATGAGGTCTGATGGACATGTAATAAATTTCACCTTTGCTAGTCCATACAGACGAGTTGCCACATATGAGAGTATTCCAAGTTGCTCCACGAAAATCAAAAATTGAAAGCCATAAATATTGCAGAAAACAGTTGGTTGATCACTGCCAACATCATGGAAAAAGTATAATAATACTTACCTCACTGCTTCTATCTTGCACCATTCCTCTCAACTATGTCATGATGACACAGCCAGTCAGTAAAGCCAGACATTAGTGATTTCGTTTTATTCCCTGCTTTGAGGCCTCCCAGTGTTCAAGTCTAACATGACATTGCTTGACTTGAAAGGTCAGATGGAACACCTCCTCCGGGATGCCCCTCATGCCGTGAGGATAGATGCATTTTGCCCTAGATGGACTCAGCACTTTATTTATTTATTTATTTTTGGAACAAAGAAATTGAATATTTCATTGCTCTAAAAAACAGATAAATAAATTGGAAATAGCTCTCTTCTAAGCATGGCACCTTAGGTGGCTGCCAAGTTGGCCTATACATAAGGCCAGCCCTGACTCTAGGTCAGGTCATCTTTAGTGGACAGATCACCTTTAACTGTGTTTATTCTCTTACCAAGAATGGCTCCAGCATGGAAGGCTGATCCAGTCACTTTGTCCCAGTGGAAGAGAAGGTGCTTTGTGATGCAAGTGATGTTTGGAGCGCCACTCAACAAAAAAAAAAAACATGAAATAAGAAAAGATTCTGTTAATGGAGTATGAAGCATGGAAATATAACTGGCTACAATTAAAACATGAATGAAAGTTAGTCAATAGATGCAGGAGAAGTACAAGATGTAAAATGGTGAGGGCACTGAATGAATATTAACTTTGACTATTCTACAGAAGCAGTATAAACAAATTATTATAGTGTACCGTTGTTGTTGTTTAAAAAATGAGTAGCCCTCCTCAGGCATTATCAAGATCAAGTTCTTTTTCAAATTTTCTTCTAAATGCCCATACTGTAAAGATGAAATTGCTGACCTCCTCCATATGTTCTGAGCTGTAAATGTTCACACTATGTACTATAAAATTTATCAGAAATGAAAAATTATTATAAGATACTATACCTATTGATAAGACTCTTCATCCTCAGGCATACTGTTAGGTATAAGGACAAGTACCATGTCTGGTGGTACTGGACCTAAAACTGGAAAGGTTGTGCCACTTTTCTTTGGAAGTTCATTGGTATGGTTGCTTGAGAGTTCCCAATTTACAAAGCAGCCTGTCCATTGTCTTCAAAGGGGCAGAAGTGTTGGAAAGGATGTATTTCAAACCAATGAAAACAGTCTAGAAATGTGAACATTCCCAGGCTCATCAAATTCATAGTCAGACCTTGAAAAGATAATACAGGCCTAATTGGTCAACATTCAATTTGTTAAAGTAAAATTCACTAACCCTCACTTCAGTAAACCCAAATTAATGGAAGAATCTTTTTGACTACTGACCATATTTACTAAGTAAAAAAAATAAATTTCCAGTTTACAGACTGATAGAAGGCATGGTGTGTGTGCGTGTGCGTGCGTGCGTGCATGTGTGTGTGTGTGTCTGTGTGTGTGTGTGTGTGTGTGTGTGTGTGTGTGTGTGTGTGTGCGTGTGTGTGTGCATGCATGCGTGTGTGTGTGTGTGTGTGTGTGTGTGTGTGTGTGTGTGTGTGTGTGTGTGTGTGTGTGTGTGTGTGTGTGTGTGTGTGTGTAATAACTCTCTCAGGTCATTGCAATGAAGAAATGTCCATTCCAACAGAATGTAATCTCAATGTTGTTTTTCTTAAGTTGGAGGGTCTTTAACCAGATTGCAAATGAAAAGGGCTGCTTTGCCATCCAACCAGGTTATTCAATAATAAAAAATATGGATGTATGTGGGGCAATGCCCACTGCATAGGGGTGTATTAAGCTCTCACCCTATATAAAAGTCTTTGTTTTCTTTGCATCTGAAAATTAGTCTCGTTAACAAGAAAAAAAATCTCAGTCAAGCAAACTGAATGCACATAAACATTTAAATGGCTTGAATGAATGAATAGCAGTGGTTTACTATCATAATCTAGAAAATGGGTCGGTCGAATGCTCACAATGTAGATGTGAAATCTTGAATTCTGAAATGTCTAAAATGCAGAACGCTGGAAATGACATATCCAAAATCCATGGTTTGATGAGTTCAACATAACAGTAGGCAACGTCACTCACCCATGCTATGCACATTAACGTACTATTACACTCTACAGTGAACAGAATATTAATTGTACTATTTTGCAGGGGGGCAATGCCCCCCCTGCACCCTCCATAAGGGGGGGCTGCACCTCCCTGAACAATAAATATACCAACTTCAAGATCTCACTACAGTGAGGAAATGGGCTAATTCTCTCTTCCTCATTGAACTGCAACCTCCCTGCAGAATGTCAAACCCAAATGTTCGAGCTACACTACCCATTTGCTGTAATGTAGTCAATTGATTTTGGATCGACATTCTGCGACTTGAAAACTGCAAGTCGACCACATACTGGTCGACCGATGCAGTTTCCAAGTTTTGATTGTAATCCAATAGCAGCATTACATCAGTTCCAAAGTACAGTACTGCTTCGAATATCAATATTTCACTTCCATGCCTTAGCTACAGTCCTGCCTATAGTACAAGATATTTCACATGCCACACAAAGCAGAGCCTAACATATTCTAGCCTTCATTTCTTTCTGCATTTTGTCTTAGATAACATTGCCCATTGACTTGAATAGCTTGGGCTAATTATTCATGTTTATACTGAGCAGGACTTTAGCAGTTTGCATAGATATTTTTGAATGAATAGTCTCATGAATGGTTTCTCCTGTAGTTGAAGAGGTGATATTTATGTATTTATTTATTTATTTATTTTTGTAGTGATAGTTGAGATTTGTTTGCTCTGTTTAGCAATTTTGGGAGAATTCTGTTAGGATGTAATAGTTTCATAACAGAGTTATATTTTAGTTTGTTTATTATTAGTTAATTTAGATAGCTAGTTGTTAGGTAGTTAGCTAAAATCAGGTCTGTAGGTAATATCTTCTGACTGGCTATATGCAGTTAGTATTTTTTATTTTAACTTTTAGTCTACTAAGAATGAACTTATATTTCACAGAGATGACTTAGGTGGGCAGTGTTGTTTTTAGGTGGTGTACGTGTAAACTGTATCATGTGTATGCAGTGTGTAAAATTACTTGGTTTTATGTGTGTGAGTATATATATATATATATATATATATATATATATATATATATATATATATATATATACACACATATAGTACTGCATGGGAAATGTGGCATATATCAGTTCATTTTTTTCACTCATCACTTTTTAGTTAAACTAAAGGTAGTATTTTTGTATTAGGGTTGTTTATGTAAGCTATGCTGTTTTGTGGATGCTGGTGACTCCTTTCTGTATTTACCATGTTTAAAGTGACTTTCTACAGTAAATAAATGGCAAACGCAGGTCCACATTTAAGTTTATTTTATTCATCAATTTTAAGCTAAACTGTAGACACATTTGGATGTAGCAGGTGTTTTCAAGGGGGTTAGGGTTTTTTGGATGTGTCTGTTTCTCTTTTTGAATCAATACTCTGTAACCTTTTATTATACTTTAGTAAGCAGAAAAGCATAGGAAGGTTTAGAGGAACTTTAGGTAGCTTTGAAGAAGCGCCAAATACATATATATATATATATATATATATATATATATATATATATATATATATATATATATTTAAACTGACTCACCAAGAATACTGATATTCAAAAACTATGTTTAAGCATAGCAAATTTGTGTTTTTGTTTTCATTATACCCCTTACTTGAGGGATATATATATCTATGGGCTGGATACATGAATGGCTAATTTCCACATTGTGTAGACATACCAAACAAAGGTGAACACCAGACTATGCTAATGAAAGCATAAGCAACTGAATTACATGATAATTAGCAAATCCAAGATGGTGGACCCATTCAAAGTAACCATGTAGACATAGTGTAGCCATTTGCCATGAACACCAAAACCTATTGGAATACAGCCAATATCACACACAGAAAAAAAAAGCAATGTTAGGGACTGCTGTTGCAGTCTTGCATGTGTATGTGTAACAGGCTCAAATCTATGTGGCTGCTGCTGTTGATGATGATAGACCTCTTCTGAAGAGAAGAAGAGCATTCAGACCCAATTTAACATATTATGGACTGCATGATATTGAAATAGTACAGTGATACAAGGTTGATAGGGAAACACTACACTCAGTAACCTCTAACTCAGACTGAGGGGAAATTGAGGAGAACCTATACCAGTGGAAACTAAGGTATGTGTAGCATTAAGGATATTAGCTACTGGTACATTCCAGAGATCCCTAAGGGATATACTAGTTGTATCACAGGCCTCAACCTCCAGAATATTTCACCAATGTCTTAATGCTATGCTACAAAATGCAAGGGAGTACATCTTGTCCACACACATCAGAGGAAAAAGCAAGAACAATGCAGGAATTTTCCCTGAAGTCTTGCAGTTCACAGACTGTACTCACATAGAAATAAAAGCCCCACGGGCTGAACAGGGAAGGACATACATCAACAGGAAGGGCTTCTACTCAGTCAACTGTCAGGTCATCTGTAATGTCTGATCATCCTGTCTGTGCAGGCAACCCAGGTGGTTACCATGACTGACACATATGACACACCTCAAGCATTACACAAGGTTTGCTAGGGGTGATGTTCCACAAGGCCATCTACTGGATGATTCAGTTTATAGACTGGACCTGTGGCTCATGACACCCATCAGAAATGCAAACACACCAACAAAGAAAGGATACAACAATTCTCATGCTTAGAAACATCATAGACTGTGAGTCTGACATGCTGAAGTCATGATCCAGCTGAATAGACACATCTGGGGTGCCCTGCAGTACTACCCTGGCACCTGTTCAGAAATTCTTACAATCTGTGTCATGTTGAACAATATCATCTTGGGGTCAGAATGAAGAGATGATAAAATCATCAAGCAAAGGAGAGTAGTATTGCTGAAACTGATTTCATACTCAAGTCTTGGTGAGTACCTTCATGAGGTGGACCCTGGGTTTTACAAAATCTCACCAAGATGACACTGATACATAGACTATATTTTGCATATCATATATCATGGACAGAAGTAGGTTAAAAAAAGACAGTTGTGTGCACAAGTCCCAGGGTAAAAAAAGTGCCCAATCATGGTAGATGCACTGGTGCCAGGACTGGAAAAAATGACAGTGCTGAATCCTCAAGACATAGAAACATTCCTACACTGGAGTTAAGCCAAGCTCAGGGGGACAATGGTCTCACTGTTGTAGAAGAAAGTAGCAGTCCACAAAAAATCACAAAAACTGATATGCCAAAAAAGAGCCATAAAGAGGATAGATTGGACTATTGAGGATAAGAAACAAAATAGGTAGTGTTACTATTATGCAAGAAGTCCACAATTTCTAGACAGAAGATATATAAAAAGATTAAGAGAGAAATTAGAGGAAACAAAAATACTTGCGCAAGAAAAACTGTTAAAAGCTTCAAATTCAAATCTGCATTCATTAATACAGCAGACTCATGATAAACATCACATAAACCATGGAACCTTGGACCTTTTGGGAAAAAGTGAATAAGGAAGTACAAAATCTAGAGATTTTTGAAATATATAAAACAAAATATGGACATGGGAAAGAAAGAAAGAAAGTTCTGATATGGTGCAATATTTATGCAAAGGAGAAAGCCAAATTGATCAATACAAAAAATCAGCTCCAAAGATATTTGAAGAGAAATACATGCAAGGGCACCCAGACATGGAAAATTTCACAGTACAAAAAATAAGATCATAAAGGGGGAATGTAGACCAGAAGATTAGTAAAAAGGAAGAAGTTAAAAAAATAGTAGGAGAAGCTATGGAATACCCGCAAAGTGAAGTATTTAGTGTACAAAGTCTAACACGTTATATCACAGTATGAAGGAACAGTGAGTTCCCCAAGTAAGGAGAAACTGGAGGAGCAGAAGACATATGAAGAAGAAATATGGACATGGGAAAGAAAAAGAGATTTAATATGCTGCAAAATTTATGCAAAGAAGAAAGTAAAATTAATCAATACAGAAAGAGCAGCACCAAAGATATTTGAAGAGAAATACAGGCAAAGGCATCCTGATAGGGAAAATTGTACAATACAAAAAATAAGAAAAGAAAGTGGGAATGTAGAAAGGAGGATTAGTAATGGAAAAGCTAAAGAAATAGAAAATGAGGTTATGGATTACCTGCAAAGTGAAGGATTTAGTGTAGAAAATCTAACTGATAACACCACAGCGGGATAGAATAATGACTCCCCATATTAAGGAGAAACCAGTGGAACAGGAAATATCTGATCAGCTGCCATATGAAGATACTTTGCAGCCTTCATTAAGAAACTAGTATAAAAGTTCAGTTGGAGTTGCACAGCAAGGAAAGGAACAGGAAACTGTGGCAGCTTTGATGCAGTCAGTGTGGTGGAGTCCTAAGACAGTGAGTTCCCATATGAAAGAGCAACGGATGACACGGGATGAAACTGAAGAGAATATGGCACAGGAAGATGCTCTGGAAAATTCTATAGAATGCCCACAGGAAATGGAGAACAAAGAATGTCTCCTCACTTTATAAGATAATGATCTAAAGGAAGAGTTGCTTGGTTTAATAGAGATGGATTCACATATTAAGATCAATGAAAGAAATAGACTACTGAAAGTCAGTAATACAAAAAATGGTAGAAGTCTGATAAAAAAAATGAACACAGTAATCAGGACTGTTCGTAGAATCTCATGCAATATAACAGAAGTAAATAGGATATATTAGTGTGCAGCTAAATTAATAACAGATAGGGTCTTACCACAAAAACACAGGGTAGTAAAGGAAATGGAAGGAGAGAAATCAAATGCCATCATGGAAGTATCGAATAGAGAAAACTATATTGTAATTAAGACAAGAAGTGTCACTGTTGCAATAGTACAGAAGAGGGAGCAGATCAATAAAAAGACTCAGAAAGATAGATGTGATGAAAGCAATGTGTGGTATCAGAACAGATCAGGATCTATTGTATACTACAGTAGACTCCCTCTTATCCGGCCTCCTCTTTAACCAGCCATCAAATTTCTGCCATAACCCTAGCAAAAGACACCAGAGAAGAACAACACTTCTACCTCCTCTGGGCTAAATAATGACAGACATTTAAGTTTCAGACTTCATATTCATTAGAAAAATGCATACTAACACCAATCCTGTTATTCTAGATGATTTATAACCTATAAATGCTATTTTGCATGCTTTTTCTGATTAACCAGCCATTCATTTATCCAGCCTAATGTCTAGTCCCAGTGAGACCGGATAAGAGGGAGTCTACTGTATCGCAAATAATAAACTAAAGATATCAGTACAGGCAGAAAAAATTAGAAGATATACAGATAAATATAAAGGAAAAGTACAAAATAAGCAATTTATTGATGACCCAAAAAAGGTTTTATACAGAATTGGGAAACAAAGCAAATTGAATTGAAACACCACCAAAAAACTGAAAGACTAAACACATTTTGGAGAAATATCTAAGAAGATCCTGTGGAACATAACAAATATGCTAAATGTATAGAAGAAGTAAAAGAAAGAATAAGAAGTTCAAATATACAGGATATGAAATGGGATGAAGTAATGACCAGAGAGATTGAAACAAAAATAACAAAAGCTCCTAATTAGAGAACCACAGGCCCACATGCACTACCTAAGTCTTGGTGAGTACCTTCATGAGGTGGACCCTGTTTTTTACAAAATCTCACCACGATGACACTGATACATAGACTATATCTGCATATCATATATCATGGAAAGAAGTAGGTTAAAAAAAGACAGTTGTGTGCACAAGTCCCAAGGTAAAAAAAGTGCCCAATCATAGTAGATGCACTGGTGCCAGGACTGGAAAAAATGACAGTGCTGAATCCTCAAGACATAGAAACATTCCTACACAGACAACCCTCTCCTCCTCCCAACAAACACAAATACATGTGAGAGATGCAACTATATAGCCAAACTGGAGGCTGAACTCTCTCAACTCAGGGCTGGCATGACCAGACAGGAGGAGATGGCAACCACACACACAACAATCAAAGTCCCACATAGACCTACCACAACTGCAAACCAAACACATAAAAACACAAAGACATACTCGGAGGCTCTAATAAAAAACTTACCAAAACAACAGAGGCTCCCAAAGCAGACACCCAAAAATCCACCACCTCAAAACAAAACACAGGCAACACATACTTCAATAAATCAGTGTGTCAACCAATCACAGCCCTTAAGGCCAAACACCTTGCCTGATACACTAGTAATAGGTGACTCTATAGTCAGACAAACTGTTGTCCCGCTGACCAGGCTGAACAAGGAGAAGGTGACTGTGAGCTGTCTATTGGGAGCTAGGATCCGCCACATAACACACGCACTCAAGTCACTCCAAAGCAAGTACAAATATGACTCCGTCATTGTCCATGCTGGTGTGAATGACCTGAGAAGTACCTCCCTGGACTACATGAAAAGAGACATAGAGGAGCTCTCCGATTATGTAGCCCAGGCTGGTATGACCCTAACCCTGAGCAGCATCTTGCCCTCACCAAGAATTATACCACAATACAAAGACAAGATGATCAGTTTTAACAATTGGCTCAAGTACTGGTGTCATTCTAAGGGGATCCAATGTCTGTCTGCCTGGGATGACATGTTGGACAAGCCACGCTGCTTCATAAGGGATGGCTTACACCTGTCACCACTGGGCTTCCGGATATTGGCTAAGGCTCTTACCCCCATAGTGCCTTTTAGGCAAGGCTCAAAAGACAAACCCACCTCCTTAGAAAACAATAATGGAAAAAAACTAAGGGTAATGCTGCTCAACGCCAGAAGTCTAAAACTCAAGATGCAGGCACTTGATGCACTCCTCAGCATGGAGAACATCGACGTCTGTGCAGTAACTGAAACCTGGTTCAAGGCTCCTGAGAGCACCCCAGCATTACCAGGCTATACCTCGTATCATGCTTTTCGGCCCCAAAACCCAGGCCGAACCACAAAGGGAGGGGGAGTGTCCATATTCATCAAGGACACCCACACCTCTAGGTTAGTAGCAACACATGAAGCATCAGAGACCATACAGGTGCAACTAACCATAGGCAAAACTGCTATACAACTGGTAGCATGTTACAGACCACCCTCACAATCTCAAGAACTCCACTCAGCTTTCTTGAAGACACTGGAGGATATGAATGTATCACAAAATACCATCATACTGGGAGACTTCAACTACCCAAACATAGATTGGGTACATTATTCTAGCCCTAATACCCTAGCCCAAAGGTTCCTGGAATTCATAAATTCAAATGCACTGGAACAATTAGTCACCTCTCCCACTAGGGGAGATAATATACTAAACCTGATCATCACAAACATGGGGACAAAATGCTCCACACTGGAAGTATACCCCTCACTAGTGAGATCTGACCACAAACTAATCACCCTGGATATACATATCCCACCTCCACCCCAGCACAAAAGACCACCGTGAAAAACTTCTCAAAAGCAGACTTCACTCTTCTTAAGACTGAGATGGTATCCTTTATGCCCACTGTGCCAGTGGATACCACATCCCACAATGCGAATCCTTCACAAATGCTTTCTATGGACATCCCCATGAATGCATGGACCATGCAATCCCAAACAAATCCAAGTCCCTCCACCAAAGGTAAGCATCCTGTCTGGTGGACCTCAGCCATAAACAAATTGTATAACAAAGAAGGAAGCTACTGCACGTCAGAGCAAAATCCCATGAAGGGAAGACATCTCTGAGCAACATTAGCAAAAAACTACATTCTCTCATAAAAACATCCAAGGCCAACTTTGAGAGAAAAATCGCTAAAGACACTAAAGATAACCACAAAGCCTTCTTCAGCTATGTTAGAAACCCATGGAAACCCTCAGATATGCTCAGAGTTGGTTCACAACAATAAAAAATACACTGAACCCACAGATATTGCCAACATTCTGGCTGGCAGGTTCAGTGCAAATTTCTCCCCTCCTTCACCCCCAAAAGAAGAAATACTTATCCCAGCTGAATGTAATCTCCCTGTCATCTCAGATGTCCAAGTGAGAACCGCCCTAAACAAAGCAAAAAACACAGCATCAATGGGACTGATGGTATCCCGGGTTGCGTGTTACGTGAACTCCAAGAGGAGTTAAACCCACACATAAAAATGCTATTTAACCTTAGCCTTACTTCGGGATATGTACCTGAACACTGGCATACAGCAACAGTGGTCCCACTCCACAAGGGGTGCCTCTACAGACCCTGAAACTACTGCCCCATAAGCTTAACCAGCCTGGTCTGCAAAGCTATGGAAAGAATCATTATGGAACTCATAAACAGAGACATAGGGGACCTACAGACACTTGACCCCACCCAGTTCGGCTTTGTAAAGGGCAGATCCTGCCTTTAAACCTGGTTGACTTTTTCAAAACAGTCACTAGAGCCATTGACGAGGGCAAAGCAGTCCATACAGCATACCTGGACTTGGCTAAGGCCTTCGACACAATACCCCACTCAGGCATCATAGATAAGCTCAACAGCTTAAATATAAACCCTTATGTCACTAGATGGGTTGCAAACTGGCTAAAGGACAGAACCCATAAAGTTAAAATCGCTGGAGCAATGTCAGACTCAAAGCCAGTCACAAGTGGTGTCCCACAGGGATCTGTCCTGGGACCCCTCTTTTTCAGCATTTATTTCTCAGATATTAAAGCAAACAAGGGAGGGCTGTGGCTGACAAAGTTCGCAGTTGACTGCAAACTAGGTGCCATAGTCGATACACCAGCAGACACACACATCCTACAAAAAGGCCTCACAGAAACGGACAACTGGTGCCGGAGTCACGGCCTTAATCTAAATGCCAAAAAATGTATAGTCATCCCCTTTGGGAAAAACAAAGTACCCACAAATTATCACATTGACAACAACCCACTGAGTACTGAAAAAGTAATCAGAGACCTAGGGACCCAAGTCGACAGCGACCTCTCATTTGATACCCACATTGCCAAAGTGGTAAGAAAAACATTCTACCTTGCACACCTCATCATGAAGGGATTCACATCCAGATCCAAGGATGTCATTGTACCCCTTTATTCCTCCCTCATCAGACCCATGATTGAGTACAATGCCCCATTTGGTATGTACCTCACTCGGCATTTGCAACAGCTGGAGAGACCACAAAAGTACCTCACCAAGAGGATAAAGGGTCTCCAACATATGTCTTATTCTGCCAGACTAAAGAAACTTCAGCTCTATTCAGTATCATACCGCCTGCTCAGAGGTGATCTCTGCCTGACGTACAAGGCCATGTCCAATCAGGATCTGATGGACATGCTCCACCTCAAAAAATCCAAGTCCATCAGGACCACGAGAGCTAAAGACTTAAACCTCGCACAAGTATGAATAGGACATGCTGGAGGGATAGATTCATATCCCAGAGGCTTCCCATGCTTTGGAACAAGATCCCAGTTCATATTAGGCAGAGCCCCTCACTGACTCTCTTCAAGAGAAATCTTGATGAGTGGATGGGAGATCGTAAGTTTACCCCAGGGGTCACATCTGTGTCACTGCTAGACAGGGGCACAGTAAACTAATTCTATTATATAAGGGGACCTTCATTGTGTCACTACTAGACACAGTATTCTCAATTTATTCTGTACATTTTTGTACCATTTCATGGGGTGGCAAATGCCACATCACTATGGCTAGGCTTACAAATGCCCCAGGGCAGATAGCCTAGTACTATACTATGAAACTATGAAACTATGAAACAATGGTCTCACTGTGTAGAAGAAAGTAGCAGTCCACAAAAAAATCACAAAAACTGATATGCCAAAAAAGAGCCATAAAGAGGATAGATTGGACTATTGAGGATAAGAAACAAAATAGGTAGTGTTACTATTATGCAAGAAGTACAGAATTTCTAGACAGAAGATATATAAAAAGATGAAGAGAGAAATTAGAGGAAACAAAAATACTTGCACAAGAAAAACTGTTAAAAGCTTCAAATTCAAATCTGCATTCATTAATACAGCAGACTCATGATAAACATCACATAAACCATGGAACCTTGGACTTTTTGGGAAAAAGCAAATAAGGAAGTACAAAATCTAGAGATTTCTGAAATATATAAAACAAAATATGGACTTAGGAAAGAAAGAAAATTCTGATATGGTGCAATATTTATGCAAAGGAGAAAGCCAAATTAATCAATACAAAAAATCACCTCCAAAGATATTTGAAGAGAAATACATGCAAGGGCACCCAGACATGGACAATTTCACAGTACAAAAAATAAGATCATAAAGGGGGAATGTAGACCAGAAGATTAGTAAAAAGGAAGAAGTAAAAAAAATAGTAGGAGAAGCTATGGAATACCCGCAAAGTGAAGTATTTAGTGTACAAAGTTAAACACGTTATATCACAGTATGAAGGAACAGTGAGTTCCCCAAGTAAGGAGAAACAGGAGGAGCAGAAGACATATGAAGAAGAAATATGGACATGGGAAAGAAAAAGAGATTTAATATGCTGCAAAATTTATGCAAAGAAGAAAGTAAAATTGATCAATACAGAAAGAGCAGCACCAAAGATATTTGAAGAGAAATACAGGCAAAGGCATTCTGATAGGGAAAATTGTACAATACAAAAAATAAGAAAAGAAAGTGGGAATGTAGAAAGGAGTATTAGTAATGGAAAAGCTAAAGAAATAGAAAATGAGGTTATGGATTACCTGCAAAGTGAAGGATTTAGTATAGAAAATCTAACTCTGATAACACCACAGCAGGATAGAATAATGACTCCCCATATTAAGGAGAAACCAGTGGAACAGGAAATATCTGATCAGTTGCCATATGAAGATACTTTGCAACCTTCATTAAGAAACTAGTATAAAAGTTCAGTTGGAGTTGCACAGCAAGGAAAGGAACAGGAAACTGTGGCAGCTCTGATGCAGTCAATGTTGTGGAGTCCTAAGACAGTGAGTTCCCATATGAAAGAGCAACAGATGACATGGGATGAAACTGAAGATAATATGGCACAGGAAGATGCTCTGGAAAATTCTATAGAATGCCCACAGGAAATGGAGAACAAAGAATGTCTCCTCACTTTATAAGATAATGATCTAAAGGAAAAATTGCTTGATTTAATAGAGATGGATTCACATATTAAGATCAATGAAAGAAATAGACTACTGAAAGTCAGTAATACAAAAAATGGTAGAAGTTTGATAAAAAATGAACACAGTAATCAGGACTGTTCGTAGAATCTCATGCAATATAACAGAAGTAAATAGGATATATTAGTGTGCAGCTAAATTAATAACAGATAGGGTCTTACCACAAAAACACAGGGTAGTAAAGGAAATGGAAGGAGAGAAATCAAATGCCATCATGGAAGTATCGAATAGAGAAAAGTATATTGTAATTAAGACAAGAAGTGTCACTGTTGCAATAGTACAGAAGAGGGAGCAGATCAATAAAAAGACTCAGAAAGATAGATGTGATGAAAGCAATGTGCGGTATCAGAACAGATCAGGATCTATTGTATACTACAGTAGACTCCCTCTTATCCGGCCTCCTCTTTAACCAGCCATCAAATTTCTGCCATAACCCTAGCAAAAGACACCAGAGAAGAACACTTCTACCTCCTCTGGGCTAAATAATGACAGACATTTGAGTTTCAGACTTCATATTCATTAGAAAAATGCATACTAACACAAATCCTGTTATTCTAGATGATTTATAACTTATAAATGCTATTTTGCATGCTTTTTCTGATTAACCAGCCATTCATTTATCCAGCCTAAGGTCTAGTCCCAGTGAGACCGGATAAGAGGGAGTCTACTGTATTGCAAATAATAAACTAAAGATATCAGTACAGGCAGAAAAAAATAGAAGATATACAGATAAATATAAAGGAAAAGTACAAAATAAGCAATTTATTGATGACCCAAAAAAGGTTTTATACAGAATTGGGAAACAAGGCAAAAGGAATTGAAACACCACCAAGAAACTGAAAGACTAGACACATTTTGGAGAAATATCTAAGAAGATCCTGTGGAACATAACAAATATGCTAAATGGATAGAAGAAGTAAAAGAAAGAATAAGAAGTTTAAAGGTACAGAATATGAAATGGGATGAAGTAAGAACCAGAGAGATTGAAACAAAAATAAGAAAAGCTCCTAATTAGAAAACCACAGGCCCACATGCACTACCTAACTTTTGACTAAAAGTATTAGCATCTTTACATGATGATTTAGCCATGAGTAAGAACTATTTATATGCATACCCCAAACAGACATCAACCTGGTTAACAACAGGAAAAACAGTACTCCTCCATAAGAGCTAACCTGCAAGCTATCCTTAAAACTATAGACCAATTACTTGAACACAACTAAACAAAATAAGTATTGATACTGGATTATATTATTTCATTAAATGGAAATTTGTTTAATGTACTCATATAAAATTCACTGGACTGTCTGGTTAACTGACCACTTCATTCTGAACATTTGGGTCTGCACTACAGTATTGTCACAAATAGTATACAACCATATACAGCCTCGACACATATAAATCATCATTTTTTATCCCTTCTGTATTGGAACATTAAGTTTTACTTGGTATTGACACTGGGCATTGCCCATTCACAAGCACATACCATTGCTAATATCAGTCAGTACCATTTGTTAAGGTTTAAATACCTTAATTATAACCTGATGATCCATGAATGATTTGTTGCCGATCCTATGTTTCATAAGTGTGTGTGTCTCATATGAACAAGACAGGTAAGTACATGTCACTCTCAGTTTTGCAGTAGACATAAATGACAGAATAGCTAACATAAGTCAGCAGTATGTATGTATGTATTATTGATCATAATATTGGGGTTCATATCATGTTATCGAAAGCCGATAATGTTGAATGCCACAATGTCGAACCCTATGCAGCAGACGCTAAAAATAGCGAAGCTGCAGAACATCAAATTCTTTCCTAGGGAAAGAATTTGGCTGCCTG
This sequence comes from Protopterus annectens, assembly GCF_019279795.1. NCBI lineage: Eukaryota > Metazoa > Chordata > Ceratodontiformes > Protopteridae > Protopterus > Protopterus annectens. The sequence continues at coordinate 394,039,398 of NC_056730.1, read as the reverse complement.
TTCCTGTGGCTTCGCTATATTTAGCACTGAGGTGGAAAGTTACGGGGGTTCAGATAAGTGTGTGATTGTGAGGACATTAGGTTTAGGGTACGGTTATGTTCATAGGTTCATAGGGTAGTACTAGGCTAACTGCCCTTGCGAGCCATTTCAAGCGAGACTCAAACCCTGCACCTTGTGTTTCTAAGGCAAACACCTTAATCATTAGGCCACCCTCCCAACCCAATGTGAGTTAGGGTTAGGGCGCTGGTGAGGTGAGTGTGCGATAGTGACAGAGTTTAGGGTTGGGGCGGGTTAAGTGAGTTAGGGTTAGGGCGTGGGTTACGTGAGTTAGGGTTAGGGCGCAGGTAAGGTGAGTGTGCGATAGTGATGGATCTTAGGGTTAGGGTTGGGTTAATGTAAGTGGATAGATGGTAGTGTTTGTATAATTTAGTGTAGGGTTAGATGTATGATTTTAAGTGTAAGTGTGCGGATTGCTTTTTTTTTTGGTGTGCCTGTGTTGTGTGAATGTGTTTCGGAATAGCGAATTTTTTCCCTGGGAAAAAATTAGCTGTTCTGAATGTTCGATATTGTGTGATTTCGATTATTTAGGTTCGATCAAATGGTGTTCAGTGTTTTTGGCTTTAGATGACGTGATATAAACATTAATATTGCACTTACTCTGTCATATCAACAAATATGGATTTGCACAAAACCTTCAACATCACAATATCTTCTCTGACACGGAATGAGAAACTAATCCAATCTACAGTATCCTCCACTGTCACAATGTAACAGTTAGACTTCTGCAGTGGCACTTATGTTAAGTACTGTGTCCTCTAGGTTGTGCCAAGGGATAGGTAGAGTGTTCTTATCTCACAGTAGTCAACTTGTACATGTGTGTGCCTGTGTCTGTGTGAGTATAGTAGACTCCCTCTTATCCAGTCTAGCTGGGACTGGACCTTAGGCTGGATAAATGAATGGCTGGTTAATCAGAAAAAGCACACAAAATAGCATTTATAGATTATAAATCAGTTAGAATAACAGGATTTGTGTTGGCATGCATTTTCTAATGAATATGAAGTCTGAAACATAAATGTCTGTCATTATTTAGCCCAGAGGAGGTAAAAATCTTGTTCTTCTCTGTTGTCTTTTACTAGGGCTATGGCAGAAATTTGATGGCTGGTTAAAGAGGAGGCCAGTTAAAGAGAGGTCGGATAAGAGGGAGTCTACTGTATAGAGTCATGTAAATATGACCTTACCTATTGCCATCCTCAGTAAAGTAGTAGCTTGAAGTTAATTTTATGCTGCAGGGTGAGTCCACATCAATTTCAGACCCTTCTCCCAACATCATCTTCCCTGCAACATTACGCTGATGTCATCCTCTATAAAGTGCACTCTTGCATTATACAAATCAGACTTCCGCAGTGGCATTTGCATTAAGTAGTGTCCTCTAGACTGCATAGCTAGAGAGGCATGGTATTCTAATTTCATAACAATCAACTAGTGAGGGTGTGTGTGTCTGTGTTTATGCAGTTGTGTAAATATGACCTTAACTACTGCTGACCTCAATAAAACAGTAGCCTGGAGTAAATTTACAATGCAATGTGAGTCCACATCAGTTTCAGACCCTTCTCCCAACATCTTCTAAGCAACACATCATTGATGTCATCCTCTGTAAAGTGAACACTCACATTATCAAAGTCAGACTTCTGCAGTGATGTTTTTGTTATTGTGTCCTCTACATTGTATAACTAGATAGGTAGGGGGCTCTAATCGCACAACAATCAACTTGTGTGTGTGATGGTGGGTCCATTGCATCACTGGTGGATTACTTCAACATGTGTGCTTATTCGACTCCCACTCATGAGAAACAGTTACATGGCTAAATCAATCCCACATCCTCTTTTCACTCTGTTCACAATTGCATACTATTTTCAGCACACTGATGAGGTCATCATTTCAATAATGCACTCACACCACAAAAGTTAGACCTCTCCAATACAGCAGTGAGACTCTCCTGACTGTGTGTGTGACTGTAAATGGATGCAGAACTGTGTTACACCTCTTTGTATTTACAGCATTTAGAATTTCTCATAGCTATAGAAGTCATTTTTGCACACACATCTCCTTTGCATGACACAGCTGATGTAATCCTTTCAAAGATGCATTGAGGCTCACATGCTCTCATATTTCTCCTGTGGAATGTGTATATAATACACTTGTGTATAGATTGTTTCAATACATAGGTAGGGAGTTCAAATACAGGGATAACTGTTATCTGTGAGTCTGTGTATCTTCCTCTTACTGTTCAGAATAGGCTGCAAATACATATAAGAGGTATATCTATGCATTGTGCTTGTGCTGTACAACCAGTGGAAACATGAAGGTAATAAACAATTGTGATGCCATCGACTGAAATGTGCAGTGACACAGTTGTCAAATGAATCTGTATTTGTGATTGTATTTTAGCAAGCCTTCATTAGCCTGTAATGTTAGCTATATAGTTCAAACCCAATATTGCTACTTACAGTTGGTATACATGTTGTTAACAGTGTTGTCACCCACATGTGTTCATTTGTAGGTGTTGTTTCCTGTTACAAGAGTTCATTCTATATTTCCCTTGGAAAGGCTGTATTGAGGGCTCCTGCTGTCATTTGAATAGATTGTTGTTCCATCATAGTTTTAGTTAACCGCCTCCTCAGGGCAGAGGACATGAGATGACGCAATGTATGTTGCTGCTTAAGTAAGGCATGCATTCCAGTATGGAATTATATCCACACTGTACATAGATGTTGTTCTACACATTGACAACAGCAAGGGGCTATAGGTGTGTTTGGGTACACTTAACATCAGGCAAAGATGTCTGACATATAGCAAAGATTCTTTTTAAGTAATTACTTGATTCATACACATGATGTAATGCTTTCACATAACCACACATATGACAATTGGTGATGCACTTATACCATGGCACATTCAGTGATCCCACTATGGTGTTGATTTTCTCAATGCTTAGGCAAATGTTCCAAACCAGCATTGAGTGAATGTAAGCTTTTATGTCCTTAATGTTCTGTAGGAAAGACATCCCTCCCAATCATACTTTGTACATATAGAGTGGCAGAGGCCTCCCCCAACATTTTTTTAGCAGATAAAACTTATGGGCAAATAAAATATAGCTGACAGAATGACAGAATGACTTCACATAGATGATGTTTAACAGCTGTGATAACAGTTCTGCTGTGGCAAATGTGGTCAATAGCCATATTGTTATTTAGAGGAGTTGTACAACTTGATAAATTCTAGCACAGGGATTTATTTTGTGTGAACATACTGATGTCACACAACAGCCATTGCATCCTGTCAGTCTTATCCCATGATATGTTGCATGAACACATGTGACTGTAGCTTTGTATTTCATAGCAGTAGACATTTGTTCTGCCAATATCATAGCGAGAGTGCTACTGTGGCAAATGCATTGAGTACTATGGTGTACATGAGTATGCTCCAGTTCTTGGGTGGTATGTGTACAAACATACAGAAAAAAACTTCCTTAACCTTGGAACATTGATATAGGACTGATCACAATTGTGTGCACATGAGAATACTCATTTAATTGCCATCAGTCTGACATGCTGATATGACATTCATTACCAGGGATCCTTTCTTAATTCACACATTAATTTTATTTGTTTTTGACAATACCCATTGCTACTTCCTGCAACGGATGCCTACAATACACAGCTCTGGGGAATACACTGCATCATAGTGTGGTGTTTGCATCTGTTCTTATCTGTCTGCACAATAACTGTATCAGGCAGGAATGCCTTATACAAGGGTTTTATGTACATCACACTCTGCTCCCAGATTTGTAACACAACGCACACCTACGTATGGGATGCATAGCCATTAGAATATTGAAGTGAATAATTCCCTTAAAGGGTAATCCTCCTCATACATGTGTTAGGCCTGTTTCAGTGATATATACAGTTAATACACAGATCAGTGTTAACATTGATGGGATGGGCTCAATTCTTGCAATAGGAGATCGTGACTTCTGAGCTATTCCTATTTTCCATCATGCTATAGTGACAAAATGTGCATTGTGCAAATATCCAATAATGTATGTAGTGTCCTTGCAAACTGTCATCTTAACTCAGCATGTTAGTGATATTCAGATGTCATGTAATTCACCTCTGCTACAATGTTAATTTGAGTATCTGTCACATCCTATAATATCATGTCTGCTTTTATTTACCTATATTTGCTCAGGAAGTGTGACCACCATTAATTACTATGACATACGTATTGCAAAATTTTATTATTACAAAATTGTCTTCATAACATGAGCACCTTCACATCAATTATCTTATTGGAATTTGAACATTTACCCTCCCCTTTTACATATGTCTGTATACATCTCGTTGATTTCTGTGCACATTGTCCTCAGTACACTTTCCTGTCCGGTAACCCATGTATTGTAGTTCCTCTTGCCATTTCCCTTTCCTCTTACTTATTTCTGTATTTATATGTTGAACTAATCTGCACAAGACTCTCAGTACACCTTTCATGCCTGATACAGCTTCATACCTCTCATCCTCTTAGTGGAAGACGTTTGGACAAAGTCTGACAAAATGGGGAGACAAAGACCCAAAAATAGGGACAAATTTTAAATATTGCTCTTATAAACTTAGAAAGGTGTTAAACTAACAGGGTCTATGATTAACATACATTTTTCTGAGGGATTTGAAGTCTGAAAGTTAAATGTATGTCATTATTTAGTGGCTTCAATCTTCAGATCATCTCAATGATTTTCCAGAAACCACAAATTTTATGAGGAACAGACCAAAATAGGCAAAATTATGGACAGTTGAGAGGTATGTAACAGTTTGCATTATTTGCCCTATATAGCTCTTCATGCTATCCATGTGGGTACAATTAACAAATGTACCCATACACAAATTTGGTTGTTAACTGTGTGTGCTCGTGCTGTTCAGTGTATTTTCCTGGCCACCAACACTGTTGCAGGCCATCAAAACTTGCTTGTATCCATGTAAGCATGATGAGTAGCATGTCTATGTGATTAGTGCTGCTCACTCTTGGTATTTGTGTACATAGATATATAGATAGACTGATAGAGAAAATTACACTCGCTTTTTCTCTCTCTCTCAATATATGTATACACACACAAACACACAGACACAGATATATATATATATATATATATATATATATATATATATAAAGACTCAACATGCGGGGTTATTTGATTGAACAATACTTGACTGAAAAGTAAAACACTTGAAAGAATTTGACTGAAAACTCATCTGACTGAAAACCTACTTGACTGAAAACCCACTTGACTGAAATCTATTTCACTGACTCACAAATCAAACACAATATTCAACATAAGAAAATATAACATAAAATAGTGTTTTTGCAGGGGGGGCAAGCCCCTCTGCACTTTCCATGTAGGGGGCTTTGCCACCACACCCTTCTTAAGTGGGTCTACTTGATATGGCCGACATTTCAGAATGTCGAAAACCATATGGCCAAGACGATATGATCGACATTCGAAATGTCGACCATACAAAAAAAAAAAAAAAACACAACAAAATCTTACCTTCACTCTGCAAGTAGGAGGGGCTATACCCTCTTGCACCTCCAACCCCCACCCCCCAGAACTTCAATATACCAACTCCGAGATCGCACTACAGTACGGAAGATGGAAAGCTTTCTATTCCGCACTGTTTGGAGATGCCGGTTCTGTATGGTCAACATTTCGAATGTCAATCGTATGGTCTTGGTCATATGGTCTTCGACATTATGCCGAAATTGGGCGGCACAGTGGTGCAGTGGTTAACATTGTCACCTCACAGCAAGAGGTTCATCGGCTCCCTGTGTAGTTTCCTCCCACGGCCTCTGCTGAAAACAGGCTCTGTGGAACCTAGTCGGACTTTCCCAGTCAACAAATGATAAATAAATAAATAAAATAAAATAAATTCTGAAATGTCGACCATGTGAAGAGGACCCCTCAAGTATATATACTAACTTCACAGCTCTACAACCATTTGAGAAATGAAAAAAACATAAAGGGTGAATCCGTGCTGCTGCACAAACTTCATAGCTCTTTGCTGCAGTTTAGGAAAAAGTTTGGTCACTGTTTTACAAAGAGCTACATCACAGTGATTTGCTTAACCGAAGACCTTTTTTTTTATTTTTTAATTTAATTTCTCTTAAAAAGAGTCAGTCAGCAGACTGTAGCATAGAGCTATTATAGGTACTAAAGTTATATAAACATGCTTAGACTGAAGACCATTTTTCTTGGTCCTCAGCTTTGAAAGGACATTCTTTTTAGTCTTCAGAGGATGAGTGATAACTGACCAAATTATAGCTCTGGCCCCTTCTATATATAATATTATACCACAGAGGTGCAATAACTGTGTCACTCCAAACCAGTGGTCTGTATTGACAGTAGTACTAGCCTAAAAGGGTCTATTAAGTGACAGGATTCTCTACAGTTTTGATGTAAATCACTATATCTTACTAGTCTTGTGACAGACAAGTGTTTGATTAATAGAACTTGGATGAAATTAGCAAAAATTAAATAAGGGTGCTATGTTTGGGGTTTGTCCTTTTCATCAAGATAGAATGATAATGGGAAAATGAAAACAACCTAAAAGGTCAACTTTGTTGAAAAAGTGAGAGGAAGGGCTCTAAACTACAAATGACTGTGCTCTGACCACACAGCACAATTGAAGGAGACTAAAGAAATATGCAGCAGAACTGAAAGGGGAGTACATAGGCACACTGTGACCCAGGCAGAATAGAATATAGAGAAGGACTCACTGAATAAAACAGGCTTTATTCAACTCAGTTAAGTACCATTATTTCACTCAAAAGATTTAAATTAAAGAACACTTTTAATGCATATTTATACTTGAGCATAAGAGTTCTTAAACTGAAATATTTTAAAAGATTTTCACTTTGAGGTACAGCCTGTTTAGTATGTTTTAACAATGGTTTCAGTGCCGATGTAACTATATCAAAGATGAGATACACACACTGGTAAAGAAGACAGTAACCAGATGAATAAAAGGCCGGGAAATGCATGAGTGGAGATGGGAATGAAGAAAGTGGAAGAACAACAAGGATCAGAAAAGGCTAAAGGAAACAGCTAGGAAGATAATAAAGGAAAACCAGTAGGTTAAGGAAGGAAGTGGAAGGCAGTAGTGTGATGGAATGGAAGCAGCAGAATGGGTCTGGCTAATGCAAGAATCAATGAAATGCGGGATGGGAGGAGAAGGAATAGCAACATTAGAGAAAAAACTGAGGAAGGTGCAGAAACACATGTACAGAAAACAATGAGACAAAGGCCTAGAAATAGAAGAAGCCAGGCTTTGATGAATCATACACAAACTGAAGATAATGAAGCCAGAACAAAAAATGGCAGAGAAAAGGGAGCTTTGAGGGTAGCAAGGGGAATGAGTAGCGAAGGTACTAGTCTCATATGTAAATCAGAAAAGAAAAACATGGCAAAAATAAAGAAGTTGAGAGGGAGGAGTATGACAATCATAGAGGAAAAACAGACAAGAGGGAAGAAATCATGCAGTTCTTTGATGGATATATATGGATCGACTTTGGTTTATTGAATTAACACATAACCAAAATTTACAATGTCCAGACAATAACATTGAATGGTTACAAGAATGAGAATGCAGAAGATCAGAATGTAGAAGATCAAACTAGGCATATATTCTAAACGCAGATTGTGGTACAGTCAGGATCAGAAAATCTATACTTTCCTCACTGTAGTATGATCTCAGAGTTGCTATATGTAATTTACAGGTATTAGTAATCTGTTTTATGTTTTTGTATGGGGGCAAAACCACCACACCCCTGCAAATTATATATACCAACTACGAGATCACACTACATTGAGGAAAAAGGTAGATTTCCTGATCCTGACTGTACCGTGATCTGAGTTTAGAATATATACATAGTTCAAACTTCTAAGTTCGGTATTCTGCACTCTCATTCTTGTAACCTTTCGATGTAATCGTCTCAACATTGTAAATTTTGGTTATATGTTAATTCAATAAATCAGTCCATTTTATATACACACATATATATATATATATATATATATATATATATATATATATATATATATATATGGATCTAGGACGTTTGCTCGACTGAGCAGACATCCGAATCCATAAAACCCGAATACACTTTAACGAAAGTGCTTTTATTAAAAAAGCACTTTCATTAAAGCGTGTGAAAAAAAAAAAAACACTACATTTACATTTTAGCAAGGGGGCTTTGCCCCCCTGCACTCCCCATGTGGGGGGCTGTGCCACACCCCTCTACTTTAATATTCACCCTCCGAGACCGCACTATAGTGGAGAAAATGGAAATTTCCCTTACCCGCACCATAGTACAGCCTCGGCAACAGTCATACTTACGCGAAAGTGCTTCTCCGGTGAAAAGCACTTTTGTGTAAGTATGCCCAGCTATTTGGATTTTGGTCGTTTGCTCAGTCAAGCAAACGTCCTAGATCCATATATATATATATATATATATATATATATATATATATATATATATATATATATATATCACTAGAGGAGGGTCTGAAGGGTAGAAAATGAAAGGAGGAAAGGGTAACAAAGGAAGAAAAAAATGTTGGATAACATGGTTAGAGGGCAAGAAGTGAGCAAGGCCATTAGATGGTTAAATGAAACAACACAGAAAGGGTAGACAGTTACCAAATAGATTTAGACAAAATAGCTGAATGAGAGGTAAGAGGAGAACTATCAAGGATTTCCATCTGGAGAGGCAATTCTGAGCGATAGTCATGCTCAGTGAAAGAAACCAACAAAATGCATACGTAACAGACATATGGGTATTCAAACTTATTTTACTATTAAATAAATATGAGGAATGTGACTAAAATACTTTTAAACAGACTAGAGGACAACTAGGTATTGTGAATGTGAAAATCTTATTATATAACTAGTGAGGGGTACTAATGTTCATGGAATAGCAGGTAGAAAGGGAGATCAACATCATCCTATTCAATATAGAAAGGTATCAGATTCCCTGCAATGGATTTTTCTAACCAAAATCCTATAATATTGCCAGCTTCATAACATAATATGGAAAAATATTTGCATTTGCTCCAAACAACCAGAGTTCAACTAGAAGCCTGGTTAGAGGAAAAAGTTTGCACAGGGGTGATGAGAACTCAGCATCATTTATCAGACTACCCATCTCAAGGGGAAAGTCACAACTGGTCCATGAGGAGGAACATAGCTTCTATACATGGTTCATCTGCACACATCACTATAAATTAAGGCTACATATGTGGATGTGTGCATGAACCTGACATAAGTAAGAAATTGTGAAAGATACAGCCATGGCGTGGTGACACAGATGTATACTAAAAAACCCTTTTCCCACAATGGATGATGGTACCACTATCTGAACCAAGCTGTCCATCCAAAGAAGATGAATGAGAAGAAGGACTCTAATGCTGATGATGAACAAATGAGTCAATATGGTGGCTGGAAATGAGGCTTGATGGTCTTGTGATATAGGGACCCAGAGTTTAAATTAAAAAAATCTAGAAGATTGGGGGATAGGCATGAATTCCACAGCTGGTTCATAGCTACATACAGTGCTATCAGCATGGATTCTGGTTGATAGACACAACCTGTTCAAGGTACATACACAGAGAGAAATGAAATAGGGTGCCCTTTCTTGTCATAACATGGGTTTCAGACTTGTCACACTTATTTTGCAGTTGATCTAATTTAACTTGAATTTATCTTGTTTTAATCTACTCAGCAGGTTGATCAATCTCTTGCCATGCTGTTCTGTTGTCTGATCTCACACTAATAGTTATTAAATATGTTAGCAGTTCCTTCTAAACCTTGAGTTTTATGTGCAATGGCTCTTGGGAATACCACTGGTGCTGGTGAAATACCAATGAGAAGTCTAAGTAATCAGTACTTTTTAATGGTGTATTAATGCGTACAATTTGGAGTTTATTTTCTTCCACATTTATTTGGCAAAAACCTTGCTTTTTGTCTAGTTTTAGAGAGGACTTAGCCTCTTGTATTGCTGACACTCCATCCTCATATGTATGCAATGGGAAATGTTCCCTTTTTATCACTTTATTTATATGTTCTTGAGCAATTTATTTGTGAATACTGTCTTATTTTACAGTCATAACTATAAGATTCACTCATTATGTTGCTTATTAGTGACACAAAAGGGTTTGATTCATTTAATTCACTGTTCTACCTCACTCGTGACAGCTACTGGTACTTTTCTAGGAGTACGCATCACTGAAAATGCATAAGGTTATTATCATATTTGATTACCTCCTGACTAACTGACCTTTTAAATAAATCAGCACAATTACACAGGATATTATTGCTATGACTCTGAACAGTATCTGAAATATCTTTATGGCTGGTTGTATAATCACATGGATTCTTGTATTTCAAACAGTAAATTCATATTACCCATCCTGGCTTCTCATAAGCCAAATAAGACAAAATGTTAGGTGTATTTGCCTAAGTGCTTTGATTTAAAAAAAAATGACTCTGAACTTTTTAGTCTTCTAGTCATATCAACAACTTTTGATAGTGCCACTCAGTGGCAAGAAAATGCTAACAATGCGCACACAGCTTCCTGTCCAGAGGCATCTAGCCTCATAGTGTTAACAGTATCTTGAGATAAAACTCTATCTGTTTAGTTTAAATTCTATATTACTTTTATTAATTCTTAGTGCTGATTTCTAAATCTGCTTGTACCTGATCACACTGCTTCTCATGCATTTTTGAACTAAAACTTTTAAGTCATTATATTTCTTTTTTTCAAAACAGGTTTATTGTTTTAACATACAAGAGAAATATCATAACAATTTTATACAAGTAATTAAAAATAGGTATGATTATAACATTCAACAAAACAACTAAAGTATTTACAAAGACATCCACTACAATCAGATCAATTAATTAAACTAAAATACCATGCTATTGAAATTAGGATTTTTTTAACAAATTTAAGTCATTATATTTCAACAGTACTAACAAATGGTTTATTTTCATATTTCCATTCAATTGCATTCAAATCTTTTGAACACACTTTTATTTTACTCACATTATAAAAGCGTCCTTTTCTAGTACAAAGTCTGCATGTTTTACAAAGTAAATGTAAGACAATGACTTCCATGTTTATAGCCATGACTTCTCTTTGAAGTATGAATTAAATGTGTGAGACCATTTTTCTGTCCCCTACTTTGGATTCTCACATGGCTCTCTCTTTCTCAAATCTGTTACTTTTGTAACACATCTTCACTTTATTTCCCTTTTTGTCATATTATTTGACTCACATTTTTCACACATCTCATTTCATCAGTTAATTCTTTTAACTATGCAGTAATAATTTCACTTGTGCTAAATACAGCTACATCTCTAGATGAAGTTAACTTGGCTGCTTTAAAAACATTCCCTTTGTTTCATCATTTCTTATATCACAAACTATTCTACTTCCTGATAGTAGATCCTGAAACTCACCAAATTTACAATCACTGCCTCTTTTCCTCAGCTTAGTAAAAATAAGCTCCTATAGTCTATGTAGGACCTTGTCTTCTAAAGAACAAATTTCTAATAAATGGCATTACTTTCTGGGCTCAAACTAATTTGTGCATATTCTCTACCAGTAGTGTAGAGGAATAAAGTCCTTACAACTGCCCAGTCAACCAAAATTTAAATAATAGCTCAGGTGTTTGATAGTTCAGACATAGAAGATGGGCATGCCCATCCTGGAAGGGAAGAACAGTGGTTCCTACCTGGCTTGAATTGCTGCTCTAATGACAAATATTTGGCTGGAAAGCAGAGGCTCTTCATGAAGTGAGTAGCCAGTACAGGAAATAGTTATGGGTCGGAAGTTATAAGATGTGAACTTGGGGAAAGCCTGCAAAATAGGCATGTTATAGAACTGGTAGGATTTGTTCTGCCACACACTTACTTCAGATTTGATAATAAACAGTATTTATGATTGAATGGTATACAAGCACAGTTTCATGGCCAGAAACAGTGCTGCTGCTAGAAAATCAAGCAGAGCAGCACAGAAACAAGAACCATTCAAGCTTGTTTACGAGCAAGCCTGCTCAGCGAGATTGTACACTCAGCCACAATGACTACCAGGGGTGAAAATACTGCAATAACAGCAGTTTTAACACAGTAAAATGTACTGAGTGCAATATATACTACAACAATTATTTGCAGAATGAAATAATGGAGCGGGGAACAGCAAGGGCAAATATGATGAACCATACAATAGGCGGGGACAGTGTGCTTATGAAAATGGGCACAAACATGAATGATAGGAATGAACAAAAAGAAAGAGGGTATGATAAATATGGCAATGTCCCCAAGATAGGATATGTCAATGTATATACACTTCCAAGACAAGTTGTAGCATAATATTAAGTGCATATGTAGATAGCAGTATGCGTACTACTAAACAAATATAAAAAAAGTCCACAAGGTCACCAAACCATCACTATGAAATAAGCCAAGATAATCTGGGAAGGCGAAACAATGAAGCTCTTGGACAGCGCACTTAGATACCACCTGAATTTATTTGCAAAAACACAATAAAAAAAACTACATTAAGTCAACAGTACGTTTTCCTTTCTATACTTCATCAGATGTGGGCTGGTGAATACACACATCTAATGAAGTATAGAAACGAAAACATACTGTTGACATTAATGTAGTTTTTTTATTGTGTTTTTGCAAATAAATTCAGGTGGTATCTAAGTGCGCTGTCCAAGAGCTTCATTGTTTCGCCTTCCCAGGTTACCTTGGCTTATTTCATAGTGTACGTACTGCTGTTTACTTTGTGAGTATATTTTATCATCGCACATGATAGTATATATGTGATGGTCACACAGGGTTACATGTCAAGGGAGATGAATGGTTGTGATATAAACATCACTGACACGCTCACTGGAGAGGATGTTTAGCAAGGATGTTATATCCAATAGGGGTATGTGCATAGTGTGAAGATCTGCAAAATGACTTGCTTGAATATGACTGACATGTCAACATACCTCTCGACTAATCGTGGATGCATAACAACAGACTCACGCACAAATGAAGACAGAAACAGGCGCAATCAGGCACACTTTTAAAATATTATGACTATTAGTCTGTGGTATTGGCAGAATATGAAAGTGTAACTTATTATACATGTGATGCAGGGATAGGTATGTACAATGGGAATGACTGTCAGTATTCTATAAGGGGAATTCACCACCCCTTCCCCAAAAATGACCACTTTTTGGTAGGGTTAAGAGGGACAGTGTTAAAACTGAAGTTGAAATCAGGGGCAATCCGGGCCAGTTGAGAGGTCTAAATGATGCATAAACCAAAATCCACAACTGCAAGGATCAAATTCATGCTATCAATATTGTCAATGAAGTGTGTATTTACTGGGGGCAATAAAGAAAGATGTATCACACAAGCATCTAGTAGAAAACCTTAAAGGAAAGTCTGCACTGTCAAATCCTAATGGGTATGCATCCCAAAAAAATAGTTCTATCTAGCTGACAAGATGTGTGCAAGTTCACTGTGCCAAATGCGATACACTTGACTAAAATATCCCTGGTTGACATAGGTATCGGCCATGTGGGTAGCAACATTTACAAACAACACACTATTATGAGTGGATTCTCTACACACACCTGTGAATTGCATGCATCTGCCACATGTAATAGCAATGGATATTGTCTGAAGCATCTGCAATTGATGTGTGAATTAACAAGTGATCCATTATAATGAATGGTACAGCAGTATGTGAGACTGATGGTAATGCATCAACTATGCCCATGTGGACAGAAATTATAGCAGTGCAAAGTCTAGTGTCAATGAGTGAGGAAGCTGTCACCGTGATATTGTTTACATACCAAATAATACATGGAGCGCCCTCTGTAAGCACATGTCAGCACTCAGCATATGTGCCACATGAGGGTTCCTATTAGAATGACAAAAACGCATTTTGTCGAATGCATTTTCATCAACACATAAAGAGCGAACAGGCAAAACAGTGAAGTGGCTGTTCAGCGAATTCTTTCCCTGGGAAAGAAGTTGCTTGACCGCTTCATTGCTTTGCCATGTTCTGCACTGTAGTGTGGTCCCTTGTCCGGTATAGCTCCCGAGTGTGAATGTACAAGAGGTACTGACCTTAGGGTTAGGGTGCGGGTTAAGGTAAGTGCATATGTTTGAAAGTGTTTACTTTTTTGTGTTTTGCATTAGATGTACTGTTGAGTTAAGTGCATATGTGTTTTAAGCTGTTTACTTTTGTTTTGGGGGGGTAGAATTAGGGTTAAGGTAAGTGTGTATGTGTTTGGAACTGTTTACGTAAATGTGCAACAGTTACTGACCTTAGGGTTAGGGTGCGGGTTAAAGTAAGTGCATATGTTTTAAAATGTTTACTTTTATTTTTTCCATTAGATGTATGGTTGGGTTACGTGCATATGTGCTTTCAGCTGTTTACTGTTTTTTTGGGGGGGTACAATTAGGGTTAAGGTACATGTGTATGTGTTTGGAAGTGTTTACTGTTTGTTTTTTTTTTTTTTTTTGGTTGGAACAGCGATTTCTTTCCCTAGGAAAGAAATCGCTGTTCTGAGGTGTCGACATTTTCAGCTTTCGCTGAAAAAGGGTTGATGAAACATCGTTCGTTGTTTTAAGCATTTGATGTTTCAATATAGACCCACCACATGATCACCGTCCCCCTGACATTGTCATTTAAAATGTTATACTGCCATGACATCTTGAGATACATACACATGTGTTCATTTAAACTATGAAGTGGTAATACTGATGTAATGTAGTGGTACATCCATGATGCAGTACAGTCTCACTGCAGCTGTACCTATGCTACAATTGGACTTCAGGCTGTATATTACCTCCAAATAAAACATCTGGTCTGAATCACATGTGACACAGTGGAACTATTAACACAGTCATACAACTCTACCTATTTCATGTCATGGCATCAGTTGTACATTATATGCCTATATGTTTATCAGTGGAAATGTGTGGGTGAGGGCCCTGACTCCATATGTGGACATGTGACAAGTGAGGTGGATGAGGTTCATGCAGAACAGTTAATGACACAAATGCTGACAGTCACACAGTGATGCTGGGGAACACTTGTAAAATCCTTGTGAATAGCAGCACAGTACTACATACAGTAAATTCCCTAAGGTTGCAAGTGGATCTCAACATGTCATATGTTTGTCTATATAACAGCATTACAACATGTGGATAAATCCAGGTGTATATGCCCATGTAATCGGTATGGCGTAATATTGCTTATGTCAGATAACATTTCCAGATGCTAGGTGTACAGATGTATACCTGTGACATACTGCAGCTATCACTATGATGGTTGTATAACAACTGTAGAATGTTGATATTCTGCAGTACAAGAACACATGACTTAGTAAGACAACAACGTACATAGCATCATCCAATGTCAGCAGTCCTAAGGAAGCATATTACTACAGCTGTTATGGAAGGAACATGTAACCAAATGGCAGCAGCAGCCATTAGTTCAATAGCCCAAATCCTAGATTGGAATACACTGTTGTAGTGATACAGTACATCCATACCTCAACATAGCACATGTGCATGACAACAATATTAACATGTGCAATGTTCAGAGGTTTATAGGACATTGCTAGGCTTCCAGCCAAGAAGACCTAAAATCCTAGTCATTATTGTACCATTTAAACACAAATCACTATAGTTATGTGATAGTAGGGGTATGTGTGTGTATGTGTTTGATTTAATAGGGACTGCCTCTGTCTATGTGTGGCATGTGCATGACCCCATGACAGAATTAGCAGTAACACATCCAGTGGTCTGGAGATGGCTTTCAGAGGGTCATGGAGGAGCTCTGCTTCACAACGTGCATATGCATCTTTCAGATGATGACATCCTCAGTGTTCTGCAGAATGGATGTTATGTGGACAGAGGGAAAGAGTGGTGGATTCAAGGGACTATCTAAAAAGTTCTCCTGAGTAAGAGTCAAATGAAAAGAAACTTAAAATATTATACCATGACTGTAATATACCACCAACCACAGACACACACACACACACACACACACACACACACACACACACACACACACACACACACACACTCACACACACACACCACTTGACTAAGGTAAGATTTGAACACCACACTTTTGTAGGTATAAAAGCTGTATTCCATGCAACGGAAGACTAGCACCACCACGGATGTCTGACTTTAACAGTGTCAGAGTGCACTTTATAGGGATGACATTATCAGTGTATGCTGAGGGGATGTTTGGGTAGGAGTGTCTGATATAGCTGTGAACTCAAATCTTGATGTAAAAGTGTCTTCAGACTGATAGTTGAATGAACACACCCTTCCTATCTAATTACACAAGCTATGGAACACAGTACTTAATGCTCATGCCACTGCAGATCTTCAGTTGTAATACTGTCAGAGTGCACTTTATAGAGGTTGACATCACCAGTATATGCTGAGAAAAGGATGTTGGGAGGGCTGTATGAAACTGATATGGAGTCACATAGCAGTGTACAAGATTTTTCTGCATGCTAATTGAGTGAGGGCAGTAGGAGCTGGACTCCTGCTTTTCTGACTACACATAGACACACTCAGACATAGAAACACACACACACACAGGTTGACTGCTGGGAGATCTGAACCTCTGCCTATCTAATTACGCAAGTTAGAAAACACAGTACTTAATGTCCATGCCACCACAGAAGTCTGGTTTAAACATTGTCAGAGTGCACTTCATAGAGGATGACATTGTCAGGCTAGGCTGAGAAGAGGATGCTGGGAGGGCTGTATGAAATTGCTGTGAAGTCATGTGTAAAAATATCTTCTGAATGCTACTTGAGTGATGGTGGCAGGACTTAGACTCATGCTGTTCTGATTACAGACACAGACACATACAAGTTTACTGCTGTGAGATTAGAACCACTACTTCACTAATTACACAAGCTAGAGAACACACTACTTAATGCAAGTGCCACTGCAGTTCTGATTTTTAACAATGTCAGAGTGCACTTTATAGAAGGTGACATAATCAGAGTGTCACACTGGCATACTGTTATGAGACTTGTTTGGAAAGGGTTGACTTGTGATATGATTGTGTGAGCACAGTTTGCAAAAGTACATATAAATACATCCTGGCAACCTAGGTGAAAGAACTCTGTCATGAATGCATATTGCAGAATTGAGACAGACATGTACGTGCTTCTCGGGATGTAATGTCAATCACCCACACACACACATACACATACACACACACACACACACACACACACACACACACTTTGGAAAACTAGTGCATTAATGGAGTTATGTATCTTCATATTCAGATGAAGGTATGTCTACATTAATACAAGTTACTGCAAATATCATTTGGATATGATCTTGGACGACCAATGTCCAGTGCCACTATAAACCCATACCAAATGTAACAATGCAGTTATGCTGTGTAATTCTGGAATTTGTTTGGGAATGGCCCAAGTGCATTTTTGCAGGGTACATATGAATATCAGAAAGTATGTATTCAGTGAAGAACATATGTCACTGCCCTCCTTCTCTCGTGTTTATGAATGCATTTCCATGTAGAGGAGGATTACGGCATAGAAAACAGATCTAGATATGCTAAACACCTGTTCACATAATGCATCACAGAGAAACTGATTTGCATGGAAGATGGCAAAGTATTAATGCATGTATGGTTTTGTTTTCAGGAATTCAACTTGGACTTGTGGAATTGCAGTGTCCACTGATGCTCATTGCCAAACTGTGTACAAACAGGGACATACAGAAACTGACCTGAAAGGGATTAACTGCAAAACAAATCAGTTTATTGATAAATGTTTCATATCAGGCTTGCAAGATATGTTATCAGAGAAAATGCTGGCAGATACTATGATGTGCATGCTGTCGTCTATCTCTGAAATGTTGGGGCCAAAGTTTTATTACAGAAATAGTTGTTCACTGTGCCTTCCCCATTTGCATGATGTTAAGTGCTAAGCAAATGCAGGTCTCTACTTAACTTTTATTTAGTTCACCTTCCTTCACGCAAACATGCTCAGTGGCAATTGCGTGGATGTCAGCACTCTGGACAGCACTGAGTGTGGAAAATTCAGCTGTTGCCTAGCCTTTTCTGTGGCACAGGGTGTAAGAGCAGTGAGCTCCTGCTCAAATCACAGGGGAGCCAGGGTTCAAATCCAGATTTATTTATTTATTTATTGACATTTGATTACTGGGAAACTCCGACTGGGTAGAAGCCAATTTTCAGCGTAGGCCCACGGATAAAAGCTCCAAACCCCAAACAGATGATTCTCTTTTTTTTTACAAATGGTATCAGTATGTCATTAGCTAAGTAAATGTGATCAGGACTGCAAATGTGACAATCAATGACTACACTAAAGTGTGTGTCTTCCACAAATTGTATTAGTAATGCCTACCTCAATACACCTGTACAATTAGTAGCTGTTTTGCAGGCCTCATTGCGTTTACAACCTTTTACAAATGACACAGGGTAGTATATCTTTTGAAATTATTATTATAACTGAACAGATTTGCTGACTATATGTGTAGGGCCAGATATCCGAAAAAGTGTGTGCAGTATGTTTCTTCACAATAAGACCATTTTCTACATAATATTAGATGAGCATTTCATCTTTCATCACCTGAACATGACACAAAGGGAATCCTACAGCAGATTTTGAAACCTTGCACACTGCAGGAGCACCAATAACATATTAAATCAAGGTAACGTGTGTATTATTTATCAGCAGAGTCATGTCAGCATGCAGAAACCATGAGGTGACCTAATAGATCATCCTAATAGATACAAATACATAAAAAAGAGGTGGGAGTGAAGAGGTGCATACAAGAAGAGATGGACATACCCATAACAATGTTTGGTGTAATGTAACATTCATAGACATGTTTTTGGTCTGTTCTAATTATTAAGCTACCATGCTCTGTAGCATGAAGTGACTGACGTAGGGGTAATGAAGGTTTACTAGGGGGACAACAAGCTTATGACAAGTAGAACAAGGCTGGATAAATATGTCATAGTTGTGGGGATGGATGTCAATGCAAATAATTTGTTTTGGCCAGTATCCAATCTAGCTCCATGAGAACTCATAACTGTGGCAAATATTAAGATGTAGGTGATTAAACATATCATAGCCATATAACACCATAATAAGAAATGAAGTGACAAGCATCTGGAATTGAACCCCTGATGCTATGGGCAAACAATATATTCAGTCAAGGGATGTATGTCAACACTCCACATAGGAAGTTAGACTTTGTTACATCCAGCAGTGTACAGAACTGACTAACTATTTCAAAATAGTGGCTTTACTCTGTTTTAACTCTGTGATCCTATACTGCAACATGTTTAAGCACCACTACACAGAAATAACTGGACTAGTGTGGCTGATGGTAAAAGCTCACTAGGTTTTGCCATAGGAAATGAACAGCTATTCACTGCAGCTTGGCAATGGTGTGCAATGCCAAACTATGTGCAAATGCATAGGACAAAAAGTGATTTTTTTTATGGACCATTTCTGGCCATGTGTGTGGTACATGATTCTACTTGTTGACCAGATTAAAGATAAAAATGGGGTAGAGAGAAGAGTGGTAAAATGGGAGTGGGGCAAGCAGAGGGAAGAACAAAGGAGAAGCAATACAGGAACTGGCAGAAGGGAATTAGGAAAGAACCATAGACATCCACTTTTTAACACAGTAATGTGCGCATGTAGAGAACATTTGATGAATTTGGAGTGTTACAGCAGACAACAATGCAATGATGTTGTATAGCCAATTAGACCAAATCAAGTGTGTCGAGAAGACACATATGCTAAGTGGAGAGCTGTGTACTGGACATTTTTTTTTTGTGGGATAGGCACCCATTTTTTCTTTTGGATTTCAAAAAGAGAGGAATGTTGGAGACAAGACATAGGAATGTGAGGGTCAGGTAGGTGAGAAAGCAGTGCAGACAAACAGGACAAGCACGACAGACACAGGGCTGGTGATAGACATGAAAGATTGGGGACACCGTGATTGGGGATAGGTATGGAACATTGGAGGCACATGCCTCTCAAGTGTGGGAACAGTGAGAATATAGCCCTCACCCTCAGAACTGTCATCAGAGTTCCCTTCCTTGGTTCCCTGTGAGACTGCTTGACATGGAAGTCTCTTTTCTATTTTAATGAGCAGCCTCTCCAGTTGGGTGATGCAGGCACCAAGGCCATCTCTATTAGATCATGCACCATCCATGGCAACTTCTGGTAGGTGACATACTCACCGCCTCCACCAATACTCCCAGAGAGTACCACTGCACCAGCAGCTGGGGCAATGCTACTTGATGTGGATGGTCCAGGTAGTGTAGTGGCTGTGGAGGCAGTACTGCCAGATTGCATTCCAGAACTGCTGGGTGTTGGTGTGGCAGCCAATCGAGGGTTGGCAGCCCAAGCCGCAGAGGTTGGCATACCTCTCTGGGCTGAAATCATTTGGTTTATTGTCAGAAAGTTATGACATCAGAACGGTGTGATTCCAGATAACCCACAAAAAAGAGAGAGAAAGATAAAGGGTGGGGTAAGATGAAAAAGAAAAGAGATGACTGGAACCATGATATCTCACATTCATGCTTTATTGCAATAAATAGCCTTTTATTATAGAGCTTCAGAATACAAAAAATGAATGTGAATTCTTACAAGTAATCCTTGGAATATGCATTTTTTCCATATATGATTTAAAACCAATATTGTTGCATTTCAAATTTAAGAATTGTACTTGTTGAATATGAATCTATAGGTTACTTGTGGAAGTGAACCCATATAATCTGAATACACTATTACAGCTGTTTAAATTACCAAAATCTACAGAAGAAAGTAAGCATGCTTGCTGTTAGAGTTAAGATATGCATGCTGAACTTGATACTGAACTACAGAACCACAATATATTTATTTCATGGTCATTTGTGTTGCAGACATATAACTTGCCTCTGAGTCACTCCAACCTCTCAGCATATTCCTGTTCACCAAGATTTCCTCTACAGCTGTAAAATAGAAAATGAAAGAAGAGATATGAAAGCATTATGCATACCAGTCTTGGCAATCTACAGCATTCCATCTCATTAAAGTTGTTTGATCTGTACACTTACACAACTCGGGGGTGTCAGCAGTTCTAAACTCATGCAGCCACTGGTCACATTGTGCCTGCTTGTACCTCTTTAAGTCACTGTAGTGGTGCCTACAGTGCTCCCCAATGTGTGGTATGACAGTCACACTAGAAATAGTCTTGCCTAGGCTGTTCCAAGCCTCAGCCTTGTACTGAGATTTGGTATAGTCCCAGTGCAGCAACCTCTACACCCAACCTCTGTGCCCTGAATTTGGCAGCATCCTTCCCATCTCCTGCCATGTCAGCAGAGGTCTGCTAACAATGGTTGCAGTGGTTTCCTGCCAGTTTGTGATATCTCATTTTACAGCCAGTGTGCAAACATGCAAAACCATGCCAACCATATTTGCGCGATGTTAAGTAAATAGAAACATTGCTAAACAAAGGGGAAGGGAGTTTATGAAACAGCACTGCTAATGAGACACTTGGCATTCATTTATGGCATGTGTGCTGCTATGCTTGGTCACACTTTGGCCAATGGTCAACACTGAAGGCTAAATTATTTGTTTTTTAAGCCATGACTTTGGAGGTATCAATGGGAGGACTTGGCACAAATTTGTGGGGACTTACATTGTGTTACAAGTAATTTATACACTGTGGGATTCAAACCTATGTAAAAGGGAATGCATACATTCCCAAGCAGGTGATTATTCCTCTTTACCACAGAAGACTTGTTTATGACCCACAATTATAGATACACAGCTTAAATAATGACTGGTTCTATACTTCAATTAGGGTTGTATGCTTGTGACATTAAAAGGTCCTGGCTTATTCATTCTCAGTTGTGATGCAGGATTAATGTCTGATAATATACTGGAAATGGATAGACTTGATGACTTTAGTAATACAGTTTGGAGCTATGATGCATACCTCACAATACATTCTGTTTTTCAGTTATAATTGGGTTATGGGAAGGTTGTAGATGATTGTCAGTAATCTACTGTGTCCATCAGAAATATGCAACTGCATTGTTTATTATATATTACTGTCATGCTAAATGAGTTACACACATAATACATATAATACCTACAAAAGTATGTGTATACAAGCAGTAATGATACATGTATGTCAATCAACCTGCTATACATATCTATTGCTATGTAATATTACCTTTATTATCAAAGTTGTGTGAAAAATTACAGTCGGACATCCTTACTAAAATGTGGAGTGTACTGGATTTGAACCCTGCCTCACCTGTGTTCTGACCATGAACTCCCTGGTGCCACAGAGAAAGCTGGGCAGCAGGTGTATTTTCTGCACTCAGTATAGTCAATAGTACTAATGGCCATGCATCACCATTGAACCTGTTTGCACGAAGGAAGGCAAACCAAACCAAATTTTTCAAAATTTTCCTTAATAAGTGAACCATATTTGTTCATTGGAAGGCAATGTGCACATGTAAAAGGCAATAGTGAATGTATAATACTTGTGTAAATTCTCATTATGACCTTCCTTCAGTAAAAATAACTACGGTGGGACTCCAACCCTGCTTTACCTATGTTCTCTCTGTTTTAACTCAATGTATGTACACCTTGTGCCACACAGACAGTTGGAATTTCTGCAGTCATTACCATCCATGTTGCTGACTGCCTCATAATGCCGCTAAGCATATTTGTGCTCTAAAATGTGACTGAAATTACATTTTCAGTTTTTCAGTTTTAAGCAGCTAACCATGTTTGCACTATGCCACATGTCATGCACATTGAAAAAAAGTAAAAAAAAGGATAAGAAAGGGAATCAAAGGTTAAACAATTATACACAAATTTGCAATAGCATTCAGATAATGCGCATACACTCAATTAATATTTCACAGCCAGTAATAAATAGTTCATATAATTGGGCATTCTCAATTGAGTGTAAATATCTACATAACATATTTAGTGGAATGAGTTATGAATGTTTGCAAAACTACAGCTCTACCTTCTCTTTGTATTCTGGGAATCCTTCCCTTATCTCTACTTTACTATCCACATGCAATCTCTAGTGCACATTCTCTCATATTTCTTTCATGGTGTCATACAAATATATGACAGTCAACAACGGTTTTCAGTAAAGGAAGGAAACTTTGCTGTAATGCCAAGGAAATATACATGCGGGGTGTTTGGTTTTGTTTAAAAACTCACTGCAGTTAGTTCCACACTTTGAAAGAGTATCCTCACTGACACACCCACTTCATTGAAGGGTGTTTGTGCATTACTGCATTTTGCTTCAGTCAGAGTGATCATTCACAGTTGCATGCAATAAATTAGTGACTAATAGTGGTGTAGAGGCTACACTATGTTTACTTCTGATACACAAAGTCAAATGTTTGGTGTTCAGCAATTCTAGGGGGTTTACACCTCATTGGCATCTTCAGAGTACTCAGAGGGATGAATCTACACTGAAAGGTAACTGTATAGCTAGGGAATTTGAAGGGGAGGAGACTATTTTCAATCATACTTATTGCTCCACTTGTGGGATTGTAGAGATAAGTACACTTTTTGGAATGCTTTTTCTATAGTTGGTGTTTCAGTGGCATGGACCAGGTTATTTGGTAAACTGCATAAGTATTATGTTACATATGTCAGTCATGTCATGTCAGATATTGATGGAATTGCTGGACAACTTACACACATTCTACTTAACGACATTTAAAAGCACCATTTAGGCAGGTTTCTGCCATTCATTCATGCAGTCATGTTCTTACACATTTATTTTTCTATTAAATGTTCAACACTTACATTGATAGTCCTGCAGTTACAACTGTTATCATTCTGGGCTGACTATGTCTGTTGCTAGCAGTACACAGCCATTACATGGGGCAGTAAAGGTTGTGAGCACTGGCTAGCACCAGTTTTACTCTATTTATGTGCATAGGATTAAACTGTACCCCTTAGGTGATCAGCATTTGCACCATCAGTTGCCTCTTGGCTAGGGAAAAGGACTATTGTGCACACCTATGTCTAACTACACCCACAGAGGCTGGAGTTCCCCCTCTGACTCCTCACCTATATGTGGATATGGTGACCTTGTTAGTGGTGGTGGAGCATTTGCTCCTAGCCTGTGGTCTTCCTACTGCAGCTGTTTTGACAAGATGATATTGTGTGGGATAGTACAGACTATGAAACTTTTGGCACAAGTACTGGGATCATAATGTAGAGCCCCCCCAGTATATCTACACAACAAAACCATGACTTCACCAATTCAAATACATGCTATATGATAGTTCTTGTTTGAGTATGGGCCTCACTACAACATTCCTCTGTGGGTGTGAGTACATTTCTGATGGGCATCATCAGTCATGGTTTGAGTGTGTACCCTGTACCCCCAGTAAATGGCCTTTTGGCACATTATCTCTGAAAAACTTCTGGTAGAACTGTGCCAGATATGGGAGTGATGGTAACTGCCAGGGTTGCCAACACACATATTCAGGTTGCCTCCCCTAGCATTACATTTGACCTGGCAGCTAATGGAATGAAACACAATTCTTTTGATGTAGACCATTTCCTGTTCCCCAGGTGGTGCTTTGATTTCAATGTGCATGCAGTCTATGGCACCCAGGACTTCAGGAAAGTGTGCTATGGGGTAGAACTCCTTAATAGTTCTATTTCTGTCACGAGGGGTAGGGGGAAATATATAAAGTCAATGGCATGCTGTAGCATAGCATTCAGGAACTGATGTAGGGACATGGATTCTGATGCCTGTGCTCCCCCCAGCATGTCCCCTGTGGGTCATTGAAAGGTCCCTGTAGCAAATATTCTAAGTGCTACAAATACCTTAGTCTCCAAAGATACTGGTTCCTCTTGGTTTGTCTTTTCTGTCAGGTGAGGATGACAGAGGTTGCAGAGTTCCTGCAGTGTGTCTCTGTCCACCCTGTAGTGCTTTACTATTTCTACCTAATGCAGACCTTGAAAAGTTAAATGGGGTTTAAATACCCTTTTCCTCCTTGCCTGAGGTCTATCATCAGCAGCAGCAGCATAGACTCGAGCCTGCAGCACATACACATGCAGAGGAGCAGCAGCCCCCTACTATTCTTTCCCTCCAGTGTAGTTTCCATGGGTGTATTCCAATAGGGTTTGGAGTAAGTGTACACCATTGCTTTACAGCTTGTAGACTAGCTCCTCTATTTTGGATTGGTTGATTAGCATACAATTGAGTTGCTTATACCAATGTTTACCTTGTTTGCACTGCTCTACATATCATGCCGAGCCCCTTACTGAACACAAATAGGCGCTCTATTGTGTGCATGTCGTGGAGTGATGCACACATGGTTTCAGCAAGTCATGTAGATTTTAGTGAATGCTACCCTTTATTCACCCCTATAAAAAGATAATATTCTTATTGTTGCTTATTTTAATTTTACAAATTACTTCAATTTTGTGGTAGATAGACAACTCAATAAAATAGAATAATTTAATAATAATAGTAATAATGTTATGAAGTTCACTCACAGAATCTGAGGCAAGGTGACAGAATACTTGGATGTACAACTGTTTAATAAACAATAAACTTTTTTATCAAAATAAATAGAAAAGAGATAGTGTCTTCTATTATTTTACATGCAGAGAGTGGCCACCCTTGGGCCTTAGTAAACATATTGCCATATAGACAGCTTTTGGGAGGGAAAGGTTATCTACTACAGTAGAATATTTTTGCATGGCATATGTAACATCATATTGAAATTATATAGAAGTATACTAGAAATCAGTTTTAAGAGGCAATTACTGATAGTTTTGAAGAAGATAAATGAGAACTAGAGGGAAACAGTGAAAGGTTAGATGTGTCTTTGAACTCCTCACCAATTTGTATTTTGCACATAGTTTTTGTACACCTAGAATGACAGCTATAGTACAAAAGAATTGGACTGTTATTACATGTGCTGTAGAGCTGAAGGAGATCTTATCTTCACACAGCACAGATTCATCTATGCAAGAGGGCAAAAGGCAAAGCAGAGTAACTGTCAGCAAAAAAATGAAAGATAGTATAGGTAAGTTAGGATATTCATGGTGCCAGCATTATTCAATACGTATTTGTATACAAGAAGGCACACACTGCACACTAAATGGACAGATATATGAAATACAGCAGCATTTAGCTTGCATGTCATAGTGTGTGACATATGCAGTATGTTAAAACTGTAATAAAAGTTATATAAAAGAGAAAAAGACAATTGAAACATAGAATTTTAGAACTTCTTGTTGATATAAAAAAGGGAGCATAACAATACCTATAGGTTTATAGGTGTGTACTAGGCAAATGGCCCTGGAGCCTTTACAAGCCTAGCCCATAGAAATGCCCAGGCATCATGCTGCCATTAGTTCCTGGTGCCTCTATCAAGTAGACCCACTGAAGTGATCCCCAGGGTGAACTTTCTATTTCTCATCCACTCATCAAGATTTCTCTTGAAAAGGACCAATGAGGTGCTCTGCTTGACATGCATGGGAAGTCTATTCCAGAGCATGGGCAGTCTCTGGGTTATGAACCTGTCCCTCCAGCATGTTCTGTTGATTGTGGTAATGAGGTTGAGGTCCCTGGAGGGTGTGGTGCGGAGGGATTGGGATTTCTTTAGGTGTAACATTTCTAACAGGGCTGGGTCAGACATGGCTTTGTAAGTCAAGCAGAGATTGCCTCTTAATAGACGATATGAGATAGCGGAAAAGCTGGAGTTTTTTGAGTCTGTCCATGTAGGGCATGTGTTTAACACCTAGGATCCTCTTCTTGAGGTACTTTTGCGGCCTTTCCAGCTGTTGCAGGTGTTTAGTGAGGTACATGCCAAATGGGGCATTATACTCGATAACTGGTCTAACGAGGGAAGAGTAGAGAGATGATGACCTCTTTCTTCCTGGATGCAAAACCCTTGCTAATGAGGTGTGCCACATAGAAGGACTTTCTAACCACAGTGGGAATGTGGTGGTCGAAGGAGAGGTTGCTGTCAAACTATGTCCCCAGATCTCTTATAACACCTTCAGTGTACAGTAGGCTACCATCAATGTGGTAATTAGTGGGAACTGAGTTTTTCCCAAAGAAAATGATGGCACATGTTTTGGCCATTAAGCTTAAGGCCATGGTTTCCACACCTGTCATTAGTCTCAGTGAGGCCTTTCTGTAGGATGGCTACATCACTTAGGGAGTTAATAATGGCTCCCAGCTTGCAATTGTCAGTGAACTTGGTCAGCCAGAGTCCCTCCATGTTGGCCTGGACTTCAGAGAAGTAGATGCCAAACAGGAGAGGACCCAGGACCGATCCCTGTGGGACTCCACTCGTGACTGGTCGGCAGTTTAACTTGGAGTCCTACTTTCGCACTGTGTGTTCCATCTGTGAGCCAATTTGCAAACCACCTAGTGATATAAGGGTTGATGCCTAGTTTGATGAGTAAGACTCTTTTGGAAAAGCAGAATAATGTAGAAGACTATACTTTAAGGTATTTTTACAAAGTTTGCACCTTTAAAGGGCAGTGTTAGACAATGTTTACTTAATAAAGAAACTTCTTTGATACTGAGATATAGAATTTAGCACCAACAATGTATGAATGTGAAATTAATCAGAATGTATTCATTTAACCGACTATTGGGGAATCTGATGAAAATGCCTCAGGTAACTTTAAGAGTTAAATGGGGACACATAAGTACTTATTGGATTAATATAAAAAGATCATGTTGAATGCAATTCAGTTTTCCCTTTTGAATGCTTTGGAGCTGAGGTGTCTGAGGATTTTAGATTTTTTAATAAAAGTTACATTTTATTTTTAACAGGCAATTGTATTTTATATATACAGTTTCTATGCATTATTTTATCACAGCATATTTTATGAAAAAATGATGAGTAGCACCTCATTTTTTTCTGCTGTATGTCTTATTAATTTTGTAATTCCATCAAAGCTTTTGTTGAACTCCTGTACATATGTATGCCTAACCAGTATTTCTTCATGAATGTAAGAGTTAATAACATCACAGAATGTATTGACAGTACCCTGGGCAGACTTAATTGGCTCACTGAGGATAATATTCTATTATCTTTTCATTAATATGTCATTTAGTACATTAAACTTTCCATTGGTAAGTCTAGGAGGAATGATTCATTAAACAGTGAGTTTGAATTTACACTTAGTTAAAAGATGATGGTGCCATGATCTTATGAATTACAAAGGGCAGAACCATAGGTTAAAGATGACGGTGCCATGATCTTATGAATTACAAAGGGCAGAACCACACGTTAAAGATGACAGTACCATGATCTGTATGAATTACAAAGGGCAGAACCATAGGTTAAAGATGATGGTGCCATGATCTGTATGAATTACAAAGGGCAGAACTACAGGTTAAAGATGATGGTGCCATGATCTGTATGAATTACAAAGGGCAGAACCACAGGTTAAAGATGATGTGCCATGATCTGTATGAATTACAAAGGGCAGAACCACAGGTTAAAGATGATAGTACCATGATCTCCATTAATTACAGAGAGTATAACTACAGGTTAAAGACAATGCTATCATGATCTTTGTTAATTACAGAGGGTATAACCATACGTGGACAGCGGAAAGAGTCTAGGCTTGTTAGCATGATATGTACAATACTGCCATCCCTAGTTGGATATACTCAATTCTAATTTAGCCATATGAAGTTTGGTACTAAGTAGTTTACACAGTCAGTGTTTGGTAATCTAACATTTCACTATATCAGTTGTATATGCATTGATGTTTACATCCATGCATTTAGTCTGGAAATCTTCATGCTCTGAATGGGACATATATAGTATGTGGTAGAGCCTAATAATATTATATTCCATGCCAATAATATTAATTATTATTTAAACAATTTCTAGTCCTGAGCTGTTTTATTGGCTTCCGTATGCTCTCCAAACTAAAAACCTCATCAGCTGCAGCTGATCAATTCCCCAGCTACTTCTTAAAACTCACAGCAGATGCTATTATAATCCCAATCTCCACCCTCATAAACAGAACTATTGCTGAAAACTATATTCACAAACTCTGGAAAACACCCCATATCACTCCTATACACAAAGTAGGGATCTCTACAGAGCTTAATAACTATAGACCCATTGCAATACTCTCTTCCCTTGGCCAAAATCTTAGAAAAATGCGTTCATACCCAGGTACTAGAATACTTCCTAGACAATAATATCCTGAAAACACACAACATGGTTTCTGACCTGACAATAGCACCATCACAGCCCTTCTCTGCTTTACAGACACAATAAATCAACTCAAAAATAAAGGCCTGCAGGTGTCAACTCTCTTTTTGGACATGTCCAAAGCATTTGACACAGTATCCCACCAAATCCTGCTAAATAAACTAAACCAATATCACCTATCAAAGTCCACACTAACCTGGTTCCATAGCTACTTAACTGACAGGCACCAGGCTGTGAAATGGGAAAATTCTCTCTCTCCTCTATTACCCATAACTACTGGATTCCCACATGGGGTCTATATTAAGACCCCTACTTTTCACAGTATTCACAAATGATCCCCACATCTCCACACAGCAGGCATCTATCATCCAGTACGCAGATGATACTACCCTAATCTGTGCTGTACAAAATATTCCCACCCTCCTGCAACCAAATCAATCAGCATTCTCTGATATAGAAAACTACCTTACCAAAGCCCAACTTATTCTAAATCCTAAGAAAACACAGCTAATGATTACCAGTCCTAATAAAAACACCCATAGCAGCCAATTCACCATATACTCTACAAACTGTACTCCAATCACTCCAGTGACACAGACTAAACTACTAGGTATAACCATAGACTGCCATCTAAAATTTGATAGTCATCTTAATAATTTAGCTATAAAAAAGTACACGCCAAACTGGGAGCACTCTATCATATTAAACCATTTCTCACCAACAATACAATATCTCCCATTGCTCGGTCCCAACTTTCTAGCCACCGTACTCTGTGCATCCCCCATTCTAATTAATCTCAATAAAACTGACCTTAACAAAATGGAGGCCTGCTATAATAGAATTGCTTGCTTTGCTGCAAATTGCCCATATAGATCCTATCACTGCACTGCTCTTCATCAGCTCCACTGACTTGAACTGACCAAACTACTAACTTACAATCAGCTCTGCCTCTGCCTCTGTCACTCCATTTACTACTTCCCCAACAAGTGTCCTGCCCTCAAAAACTAAGTACAACAGCACTCAGCCACCAGGCTTCTTCGATCATCAAGCAAACTGTTACAAGAAGTCACCAGCAGCAATAACAGCTTTGGATACTCACTATACAGTAGTACAGTGGCTGAAAAGTGGAACATCCTTCCCACTAGCATACAAAGCTCAAAGTCTAAAGTCTCCTTTAAAAACCACATCCAGCAATATCTGATGCAAAACTGGCTGTGCTATGACTGCTCCCCAGACTAGAGCACTCAGGCTAGGCACATTCACTACACCCAACTTACTTTACTAAATTCTCATTCTCACTCACATACACTGACCTATTTTTTAAGGTGAGTAATATTACTTTTTAGCCAAGATATTTACTTGTACTATCACTGTTCTAATCACAACTGGTTACTATGTAATTGTGTAATGATTCATATTACTAATGAATGTTTATTTTCCTGTATTGTACTGTCTTCATACTACTGTAAAAATAGTATAATTTATTCACACTTTCTTAATTTCTTTAAGTCTTTTGGTTGGTAATCTAACATTTCACTATATCAGTTGTATATGCATTGATGTTTACATCCATGCATTTAGTCTGGAAATCTTCATGCTCTGAATGGGACATATATAGTATGTAGTAGAGCCTAATAATATTATATTCCATGCCAATAATATTAATTATTATTTAAACAATTTCTAGTCCTGAGCTGTTTTATTGGCTTCTGTATGCTCTCCAAACTAAAAACCTCATCAGCTGCAGCTGATCAACTCCTCAGCTACTTCTTAAAACTCACAGCAGATGCTATTACAATCCCAATCTCCGCCCTCATAAACAGAACTATTGCTGAAAACTATATTCACAAACTCTGGAAAACACCCCATATCACTCCTATACACAAAGGAGGGATCTCTACAGAGATTAATAACTATAGACCCATTGCAATACTCTCTTCCCTTGGCCAAAATCTTAGAAAATGCATTCATACCCAGGTACTAGAATACTTCCTAGACAATAATATCCTGAAAACACACAACATGGTTTCTGACCTGACAATAGCACCATCACAGCCCTTCTCTGCTTTACAGACACAATAAATCAACTCAAAAATAAAGGCCTGCAGGTGTCAACTCTCTTTTTGGACATGTCCAAAGCATTTGACACAGTATCCCACCAAATCCTGCTAAATAAACTAAACCAATATCACCTATCAAAGTCCATACTAACCTGATTCCATAGCTACTTAACTGACAGGCGCCAGGCTGTGAAATGGGAAAATTCTCTCTCCCCTCTGTTACCCATAACTACTGGAGTCCCACAGGGGTCTATATTAAGACCCCTACTTTTCACAGTATTCACAAATGATCCCCACATCTCCACACAGCAGGCATCTATCATCCAGTACGCAGATGATACTACCCTAATCTATGCTGTACAAAATATTCCCACCCTCCTGCAACCAAATCAATCAGCATTCTCTGATATAGAAAACTACCTTACCAAAGCCCAACTTATTCTAAATCCTAAGAAAACACAGCTAATGATTACCAGTCCTAATAAAAACACCCATAGCAGCCAATTCACCATATACTCTACAAACTCTACTCCAATCACTCCAGTGACACGGACTAAACTACTAGGTATAACCATAGACTGCCATCTAAAATTTGATAGTCATCTTAATAATCTAACTATAAAAAAGTACACGCCAAACTGGGAGCACTCTATCATATTAAACCATTTCTCACCAGCAATACAATATCTACCATTGCTCGGTCCCAACTTTCTAACCACCGTACTCTGTGCATCCCCCATTCTAATTAATCTCAATGAAACTGACCTTAACAAAATGGAGGCCTGCTATAATAGAATTGCTTGCTTTGCTGCAAATTGCCCATATAGATCCTATCACTGCACTGTTCTTCATCAGCTCCACTGACTTGAACTGACCAAACTACTAACTTACAATCAGCTCTGCCTCTGCCTCTGTCACTCCATTTACTACTTCCCCAACAAGTGTCCTGCCCTCAAAAGCTAAGTACAACAGCACTCAGCCACCAGGCTTCTTCGATCATCAAGCAAACTGTTACTAGAAGTCACCAGCAGCAATAACAACTTTGGATACTCACTATACAGTAGTATAGTGGCTAAAAAGTGGAACATCCTTCCCACTAGCATACAAAGCTCAAACTCTAAAGCCTCCTTTAAAAACCGCATCCAGCAATATCTGATGCAAAACTGGCTGTGCTATGACTGCTCCCCAGACTATAGCACTCAGGCTAGGCACATTCACTACGCCCAACTTACTTTACTAAATTGTCATTCTCACTCACATACACTGACCTATTTTTTAAGGTGAGTAATATTACTTTTTAGCCAAGATATTTACTTGTACTATCACTGTTCTAATCACAACCAGTTACTATGTAAATGTGTAATGATTCATATTACTAATGAATGTTTATTTTCCTGTATTGTACTGTCTTCATACTACTGTAAAAATAGTATAATTTATTCACACTTTTTTAATTTCTTTAAGTCTTTTGGGTTTCTAATACCATGATGGGAATGGACCCCATTCCTAAGTCAAAGTACAATTAAAGTTCATGAAATTAGTATTGTTTCAATCTTTGATGTCAGCCAGTAGTGCTCTTCACAGCACCCACAATGTGTCCAGTAATGACTCCTTCTCCAGTTTGTATGGAGTTGCATGTATTGGTAACATATCTAAATATGATTGTAAATTATTTTTTATAAGACCCATTACTCTTACTACTATTGGAACTGTCTGGGTATCTTTCTTCCACATTGCTCTCATTTCTGCCCGCAGATCCTGATATCTTATGACTTTGTGTCTCTCTGCGCAGGACAATGTAGTCACTGGGTGTAGCAATTTCAATGATGAATGCTACTTTTGTCTTCTTTTCTTGGACCATTATATCCAGTTTTCTAGCATCTATCTTTTGAACTGTTGGTAATGGATGATCCCATGTGATATAGACTTCTTCATTTTCTATGATGCTTTGTGGCTCATGTTTCCAGTTTTTTTCGGCCACTTCAGTACCATACTGTTTGCACAATCCCCAGTGCAACAGTCTCACCACTTTATTATGCCTTTCAGTATACAGTCCTTCTGCCATTAGTATGTCGCAACCTGCAACAAGGTGTGCAACTGTTTCCAATTCGGTTTACTTTATAAACCAACGTGTACGCAGCCCACTATCTTGGGCCACCAATATTAACCTTTCATCTCTTGGTTTGAATTCACTTCTCCTTAACCATTCCTGTGTTCTTTCCTGATCAACATGAGGTTCTTCTAGAAGTTTTCTATATTTGCAACTATATTTATGCTTTTTCCATGTCTTGCCTTCTTATCTGATCCTTCACCTTATATTCTTTCTTTTGTTTTTTGGCACATTCAATTGTTTTTATCTACTTCTGGTCTGATTTCCATTCTTGCTTGATGCCAATATGCTTCTGCTAGATTAAGCAGAGAAGTCATCTTAGATTTATTCTCCTCATGTTTCAAAACTTCACTACATTTGGGTCTTGTGAGGTCAGCAGATATGTGTGGAGTCCCATGATTACATATCTATACATATAATCAATTTCAAGGAAGCCCATCCCTCCTTCGGAATGGGGAATATATAATCTTGGTATGCACTGATTTTTATAAATCATTTTGTGAGCATGAAGCATCCTTCTTGTTTTAATATCTATTCTATCCAACATATTTTAGGGCCAGTCAATCACTCCAAAACTGTAAGTTAGGACAGGAAGAGCACATTAGTTTATAGCTTGGATTTTGTTCCTAGATGTCAATGCTGTTTTCAGGATTAATTTAAGTCTTCTGAAGTATTCCTTACTAAGTTTTATTCACATTTGTTTGTGTTTTATTGTTGATCCTTCATCAGTTCCCAAATATTTATACACTCCCTCTTGCTCAAGTTCTTTTATACCACATTCTTGTCCCAAACTGATGATTTTCTGGCGTTGCAGTTTTCCTGCTTTAAAGGTTGCTTTTGCACATTTATCAAGATCAAATGACATTCTTACATCATCTGAAAAAGTTTTGACAACTTGCAGTTGTGCTTTCAGTTCCTCATCAGATGAGCTATACAGGTTTAAATCATCGACAAGAGAAGGTGATAAGTCTTTACACTTTGTTTTTTTCTAGCAGCCAGATTATAGCCATGGCCTAAGCTGTTGAGTAAACAGCTTAATGGATTAAGGGCAAGGCAGAATAGTAACAGTGATAGAGAGTCACCCTGGAATATCCCCCTTTGAATTTTTATCCCTGGGATAATAATTTGTCCTTTATCATGGCTTAATTGCAAAGTGGACTGCCACTGTTTCATGGTCACAGTAATACAGTCAATAGTCAATCAGTATGGGGTGTATCTTATACATTTTTAAGCACTCTTTTATCCATGAATGAATGATACTATCAAATGCTTTTGTGTAGTCAATCCATGCCATACTTAGATTCTTCCCCTTTTTATAGTTCTCCACTATGACTTTATTTAACAACAAATGATCCTTTGTTCCATATGACTTTCTTTTATTGCCCTTTTGTTCTACTGACATAATTGAGTTTTCTTCTAAATGACTATAAACTCTGTCAGCATCAATTCCCGTGTATAGTTTATATGTCGTCAGAAGGCAAGTTACTGGTCTATAATTTTTAGGGTAGCTTGCAGGTTCACTCTTAAGTAGGAGCATTGTTTTTCCTGTTGTTAGCCAGGTTGGTGTCTGTTCTGGGTCTGCATATAAATAGTTCTTACTCATGGCTAAATCTTCGTGCATAGATGTTAAGTATTTTAACCAGAAGTTAGGTACTGCATCTTGGCATGGGGTTTTCCAGTTAGAGGCTTTTCTTAACTTTGTTTCAATCTCTCTAGCTGTTACTTCATCCCATTTCATATCCTGTACCTTTAAACTTCTTATTCACAGGTTCATAGGTTGGTACTAGGCTATCGGCCCTAATAACAATTCCCTGGATATTTCTTCCCACAATATTTCCTTCCCTGGACCCCTGTCTAGCAGGGTGACTGACATGATCCCCAGGGTGAATTTCCTATCTCCCATCCAATCGTCAAGGTTCCTTTTGAAGAGGGCCAAGGAGGTGCTTTGCTTGACATGCATGAGCAGTCTGTTCCAGAGTATGGGGAGTCTCTGGGTCAGGAACCTATCCCTCCAGCATGTTTTGTTCATTGTGATGACAAGATTTAGATCCCTGGAGCATGTAGCTCTGAGGGATTGGGATTTCTTTAAGTGGAGCATGTCCAAAAGCTCAGGGTTTGACATGGCCTTGTATGTTAAGTAGAGATCGCCTCTGAGTAGACAATATGCCACAGAGTATAGCTGGAGTTTTTTTAGATGGTCAGCATATGGCATCTGCTTTAGGCCTGTGATTATTTTAGTGAGGTAGTTCTGCGGCCCTTCCAGCTGTTACAGATGTCTTGTGAGGTACATACCAAATGGGGCATTATACTCTATAATGGGTCTAATGAGGGATGAGTACAGTGGGACAATGACCTCCTTATTTCTGGATGAAAAGCCCTTAGTAATGAGGTGTGCCACATAGAAGGATTTCCTGACTGTTGTGGTGATATGGTTATCGAAGGTGGGACCACTGTCCACCTGTGTCCCTAACTCTCTCATCACACTTTCGATGTTTAGTGTACTGCCACCTATGTGGTAATTCATGGGTATGTGTTTTTTTCCAAAGGGGATAACTATACATTTCTTGGCATTAAGCTTGAGCCCATGGCTCTGGCATCAAGCATCTGTTTCTGTAAGGCCCTTTTGTAGAATATCCACATCATTTGGGGATTCAATAATGGCTCCCAGTTTGCAGTCATCTGCAAACTTTGTTAGCCAGAGTCCCTTAATGTTGGCCTGTACTTCAGAGAAGTAGATGCCAAACAAGAGCGGTCCCAGGACTGAACCCTGAGGTACTCCACTTGTCACTTGTCTGGAGCTGGATTTGGAGTCAGCTACTTTTACAGTCTGGGTTCTGTCAGTAAGCCAGTTGGCAACCTATCGAGTGATGTAGGGATTTATGTCCAGCTTAGTAGGTTTATCTATGATTCCAGAGTGGGGGATGGTGTTGAAGGCCTTGGCAAGGTCCAGATAGGCTGTGTGGACCGCCTTATCCTCATCCACAGCTCTGGAGACTGATTTGAAGAAGTCAATCAGGTTCAGGAGACAAGATCTGCCCTTCACGAACCCAAACTAGGTGGGGTCCAGTGTTTGAAGCTTGCCAATGTCTTTGTTTATAAGTTCCATGATAATGCATTTCATGCCCTTGCAGATCAGGCTCGTCAGACTGATGGGACAGTAGTTCCCGGGATCCAAGGTGGATCCCCCTTGTGGAGTGGGATAACTGTAGCTGTGCACCACTCAGTGGGCATGAAGCCTCAGGTGAGGCTATGATTAAACATGACACTTAGGTGAGGTGCCAGTTAATTTTGTAGTTCATGTAGTACACAGCCCAGGATGTCATCTGGTCCCATGGATGCTGTATTCTTAGCTTTGGAGAGTGCGGTTTCTACCTGTGTGGCCATGATTACCAGAGTTTGGCAATTTTCTTTGTATTGAGATGGGCCCTTTAGGGGGTGAGAGGGGGGTGAAGTTGACACTA
This sequence comes from Protopterus annectens, assembly GCF_019279795.1. Taxonomy (NCBI): domain Eukaryota; kingdom Metazoa; phylum Chordata; order Ceratodontiformes; family Protopteridae; genus Protopterus; species Protopterus annectens. The sequence continues at coordinate 394,002,352 of NC_056730.1, read as the reverse complement.
AATCAATCTGCCAGGATATTGGCAATATCCTTGGGATCAGTATATTTAATGTCATTCTGTTACAGCTCAGAGCAGATCTGAGCATTGCCATTTAGATTCTTGACATAACTATAGAATGCCTTGTGGTTGTCTTTGGAATCTTTGGCAATTTTATTTTCATAACTAGTTTTTGAGGATTTTATGAGGGATCTCAGCTTCTTACTGAGGCTGGTAAGGGAGTTTTTTGCATCCTGGGATTTTCCTCTTTTCTGCAACAGTTTCTTCCTTCTGTTATATAGTTTGTTTATAGCAGGGGACTACCAGATTGGCTTCCTTTTTTTGGAGGAGAGTATCTTGGTTCCATTTGGGATGGCACGATTCATGCACGAGTGGATGTGCTCGTACAGTGCCTTAGTGTAGGATTCAGCAGTCAAACTTTCAGATCCTGTCTGCATGGGTGTCATGAAGATTGTCACTTCTGACTTGAGTAACATGAAGTTGGCTTTGGAGAAGATTTTTACAGAGGTTTCCTTACTGGGGGGTGGGTTGGGATGTGGATGTCAAGGATGATTTGCTTATGGTCAGACCTGACCAATGAGGGGGTGACCACTGGTTTGGAGCATCTATCTCCCATGTTGGTAATGACCAGGTCTAGGATATTGGAGCCCCTGGTGGGACAATGGATTAGATGATCCAGGGCATTGGAATTTATGAATTCCAAGAACCATTGGGAAAAGGTGTTGGTACCTGAGTAGTTTTCCCAGTTAATGGCAGTATAGTTGAAATCACCCAGTATTAGGATGTTTGGTTGTATCTTAATATTTTCCAGTATGTTTAGAAAGGTGTAGTGAGAATCTTGGGGCATGGTGGGGGATCTGTAGCAAGCTACAATTTGGATTGCAGTCTTACCTAGTGATAGTTGCACCTGGAGAATTTCAGATGCATTGTGTTGGGCAACTAGCCTGGAGATGTGAATATCCTTGGTGAATATGGACATTCCTCCACCTTTATTGTTTCGGTCTTGGTTTTGTGGCCGAAAAGTGTGGTAAGAGTTGTAGCCTGGTATTACAGGGGTGCTCTCCGGAGCCTTGAACCAGGTCTCAGTTACTGCACAGATATCAATGTTCTCCATGTTTAGGAGTGCCTCGAGAGAGTGCATTTTGAGGTTTAGACTTCTAGCATTGAGTAGCATTACCTTCAGATTTTGCATGCTTGTATCTTCTACGGTGGTGGTTTTCTCCTTTGAACCTTGCCTAAGAGCTTTAGCCAGTAACTTGAATCCCAGGGGTGATAGGTGCAGACCATCTCTGGCAAAGCATCATGGTTTGTCGATCATGTCTTTCAGGCAGACAGATACTGGATACCCTTTGAATGACACCAGAAGCTTAGCCAATTGTTGAAGTCAATCATTTTGTCCTTATACTGCAGTATCATTTTGGGCAAAGGCAGGATGCTACTCAGGGCTAGGGTCATACCTGCCTGGGACACATGATCTGAGAGCTCTTCCATGTCTCTTTTCATGTAGTCCAGGGAGGTATGTCTCAAGTAATTCACTCCAACATGGACAATGACAGAGTCATATTTGTACTTGTTGTGGAGTGACTTGCGTGCATGCATTATGTGGTGGATCCTGGCACCCGACAGGCAGCTGACTGTAATTTTCTCCTTGTTCAGCCTGGTGAGTGGGACATCCATGTGCTTGACTATAGAGTCACCTATGGCTAAAGTGTTGGGTACATTGTCTTACCTTAGGGGCTGTTGTTGGGTGGCACACTGGTGTTGTGAGCTATGTGTCACTTTGGTCGTGACTGGTGTTTGTTTGCGTTTCAGCTTCGGAGGTCCTTGCTGCTTGAGCAGGTTAATGTTAAGGGCCTCCGCATATGTGGGTTTAGTGTTGCTATGTGTGGGTGTTGATGGTGTGGGTTTTGCATGGCTATGCATTGCTTGAGGTGTAGTGCAGGTGTTAACCTTCTCCTCTTGACTGTCTAACACAATCTTGGCCGGAGAGAGTTTGCTTCCAGTTTCGCTATGTAAGTGCATCTCTCGCAGGTTGTAGTTTTGGGTGGTAGGAGGAGAGGGTTGTCTGTGTACATGAGGCAGTTGCCGCATTGCCCCAGTATGCCCAGATTTACCAGGTGGACAGGAGAAATCACCGGAAGCTGACCCTTGGACATGCCTGTTTAGGTGCTTTTTTTGTAAAGTACAAGAGCTGTTTTCCCTTACCTTTGCAAGGTACTTTGCAATTATAGGCTGTTTAGTGCCTACAATTAATTTCTCCTTATTGACAAGGAGAGTTGAGTGCTTGTATCAGTTTCAGACTTCTTAGTGCTTTCCAGCAGGTTCTAGAGCATGTGCTAGTCACAGGGATTCAGATTTTAGTGCTACTGCTGAGAAACCAGCTAGTTCTATAGGAAAATTTGAAGAGCAGACTTTCTGGCACCTAGAATAGTTAAATGTAGCCCCGCGATGCTGCACGATGCAAAAATGCGCAAACACACCCATTTTTAAGCCATAAAGTTGAAAGGGATAGAAATCAGCCCAAAAAGGCAAATAAAATTACAATTTCAGAGCTAGAAACCACTCCTCTATTGTTAGATAGGCAGTACAATGCTCACCACTCCCACTGGTAAGCAGTAGGACTTCCCTCTACCACAGCAAGGTCTGGGTAGCTCTGACCACAGAAAATAAAGTCCTGAGACAAGCAAAGCCTGGGATATGGACTGGCTAGGAAAGGTGGGAAATGAGCAAACAAGATAGTATTTTTTTTTGTTAAAACAGGCTAAACAATGCAATAATACAGTAAATAAACACAGAAAAGGGTAACACACTTGAGTGTGTAGTCCTAAACAGTAAATGCAATTAAAACTCTACAAAATTAGCAATTTAAAACTTTTTAAATGAAGCAAGACAAATGCACAACTGAAAAATGATTTAAGAGGCAGCAATACAGTAGAATAAGTAGCTAGTCTACATATACAGAGAAGTCTATATATACAGAAAAGCAGCTAAAACACACAAACAATTCAGATGCAGTGCAACCTAGAGCACTTGAGTTGTAGCAGAGTTTCTTTTACTTTTTCTATCCATTTAGCATCTTTGTTATATTCCACATGATCTTCATAGATACTACTCCAAAATGTATCTATTTCTTCTTTTTTTGGTGGTCTTTCAATTCCTTTTACCTTATTTCCCATTTCTCTATAAAACCTTTTTGGGTCATCAATAAATTGCTTATTTTGTACTTTTCCTTTATATTTATCTTCGTATCTTCTAAGTTTTTCCGCCTGTGCTGAAATTTTGAGTTTGTTATTTGCGATAGTGCGTGATAGGTCCTGGTCTGTTCTAATATTATAGGTTCATAGGTTCATAGGTTGATACTAGGCTATCTGCCCTAGGGCATTTATAAGCCTAGCCAGAGTGTGTTTGGCTTTCGCCTCCCTTTTAGATTAGTTGACTGTGCCTCTGTATAGTAGGTCACAGAAGATAGCTCTTTTGAGGTTAGTTTACTGTGCCTCTGTCTAGTAGGGACACAGAAGAGATCCCAGTGGTAAACCTACGATCTCCCATCCACTCGTCAAGATTTCTCTTGAAGAGGGTCATTGAGGGACTCTGCCTAACATGGATTGGGATTTTGTTCCAGAGTGAGGGGAGCCTCTGGGATATGAATCTGTCCCTCCAGCATGTCCTATTTATTTCTGTGCTGAGGTTTAAGTCCCTGGAGCATGTAGCTCTAAGGGATTTGGATTTCCTGAGGTGGAGCATGTCCATTAATTCTGGGTTGGACATGGCTTTATATGTCAGGCACAGATCGCCTCTGAGTAGGCGGGAAGCAACTGAGTAGAGCTGGAGTTTCTTTAGCCTAACTGCGTAGGGTATCTGTTTGAGTCCCTTGATCCTCTTGGTGAGGTACTTTTGGGGTCTTTCCAGTTGCTGCAGGTGTTGGGTAAGGTACATCCCAAATGGGGCATTGTATTCAATTATGGGCCTGATGTGTGATGAGTAGAGGGGCACAATGACCTCTCTTGATCTAGATGTGAACCCTTTCGTGATAAGGTGGGCTATATAGAAGGTCTTTCTAACCACTTTGAGATTGCTATCTACTTGGGTCCCCAAATCCCTAATTACTTCTTCCGTACTTAATGGATTACCACCTATGTGGTAATTTGTGGGCACTTTGTTTCTTTGTTTTTCCCAAAGGGGATGACTATGCACTTTTTGGCATTTAGCTTTAGGCCATGGCTCTGGCACCAGTTATCTGTCTCTGTGAGACCCTTCTGGAGGATGCTTGTGTCAGTCGGTGAGTCGATTATGGCACCCAGTTTGCAGTCATCTGCGAACTTGGTCAGCCATAGTCCTCCCGTGTTAGCCTTTACCTCAGAGAAATATATATCGAACAAGAGAGGTCCCAGGACTGAGCCTTGTAGGACGCCACTTGTAACTGGTTTAAGAGTCTGACATGGCACCTGCAATTCTGACCATGTGGGTTCTATCCCTGAGCCAGTTTGCAACCCATCTTGTGACATAGGGGTTGATATTTAAGCTGGTGAGCTTATTTATGATGCCCGAGTGGGACATTGTGCCGAAGGCTTTTGCGAGGTCCAGGTAGGCTGTGTGGACTACCTTCCCTTCTTGTGCACTGCTTTTATCACATCTATCTTTCTTAGTATTTTTGTTGATCTATTCCCTCTTCTATAGTCTTCTAACAGTGACACTTCTTGTCTCAATTGCTTTATAATTTTGTCTATTCGATATTTCCATGATGGTATTTGATTTCCTCACTTCCTTTCCCTTACTACCCTGTGTTCTTGTGGTAGAACTTTATCAGTTATTAATTTAGCTGCACAGTAATATATCCTGTTTACTTTGGTTATATTGCATGGATCTCTATGAACAGTCCTAATTACTGTGTTCATTTGTTTTATCAGATTTCTGATTTTTTGGGTTTTATTAACCTTTTGCCATCTATTTCTTTCATTGATCTTGATACATTTGTCCATATCTATTAAATCAATCAATTCTTCTCTTAGCTCATTTTCTTCCAAACTGAGGGCACATCCCTTGTTTTCCAGTTCCTGCAGGCATTCTGTAGAAGGTTCTATAACATCTTCCTGTGACACAGTCTCATCAGTTTCATCCTGTGCCATCTGTTGCTCTATCATATGGGAACTCACTGGCCTATCACTGCTCAACATTTTGACTGCATCAGAGTTTCCACAGTTTTCTGTTCCTTCCCTTGCTGTCTAGCTTCAAGTGAACATTTATACTGGATTGCTGTGGAAGGCTACAAATTATCTTCATATGGCACCTGACCAATTGCTTCCTGTTCCATTGGTTTCCCCTTAATTTGGATATCCATTACTCTATCCTGTTGTGGTGCTTTCTGAATTAGATTTTCTACACTAAATCCTTCACTTTGCAGGTACTCCATAAACTCAGTCTGTTATTTTAACTTCTCCATTACTAATCTCCTTTGCTACTTTTCCTCTTTGTCTTCTTATTTTTTGTATTGCAAAGTTTTCCATGTTCGGATTCCTTTGCCTGTATTTCTCTTCAAATATCTTTGGTGCTGTTCTTTTTGTATTGGTTAGTTTTGCTTTCTCCTTTGCATAAATATTATACCATATTAAATCTCTTTTTCTTTCCCATGTTCATATTCCTTCTTCAGATGTCTCCTGATCTTCCTGTTTCTCCTTGTTTTGGGGACTGACTCCATCCTGCTGTGATGTACCCTGTGTTAGACCTACATCAAATCATTCACTTCGCAGGCACTCTACAACTTCAACTTCTATTTTTTAACTTCTGCTTTACTGATCTTTTTTCTACATTCCATCTTTGTAATATTATTTTTTTTTATTGTGAAATTTTCCACATCTGGATGCCTTTGCCTGTATTTTTCTTTGAATATCTTTGGGACTGCCTTCTTTACATTGATTAATTTGGGTTTCTCCTTTGCATAAATATGCACCATATCAAATCTATCTTTCTTTCCCATGTCCATATTTCTTTTTTATACTTTTCAAAATATCTCTTGGTTTTGTTGTTTATATTATCACACTTCCTGAGATGCTTCTTTTTCCAAACAGATCAAGGTTTCTTGATCTATATACTGTTTTTCACAAATCTGTTGTATTAGTGAACACAAATTTTCATTTGAAGCTTCTTGCAGAAGTATTTTTCATTCCTCTAATTTCTCTCTTAATCATTTTGTATATCTTGTGTCTGGAAATTCTGGACTCTTTGCATAATAGTAGCAATACATAATTTATTTCTTATCCTCAATAGTCCACTTTATTGTCTTTATGGCTCTTCTTTGGCTTATCAGTTTTTGTGATTTTTGTGGACTGCTACTTCCTTCTACAATAGGGGGGGCATCCTCCGCCTGGGCCTGGCCCCATTGTAGAAATGTATCCATATTTTGAGGATTCTACACTGTCATCTTTACCAGTCCTAGCAACAGTGCACCTAACAGGATTGGGCACTTTTTTATGTAATGAATCTATGTATGTATTGTGATGCTGTAAACGTACTCTACCCAAATGTATCAGTATTTGTCTCTTTGTGTGGAGCTTTTCTCCCCGGGCCTCTGCTAAGAAAGGGCCATTGGCCAAGTCAGACAACCCGGGTCAACAAATTTAAACATAAAAAATAAAATAAAAAAATAAATAAATTCTGGCTTCTCCTGTAAGTGATTTTATTAAAAAAAAACTGAGACACCACCACCTATCTTCCCATCAGATCTGCAACATCATAACAACCCCACATGTCCTTGCTCCCTTAATACCAGACCCCATAATCTTCTTATTACTCCCTCTGTCCAAAGCTATAACCAATCACTAACGACCAAGCAGCCTACTATTTCTCACTAACTCATTCTCTGGTGAAAAAATATATAGTGAGTGGGTACAAGTGCATATCTATGTTTTTAATGCAATGTACTTAAATTGAATTGAATATAATTTTTTTTCTACAGAATGCCTTTACCTTCACTTCTCTGTTAAATAGAAGGTGTTACAGTATTTGTAGAAAAGTTTGCTATGATGTGATAATTGTTGTCTATATTTTTTGTATAGTTTAAAGTCTTTCTTTCTAAAATTGTATAACTACCTATCAACTGTAATCTGATGTTATTTTACTCATTGTCAAGCTTTTCTCCCCGGGCCTCCACTGAAAATGAGTTTCTGACCCAGTGGACTTTCCTGGTCAACAAATGTCAATAAATAAATAAATAAACAAGGAAGGAAAATATAGTCTGGTATTTATTCACATTTTTCAGTTTTTGGGCGAGGCTTCTGGCTTTTGAGTTAGGTGGTCTTTAACAAGGATTGAGATGCCACTGCTTATTTCATCAGATCTGCAGCAAGGAAGGAAGTGACACTCTGGAATTTCTCATTTGCATTTTTGGTTTTAAACCAGGTTTCAGTAATGGCACTCTTATCATCCAAGCAAAGAAAAGCCTCTTCATTATTATTATCATTTTATTGCTGAGAGTTCTGTCATTTAATCAAACTACCGTCACCTCTGATTTTTTAGGGACAATTTTTAAGTACTGCTCTTAAAACTTAGAAAGTTGATACAATAACAGGTTTTCCATTAGCATGAATTTTCTGAAGGGTATGAAGATAGAAAGTCAAATACCTGTCATTATTTTCTGACTTCCACCCTCAATAATGCACCAATCATTTGCCATAAAACCAAAAAATTATGAAGAACAGACCAAAAATATGAGGCAAAAATCTGGAAATTCTGTGAAAATCTGGATAGTTGAGATGCATGGGGAAGGCTTGTCCTTCTAGTAAATATAATATACAACAGTAACACCTGAACATATCTAATACTTTATCTGGATTTCAGACATTGTGTCTTCCTTGTGTTTCCTTACAATTTCCACCACCAGTCTCTGTTTAAGACCTAATGGTTTTTGCTGCTTACGGTTTATCTTAACATCTATTAATCTTAAATATCTGGATTTAAAATTTAGGTCTGGCTGCAAAAGATTATCCATCTCCATTTCATTCATCTAATTTCTTACTCAACCCCCACACTCCCAGCTCTGTGCAGCTCCTAGTACATCTAGCCATTAGCCACTCCTTCAAAATAATATTCCTCACACTTCTACCCTTATCTGTGTAACTTACAAAGTTAAATCTTAGAGCTTTCTTGAAAATATTCTACCAGGCCAGCAGTATCTCTACACCATTCAGACTGACCTCTTCCCATTTTACCTACTCTGCATCATACTGGTCCTTCAAAACATTTTCACTACAGAAGGAAACATTGAACTTAAACCTCCAATGCCAGAGAGTTGTCCTGTCATCTCTCCTTAGAGTTAAAAGTAGTACCATGTGATCTAAGAATTGAATTGACCTCCAAGTCCTTAGCCAAAAATGTATGTTCTTTTGAGATCAAAAACTTGCTGAGTCTTGAATACCTTTTATAATTTGGGGAATAACAAGTGACCACCATTCTTTTATCTATGACAAATTTACCAGATCTACTAAAGACATTTCTATTTTATGTATCAGTCCTTTGTTTACCAGGTTAGTCTAACTAGGCTAGTAGCATCTTTTTAGGGGAGACCCAAAATGGCATTTATACTGCTAAGGAAAATTTAGCCAGGGCATTGGGCTACTTCCTTTACTCTTTTTGGTAGGTGCTGTAGGATCTTTTACATCCACCTGAGCTGACACCAACTGAAGCAGATGGGACTTTGGTTTAATGTCTCATCTGAAGGATGACTGTATGAACAGAGGGTAGCACATACTCTCCCAACATGGGGCAGGGGAGTGGTCTGGAAACTCTTAGGCCTGCATGTAGGTAATACTTCCAGTTGTCAGACAGGATGAGGATGCCTTCAACAAACACTATAATTTCATCTTGGATGCCCTTTAACTGAATCCAGTGTCTTACTTGAGAAACAGATATCAAGGTCGGTATAAATAAGGTCTCATACCATATTCCCTTTACTGCTATGAACCAACCCAGAGGATCCTGCCTCTTATTCTCAATCACAAAATGACATCTCCTCTGTACCAGTAGCACTACTTCTCATCTTCTCTTCTCCATCAGAATAGAGCAGCCAGCCATTATAGGCCCAATTTGACCAAATTTATCAACTCCTCCCTTGTGGTATGTCACCTGAGGTGCCAACACTTCTTGGCCTCTCTAACTCAGATATACAAGCATCATTGCTTTTTTTTCTGTTTGATAACCACTTAACATTTCAAGTGATTGTTTTCATTAAACCTGTAATCATTCTTTTCTCTTTACAGTTTCTTTAATGGCCCCAAACCATAGAACCCTTTTTAGGACAGAGAAACAGACACCCATGAGGGTCTGCTGCTCAATAGTTGGTATATCAAATGCATGAAGCTCCCTACCAACCCCGGTATTATTCTTCATCCACTTCCTGCCTTTGTTAAACAACTTAAATTACCATTGACAAATAGTTCAGATGAAGTTTCCAAATGATTTACTTCATAATATTTTAAGTTAGTTATAACATGATCTTAATTTAATAAGAAAATTAAATAACAAATATACGATCAAACACTTATTCCTAGAAATATGCTAACTAAACCCCTCACCCCCTGTAATTCCTAGTATGACAAAAGTACAACTTATTAACATATTGATTTCATGTGGTTGTTAAGTCTTATGAATAGCAATTTGGAGACACAATTGTTCTCTCAAGTCCAAGGCCACTGTTTCTGTTATTCATCAGAAGGTGACAATCCCATTATTTTCACAATCATACAGGCTGATTTTTTATTTTAAAACACTATTATAAATAATGTAAGCTAAAAGGAAAACCTAAGCAAACTGCTTACCTCATGAAATCATGTAAGGCCCAAACCTGTAAATGGTTAAAAAAAAAAACATGCAGAGATTTTTGAGCCACACTGGTCAGCACTTTTGTCCTCACTCTAAAGCAATTTTAAAGGACTTTTTAATGACTTTTAACTATTACAGTTAAGTTATGATCATAGTGGCTACAAGGTTAACCCCACTGATTCCCAAGGAAATTAGTTAAGGTCATAGTTTCCCAATTGGTAAGGCCTGCCTCTTTAGATCCCTGGGACTGTTTTAGATGTTGTCCGTACATGTTTAAAAATGCTATGTACTTAATTATCTACTTTTTTGTGGGATCAGGCTACACTATTACTTTTTTTGTATGTGAGATCAGGCTAATACAACAAGATAGCTGTCAATGGATATGCAAAATTTATTGCAAATTAATAATAAGAGCCAAATATTGGTTATATCAAACATGTGCATGTGTAATTTACAGCACAGTCTGTGTCTATTCTCCATGGTAAAATCTGTTTTCTGATAGAAAGCAGAGGTTCAAGGAATTTATTTTAAAGAAGACTCATTGTGGCAGAATTTGAGAACCTATGATTTAGATCGATGTAGCTTTGTATCTGGAAAGGCAAACATTCCCCAACATAATAAAGACTTCAGTTTTGATTCAGGATAACAATACCTTTGATTCTACATTAATAACAGTTAGCCTCTAGAGTTGATTGGGTGTTTTTTTGTGTGCATTGGAAGCATTTGGTTTCCCACAGGAATTCATTAAATTATTAAACATTTCATATGACAGGTTAGTAGATGAAGTATCGGCCACCCTGTCTGCTTCTTTCCAGTAAGGGAAGGAGACCAGACAGGGGAATAAATTGTTCACATTATCATTTACCTTTTATCTGGAACTTTTGGCAAGGTATCAGAAGATTTATCTCTGACGGGTACATTTTACCACAAGAGCAAAAGTCTTCATGTGTAACTGTGCTGCTCATGAGTAAGTTTTGCCTCACCAATGATCATGTGGTGATTTTTAGTATACTATATTTTGCTTACTACTCACTCACACTCACTCACTCACTCACTCACTCACTCACTCACTCACTCACTCACTCACTCACTCAACTTATTCCACTTCATTCCTCCTGGTGAGGATTGTAGGTCACAGACTAAGAGCAAACCAAATTTCACTTTCTCCGGTCACAGATATCACTCCATCATAAAGGAATTCAAAGCATTGCCTGCCTAGAGACATAATCCATCCATTTACACTGGGACTTCCTTCTAATGATCTATCTCCAGAACAATTCTAACAGGTACTACTAGCGACATAATGGATGGGCAACTTCATTTTTCTGCATGCCTTCTTGAGGACCACTGATCTTCTCAACCAGTCATATAGAATAAGCACCTCCCAAACTTACAGAAAACTTATTTTATACAGAGTGTACCTGCAATTTCATTTTTGGTCACTGCACAAAGCTAGTGACCATATGTGAGGATGGAAACACAGAATGACATGTAAACCAGAAGCTTTAATGATATACAATCCAAGGGCTTTATTTGGTTGCCCATCTCCCACTTTACCATCATTGACCAGTTCAGTACCTGCAACACTGACGCCCCTGTCACAATTCACTTACCACTATTTTGACCCTCCACAGCACCACTTGTGAAGAAGACGTCAATGTTTTCAATCAGTGGTAGGTGTCCAGTACCCTTCACCTGAGGACAAATTCTCATCCCATCTTCTTTGTCTTCAGTTGTGAATCCCTGAAGTGCATGACAGAGGTCACACTCAGATGAGGCCAAGAGGACAACATAATCTGTAAATAATAGAGCTGCTGACTCTAGGCCCCCAAACTGAGCACTCTCCCAACCCTAGCTGTGCCTTGATATCCTACCCTTAAAATTCATAAACCAAAGTGGTAGCAAAATGCATGCATGGCAAAGCCCTACAGTATTCCTGAATGAATTTAACTTAAAGCCAGTAATGCACTTACAAGTGTCACTGCATTCAGGCATGGACTGCATGCAACAGCAGCAACAAGCGCACCCCAGATGTCCACAAGACCTCTCAGGTTAGTTGTTAAAGCACACAGTTATAAGCTTTTTCCAGGTATAGAAAACAACCATAAAGTGGATTTGAAAATTATTCCAGTCTTTCACACAGTGGCACAAGGTTAACAAACTGGTAAAGTGTTCCCTTCCCCAGACAGAATACTCACCATTCATCCTAAATTAAAGGCTTGACTATTGTTCTGAATTCTGGTGTGTGTGTGTGTGTGTGTGTGTGTGTGTGTGTGTGTGTGTGTGTGTGTGTGTGTGTGTGTGTGTGTGTGTGTGTGTGTGTGTGTGTGTGTGTGCGTGTGTGCATGCGTGCCCGTGCGTGTGTATGCAGTTAGTATAGTTCCCATAAGATTAATTGCATATAGTATGTGATAATGTCATATAGTCTTCCATAATTTTCAGTTGCTGCCATGTTATAAAACTTTTAATTTCCATCCAAATGGCTTTCTTGTTCTTTATTGTATCATCTGAATATTGGTTAAAGTACAGAGAAGAGCCCAAATTGTGCTTTACTTATCAGAAGTGAATTAGATGTGGTTTGTACCTGATTTGAACAAGTCCTAGAGTTCTTCATGGACTGATTTTATTTATGTTATGCACAAGTACTGAGATGAAAGGGCTGGACCTGGCACCTATGCTATGAACTTAAAAAATGATGAAAAAATTATCAGTTTGATTTTTGGAAAATTTCAAAAACAAAAGCAACAGTGATTTTTTTCTGATGATCAGAGACAATGATGATGATGTCAAAATGAGCAGAAAAAATGGCAAATAAATGAAATAACAGAAAAAGCACATCAGAGCGGAATGGTGCAACATAAAATTCTAAGTTAAAAAGTCACTTATCTATTAGTTTACTGCAAGAAAATGTTAGAATTTTGAACAAAATTGTGTTTAAGTCACTATTATCTTTCACAAGTAATGGTGTGAAATTTCATCATAGGTTCATAGGGTTCATAGGTTCATACTAGGCTATCTGCCCTAGGGCATTTATAAGCCTAGCCAGAGTGTGTATGGCTTTCGCCACCCATATTAAATTAATTTTGCTATGCCCTTTTTCAAGGTTAGTATACTGTGCCTCTGTCTAACAGTGACACAGAAGTGAGTGAAGTGATCCAAAAACAGGATACCTCTCAAAATGTAGATAGAGGGTCTATGACTTCTCGGCGTCTATGACTTCTCGGTTCCAACTATATATTTTACAGACACATAACTGAACAAATGTTTAAGCGTTGAAACAACAACGGCTGTCTGTTTTGATGGTGCAATAACTTGTTTCTGAAATGGAGATTTTAACTTCTGCTGTCTGTTTTGATGGTGCAATAGCCTGTAAAGTGATGGTGCAATAACTTGTTTCTGAAATGGTGATTTTAACTTCTACTGTCTGTTTTGATGGTGCAATAACCTGTAGCTGTTGATTGATTTACCGAAATTAAAGGAATGTTTTTTTCAAGAATTACGTTAAATAAACTGCGTTTATTTCAAATACAATTGAATCTTTCCATTCTGCAGCGTTCGAAATAAATGTGACAGCAGACAGCTGTCAGGGTTACTAGGAGGCAGGCTTTGCTACTGTGTTTTTCAACAATTACATGACATTGTGAGTCTAGGAGGCGTGTCCGGGAGGTACTTCACTGGGAGATTACCAAAATATTTCTCGTATGTGACAGTTATACATATTTTGTTTTGGTTTTGTTGTTGTTTGTGCATGAGGGGTGAGGAGATGTTTCTTCATTCCCTCTATCTTTTTGGCAGATTTTTGAGGTTGTTTAATTTGTTTCCTTTGAAGCTGTGCTTTTGGGAAGTTAACGCAGCATCATAACCCGGACGTGGTTTGAAGGGTCAGAGGGTGCAAGTTTAATGGTTGCATGTATTACAGGCCCAAGGATGGAACTCTGAGACGATAAGTACAGTTTTTCCTTGGGCTGATCTTTGTCTCACTATTTACAGGTAGAAACGTGGTTTTGTGTAGCAGGCAGTCTTTTACAAGAGTTATTTTAGGAGGGTTACCTTTAATCCATATTTGAGGGTACTTCTTTAAACGCATTCAAAAATGATGATTTGGCTTCTTGAACAGATTTAACAGAATAGCTAACTGTTTTATGTTGAAAGCAAAGAGTCGCCGGGTATTTCATTTGGAATTTAATGTTTTTGTTTATCAGATACCTACAGAAAGGGGATAGAGCTTGTCTTGACTGTTTTATTTGGAGAGGTAAGTCTTGTGCTATTGAGATTTTGTAGCTATTCCAGGAAATAGATTTCTTTTTTTTTGCATTAAGAATTATAGATTGTGCATGGTCGGAGTTTAATAGCCTGACATAGACTTGTCTAGGAGTTTCAGAAGTTTGAGCTTTTCCGCCCTGTGTATTCTCTCGGTTGTTATCATTTTAGACAGGTCTTTATTGTCTATTATTAAGTCAATGATTTCTTTTGCGACTCCAGGGAGCTGTGATTGTTCGTATTTCTCAGGAATGCCTCTAATCAATATATTATTTTGTCTTGCTCTTGCTTCCAGATCAATGATTTTCTGATTCATTTCTGCAATGATGGTGTCTCTCTCTGCAGCTGCGTGTTGTAATGTTTGTATTTTCATTTTGTTGTTTGATGTTTTAGCTTCATTTTGCTCCATCCTTGCCATCATGTGGTCTAGAGTATTTCCAAAAGATGTTAGCTTTGTAGAAAAAGCTTGTATTTCTGTTTGAAGGGAAAGAAGGGCCTCCTTGAAGTCTTCCATTGTGAATGGTTGGTCAGTTTTTACTTTTTGAGTTTGTTTGTTAGCTTCAGGGTGTAATTTGTTTGTTTTTTGTCTTTTGGAAGATGATTCCTTTTCCGGAGAGCTGATGAGAGAAAGTCTGGTCTTAGTAGTTTGAGATTCCATTTGTTCCATTTTGATTGGTTTTGTTTTTGTATTTATTTGTTTAGGTATCTTATTCCCAGTCTGGCAGGTCCAAGCACATGTATCCAGATTCACTATTGTGTTACAGTATTTGAAAGTTATTGGATCAGAGCCGTTGTTCTTTGGAAAGAAAGTCTCTTTATGATATTTGGAATTTTTCCCTGGTCTATTTATATAGCAGCAACAGTGATTTGATTAGATTGATATCTAGTTTTGGAGCAGGCAGAAGTATATGCTTCTCATCTGGTGGCCATCTTGAATCTCGCCAAGTCAGGTTTTCCTGGTAAACAAATGTTAAATAAATAAGTGAGGGCTAATGTATTTACTGTGCTACAAGTGCTGGGTGCTATATGGATCCCTATCACAAATGTGAGACTTTTTTTAAGTCCCAGCCCTTCTAAAAATGAAATATAACTCCATCAAGAAACAGTGAGTTCTAAAATTCACTGTTACACTTTAAAGGCATTTTTGTAAGGGGTCTTCACCCTCCTGCAGGCTGTGCCCATGCACACCTTTGCTTCTTATATATTATAATGGTGTGTGTGTGTGTGTGTGTGTGTGTGTGTGTGTGTGTGTGTGTGTGTGTGTGTGTGTGTGTGTGTATGTATGATTTCACAGATGCATATTATAACTGTGAAATTGCTGTATCTCAGAGTCCACAGATTAAGGAGAATAATCTGAAATATTGCAGTTTCAACCTTAATGGATAGGTTTCCTCGTGACCAACATGAGCTTTTATTTCTGCTGTTGCAAGAATCTCAATTACAGTGCACAGAATTTCAACAGGAGCCCATCATGCAGTGTAACTACAAATTAAGTGGCTGTTACTGAGTTCAAGTCTCACCATCTGGGGCTCTCTTGACATGTTACCTGTAATGCACCTGGTCCTTCAGCACATATCAGCTATATTTTTCATTACTACAGACCTACACATCCTGACCTACAACCTCAAGAAGCATAACAATCCAAACTTGCCCCCAGCTGCAGCATTTTTCCAATATATAGAATTATTTTCTTTTAATCTGGGGAACAATGGGTAAAACCCCTCTGCACTGTAATGTAATGCAAGCAATATTATGTTTGTTATGTCTACGACATAGCATGTAAAACACATTAATGAGACTTGTTAACTCAGTGCTCTTTTTTGAATCATCCTAGAATGGCTTGATATAAGTCCACAAA
Organism: Protopterus annectens; assembly: GCF_019279795.1. NCBI lineage: Eukaryota > Metazoa > Chordata > Ceratodontiformes > Protopteridae > Protopterus > Protopterus annectens. Next base: position 393,986,424 of record NC_056730.1, on the reverse strand, counting down.
AATCATCCTTAAGATATAGCACTCTGTACCACTAGGCTGCTCAGGCCTTTGTAGTACTTAGTGATGTATGTATGTCCAATTGATTCATAGGTTCGTAGGTGTGTACTAGGCTAACGACCACAAGGACCTTTTTAAGCTTAGCCATGCATCCCAACTCTCTGACAAGTTCTGGTACCCTTGATAAGTGTAAGCAGGGGCTTGGGAGATGAAACATTTACAAGCAGGAGCCTGGGACATTAACCATTAACAGGATGCCTGTGTCCATTTAGAGACACAGGTGCCAAGCCAGGGATGAATTTCCTGTTCTCCATCCGATTGCCCAAGTTACACAGGAATTGGGTTAGGGAGGAACTCTGCTTGTCTGAAGTTATAAAAGGTTTAAGGCTTGCAGGTGCACTACTGTAGCTGCTATTGTTTTATGAATATCAGTACCTCCTTTACTTGCTTGGCATACCTCTGGATTCCTAGAAACAGAGTCTATATGGCACCCAAGTGGAATAAGTATCCACATGGCCTGACTACATTCTAGGCAATTTTGGGGTATGGAGTTTGAAAGTGTTGTAAAGATGTTGGGCTGCTGAGATGTATACAGGATGACTAGACATTTCACTAAACATTGCCAGGAATTACACAGAGTAGGCAGAAGGCTACCATATGGTCTCCATACTTTGAACAGCTGAAAGACTAAATCATGAAAATGCCCTCAAAACCAGGTGGCAAATACAGTTTTCATTATGTTTAATGCTCTCATTTTCTAGGCATGGCCAGTGTTGCATTATTTATTTGGAACAGGTTACCCATCTATGTCAAGCAAAGTTCTTCATTAGCACTCTTCAAGAAAAATCTTGATGAGTGGATGGGAAATAGGAAATACACCCCGGGGATCACTTATGTGTGTCTGCTCGACAGTGGCACAGGAAAATAACTTTCTTGGGTGGCGTTAGGTTTACATAGGCCCTCGGGTCAATAGCCTAGTACCTACCTATGAACCTATGAACCTATGATCTCCCATCCACTCATCAAGATTCCTCTTGAAGAGAGTCAATGAGGTGGGAACTGCAGCATCCAGACAAAACCATAAAGTTCATTTTACTACTCAGTCCACTCCATTCAAAAAGAAGGATTTAAACAGGCCTAAAAACCTAAGAAAATCTGGCACAGCCATTCATCCTTAATCCCCCTTTTTTCCCATTTTTCCAAATGGGGTCAGGCTGTCATATCAAACGTGACTATCATCTGCAGCTAATGCTCACATACCAGTGGATGGCTAGCCCTATTACAGCTGTTCTTCCATACTATGCACATGCACTCTTACACCTATGGCCAGTTTAGAATGACCAGCTCACCCATTACATATCTTTAGAATGTGGGGTGGGAACTGCAGCATCCAGACAAAACCATCATAAATAGAGGGAGGACATGCAGACTATACACAGAAGGCACCCTAGCTGAGAATTGAACCAGAGAACCTCTTGATTTCAGGCAACAACTCTACATGCTGTGCCAATATGATCCATATTCATCTTTAATATTTTTAGCAGAAGTTAAGTACCACATGAGTCTATTGATCCATATGTAATTAAGCTGAGACATGAAGTTAAACATACTTTTCAATCCCCAAAAAAAGAATTAAGGGCAAAGCTTTTGAAAATCAGGGACACCTGTTATGAAATCAAGGATACTTAATTATTATAAATTATGATTAGAGACAAGCTAGACATTCATGTGCAAACAGTCAGTGAAGAAACCATAAAACTGCTACATGCAGCAATGATAATTATTGCCCCTAAGGAAAGACAAGTCACCTTTGCAATAATTAAAGTTTATTTTAAAATAAAATATTTTCAGTGTTCTCTTCGTACTTCAGGTTCAGCCAATTGTTGTGCATTTGTTTAATACAGTGATAATTCTAGTTGTAAAATAAAACACTGTAGCTATTATTAAATAACATATATGACAATTAGCAATGCGTTATGATTGGATAAAAGTTATATGTCCCCAGTTCTCATTCCCTTAAGATAACCCATGCTGAACAGTTATTTGTATCTTCTGTCTCAGGACTGAATTAAAGATGGAGATTATAAAGATAATGACATATGTAAAATCTCAGTTGAGAATAAAACCATTTCACTGTTACAGTACCAGCCATTTCTGGACTGATCACTTAGTGTATAATAATCATACAGTAGTGTTCTTCAGTGTCCTAGTCTTTGTGTCATTGTGTGGTTGTTCTGTGATATGAATCACTGTAATCATCATGCACAAATCTATTGCACTGATTTACTGAACATTGTACAAAATGCAGAGTTAATGAGTGAGCACTTAGAGAGGTTTTTAAGTCGAAATTGTGAAACAGAATTGTCAGCTTGAAATCCTTAGGTCTTTTATGGTTTTCATGCAAGCCATTGTTCCTGAGGTGTTTGCTGCCTCATTCAATAGGTTTCATAGGCAGTTAGTAGGCATGCAATCCAGGAGACCATTTATGAGTCTAGACCAAAACTGCAATTGCCCCAAAGCACTCTCATTAATTGACTTGCTCAAGATCATACAGTAGACAGATGAAGGCTAGAAAGTCATGGGCATTCAGAACTGCCATATAGCTGAAACACCTGTTGTCCTTAAGGGGTCATTTGCATATATCCCATGTTACCTCTAATACAAGAGGTTTTAAGGAATCAAACAGTGGAAAATCTAGCTTGGCTGAGTTTTTTCTTTTAGTTTTTACTGATTGTTTTTCTGTGTCACCTGCCTTACCTTTGGAATTGCAATTAGATGGGCTACTATTAATAAAAGATTTTAACCAGTCATCTACTTTTTAAGACTGGAGCAGTCATTGCCTTGATACCTTGATAGGATTTCTGCCATTCACTTTTGGTTGTACTATTCTACATTACTGAATATCAACTTTAAGTTCATACATTTTATGTTTGTTTTAATGGTTTTGCTGTCATGTCAGTAGTTAGTGTGCTGTCTTTCTGTTTCAGGCTTTATTTTGTTGCTGTTAGTTTTAGTTATTTTTTGTAATCATTATTTCCTTTCACAAATTATGTTTTCTTACTTCACTAGACAGTGGTTATTTGTTAACTATGTTATTATAGTAATTAATCTGAATGCCAGTTTTACTTGCTGCTAATTGGTTATTAATCTGAGTACATGGTTATCTCTTAGTTTGAGGCTGTTTGTCCTTCCCCATCTCCGTGATGGTGCCATTCTTTGAAGGCTGAATGTTTTTAAAATGCAAAGATTGTTGATTTTATTGGATTGTTTAATTAACTATCTAATCAAGTGTTAATAGGTTTGATTAGTGTGTATATATAGGCAGGTGTTTTTTAGAAATGTTCTACTCTTTGAAGACTTTGTGCAGAGACATTAGAGAGAAAATAATAAAGTGTTTTGGATACTGGCTGGTTGTTTTGTCATTTTCAAATGTCTTATGTCAGTGGTTTCAACAGTGTGAAGGTGGTACATAGACTGTCACTACCACTGATACTAGGGACGTGTGAGGTCTAAATATAATCCTGTACCAGTCTTATGTAGTTTTTACCATGGAGCAAAACATGGGCCTGTGGATTTCTCATTTTACCTGGGACAGGTGAGTGAGACCTGTTTTCCTGTAACTTCATATACAGTACTTTACATGTTACCATGTCTATCAGCAAGTGTGGAATTAGATTTGACTTGCTCCGTGGTATTGACCTACTTATTATGGAAAACTAGCTCATGCCAGCTGTGGACCAGTTCTTGTGGTGATAGTCCCCCTGGATTTTCCTTGATCAGATCTGTGTTGGGTTGGGTTCCCATCTTCCACTGATGAGCCATAGTGTAAAACAAGTTTAAGCCTGGAATTGCCAACTTGTCTTGAGTATGTCATGGTGCAGGAGCAAAATGTCTTTCTTATGTGCCATTCACTCACTAGCATGAGGATAGTCCTTCAGGAATTCACATATTTCCTTGCCTCTTTATTGCTGATTCATCCAGATCATTAATTCTAGTGACTTCAACATAATAACTGTCAAAGAGTCTGCTGCTTTTGGAAAATGATTACTTTGCATTTTGAAAATACTCAGGTTTGCTTAGGTTGTTAACTCTGCTGTAACATATTTTTGTAGTTGATATTCAGCTTGGAACTTTACTCATTCACTTCAGATCACTGCCTGGCTCACATTTTCATTGATTGACCCCTATTGCCATGCTGCATCATGGTCCTGCTGTAGTTTAGGAACCTGAACATGGAAACCCTGGGCTTACTGGTCCTTGTTCTACATCATCAACTACAGAAGCTCTGTGCTGAGGGACTACACAAGGTTGTCAGGGACTATAATAGAAATGTGACTGCTTCTCCTGATTTGCTAACTTGAAGATATGTGCACCCTGTCCATTTCATGCTGCATGAGCCGCAGTATGATCATGAGCTTCATGAACTAAGAATGGTGGGATGAAGTGAAGAGCACGGGAGGCATTACACCTATCCGCTGGATGTAAGGTGCCTGTTAGATGAGCTCTTTTTACTTTACCAAATGGAGACTGCCATGATGGCAAAGTGAGTAGCATCTTTCTTCGGGGTGGTGGACAGACTTAGCAGTTTAACCTGTCTTGCCACTCAGACAGTGTTAAAAGAAAAATCATGTGAATTAGATACCTCAGTACTTTGTATCTATGTATGCATCAGTCAGATTGAATGCCAACCAAGGTGCATTTCTCAAGGATGATATGCAGTCCCACAGAGAATTTATTGGATTTATTGCCAGCAATGAAGATTTTGCTACTCTTGTTTCCAGAATGCATACTGCTACTTATGGACTGGATCCTTGTCCTGCTAGGCTTTCTATAATATGCCTGGAGGTATTGTACCTAGTTCTTTATCATATTACTGTGTCCTCTCTTAGAGATGGAGTTTTAAGAGTCCCTGCTTACTGAAATCCTTAAGAAAGCTAGCTTATATGCATATGATCTAGATAACGACAGAGCTTTCCTGAGCAACCCCATTTCCTGGTAAGGTTTTTGACAAGGTTATGTATATATAACCTGATTCATGCATAAGTGACTATAATATTAATATCCATTCCAGTCTCATCATCTTCTTTCGGCTGTTGCCGTTAGAATATCCATTCCAGTCTATTTTTTTTTTTTTTTGGTCTCTGCATAGTATGGGGACAGCCCTTATTAGGGCTCTTACTGACATCCTTATATTGAAAAAGCAATATTGTTATTTGATCTTGGTCTTTTTAGAGTCCTCTGGGGCATCTGTTATAGCAAACCATGTGATCCTTTTGGATCATTTGAGCTATTATTGTGGAATCACAGGTATCATGCTGGATTGGTTTACCTCCTATCACCCAAATAAACTGAAAGGGTGGTGGCAGCAATCCAGTCCTCTTCTACCTGCTCTCTGACCTGTGGTATGCCACAGGGTCACATTTTGTGTTAACTGTTGTTCACCATATACATGTTCCCTTAGGATATGTTATTTGAAGGGGATTGTTTACAACATCATTGATATGTTAATGACTCACAACTGTAGCGTTCCCTTCCACAAAAATCTCTGTTGGTCATACACAAGCTAGATGATGACTTGAGCTGCATCTACCACTAGTCTGAGGAACCAGCTTTGGCCACAGTCCGGTTGCTCACCTGCAGCTGTGGCACATTACTGGCCTGCTGTGACAGCAAAAGTTGCTTAGTTAACTTTCCTTTTATGGCTGCAAGATGGTCGCGCCAAGGGACAGGTAGTTTGTTCCATGATCAAGTTAAAAAATGTTTTGTTTCTCTGGGAAGTTTACATGCAATAGTTAGTAAAACATTAGTAAAACATTAAAAACAGTAAAAAAGTAACAAGTCCCAAGAAGTAAAATAAACACAATTTCTCCATGGAAAAAATAATTTTAAACAACTTTTTACCACAAAAGTAAAAAAAAAATTACTCTCACATTCAAAAGTGCATAAAAGTCACAAAACAGTCAATGAAAATACTTTTCCCAAGTTTAAAATTAGTTGTTTTTTCACAAAATAATTTTAGTTTTAACAACTTTAAAAGTAAAGTGGAAGGTTCTCTCCTTAAAGGAAGCTCATCTGTCCAGCAATGGAACAGCATTAGCTGACTATCGATCCTTGAAAGCCTAAAGAGGAGCACTATTCTCAGCTGCAGGAAAGCTCTGAAGGCCTTTAAGCACAAATCTGTCTTTTTAATCAGTTCAGCTCGAGCTGCCTAATGGTTTAGATACGTGGAATGTGCCCGGAAGCTTTGGAAGCTGATCGGCTGTTATATCATATGCAGAATATATCCCACATTACTTAGGCTACTGCATCAGTGATTAATATGATGAAAATATTGAACTTAAATAAACTGGAAACCTATGTAGCCTGCCATTTATATGGTATGTTGCTTTTTCTATTTATACAAAATAATCCAGTGTAAGATCTTTTAATCATACTACTAAATGGCATTAGTAATGTGCCAAGCTTTAAAACATCTGTCACTCAATATTATTTTTATGTTTAAGTTAGAGTTAGATTTTTGTTGCAATCCTTTTTTTGTAATACTGCTCAGATCTGTTCATCTTTCAATTTTCTTAATTACTGATGTACTCTATGCATGCAATTGTCTTCAGTAACCTGCATGTAATTGTCTTCAGTAAACTTAATGTAACCAGGAGATCTATCTGACAAATTATGTACTACGTGCATGTAGTTACAGTCAGACTGTAACCTGGTGCTTTTTTTCTCATGGACTTCAGTGAAAAGGAGATTTTCATCCCAGACCATCCTGGTTAAAAATGTAAATAAATTAAACAAAATAAATAAACTTGAACTTTACCACATGGAACCTGATCCACTCTCCATCCTCTGATATGGGAAGACACATACACACACACACATATATATATATATATATATATATATATATATATATATATATATATATATATATATATATATATGTGTGTGTGTATCTATCTATATATATATATATATATATATATATATATATATATATATATATATATATATAGGCAAACAAACAACTCAATGCATGACCAATAAAGCAACAGCAGGATGCACGTATATATTATAAAGAAACACAAAAAATATACAGCATCCAAACAGAAACTGTAATTACCTTTTAATATATAAAGCACACTCTGTGGAACACAGAAACACAAACCAGGTTTCCCTCCTCAGAGAGGAGCTTTTTCAGGTCTATATTAGAACATCGAAGTTTCAGAACTTTGAATGTTCTAATATCGAACCCAATTCAGCGAACACTGACAACATCGAACATTCAGAACAGCAAATATTTTCCTAGGGAAAAAATTCGCTGTTCCGAAACACATACACACAACACAAGCACACCAAACAAACAGCAATCCACACACATGCACCTAAAATGTTACCTCTAACCCTACACTAAACTGTACATACACCACTAACTATCCACTTACCTTAACCCTAACCCTCTAAGGTCTGTCACTATTGCACACTCACCTCACCCGCTTCGTAACCCTAACTCGCCTACCCCGCCCTAACCCTCACGTTCACACAATCGCACACTTACCTGACCCGCGCCCTAACCCTAACTCACCTAACCCACCCTAACCCTCACATCCACACAATCGCACACTTGCCTGAACCTGACCCATAACATTCCACCACAGAGCTGAAAATAGCAAAGTGACAGAAACAGACAACCAAATTCTTTCCCTGGGAAAAAATTTGGTTTTCTGCAGCTTTGCTCTTTTCAATGTTGGCTGAATAGGGTTCGATATTAGAACATTCGAAGTTCTGAAACTTCGATGTTCTAATATAGACCCACTTCTTCAGTGTTAAATTATACTATATGCCATCATCAACTTATATAACTTTTCTGGTGGGATATTTGAATTTTCTCAAATAAAATTCAGTTCATAAACAGTGAAAGATTAGCAGAATCAATAAATCAATGAATGATAGCTAAATATACAGCCAATGAGTATAAAATAATAAATTTGTCTCATATCACTACTATTAAGATAATGTTGAAATGACATGAACTCATCCACTCCTCCATCCCAAAAAACCCAAACATCATCCAAGAAAACTGTGAACCAAAAGAATTGTGATCCATATCATAAATAGTGTTTCAAGATAACCAGCATATGAGTCAACATATATAGGTGCAAATGTAGCCCTCATTGCAGTACCCCTTAACTGTAAGAAGCATTTGTCATCAAAATGTATGCCATTAATTTCCAACACAATAGAAACAAGACTCAACAAAAAATCATTCTGTTGTATCTAAGCAGCATTTTATACCCTGAATGTCCCTAAAATGAAGTATAGATGTGTAAAGGCTTTCAATATCTAAAGTGCATAACCATGTTGTGTTGGATACCAGTACATGCAATATTTTGTTTTACAAACATATTTGAACTGTTTTTTTTTTGTTTTATTTGTATGCAATGATTTATTTTGCAACAGAGCAATAATAGCAAGTAATTTTGTTTCTTACCACTTGATTTTTCTCTATATATTTGAGCTTTTTTATTTGTATGTCATATTTTGTTTTGCCACTTGATGTCACTACATTTAAGAACATTTTTTGCATTTGTTTTTTATTATTTTATATTCATTGGCAATATATTTAGTAATCATTTATTGATTCTATTCATTTTCACTGTTTATGAACTGAATTTTATTTGGAAAAATTGAATTTCCTGTCATAAAAGTTATATAAGTTGATGATGTCATGGAGACAGGACACCTGGTTTGTGTTTCTGTATTCCAGAGAGGGTTTTGTACATTAAGTTAATTACAGCTTCTTTTTGGGTGCTGTATATTTTTTGTGTTGGTGTGTGTGTGTGTGTGTGTGTGTGTGTGTGTGTGTGTGTGTGTGTGTGTGTGTGTGTGTGTGTGTGTACATTTATATGCACAAAGTTCAGCAAAACCTTTCCTCCTAAAGTGTAGCCTATGGTGTTAAAACCTACTAGCATGAAAAAAATGTAAATATCGTTCTTTATCAGATATTAAGTGACATCTTTATGTGAAGAGGATGTGGCCAGCACAGTTTGCATGCTTGGGATACCTTACTTTAAGCCCAGAGACCACAGCATCTTAGTACCTTCTGTCACAGGAGCTCACAGTTAGATGCTGTTCATAAGTTGTGTGCAGGGTTCCTGCAGAGCTGATGTCACCATGTGAAGATGTCATAGAAGGTGTGTGTGTGTGTGTGTGTGTGTGTGTGTGTGTGTGTGTGTGTGTGTGTGTGTGTGTGTGTGTGTGTGTGTGTGTGTCATAAATGCTGAACATTCCAGTGAGTTAGAACTGAGTTTTAGCACAAGGCATTAGGTTGAAAATGCACAGCAAAAGTAGGTAATTCTAGACTAGAGTTTGATTGTGAACATTTACTAAGATTAATAAATATCACTTCTCACTATTTTGTGCTATTGTTTCTAAATTGGAGGAGTCACTTTATGTATAATAAACTTCTATTTACATGAATTGTGGATTTCAGATCAATGGAAACATTCTCATTTTTCACAAAGACTAGCTAACGGTTACACTGGAATTAAATGTCTTTCAACATATTACCTGGGAATTGGGGAAAGACAAGCAAAGTAAAGAAGGAAGTAACTTAAGAGAGGAGGGAATGTCAAGGAATTAGGAAAGTTAAGAAGGACTAAAATAAAACAGACGATAGGTTAAAGGGTAATGCTATGGACTAGGCTTGTAAAGGCTCCAGGGCCATTAACCTAGTACACACATATGAACCTATATATATATGGATAAAAAAGAGATAAAGACTAAGGGCTAAGTAGTGACTTGATTGTTTTCTACAAAGCAGCAAAATCTTTACAGGTGATGTTATATATTAGTTTATGTTTATCCCTGTACTGGTACCCCCATTTATTACAAAAAAATAGGTTTCATGCTTCACGTGAGTTTCTAGCAATTTCATAAAATTTGAGTATGGTTTATATCTCATATTGTAAAGTAGCTTTTATATGCTTTCATTGTGGAAGATACATGAAACTTAATGTTAGTAGAAATATCAATGTATTTTTCAAATTACTTTACATGGCTATCTTTATGTGCAAGTCTTGTATATGTCCTATGAAGTAGTGCGAAGAGAACTGAACTAGACTACCTATTTAATGTAGTGACTTTTTTCTGAAATTTAAAATGAAATTTGTATTTAGCAATGCTAGTGTTGTTGTCAAAAGTTGGATACAGGGAGTTATGTCTCCTGAACATTGTCTCCCACCTATGCTTCTGCAGTGATGAGCATTATTTATATGTATCCAGCTTAAAGAAATGGCAGGGCACATTCAGTGTAAACTCGGTTGAAATTAGGTATTTTTTCCTAAAATATATAGGCTATTTTATATTACAGTTCAGAATCCTCAAGCAGAAACAGAAAAGAGAAATCTGGCTAAAAAGTCTCTGCCATAAAACTGACAGCTGTTTTGGAAAGGTAAATTTCTTGGTTCATTTTTCTTGAATTCTGTCTCATTTTGTGTGACTTACATTGCATGTTTTGAGTGCAGTGCTATAAAGTACTGAAAATCCTGATTAGAAGAGAACAACTGTGTCTATCTTAGTGAGGCCAGGTATTTTGAAAGAAACTACTTGTGACCCAAAAAAGAGTCAGAAAGCAGTATTTCTATTAAAAGGAAAGAAAGCATTTCAAGGTATTTAACAGATGTCTGACTGAGCAGAATAGCATATAAAATGGAATGCTGTGTTGGAATGGAAAGTTTCTTGGTTTGTTTTGTGTATATTCTTTCTTATTTGTGTGGCTTGCATTTTTTTGTGAGTGCGCGTATGTGTGTGCACGCGCATGTGTGTGTGTGTGTGTGTGTGTGTGTGTGTGTGTGTGTGTGTGTGTGTGTGTGTGTGTGTGTGTGTGTGTGTGTGTGTGTGTGTGTGTGTGTGTGTGTGTGTGTGTGTGTGTGTGTGTGTGTGTGTGTGTGCATTCATATGTGTGTGTGTCCATGCATATGTGTGTGTGTGAGTGTGCGTGTGTGTCTGTGTGTGTGTGTGTGTGTGTGTGTGTGTGTGTGTGTGTGTGTGTGTGTGTGCACGCGCATGTGCAGTGATATAAAGTATTAAAGATTCCCGTTATGAGAGAACAATCCTATCTGTCCTAGTGAATCCAAGGATTTAGAAACACATTGTCACTTGAGCGATCACAGCAGGATCTAGAGACCAACATTTCTATTTAAAGAGAAAGAAGGGATTCCAAGGTTCTCAACAGAACACTATCTGAGCAGCCTCTAATATAAAACTGACATCTGTGGGGAAAGGAACGTTCATTCATTTTCCTGATATTCTTTCTAATGTCATGTGGCTTGCAGTGTTTATTTTCACAGCAGACCATTACAGCAGTAAAAGGTCTGGTTAGGATGGAATAACCTTGCCACTGCGGTGGTGGTGCTGCGGTAGCGTTGTCGCCTCACAGCAAGACGTTGTGCCGTTCAATTTTCAGCTAGAGCATCTTCTGTGTGGAGACATGCGTGAATGGCCGTACCTTCGTTGAAGGTTGTGCGTCAGGGCTGGCAAACACGGCACATAAAAAAATCTACTGCCAATCATTAGCAGTCCGGATTTCCGCTGTGGCAACCCCTAACCGGGAAAAGCCGAAAGACACAAACAAATTCTAGAGAGTCCAGGGATTTAGAAGCAAATTACCTGCGAACAGAGCAGGGTCTAGAGACCAGCATTTTGATTAAAAGCAAAATAAAGCATTCCAAAGTTTTCAACAGAAATCTGACTGAACAGTGTGTCCTATTAAACTAACTGCTGTGTGCGAAAGGTAAGATTCTTGGTTTATTTTTCCTCATATTATTTCTTATTTTGTATGGCTTGCAGTGTTTTTTTCTATTTGGAGTGCAGTGCTATAAAGTATTAAGTTCTGGGTAAAAGAGAATAATGTTCTATTTCTTTCGCTCTCTTAGTGAGCCCAGAGATTTAGATACAAATTCCCTGTGACATGAGGAGGACCTGGAGACCAGTATTTCCATTTAAAGATAAAGAAATCATTCCAACATTTTAAACAGAAACCTAACTGAACAACGTTCCCTATAAAACCAACTGCTGTGTGGGAAATGTAAGTTTCTTTGTTTATTTTCCTTTTATTCTGTTATTTTTTGTGACTTTCAGTGTTTATTTTGAGTGCAGCACTATAAAGTATTAAAAGTTCTAGAAAGGAAAGAATGACCAGGATTTAGAAGCAGCTTACATGTGAAGACAGGCATCTACAGACCAGCATTTCCATTTAAACAGAAAGAAAGAATTCCAAGGTTTTCAACAGAAATCTAACTGAACACCGCCATTTATACAACCAACTGCTGCATAGGAAAAGTAAGTTTCTTAGTTTATTTTTTTCTTATATTCTTTTTTATTTTGTGTGGGATGCATTTTTTTCTTTTAGAGTGCAGTGCTATAAGGTACTAAATGTTCTGCGTAGAAAAGATCAACTCTCTCTCTCTCTTAGTGAGTTCATATATTTAGAACTTAATTTTCAGTGTGGAAAAGGTACGTTTTGCTGTTTGTTTTCCTTTTATTCATTGTTATTTTGTGTGGCTTACAATGCTTGAGTCCAGTGCTATAAAACATTAAAGGTTCTAGAAAGGAGAGAATGACCCTGTCACTCTAGTGAATTCCCAGATTTAGAACTAACCTACCTGTGACTTGATGAGGATCTAGACACCAGCATTTTCATTTAAAAACAAAGAAAGGATTCCAATGTTTTCAACAGAAATGTGACTGAACTCCCTCTCGTATAAAACTGACGGCTATATGGGAACGGTAAGCTTCTATTCTTATTTTCCTTAAATTCTTTCTTATGTTGTGTTTGTTTTGAGTGCAGTGCTTTAAAATATTAAAAGTTATGTTTAGGAGAAAACAATGCTGCTATTCCTAGTGAGCCCAGAGATTTAAAAGGTAACTATCTGTGACCCAAATGTATTTCTTTTCTGGGGTAGAGTACTGATCTCCATGGACCTTTTTCAAACTCAGCCCAGGAGCAGTGTCTAGTTAAGTGACTTGCTCAGAGTCACTGAAAGAAAAATAATGTATTCCAAGTTTTTCAACAGAAATCTGACTGAATAGCCCATTGTAATACTAACTTCTCTGGGGAAAGGTAGATTTCTATATTTTCCTTACCTTATTTCTTATTTTGTGTGGCTTGCAGTGTTTCTTTTTTCTGGAGTGCAGTGCTATAAAGCATTAAATGTTGTGGGTAGAAAAGAAAAATGCTGCCTCACCTAGTGAGTCTAGATATTTAGACACAAATTCCCTGTGACTTGAGGAAGATCTAGAGACCAGTATTTCGATTTACAGTGAAAGAAAGGATTCCAACATTTTCAACAGAAAGACGACGGAACAGTATCTCATATAAAACTGAATGTTGTGTAGGAAAGATAAACGTTTGTTGAATATTTTTGTTATATTTTTTCATATTTTTGTGGTTTCCAATTTTTTTTCTTTTTTTCTTTTTTTTTTCTTTTTTTTTTTGGAGGATCTAGAAACCAGTATTTTATTTGAAGACAAATAAAGTTTTCAAGTTATTCAATGCAAATCTAACAAAAAACCCTCTCATATAAAACTGACTGTGATGTGGGAAAGGTGTGGACATGCAAGGTAAGAAGTATCCTTCCTCCCCCATTTTGTGGTTTGGGGAAGAACCCAGGGAGGTGGATTGTTTGGCTTACGTTAAACTCAGTCTTGGGGAACTCCTCCTGAATCTTCTGAAGTACACTGAATTGTTTTCTGGTTTAAGAAATCTGCTTGATCTGGTGTTTTTGTTCTATCTGGGAGATTTTTTTTTTCATTGGTTAATTTGTTTCTTGAGTGATACTTAAATACAGGCAGGGAATTTCTGGGTCTTTGTCTTTTCTGATCAGACTCCAACATACCACTCAAAAGAGAATCAGGGACACAGGACCTTAAAATCAGAGACACTCAGGGACACATAATTAACATAAGATATGCATATTTAAATAAATGCATTAATGGACACGCCCACCCATTCATTGAATTACACAAAGACAGGGCATCATCATTTTAAACATTTTTTATTACAGAATTATATATATATATATATATATATATATATATATATATATATATATCAAAATAGATTATTCATATTTTTCAGAAAACTGTATCAAATTAAGGTAAATTAATACATGCTCAGCTCGCCCCTTCCCCTCACACATACCTTTAAAGACAGGTGCTTAAACATTTATAAAACACACATGCTTAATATGGAATGGAAGCAATACATGGAATAAGGCCAGTACATTCAGACTATTGATTCAGTTTTAGCAGCTATTGATTTTCTTGCTGGTTCCAGCATGTCCTTAGGATGTTTTACACAGTAGCAGTCATTGTCCTCATTCATCTTTATTGCTAATAAAGAGTTTAATGTTTTTGGGCCAAGTGACTGCCTGAGCTCAGTTTTTACTTTGTGAACTATGCTGAATGCCCATTCTCTGTCAATGTTTTAGTGCGGCAAACAGAGAACACTGCATTAGCTTTTGAAATGCTGGGAAGTCTTGTACTGGAGGGCTCCCAAGCACCATGGCCCAGTACTTTAGAAAATGATATGTGTCAGATCCAAAGGACCACTCAGTCATCTGATATACTGAAAACTCATCTATCAGTTTGCTTTGCTCCACTCGTGAATTACAAAAACTGAGATGAGTGCCAATATCTGCTATAACAGTTAAAGAAAGCTGCAGTTTCATAGCTGGATCCAATAAGCTGGCCATGTTCTGCAGTAGGGGATCTTTTGCAGGGAAACGCATTTTCATTTTTAATAGCACTGCAGAGTAAAATTGCTTGGCTCTCTTGAATACTTTCTGCTCCACTGTAGTACCCTTGATATCATCCAAATTGTCATCCAAATATGTTTCGGCATCAGGACCAATACAAATTTCACTGCCTTGTAAGATGTTGTCTTGCACATCAAGAATTGCATCAATAGTACTTATATTGCCCAGAAACTGTCTTGCAATTGATGGTCTGAGTACCCTACTAGCATATGCCTGCAGTACTTTGTGGATGTCATTATGCAATGTGAGCAATTTGCTTTCCCTGCTTTGCATTTGCACATTGAAGTTATGCAATGGTTCAATGGCATACTGTAGGAAGAGAAATGCCAGCTTAATGGCATTGCTCTGCAGTCTCTCAGCTATTTGATTCAATTTAACCGACCGTGATTCAAAGGACAAGGACTAGGATCTTAGGATGGGGCAGGCAGGCCACAAGGCAAGCATGATTTTGATGACTTTTGACAAACGTAGCCATCAAGTAGGGGCATATCTGATAATTTTGAGAGTTTCAATATCCACAAAAAGTGCAAACTCCTTCATCTTCTGCTGACACTGTGCACTGCTGGAAAAGTGACAATAAATGTCAGCTATCAATTCCTCTACAGGTACGGCCATTGCTTTTATACCAGATTTAATACATAAGTCTGCAATGTGGCATAAGCAGCCTGTGTTGAAAATGTGTGGATTAACCTCTTTTAATCTGGATAGCACTGAATTCCACTTACCAATCATGAATGCAGCATTGTCCAAATAAGCCACCATGTTGGTCACAGGAATATCAAACTTGTTCAGAGTCACCATTACACAGTCGTAAATGGCTTGGCCAGTTCCACTGATACAAGCTGGCATGTCAAGGAATCTTACAATATTTTTACCAATGCCATGAGCAAAAAAAAAAAAAAAAAACAAGTAAAATCACAAGCAACTTGTCATCCCCCATATCTGTACTCTGGTCAAAACACAAACAATATGGCACTTTGTGACAAACTTGTGCAACATCCTGCTGATACTTTGGCCCTGTAACATCTATTAAAATGCAAGCAGCCTTTGTTGGTCCACAGGTCATTTTTTTGTACCACCTCCGGATTCATGTAGTGCCTCTTCATGTACTTCAGGAAATGATCCTCAGTCGTAAATGACAAGTTGTTCTCAGCAAGTAGGCTCATAAAGGCTACTTCAGTCTCCAGCACTTTAGTATTGGTTTACTGAGTGGCAAATATTTCAGTCACCTTCCTCCCAGTTGAATGTTTGGTGCTCATCTTGTGCTTCTCAGTGTCCATATGCTGCTGCAGATCATTCCACCCTCCATGTCTGACATTAATATTAGTAGCACAAATCTTGCAAAATGCATAGCCTGGACCACGCCTGCTTTCCATTACCCAGTCAAAGGTGACCTTCCAACTCCTTTGGAATGAGATAATTCACTTCTTCATTTCAGAGGCAAAATCTTCAGAGAAGAAAAAGGGGAGAGCATAATTAGAAGGCTTCAAGGTAATTCACAGATGTACTGTGACACCACACTTCTATTTACAGTAAATAAAGCTTGTATGATGGCAAACAGTAGTCAAAAAAATGTTTACCCTTCTGAGTTGTTGCACTATAACAGTGTAAGAAAGTTTGCATTGCATCTCCTTCTATTGTGGCTTGTACCACACTGTTCTATGATTCAGCCTTGACTTTGTTTCTGAAGAAAATTAATGATTCAGATAAAAGATGAGAATGCAATCCAGAAGCCTCTTAAAATTTGTGTAACTCAGTAAGACTGAGTAATGCACAGCACCATACATTGCCAAAATGTGAGTAAGCATTACTGAAAATCAGTAATGCATCCAGGAAAAACCTTATTATTCAAAATAACTCATAATGCATCCAGGAAAATCTCATTACTGAAAATGACTCTATGCATCCAAGTAAAAGCTCATTACTACAAATAATTCATAATGCACCTAAGGTAATTGTTGCAAACGTCTAAGAAAATGCTTATTGCAAATAATCATAACAGGCCTAAGAGAAAGCTCATTAATGCAAATGATTCATAATGGACCCAAGAGAAAGCTCATTATTGCAAATGATAGATAACAGACCAAAGAGAAAGCTCATTTTTGCAAATGATTCATAACACACCTAGGAAATGCATAGAAGGAAGACGTTGTAAAACTGAGAAATCAGGGATAGGATTCTACACACCATTACTTCAACCTAGTTGAGTTCTCATTAGCTATTTTGCATCAATATTTTTGAGATGTACAAATGAAGCATAAAACTCAAGTGTGTCACATTTATTGAAGTTATGGCTACCTAGTAACTAGTACATCCTCAGACCTTTACTCACAATCTATTCTAAAGACAACCACTGGGGACAAAAAATCTGGGGATGAGGGGGCAAAGCCAAAATCATTGGGGGGATTAGATTTTTCAGTGCTGCTCTTTAAAATTGGTGCATTAATAGGCATTGTACAGTAACATGCATTTTCTGTAAACACTTTGTAATGTAATCAGAGTGTCATGCAATCTCACCCCATTCAAAATAATACTACACTTTAATCAACCAGAGAAACCCAAGATTCTTTAAACCAAGTCACTCGAGCATCATCCTCCTAGCATCAAAACTACAGACCTCAAATATCAACTACCATTCTCTGTCCTTCCTAAAACTGGTGACTTTGGAAGAAAAGGTGATGAACTGCAGTTAAAATGACAATCACAGCTACAGATTTATTTTGCTTCAGAAGACATATCAATTCACATTCTTATTTAGTCAGTGCCAAAACATTTTATACAAACCAGACAATACCACAAAGCATGAAATCCCAGAAATATTCGCAGAAAGGACAAATATGGCAGGCAAACATTTTCCCCATTTGACTGACTTCCTTCAAACAACAATTACAGTATTTATAGTTAAAGACCTTCTTTTGCATTAGAAAACATTAATTCACATTTTTATTCAGTCTCTCCAAAAATCCCATGCAACCTTCTTGTCTACACTCAAAGTCAGTTATCAAAATATTAGAGACATACAACCTGAAAGACTAAAACGTATTATATTATTATTAGGTGTGCACTATCTTTAGCACTTTGACAAACATCTTCTACTTTAAGTAATACAAATGTCCAAGTCTAAGTTATATTTCTCTTTCATCTATAATGTGTAAAGAGTCTTCATAAGAGTAGCATGCAATTAGACAAACAAAAGTCAGCAGCACCAGAACAGTAGAACATTCTTTTCAACTTTCTGCATAGGGACAAAGTTCCAGGTCTAAAAACCTAATCACAAACATGCAATGCTGCTGCATACAACAAAATGGTCCACATTCTGTATATTTCAGGGAAGAACTCCTGGTAGATAAAATGCTTTTTGCACATAACCTGCACCAGAGGTGTAGCAAGCAACTTTCATTTTATACTCACAAGCAGCAGTCTCTAATTTTCAGACCTCGAGTTCACTTAACATAGAATATCATATTTGTTCCATAAAGTAAAAGTAAATGAATATTCCAAAGTACATATTGTTGCCTTTATTTTGATTACAGAGTGCAATTTCTATAGACAAGCCACGTGCCCAAGTAATTGAGTTCTGTTATTCCTACCATGAAAATGGCAATGAGAGCAAAGCAACTGAAAGTCACTAAGAAACAATGCAGTCATATGTGTATATTATACATACGACTGGACTGTTTTTAGTGAATTTCAGTTGCATTGCTCTTATTGCCAGAAATTATGGCTCTCCTGTGAATCAACTCAGAACCTATATTCCTGTGCCAGTTTTACCAGCAACTGGGTCCATACTTCTCAACTGTCCAGATTTTCGTAGCATGTCCAAATGTTTACCTTATATTTTTGGTCTGTTCCTCTTAAAAGTTGTGGTTTTCTGGATTTTTGTGGCAAATCAGTGAGGACTGAATTCACAAAATAATGGCAACCATTTGAGTTTCATAAGTCATATCCTTCAGAAAATGCATTGTAACACAAGACCTTTTATTCTAGCAACTTTATAATTTTATAAGAGCAATATTTAAAATGTATCCCTATTTTGGGGCTTTGTCCCCCCATTATTTTTGGCTTTGACTAGATTTTTTTGTGCTAAGAGGTTGATAGCTTTCACTGGATCACTAGTTAAACCTACATAATTTAGGAACTGTGAACTTAACAGGCATTTTTGTGTCAATATGCCCCGCCCCCCCTCAAAAAAAAGAAAGAGAATACAGAAAAGTACATGAAGTGCAGCCTAACAAGAATTGTAAAAACAAAACTTATAGCAACTAAGGCGTAACAGAACATTTTTATGTTTTGTTCACCAGTCTGAGATGAGCTTCATTTTCAGTTCTGTAATAGAATGTCTCAGACTAACACTGTCTACATTCAGGTTAGTCAAGCAGTAAGTTATACTTGTCACTGAATCTATTCAAAGTATGACCTGCTCAGAAATAAAATACATCATTTAAAACTAGAACGCTAATAAAATGCAATTTTCTATTCCAAATACAATCTTCAAGGTTGAATTAATACAATCAGTATAGTACCCATTTTTCAACTTAGAAACAAACAAAATCATGTAATCATAGAAATACTTAAAAAAAAACAGTCATCTTTACCTAAGACATGCTTGTGTTTTTTCTGTCTGTTATAAATTGAAATTACTTGAACTTGCATACATAAGGGGGAAGAAAATGTGCTGATAGTCACTGAAGTAATAGGATAATATTAGCTCTCATTTAGGACATGAACCCAAGATCTCTGACATACCTTACAGGTGTCACTGGCCACAAAGAACCTCTAGACAGATAGTTTGTTGAATTCCCTTAAGAGGCTCATCCTTTCAGTTAGGTAAACCCCCAGCTTGGTGACCAAGATGAAATTACACACAGACTCATGCATACCCACAAATAAAGAGAAAACCCTCTGTTTGCAAATTGTTTGAAAATTGTTTGAGTTACAGAAGCAAAAGAATACCATTAGCTCTCATTCTGGTCTCAAACCCATGCCTTCAGCATACCTTGCTGGTGTCAAAGTATCTAACAAGATACTGTGGACAAATGCATGATGATATTTCTCTTAAGAGAAAATTAACCACACACACAAACATATTATGCATATTTTTTTGAAAATATGAATTTGACATGGTTATTTTTAAAAGCATAAAGTAAACATTTCAGTTTCAGCTATCCTTTCTTAAAAGTCAAACTCTAAATCCAGAATTATTTTGCATACCAGCACCTAAGTAGTAAGATGAGCATTCTTTTTTAACAAGAAAAGAATCTTGCTTCCTGACTTGTTTGGACAGGAAGTTCCTCGACAGTTCCTTATCTTTGTAGATTTCCTCAGTCTGTATTAAACATACAGGGTATAAAACAATGCAGTGAATGGCTCAGAAACATTTGCCTTTGGCATAACAGTGAGGATGAATCTATACTTCTGTTATAAAACTGTGTAATATTACATAAAGATTACATCTATCCGATTAGTGCATTTCTGTTTCTGCAGTGTCACTCATAGTTATAACATTTGGTTGTGCCGCTGTCCCTGAAACTGAAAAAAGCCAAAAGATGAGTGCTTCTATTTGAAGAACAAGTATATAAATAAACAAACAGATGTAACCACCTAGAAGGTTTCTCTATCATAAGCACTAAGCCAGGCAACACAACTTGCCAGTCACTGCCAGTGTACTTTTCTTCTAAGAAAACAAAATGAAAAGAGGGGGAGGTGTTAGACTCAAGTACACACAAAAAGAATTGTTTATTGTAGCACTTTCATTCCAGTCACATGGACTTCAGGCAATACCAACAATGAAATTAGTGCTTTTAAAATACCCTCCAAAGGGGATCACATGATAAATCAGCAGTCACATGATAACATAAACCTCCACTTTTTCAGCGGCATTAATAAATACCCAATGAAACAACTAAATATCAACATCCATACATAACTACAAACATTATATTAACATATTAACAATCAAATAAGAACAACCAAATAAGAAAATATTTAAAAATATACTGCAATAAAAATTTATTAAAATAACATACAGCACAAATAGGCTCACAAAGAGCTTATCTCTGCAAAGCCTTTAATTTGAGCATACATTGAATAGAACAGTAGTCGTTCAATCCAGGGAAGTGATGTGCATTTAACCTTAATTGCCATAATAAGTCATTTTCCTCCAATCTAAGCACTCAAGGGCCACCCCCTCCTCTTTAAACACTTGATCTATGACTTTGAATTTAAATTGATGACCCGGATGGTTAAAAATATGTTTTGCCAAAGCTTTATGTAGAACTATTTTCCTAATACTATAAATATGTTCATACAGGCATTCTCTTAGTTTATGTTCAGTTTTTCAAATATAAAAACTGTCACAAATTTGGCATGTAGCCAAATATGTCACTCCTTTAGAATTACAATTAAATCTGCCCCTAATAGTATACTTGCTACCTCTAATAGTAAAAGTACTACCAGTACTAATGTATTTGCAGAAATGGCAAGATTCACATTTAAACATACCTGGGGTTCTTACTGGCAGTGTATGTATATGCTCAAGGATTTGTTTAAGGTTATAACCCCTCTTATAGACACAACATGGATACTCTCCAGTTTTTAACCTAATTGAGCAATCATTCAACAAGAATCTCCAATTCTTAAACAAGATGTTCCTTAAATAAAAAGTATCTTCACTAAAAGGTGTAATGAAACTTAATCCATATTTTACAAGCATGCCCTCATCTTTTAAGTTGTACGGGGGGGTAGGTCTACAGACTTAAGGTTCAAAATAGGAGAAAAATAGCCACTAGTTCTTTTATCAGAAACTTTCTTTACCAACCTATTAAGCATCGATAAGGGGTACCCTGTTTTAATAAACATACCCTGCAAGTTCTTACATTCTACCTCAAACTCATCATTCAATGAGGTCATCATTGCTGCTCTAACCAATTGCCCCTTTACAACTGATCTCTTTTGATAAAGGGGATGGGCACTTGTGAAATGGAGAAAGGAATTACAATAAGTTTATTTTTCTGAAAATACTAGATATGTATCTACAATTTAGTCTATCCGTAAGTAATTTTACCTCTAAAAATGATATAAATTCCATATGGAATTGATACGTAACTTCCAAAAATTGAGTCATACCATTCAAAAATTCCTAAAATGTTTCTATTATTTCTAATTCACCATTAAAGATAATAAAAATATCATCAAGGTAATCTGTATAATAATACATACAGCCCTTCCAAATTGTGTTTTTAAACAAATATTCTTGCTCCCAAAAAGCCATAACCATGTTGGCAAAACTTGCACCACATGGCAACCCCATAGCAATTCCATTCTTTTGTAAAAAAATATTGGCCCTCAAAATAAATATAATTATTTGCTAAAACAATATCCAACAATTAATCAATAGAATGAGATAATTTGGGGCCCTTTTATTAACCAAGAATTCTGTCACATATTGAATACCTAGATCATGTGGGATCACAGTATACAAATCCCTAACTAACAAAGTTGTAATTTGGTTTAAAGGTTAATGCATTAATACACTCGAGGAAAGACCAAGAATCTTTACATATCTGGAGTTCATCTTTTAAGAATACTTTCAATTTTTCATCTATAGATTTGGCAGAAGTATATGTAATAGAATTCCTACCGTCCACTATTGGTCCACTACTGGACAAAGAGGTGAATTATTTAAATCTTTATGGATTTTTTGGGATCCCGAATATAACCGGGATTAATGGGAAAGGCATATCCAAAATAATTTCAAAGTTTCTGATCAATCTGTCCATCAATAAATAAGTCAGTGGGGGCGTGGCTAGGATGCTGAACTGATAGCTGCACTTCATTTCAGCTCTCTTACCTCAATACAATTCCTGACAGGAATTTTACAAAATAATATTTAATTTGAAGAAATTTTTATTACTAACTTATTTCTAATAACTCTGAGCATCTATAAGAAAAATTTTATTGTCAGAACTTGAATAATTCCTGTCAAATTAATTACTGGAAAATCAGCACCAATATCAGCTTTACAGCATGAGTCATCTAAGGAATACAGCACAAGACTCTTCTCTCAAAAAAGACCTGCAGTCTCTCATTACAAATATACAGGAACTTACAATAAAAATCGACAAGATGGACAATAAAATAGATACTTTTAAAGAAAAGTGCTCACAACAACTGGAACAGCTTCAAGAAATGTTTACACAGCAGAAAGGACAGATATCACTTATTGAACAGTCATTAAGTGACATTGACACTAGAGTCCAAATAGAAGAACAACAAACTGAATTCTTACTTCAGCAGAATACATATTTACTAGAAAAGCTTGATGATATGGAAAACCGAACAAGAAGAAATAATATTAGAATATATGGTCTACCAGAAAAATCTGAAGGGGACAATATGATAAACTTTCTTACCACCTGGATACCAGATGTAACAAAAATACCTGAAGCTCTTTCATATGGTATAGAACGGCATAGATCACTAGCAGCTTCTGGAAATGCTTCTTCTCCGGTTAAGAACAAGCCGAGATCTATAATTGTGAGACTTTTTTCTACACAAGATAAAGATCTTATATTAAGAAATGCTTGGGCAAATTCTCCCATCAAATACAATGATTCATTAATAAGATTTGACAATGATTATTCTACAAAGGTGGTTTCAAAAGAAAAGAATTTTACCAATAAAAAACCTTGAAGAAAAAGCAACTGAAAGTCCATCGTTTATTTCCAGCAAGACTGAAAGTTTTTCTACCAAATGGAATAAAAATCTTTGAAACAGTAGATTCAGCAATAAAATACCTTACCAACAACAACATCCTAACACATGAAGAATCTATGGACTGGACAATAAGTACAATCAAGAGAAATGCTGAAGTAAATAATTGGAAAACTGTTGAGCAAAAGAAAAAACTAAAGGACAAATAATCTTACATATGTTATATTCTGTAAAAATCTAAATAATAATACTAACAACAAAAGAAAAGTTCTTACTGTCTTCAAGTTACACCAAAACAGGTACTGTTTTCAATTATATTTTAAATGTCAAAATTAGCATAAATGTAAATACATTTATCTCAAATCACATCAATATACTAAGCATAATTTAAACATTACTCTGTTTTTCATTATTATCCATCTATTATTTTCATATTCTTAATCAGAGTAATCAATGCATAATAATGTTCCCAAATAGTTTATTTATTTATTTATTTTCTCTCTTAGTGTTTTGTTGTTTTTATTTTTCTCTTCTTTTTATTAAATCTTTATTAACTTATAATACTTTAATCAGTATATGGTTATATTGCTTAATAGGTATAGTAATGGCTGCTATATAACTTATTATCAGTTACATCCCTG
Organism: Protopterus annectens; assembly: GCF_019279795.1. Classification (NCBI taxonomy): domain Eukaryota; kingdom Metazoa; phylum Chordata; order Ceratodontiformes; family Protopteridae; genus Protopterus; species Protopterus annectens. The sequence goes on along the minus strand of NC_056730.1, from coordinate 393,962,258 downwards.
ATAGTATTACTTTTTATAAGTTAAAAGTGTCCCTGTTTGGATAAACACTAATGCTGGGCAGAAATGTGTTGCTTTTGAAATGAAGTATTTCAGTTAGGATGTATCATAAGACTACTTTAAATAATCTTAAAAGATGTTCTGCCTTTGACCCATATGCACATACTGATATAGTCCAGTGAAAAAATATGTTTTAAGTGATATTTTGAGGCTATAAGTCATGTGTGTTGTGGCTCCAGACATCCGGAGTTGAAAGATGCTTGTGACTAGCTTAGATATCCTGTTGTCTTTTCTTTTGTAGAGAAATAAGGCATAGCATGTTTAAAATGCAAAGTTTGACAGTTGTGAACACTACTCCATAAACTAGAGTGCTTGCGTGCACACTACATGAGTTTGTCACCAAATAAGAGGAGGGAAAAGAAAATAGAAAAAACACATACCTTTTCCTGCTTGGTTCTCGAGACAATTTAACAGCCACAAACATCACTAGAAACTTGAGTTACTTATTGCTTGTCGCATTTACTTGTGTACGCCATCCCCTGACTCTTTCTAATTGACGTCTAGTCAGAAAATAAGCTAGGTTCACATTTAAAGATACAGAAACCTAAATTCCTTCTAAGGAAACATAAATAATATAAGAGGTTCATATAAATATACACAGATATTTATTTTTGAAGCACTTTCAGTTTATGGCTACTGATGTCTTCTAGCACCTTGATAGATAAGGACATATATCTGCTTGTCTTTCTATCAGTTTAGATTTCCAGACATTTTAGCTATCCCTTACTATGTTTTATACAGCAGAGTTTAAAAAGCAGAAATTAATCAGCAGCAAATAAAATCACTGCTGTTTTACAAATTCTCTAAAGAAACTAGTAAATGTCAAGCAACTGACAGGTTTGTTTTGGGGAGGGTTGCCATTTCCCACGCTGGTGCTCCTGCAGAATACTACTGATGTCCTGCTGCCAAGGTATGCCCTCAGGTGGGCAGGTGGGATGCAACAAGAAGGTTGGATGTGCATTTGGCAAATCAAACATTTAGATGGCGTTATGGTATACTAGATGGAGAAAGTGGAAGCAATGATTGTATAGGCAACTATAATGAGTAACATAACAACAGTGGATTTGACCTGGTGTGTCAATTATACAATGTTTATATCCCATGTGGCTTTGGGCTTTGTCAAAGCATCTGTGTTCTACACACATATTGTGTTGGATCTGATTTGAGTGGAAGGGGAGAGGCTTAGCCCACACCCTAATTTGTTACTGGGTTGCCATGCATTATGGGCATGCATTGTGGCAGGTACTCAACGGGCTATCCATCCTTAGATGGCTCATGCTGTGCCGTTTGCTCATCTGAATGGTGACTGCGGCTGTGCTCTTCTTGTTATGTTGCCTGGCTGTGGCTTCACCCTTCTTATAATATTGTCTGGCTTTTACATTATCAAGAATGACACAATACTAGTGTATGCGGGTATATCATGTTACTGTTAGTGTGGACAAGGATGCTTGACAATGCAACTATGATTCTTGGACCTTTCTGCAGACGGGTGTGTTGTCTGGCAGTTGAGAGCCTGGTTGTTCCTGATCAGCGGACCTGTATTTTTGTGTTTCAATGTGACTGCATGAAAGGATGCCAGTATTGGTCTGCAAGTTTGGTGGGCAGTAGATTCATTGGGGATTGATTTGAGGAGACACTTGTATTATGGCTGGGGCACTTGACATTTGATAAATGTATCCTCTCAATGATGCGTTCTGTCTGGTCATTGGCTGTAAAACAGCTTTTCTGAGAAATATTGTTGTGGTGCCAGTTAATGATTTGGATTAAATGTTTCTATATACAGTCGTGAAGCAATTGCCAGGATAAAATGGTACTCTTGCAGTGCATGGATCATCGTGGCTGTCCTCCGATGTTGGAGGAAAAACAAGCTTCTTGGACACCTTTTGACGTGGTAAAGGTGTTACCCCATGGTTTGAATACGTTTTGTCTCTTTGCTGCAAAATGGGTTGGGAATTTTGGCCTGTAATATTTTCGTACATGGTGGTTTGAATCTTGGCAGCTTCCATTGTTTTGATGTGTTCTCCGGTATACTTTTGTTCAGTCATAGGATTGAATTACTGGTGTTGAGTAGGTCAGGATTGTATCTCCAGCACTTGTTGTCAGCAGATAGACTCACTGGTTGGGTGTCAGTCTAAGCTGTGGGAGTTGATGTGTGATATACATAGATGTTTGCTTTGAGGGTGTGGTCAAGTGCGCTGCAGTTTTACCTCTGTACTGTGTCAGTTTTCATTGTGCAGGGTCCCTCTGAGGGTTGATGGAAGTGTTGGCAACAAGACACTCAATCAGGTAACAACATTATGAGTGGTCTCTTGGATAAGGGAGCTGTCTAAATTGTGATCTTGTTGTCTCCAGCCATGGGAATTGTCATTGAAAAGCTGAAAAATGCAATCAGAGGAACATATTTAATGTCTACTAAAGAAATATTAATATACTTATACATTGTATCGCATTTCAGTTTATGTTAAACATGAAATATGATGTGGTTTCAGAACTATTCATGTTTTTATTCCAATATGACTTTGCAAATATTAATTTAAACACTGGTTTCGGACTTGAGTAGTCTAAAACAATTGCACAACAATGGTACTGTATTATACAGTAATGTCAGTAAATAGTTTTCAACAGATGTATGAAATATACAGTTATAGATTTTAACATGATGTTTATTAATACCCTAAATTATTTTGAAATGATACTACCTTAATCTAAATATTTGTACCTTTTTGAAACCTGCTTAGAAGTAAGTATTATTGAATTACAATAAGATGAGTAAAGAATATATGTATATATTTTAGCTGATTAGATTATCTTAATATATTATTCAATTATCTTTATTTAAAACTAAGAGGATAAGAGAAACTGATCCAAATATTATTTGTGAGGGTAGAAAATTTGTTTGGTTAGATTCACTAACCAAATGAAGAGGTATATTACCTCATAGCAATAGGGAATGGTTTTTAAGGTTAAGAATTACAAGTTTGGAAGTTCTTTGTTTTTTTTATTCTATCACTTTGGTGTCACTCAGAAACATGCAAAAATCATACAAGAAAAACTTTTTGAATTCTGTATCCAAGATGGAACTAAGAATAAACAATATTTACATAAACTTACACATAAAACAAACTCAAAACTAGGAAATGAAATGTTTATCCATAAATGTTAATGGTCTAAATAATAGTAATAAAAGGAGAAGCCTATTCAAGTACATAAACTTACATAAACCACAAATAGTCTTTTTACAAGAGACACACTTATTAGATAGAGATATAAACAACTTAAATATTAATAATTACACAGTACTAATAAACTCTCAATACAAAACAAAAAAGAGGAGTAGCTATACTACTGCAACTCAACTATAACACCTAAAATAATTACTACTCATCAAGATACATCAGGTATGTTTTGTCTAGTTTCAATAGAGTTAAATAAGAGAATCTATACGTTAGTAAATCTATATTGGATCCCAGGACTAGGATTAAAAACAGTTAAACAGCATTTTGAAGAGATAATTCATTTAACTAAGGGTAGCCTGATATTGGCAGGAGACTTCAACTGTATAATGAATGAAAAAGATACAGATTCTAAATCCAAAAGAAGAAAACAACCCATCTCTAAAGCACTATCAAAATTTATAGATACATTGTATTTAAAAGATATAAATGAATTTGCAGAACCAGACTCACTAATCTTCACATTTTATTCTCATAGATATAAAACTAACTCTAGAATTGATAGAATATATGTTGCCAATGACCTAATAACAAAAATTGACAAAGTCAAAATCATAAATTGTCCTTTATCTGATCATAATGCCATAGTCTTTGAGATAGAGCTTACACCATTTTATTCAAATCCCATTACTAGGATACCTTCCTATATCACAAAATTGAGAGATTTCAAAGAATTTTATGAAGAAACAATCAAAACTTTCTAGAAATAAATTACACAGAAGATATTTCAGAAATATATGTCTGGGATTCATTAAAAGCAGTTACATATGGGAAGATATTATCCTGGTACATAAATAAAAGGAAGTTATGGAATAAAGATATGCTAGACTTACAAAACAAAGCAGATAAATTGAAACTGGAAATACAAAAGGGTAATGCTACTCAAGTTCAAGAACTTACACAAATCAATAAGAAGTATACAGAATTGCTACACCATAAGATTATGATTAACTTAGAAAAGATAAAAATAAACTCATACTCTACTAATTCAGCACACCTGAGATACTTAACTAATAGAACAAAAAAATAATTAAATCTAAGCAAATAAAAGAAATATTTATTCCCAATACTAACAAAAGAGTTACGGAACTAAATGATATTTTAGAAGCATTCAGACTCCAATTTAACATTGATAATTCCATAAATACTCAAGATACACCTACTAAGGATATAAAAAATACTTAGAAAACAATATTCATATTAAATTAACACAAGAACAAATAGACATTATAAACAAACCAATCAATATGACAGAATTAAAATCACAAATTAAAAGCTCAAGACAAATAAAGCACCTGGCCCAGACAATATGCTACCAGAAATGTATAAATTAATACCCAATCAAGCCATATCTTTATTATTAAAAGTATATGATATAGCCAATAAAGATTTGAATATACCACCCTCTTGGAAATATTCATTGATATCCCCAATTATCAAACCAGATAAAGATGAGAAACAGTGTTCCTCATATAGGCCAATATCATTACTCAATATAGACTACAAGATGTTTATGGCTATATACGCAGATAGGATCAAACACTTTCTTCCTTTCTTAATTCACAAAGATCAAACAGGTTTTATTAAAGGAAGAAATACTTCAGATAATATTAAAAGAATACTAACATTAATAGATTATAGCAAACATAAAGTCCTAAATTTAAATGTAATCTCATTAGATATTAATAAAGCTTTTGATTCGGTTAATTGGAACTTTCTTTCACTAGTTTTAAAAGAATATAACTTTCCTTCTAATTTTAATAATCTTATCCAAATACTATATGAAAAATGTACTGCATATGTTAAACTGGGATCATATAGATCAGGCCCTATAACAATAAAAAAGGGAACTAAACAAGGTTGCCCTTTATCACCATTGTCATTTGCATTACTCATAGAACCCTTTGCAAATCAAATCAGATCAAACAATAACATAAAGGGCATTTGTATTAATAAAATGTTAAACCTTAAAATCCAACTCTTTGCTGATGACATACTATTAACTCTCTCAGATGCAAATGAGTCTTTGAATGCTCTATTTAACTCCATGAATAAATTTCAAAATATTTCAGGCTTAAAATTTAATGAAAACAAAACTAAAATTATGCCCTGTAATTGTAAAAAAAAAATAATATAAACAAAAGATTTTCCAAATATATAGTAACAGAAAGTAAATTATTATATCTGGGAATAAATCTACTCAATGAATTAACAGATTCCCTAATATTTAACTATAATAAAATACTAGACAAAATAGAACAAACAATTGGTTACTGGAATAAATATATCTTTTCAACAGCAGACAGATTATATCTTATTAAAATAATCATATTTCCCAAAATATTATACTTAATACAAAATGTTTCATTGCCACCTCCCAAATATATTATTCAAAGATACAATAAACTAATTTTAAATTTTCTATGGTTTCCAAATAAACCCGTATAGCCTTAAATAAACATTTGCCAGATTGGGAAGATGGTGGAATTAATTTACGGATATTGATTTATATATTACCTCATCTGTTATTAAAAACATAACACTATGGTTAAATAATTCATACACACCTATATGGAAACAAGCCCATGAGCAGATTTACATAGAAATCAATTATAATCACATACAAGACAACTTAACAGTAATACCATCACCCCTTATATGGATGTTAAAAGATTATTTTTAAGGAAAAGGAATAATATTAATAAATTGCCATCAAACTATGTAAGTTCTACACTTTCAGTGTTCAGAACATATATAAACAAAATACCAAATATTAATTCTTGGATTTTTCTTATTTTCCTATAGCTTTTACACCAAATATTCTAGATACATTCCAAATATCTAAAATAAATATACTTAAAGAAGAAACATTACTCTTTTGGCATCAACTTATAGAGAAAGGGAAAATTCTAACAAAGGAACAGATAATTTATAATTATAATATAAATAAAGACAATTGGCTGTTTTACAAAATCTAAGGCATTTTCTTATAAATAAAATAGAACAAATGCAACCTTCAGTTAGACATGAAGCTCCAAAACTCATTGAATACCTTATTCTTATCACAAAACAGCCTTATCAGGGTACAGGTTATTTGTCTAATATCTATAAAATTGTTAAAAAACAAAAACTATCATGAAAAATCATACTGGGATTATTATACTTTAATAAACAACCATCCTCCAGTTGAAGAAGAAAAAAGTAATATTCTAAAATCTTCCAAATTTTCTACATTATCAAAATACTGGCAATTATTCACTTGGAGATATCTATACAGAAGTTTCTATACACCACATAGGTTAGCCAAAATGTATTCTATTGAAGATCAATGTTGGAGATGCCATATCAAGATAAAAGCAGATTGGCAGCATGTTTTTATGAATGTATATGTCTCAATATGTACTGGAAATCCATTAATTATTTTTTTCAGACTGTTTATAATGATAATTTTCAATTAACAAAGTCTTTAATTTTATTCAACTCTCCTATTCCAAACTGTGTACCAAAAAAGACACTAAAATCCTATGGTCACTATTGGCAATTTCACGTAAAATCATAACTATACACTGGAAAATGAGGCTTCACCCACGTTCAAGGAATTTGAGACTTTAACAACAACAGTTGCTCACATGGAAATATTAACAGTGAAGAACAGAACTAAAAGATCTACTTCTTACTATTACTCTTGGATGAAAGTACTGGAAATACTTGAAAATATCGAAGAAGATATATCATCTTATGTTTCTAACTCTATATAATATAGAATTTCAATGTTATTTGCATAGACACCAATGTAAATAGTTATATAATGGTTTGAAGTTAGTAATGTTTTAGAATTGTAAATATGTTATTTATCTTTATTTCATGTAATGTTTAAGACATCTTATTTGAAATAATAAAAAAAAATATTTAGTGAATATTGCATCATAATAAAACATAATAATGAACCACAAAAAAAAAATAAATAAATAAATAAATAAATAAGTCAGTTATACAAGACTTAATTTTCTTATAGGCACCAAAGAATCCATTTCTTGTAGCAAGTTCATAATTGTCAGTGAGTAACATCTTTAATATCCTTTCCTTATAATTGTTCCTATCCATAAAAAAAATCCAACCCCCTTATCAGGCTTCATGATCCTAACATCTGATTGCTTTAAGAAATTAAGTAGCTATCATTCAGAGTTATTTAAATTACCATATGTGTGAATGCCAGGTTTTTTATCAAAGAAATATGGAGAAATATAGGGAAGGTCAGAAGGAGTTGCATTGTGTCTTTGTGGACTTGGAGAAAGCATATGATAGGGTGCCTAGAGAGGAGTTGTGGTATTATATGAGGAAGTCAGGAGTAGCAGAGAAGTATGTAAGAATGGTACAGGATATGTACGAGGGTATTGTGACAGTGGTGAAGTCTGCAGTGGGAGTGACAGATCCGTTTAAGGTGGAGGTGGGATTACATCAAGGATCAACTCTGAGCCCTTTCTTATTTGCAATAGTGATGGACAGGTTGACAGACGAGATCAGACAGGAGGCCCCATGGACTATGATGTTTGCAGATGACATTGTGATCTGTAGTGACAGTAGGGACCAGGTTGAGGAGACCCTGGAGAGGTGGAGATATGCTCTAGAGAGGAGAGAAATGAAGGTCAGCAGGACTAAGACAGAATATGTGTGTGTGAATGAGAGGGAGGATAGAGGAATGGTGAGGATGCAGGGAGTAGAGTTGGCGAAAGTGGATGAGTTTAAGTACTTGGGATCAACAGTTCAGAGTAATGGTGAGTGTGGAAGAGAGGTGAAGAAGAAAGTACAGGCAGGGTGGAATGGGTGGAGAAGAGTGTCAGGAGTGATTTGTCACAGACGGGTACCATTAAGAAATGGAAGGTCTACAAAAGGGTAGTGAGACCAGTTATGTTGTATGGGTTGGAGACGGTGGCACTGATAAAAAGGCAGGAGTCAGAGCTGGAAGTGGCAGAGTTAAAGATGTTAAGATTTGCACTGGGTGTGACAAGGATGGACAGGATTAGGAATCAGTATATTAGAGGGTCAGCTTAGGTTGGACAGTTTGGAGACAAAGTCAGAGAGGCGAGATTGCGTTGGTTTGGACATGTGCTGAGGAGGGATGATGGATATATTGGGAAAAGGATGCTAAGGATGGAGCTGCCAGGTAAGAGGAAAAGAGGAAGGCCTAAGATAAGGTTTATGGACGTGGTGAGAGAGGACATGCAGGCGGTTGGTGTGACAGAGCAATATGCAGAGGACAGGAAGAAATGAAAACAGATGATCCGCTGTGGTGACCCCTAACGGGAACAGCCAAAAGAGAAGAAGAAGGTTTTTTATCAAAGAAATTTCTGATATCCAATTCACAAACTTGGTCAAATAAGGCTAAAGTATGAATAAGGTTAAATAAGACTAACATGGGGTATAGTGGCAGATTAAAAATACTTTCCACTCTAAACTGGTCATTATTTTCATCTAAGTTCTTACCTGCCACCATGGCTAAATTAATTTTGCGCAGAAAAACTTTGAAGTGATGATGTTATCGCCTTCAAAAACACCCTACATCTTTATCTAACTACCCACTAGCAATGTTCCTGTTCCACACCCCATATAACCTGATCCTCCACTGCTATTACTCTCTCGCCCATTTCACTATCCATCCATCTATCTTCCTCCACTACTGTCACTCTCTTACTCATTTCACAATCTACCTCTCACACCAGCCACACAAAAATCCTCCTCTATTCTTTTCTACACTCTAACTTATTAACACTATGCTACTACACAGTGCCGTCTTAAATACTCATAGTCATCTATCACTTCTTCCTTCCTTATACTTCATACAACACTATGACCCATTTAAGATTGCTAAATGTCTTTATCATATAGATAAGTAATATTAACTTGCTGTAGCTAATGGTAGTTTTACTCCAATTTTGACTTTGTTGTTTGTTATATTAATGTCAATTTTACTATTATATTGTACTTATGTCTCCTTGGAGATTTTCTCCCCAGGCCTCCACTGAAAACGGGCTCATTCTGGCCCAGTGGACACTCCTGGTAAACAAATGTGAAATAAATAAATATATAAATAAATCAGTCAATTAAATTCCTTGCTAAATCAGCTTTACAGCTTGGTATGAAGGTTACATCTCATTCAATGTATGCTCAAATTAAAGGCTTTGCAGAGATAGGCTCTTTGTGAGCCTATTTGTGCTGTATGTTATTTTACTACATTTTTATTACAATATATTTTTAAATATTTTCTTATTTGGTTGTTCTTATTTGATTGTTAATATATTAATATAATTTTTGTAGTTATGTATGTTGATATTTAGTTTTTTCATTGGGTATTTATTAATGCTTCTAAAAAAGTGGAGGTTTATGTTATCATGTGACTGATGATTTATCATGTGGCACCCCTTTGGAGGGTATTTTAAAAGCACTAATTTTATTGTTGGTATTGTCTGAAGAAGGTCTATTGTGTGGCTGGAATGAAAGCGCTTACAATAAACAATTATTTTTGTGTGTACTCGAGTCTAAAGCCTCCCCCTCTTTTTGTTTTGTTTCCTGAGTCTTCTCTGTTTTATTTTTACTTTTCTTCTAAGGCCTTTGTAAATACTGGAGACTAAACTCTCCACTTTGATTACAAAAGTTTATTTCTAGCTAATGAAGAATGTGTTCATTTTTCTTACAAAATGTCAGTCACCATTAGCAAGTTCTGAATACTAGAGATAAAACAGCAAATTTACAAGTTACACAACTGTGGAATATCTCCGTTTTCTCTTTCTGAAAGTTGCCTGCTTAATCCAGTTCAGGTCAGTGGGGAGCTGAGGCCTATTCTGATATTCAATGTGTGCAAAGCAAACAGCTGCATTCTGAATGGGATGGGGAATGCACATTCACAGTCACTCACACATGATGTGTATACCTTGTTTGTAAAAAATCGGTGTATGCCACATGCGTGGTCTGAATGATGGAGTGGCAACCTGTTCAGTAAATCTACTGTGTTGTTAGTGGTCCAATAATTAAATTGCAAGGTAGAAACAATGAGCATGCATTTAAGTATTCTCGCAAATATATGCTCTAACAATGCTATGTACAGAAAATAATAAATAGGGCACTAGAGTGTAAACGAACTTTGGCTGCAAGCACACGTTATTAACAAAACATCAGTCATAATGTTTAACTAAATTCAGAAGCATACTGTAGCTTTCAGAACACAGCCTGGCAATACCTACTGCCATAGAAACAAGCTTCAGACCAGTTAGTGCACCTTAACTAAGAGGCACCACCAATCACAGAATTGACGTTTCTTCAATGTTCATAGTTTGTACAGCTGGTTTAACTAGTTGAGATACTATAGCATGTTCATATTGCTGGATGATGTTGGCTTGAAATGATTGTCATTGTTGAAGTGACACCCCAACCCTATGTGCAAAATGGGAAAAAGGGGGGCAGGATGGATGGATGTACTAATACCAGTCAGGATCTACCAATTGTACCCCTTAATATTTTGCACATGGGATGGCTGCTCCTTCACCCCAGCCTAGCTACACCTCCGCTGCCAAGCTAGGGCTTCCCCATCACACTAAGCCTTCTGAATCCCAGCAAATGACTAGACTTGTTTAAAAATTACCAGATTAAAATACTACTGGATGCAAATCTTTTGTGCATATCCAATAATCTATCATGTATGCACAGACTATCACCATGTATCAGAGAAAGTCAATGAGGAACGAGTGGGGTTGTTATTTATGCTCCAACTACAAAATATGCCTTCCTATCATCTTATTGTGCAACTCAAAACAGCCATATCAAACAAGAAGAGAGGCAGAAAATGTTAGAAATCTACACAGTTTTGTCATAAACAATCATGATTAAAGCACAGGTGAAGACCATGTTTTTTTTTAATCTATGTGGGATCTGGGGAAAGGCAAACAATCCAAGAAAAGAAAGTTTGGTTTCATTTTTTTATATGCAAGAAACTTGAAGAGGACATAAAGCTTATGGAGTGAATTGCTCAACAAAGATTACACAAATATCCAAAACGTTGTTGGATATATTAGCTATATGTTTCTGCAAGTTAGTATCTTCTGTTCATAGAGAGCTTCCTTTATCATGCATAACAGCTAAATTATCTGGCTGCTTTTTTTTGTTTGTTTATTTTTTTGCATTTGCTTTTTAAATCAGAAACCAAACATCCTCCCAGCACTCCAAGAAAACTGCATTTATATTTCATGTACGTGTATTAATTTTCTTCAGTCAGACAATTAATAATTAAGACCTCTTACATCATCACCATTCAGAGATAAAGATAAATAAAAATTACAGAAATGCAATACATAGGTGGCAAAAATCTTCATCAAAATATTTTTAATAAAGAGATTTTAGGTTGTACCCTATAGGTTGTAAGGGTAGGCTTATCCCTAAGCTGGAGGGGTAGATGAAAAATCTTCATTGTCCAGAAGAAACATTCAGGAACTGGAATCTTCTAATTCACTTTCAGTGGCAGACTAAATGTCTCTACCCAGACTGTGGATTCAGATATGATCTTTGATTTAGCTGCATCCAAGACTTTTCAGGGCTTTGTAGGCAACTACTAGCAATTTTTAAGTAACCATAAATGTCTGGCAGCCAGAGAAGAAAAGATAGAACACGAAAATATGGTCTTATCTAGATATGTTGATCAGTATCCTGGTACCTGCATTCTGTACAAATCACAAATGTTATGCTTCACTTGGAGGAGGCTCAAGATACAAGGTTTTCCTGCAGCCTGTTGGAAGGAAAGCAGATTATGAGATTGCTGTCATGGGACTGCTATTTAAAAATAAGTGTTATATCTAAAATTAAAAAAGACACTTTTAATAATTGATGACATTCTTCGATGTTAGCCCCATGTCAAGAAAAACCCTGACATTTCACACCACTGAGACCGATCTCAACTCTTTATCATCCACTTTTATAACAGGCAAATTTGTGGGATAAATGAGTCCCGCATGATGGATTTCCATCTTCTCAGTGTTCATCCTTTGCCACATATACCTAGTTTCATAGTTTCATAGTAGTGTACTAGGCTATCTGCCCGGGGGCATTTATAAGCCTAGCCAACAGTGATGTGGCTTTACGCCACCCCATACTATATAGTTGCGCCTCTCTAGTAGTGACACATGTGGGACCCCATTATTTAGTAAACTATACCTCTGTCTAGTAGTGACACTGAGGTGACTCCCGGGGTAAACTTGCGATCTCCCATCCATGCATCGAGATTTTTCTTGAACAGTGCCAATGAAGGGCTCTGTCTCACATGAACTGGGATTTTGTTCCAGAGTATGGGTAACCTCTGTGTTATGAATCTATCCCTCCAGCATGTCCTATTCATATTTGTGCAGAGGTTGAAATCTTTAGCTCTTGTGGTTCTGGTGGATTTGGATTTTTTGAGATGGAGCATGTCCATCAATTCCTGGTTGGACATGGCCCTGTATGTTAGGCACAAATCACCTCTGAGCAGGTGGTATGCTACTGAATAGAGCTGGAGTTTCTTTAATCTAGCTGGATAAGGCACATGTTTGAGACCTATGATCCTCTTGGTGAGGTACTTCTGGGGTCTCTCCAGTTGCTGCATGTGCCGGGTGAGATACATCCCAAATGGAGCATTATATTCAATCATGGGCCTGACAAGGGAGGAATATAGAGGTACAATGACCTCCTTTGATCTGGATGAGAATCCCTTCATGATGAGATGGGCAAGGTAGAATGTCTTTCTGACCACTTTGGCAACATGGTTGTCAAAAGAGAGGTCACTATCGACTTGAGTCCCCAGGTCTCTGAATACTTCTTCCGTATTCAGTGGGTTATTGTCTACATGATAATTTGTGGGTACTTTGTTTTTCCCAAAGGGGATGACTATACATTTTTTGGCGTTAAGTTTGAGGCCATGATTCCGGCACCAGTTGTCCATTTCAGTGAGACCTTTCTGTAGGATGTGTGTGTCAGCAGGTGAATCAACTATGGCACCCAGTTTGCAGTCATCTGCAAACTTTGTCAGCCATAATCCTTCCATATTTGCTTTCACATCTGAGAAGTAAATGCCGAATAGGAGTGGACCCAAGACTGAGCCCTGTGGGACACCACTTGTGACTGGTTTTGAGTCTGACATGGCTCCAGCAATTTTAACCTTATGGGTTCTGTTTTTTAGCCAGTTTGCTACCCATCTTGTGACATATGGATTTACATTTAGGCTGCTGAGCTTGTCAATGATGCCGGAGTGTGGTATCGTGTCAAAGGCCTTAGCCAAGTCCAAGTAGGCAGTGTGGACAGCCTTGCCCTCATCGATGGCACTAGTGACTGTCTCGAAGAAGTCAACCAGGTTTAAGAGGCAGGATCTGTCTTTTACAAAACCGAACTGTGTGGGATCAAGGGTCTGCAGATCCCCAATGTCGCCATTTATGAGTTCCATGATGATTCTTTCCATAGCCTTACAGACCAGGCTGGTCAAACTTATGGGGCGGTAGTTACCCGGGTCAGTAGAATTTCCTCCTTTGTGGAGTGGGACCACTGTTGCTGTGTGCCAGTGTTCAGGTACATATCCTGTAGTGAGGCTAAGATTGAATAGAGTTCTTAGGGGCGGGTTTAGTTCATCTTGAAGTTCACGTAACACGCAACCGGGGATACCATCGGGTCCCATAGATGCTGTGTTTTTTGCCTTGTTGAGTGCTGATTTCACCTGTGTGTCTGTGATGACAGGTAGGTTACATTCAGCAGGGATAATTACTTCATCTTTAGGGGGTGAGGGAGGGGAGAAATTTGCACTGAACCTATCTGCCAGAATGTTGGCAATGTCGGTAGGGTCAGTGAATTTTTTGTCATTGTGTACTAGCTCAGAGCATATCTGAGAATTCCCTCCCAAGGTTCTGACATAATTGAAGAAGGCCTTGTGATTGTCTTTGGTATCCTTGGCAATCTTTTTCTCAAAGTTTGCTTTAGATGTTTTTATGAGAGAACGTAGTTTTTTACTTGTGCTGATCAGGGAAGCCTTTCCCTTGTGGGATTTGGCTTTGTCCTGCAGTAGCTTCCTTCTTTTGTTGTACAGTTTGTTTATAGCTGGGGTCCACCAAACCGGGCGTTTTCCCTTGGTGGAGAGGGTCTTGGTTTTAGTTGGGATTGCTTGATCCATGCATTCTTGGAGATGTCCGTAGAAGGCTTTTGTGAAGGATTCAGCATTTTGGGATGTGGTTTCCATTAACCCAGTAGGCTTAAAGGATATCATTTCTGACTTGAGGAGCGCAAAGTCAGCTTTTGAAAAGTTTTTCACTGTAGTCTTTTGTTCTGAGGGTGGGGGTGGGATATGTACATCCAATGTGATCAGTTTATGATCAGATCTTACTAGTGAGGGGTTTATATCCGGTGCGGAGCATTTGGACCCCATGTTTGTGATAATCAGGTCAAGTATATTATCTCCCCTCGTAGGAGAAGTGACCAGTTGCTCCATAGCATTTGAGTTTATGAATTCCAGGAATCTTTGGGCTAGGGTGTTAGGGCTAGAATAGTGGGCCCAGTCTATGTTGGGGTAGTTGAAGTCACCCAATATGATGGTGTTTGGTGTGACATTCATATCCTCCAGTGTTTTCAGGAATGCTTGATGGGATTCCTGGGATTGGGAGGGAGTTCTATAACATGCGACCAGTTGTATGGCAGTTTTGCCTATGGTGAGTAAAACTTGTATGGTTTCTGACGCTTCATGGGTAGCCACCAATCGAGAGGTGTAGGTGTCCTTTATGAAAATGGACACTCCCCCTCCCTTTGTGGTTCGGCCTGGAACTTGAGGTCGAAACGCATGATATGAGGTATAGCCTGGTAGCGCTGGAGTGCTCTCAGGAGCCTTGAACCAGGTTTCGGTTACTGCACAGACATCGATGTTCTCCATACTGAGAAGTGCTTCGAGTGCCTGCATCTTGAGATTTAGACTTCTGGCATTGAGCAGCATTACCCTTAATTTTTTTCCATTTTTGTTTTTTATGGAGGTTGATTTGTCCTTTGAGCATTGCCTAAAAAGGCACTATGGGGTGGCAAGAGCCTTGGCCAGTATCCGGAAGCCCAGTGGTGACAGGTGCAAGCCATCCCTTGAAGCAACGTGGCTTGTCCAGCATATCATCCCAGGCTGACAGACATTGGATCCCCTAGAATGACACCAGTGATTAAGCCAATTGTTAAAACTGATCATTTTGTCTTTGTACTGAGGCATCATTCTTGGTGAAGGCAGGATGCTGCTCAAGGTCAGGGTCATACCAGTCTGGGCTACATAATCGGAGAGCTCCTCAATGTCTCTTTTCATGTAGTCCAGGGAGGTACGTCTCAGGTCATTCACACCCGCATGGACAATGACTGAATCATACTTGTACTTGCTTTGGAGTGACCTGAGTGCGTGTGTAATGTGGCGGATCCTAGCCCCCGATAGGCAGCTCACCGTTACCCTCTCCTTATTCAGCCTGGTAAGTGGAACGTCGGTGTGTCTGACTATAGAGTCACCTATTACTAATGTCTCTGGCATAGTATTTTGCCTTAGGGGCTGTGATTGTGTGACACACCTGTTGCTTGAGGTATGTGTTGTAGGTGTTGCGTTTTGTGGGGGTGTATTTCTGGGTGTCTGCTTTGGAGGCCTCTGTTGTTTTGGTAAGTTTTTTATAAGAGCCTCCGAGTATGTCTTTGTGTTTTTATGTGTTTGGTTTGTAGTAGTGGTGGTTTTATGTGTGACTGGTTTTGCTTTGGGTGTGGGTACCATCTCCTCCTGTCTGGTCTTGCCAGTCCTGAGTTGAGAGAGTTCAGCCTCCAGTCTGGCTATATAGTTGCATCTCTCACAAGTATATGTGTTAGTAGGAAGGAGGAGAGGGTTGTCTGTGTACATGAGACAATTGTAACATTGTCTTAAGATTCCCAGATTAACCAGCTGAACAAGAGAGGATGCTAGTGGTCTACCACTCGACATACTAGAATATTATAAGGAGTGTTGTGCCTTTAAGGGAAGTGGGTATTCACAGGGGGTAGTGGATGCCTGTAGTGCTTACTTTTAGGGTAAGAGTGCTTGTTTTATTATGAGTGCTTGCTAAGGATAGAAGTTCCGAAAACAAGTGCTAATATATACAGCTAAATAGACTGAGTAGAGCTTCTAAGGGAAAAATTGAAGAGCAGACTTTGCGGAGCCATAAATAGTTTAAACCTGTATAACCGCTGCGCAAAAACGCGCAAAACGCCCTGAGGCGGATTTTTATACAGGGAACTTGAAAAGAGCTAGAAATGGTCCAAGGCAACCAATGATTTACAGCTCAAGTGCTGAGGTCACTTCCCCCAGGGACAGATAGGCTGCTCAAGGCTCCCCACTCCCACTGGTGAGCTCAGAAACTTCCTTCTATCCAAGTAAGGCAATGGCCAACACAGGAACTACACACAGCCCAGAATACAGCAAAGCCTGTTTACTGGTCTTAACTAGTCGAGCAAAGGCGGGAAAACAAAGAGTATTTTTTTTTTTTGTTTTTGTTTTTTTAGGAAAGAACACAGAAATGCAGTTAGGCAAACAGTAAAATCGATTTACACAGGCTAGCACACTTTAGTGAGCAGCCTCAGCAATTAAATTAGCAAAAAAACAGTATTATTCGACCAGAGTCGACCAAAATGCTACTTTTAAGTGCAGATACTTTAGAATTCAGCAGATAGACACAAAAGCAGTTATATCTTATTAAATGAAAGCCAGAGAGGACAATGCAGATTAAAAAAGCCAAAAAATACTTAAATCAGGAAAGTGGTCACTTCTTTCAGTTCTCTGTTGCCAGGACCCCTCTGCAGGACCACGTGGAGCTCTGCTTGGGTATATAGCCAAAAAAAACGCCCTGAGGCGGATTTTTATACAGGGAACTTGAAAAGAGCTAGAAATGGTCCAAGGCAACCAATGATTTACAGCTCAAGTGCTGAGGTCACTTCCCCCATGGACAGATAGGCTGCTCAAGGCTCCCCACTCCCACTGGTGAGCTCAGAAACGTCCTTCTATCCAAGTAAGGCAATGGCCAACACAGGAACTACACACAGCCCAGAATACAGCAAAGCCTGTATACTGGTCTTAACTAGTCGAGCAAAGGCGGGAAAACAAGGAGTATTTTTTTTTTGTTTTTGTTTTTTTTAGGAAAGAACACAGAAATGCAGTTAGGCAAACAGTAAAATCGATTTACACAGGCTAGCACACTTTAGTGAGCAGCCTCAGCAATTAAATTAGCAAAAAAACAGTATTATTCGACCAGAGTCGACCAAAATGCTACTTTTAAGTGCAGATACTTTAGAATTCAGCAGATAAACACAAAAGCAGTTATATCTTATTAAATGAAAGCCAGAGAGGACAATGCAGATAAAAAAAGCCAAAAAATACTTAAATCAGGAAAGTGGTCGCTTCTTTCAGTTCTCTGTTGCCAGGACCCCTCTGCAGGACCACGTGGAGCTCTGCTTGGGTATATAGCCAAAAAAACGCCCTGAGGCGGATTTTTATACAGGGAACTTGAAAAGAGCTAGAAATGGTCCAAGGCAACCAATGATTTACAGCTCAAGTGCTGAGGTCACTTCCCCCAGGGACAGATAGGCTGCTCAAGGCTCCCCACTCCCACTGGTGAGCTCAGAAACTTCCTTCTATCCAAGTAAGGCAATGGCCAACACAGGAACTACACACAGCCCAGAATACAGCAAAGCCTGTATACTGGTCTTAACTAGTCGAGCAAAGGCGGGAAAACAAGGAGTATTTTTTTTTTTTTGTTTTTTTTTAGGAAAGAACACAGAAATGCAGTTAGGCAAACAGTAAAATCGATTTACACAGGCTAGCACACTTTAGTGAGCAGCCTCAGCAATTAAATTAGCAAAAAAACAGTATTATTCGACCAGAGTCGACCAAAAAGCTACTTTTAAGTGCAGATACTTTAGAATTCAGCAGATAGACACAAAAGCAGTTATATCTTATTAAATGAAAGCCAGAGAGGACAATGCAGATAAAAAACACCAAAAAATACTTAAATCAGGAAAGTGGTCGCTTCTTTCAGTTCTCTGTTGCCAGGACCCCTCTGCAGGACCATGTGGAGCTCTGCTTGGGTATATAGCCAAAAAAAAACGCCCTGAGGCGGATTTTTATACAGGGAACTTGAAAAGAGCTAGAAATGGTCCAAGGCAACCAATGATTTACAGCTCAAGTGCTGAGGTCACTTCCCCCAGGGACAGATAGGCTGCTCAAGGCTCCCCACTCCCACTGGTGAGCTCAGAAACTTCCTTCTATCCAAGTAAGGCAATGGCCAACACAGGAACTACACACAGCCCAGAATACAGCAAAGCCTGTATACTGGTCTTAACTAGTCAAGCAAAGGCGGGAAAACAAGGAGTATTTTTTTTTGTTTTTGTTTTTTTTAGGAAAGAACACAGAAATGCAGTTAGGCAAACAGTAAAATCGATTTACACAGGCTAGCACACTTTAGTGAGCAGCCTCAGCAATTAAATTAGCAAAAAAACAGTATTATTCGACCAGAGTCGACCAAAATGCTACTTTTAAGTGCAGATACTTTAGAATTCAGCAGATAGACACAAAAGCAGTTATATCTTATTAAATGAAAGCCAGAGAGGACAATGCAGATAAAAAAAGCCAAAAAATACTTAAATCAGGAAAGTGGTCGCTTCTTTCAGTTCTCTGTTGCCAGGACCCCTCTGCAGGACCACGTGGAGCTCTGCTTGGGTATATAGCCTCTAACTTAAAATACCTAGTAGTTAAAATCTAATACCTCCAAAGCCTCACTCAATAAAGGATCTAATGAGAGGCAGAGCAGAGTGCTATCAGTACAGTTATGGAAACAAGCTTACCTTTGCTTTTTAACAAACACATCCTATGCTTTAACATTAAATCACCCATAGGGAGCATATAGGCACTAAACAGAAATGGTACTGAGACAGACCTCCGAAGAACAGTACAAACCATTGGAAAATGATCAAATGAGTTAATCCCAATGTTACTTTATATATGATATCCACTAGGAAGAAGGTAAACCAGGAAAGTAACACACAGGATAGTATACTTGAAGTCAGGCAGATTATCAAGAAGCCATAATCACTTTTGTCAAATTACTTAGAAATCAGTCAAAAACAGCATTTCTGATCGCTACTCTGAGCAAATCATTAATCCATCCCCCATAAGGGGGCTAGAGCGCTGCAACTGTGCCTGGCATTTGAATTAGAAAGATGCAGTGCAGTCACCACTCTGCAGTGCGTTTCATCGCCCTTCTTAAATAAACATTACTTAGCCCCCCCCCCCAGTCTACAGTACAGCCTTGCCCTGCACCTAAAATTGCATTTCATAGAGCAGCTTACTTACCTGTAAAATAAAGTAGAGAAAATAAAATAAAATCCTCACTCACACTCACAGACCACTAAAAACTTCAGACCTCCTGGGAGTAATTCTTCACCATGCGCAAACCACGAAAGCTGCTGCTGGAGCTATAAATTCCCTCTCAAGATCTGCTCCATGGCCACCACTCAGCCCAGGTGCATTGTCTGTCATTTCTTGAATCAAAGATGATTAGTTCTCTCGACTCGACTGTGCATCCAAGTCCAACTCTGATCTGGTCTCCAATGTAGCTCCAAAGTGTAATGTGACTGTTACCTTTCACCATGCTAATGCTGCCTTGATATGTGGACTGAGCAAAAGTAATTGAGCATTTCATCCATACCAGGTCCATTGCAGCTACTTCCACACAACACAGGAAATGCAAGCTAGCTGCATGCAAAACAGGTGCAGTAAAGCAATGTTATGACTGGCTGAGACATCTACAGCCAGAACAAAGCATGCTTTACTGTAGATCTCGGGTGTACTTGCACCCAAACTGGGCACTCAGGAAAGCAAGTTTATTTAAGCTTAAAAACTGGTGCTCCCAGTTAATTCAAGATTATTGAGAGCTACGACCTCCAAGTCTGCAAAAACTACAAGCACTGTTATTTTCTTCACTCGCTCTCCCATTCTTTGGTCCGTTTTTTAAACTTGATGATTTTAAGCTGCCCACCCTTACTGTAACTTGAGCTTTATAAGCTCCTCTCTTTCTACACTGCTATTTATATTTTGAATTGTTTATTTGTCTTTCCTTGTGCTTACTTTGAAAAAAGTGCATTTTGCTTCTCATTGTCTGTTCTACTGATTTACTTGCTCTGAATTCATTATCTAGCTCGCTGTTGGGTAAAATACTTTTTTTTACACTCTAGCAAGCACTTTTCTGTGTTTTTGCTTCGAGAGGAGAGAGGATTTGCCATCTAGTGGTACTGTGTGGTAGCCTGGTCTGTATAGATTTTGGAAACACACTAGAGATTCTTGCATGTAGTTGTTTTATTGGCTGGAAAGCTTATTAATCAGCTTATCTTGTTTTTACTGCCTTTATAAATTCTGTAAAACTGAATGGCTTTTGGCTCATTTCTACAAAGCAAATTACTTTTTGTTGTATAATCACCCTTTTATAATCTGTTTAAATTACACTGCTGCATCTGTATCTTTAAGTTTGTTTGTGGTAGCATTTCACTCCAGACACTCCTCTACTGTGCTTTTACATTAGCAGGACTGGGATTACTCATCTAGTCATTCTAGGTGTTCCCCTGGTCTATCTGAATTGGAAAGCACACAAAAAGGCTGTAAATGTAGTCGTATTGGCCAAAGAGCTCAGTCAGTTTTCTGTATTTCCAGTGTTGGTATAAATTCATCACATTTGCACTGAGCTGCTCGCTGTACCAGTGCCCTGTACAGATGCAAACATCTGGAATCATTCAATGATTTTCATTATACTGTGTCTGTTTACTGTGCTAGTTACCTTATAACAACACCCAGGACTATTGCTGCTCAGAGAACTTCTAATTTTGGTGCTGGGCAGCATCAGTGGTTAGGTTAGCTGCAGATTACTCCACATAAACACCATTACACCACATAAGTACCTGTCCCTCATCCAGTTATAAACACCTTCCACTTCCATTCCTTTCCAGTACACATTAGGACCTGCAGCCATGGATGTGCACTTCCCTGCTATCTCTGCATTCAGCTTGGAGAACATTATGTACACCGACAACCACTTAATTCTCAAACAGACAAATACAGTATGTGACAGATGTAGTTACACATTGACATTTGTGGCTAATATCTCACATAAAGACAGAAAAAGTAACAAACAGACTGTCAGCGACTCACACACATCACTCACTGCAACCACAAAGGACCACACAAACAGATCCACATATGCAGAGGCACTCACATGTAACTTACCCAAACTTTAAAGGCCTCTCAAGCACAGTCTCAGAAATTCTGCATGTACACAAGCAAGACGATTCCCATCACAACACAAAAAGCCAAATGTCATTGTGCCTCAACTACCAAGCCCATAAGGCAAAACATGCCACTACCCATTATTCTGGTCATACAAGGCTCCATTATGAGACACACTGATGTCCATCTTATGAGGCTGGATGACAGGAAGGTTGCAGTTAGTTGCCTGTAAGGGGTCAGGATTCACCAGATCATGTAAGTAACCAGGTCACTAACCCCTAAGTACCAGTATGACTCATTCTGTCATAGTCCATGTGGGCGTGAATGACCTGAGATATAACTCCTTGGACTATAAGAGACACATGATTGAGCTGTCAAAATATGTGTCACAGGCAGGTATGAGCCTAGCATTAAGCAGCATTCTACTGTCTCCAAGGATGATGCCACAATGCCAGCATAAAATAATCAATTTTAACAATTGGCTTTGCTACTGGTGTCATTCCAAACGTGTACAATACTTGTCAGCCCGGGATTACATGGCTGATAGGCCATGCTGCTTTGCCAGGGATGGTCTTCACTTACCACATCTAGGCTTTTGGATATTGGCCAATGCATTATCCATCCCTGTAGTGCCTTGTTTAGGCATTGTCAAACAGACAAACCTTCCAATATAACAAAAGCTACTCCAGAAAAACTAAAGATGTTACTGCTCAATGCTAGGAGCCTCAACAAGAAACTGCATTCCCTGGAAGATCTTCTACCCCTGGAGAATGTCAACATCTGTGCAGTTACTGAAACATGGTTAAAGTCACTCAAAGTACTCCAGCAGTGCATGGCTATAATGCCTTTCATACATTCCAACCACCCACCAAACATGAAAAAAGAGTAAAAGGAGGAGGTGTATCTATCTACATAAAGGATAAGCACACTTCAAAGCTGGTCAAACAATATGGCATGCTTGAGCTATTCCATGTCCAACTAACCATGGGAAAAATCTATTACCATATTCTTGCTAACTACAGGTCCCTCACTATGAACGAGGAAACCAATACATCATACCTGAAGTTACTAGAATCACTCAACATCCAGCTCAATACCATACTCATGGGTGATTTTAACTATTTCTCCATTAATTGGGAGGCATACATGACCATTAACATGCAGACCCAAATATTTCTTGACTTTGTAAATCCAAATGCACTGGAGCAGCTAGTCTGCACTTCTACTAGGGGAATAAATATCCTAGATGTGGTGCTCACAAATATAGGAGAGTGCTTCACCCCCCCCCCCATTAGTGTTATGCCCTCATTGGTAAGATCAGATCACAAAGTGGTCTCCCTTGAAATAAAGGTAAAACTAGTTCCCCACCTAACTCGACAAACTTTAAGAATTTCTCAAAGTTAAATTACCCCTTATTAAGGGATGGCATAGCCAGTTTCCAAGATCCCCCAAATCCAGAAAACACAGAAACTTATGCAGAGGCTTTACAAAAGCCCTATATGACCATATAAACAATTGCATTGAAATGGCAGTACCAGACCAAAATAAATCCAGGTCAAACCGCAACAACAAGGCACACTGGTGGACCCCTGGTATTAATAGGTTGTACAACAAAAGAAAGAAAAACCTGTTGAGAAGTAAGAGGCAATGTGCACAATAGAGCAACAAGTCCCTTGTTAGTCTAAACAAGTAAATCAGGAAACTAGTCAAGTGCCTTAAAGCAGACTTTGAGGTAAAATAACCTCCAAAGCTATTGATACCCATAAGGCATTTTTCACTTATGTCTGCAATATTAAGGGCAACAACCAGCAATGTATGGAATTAATTGTAGATGGCATCACCTATACTCAGCCAGAAGACATAGCAAACCTGCTGGGCAACAGCTCAAATTTCACCTCTCCATCAACCCAATTCTCCCCCAAGAAATACCCTCCACCACCTGCACCACCAATAATGACCAAAGAACAGGTCACCACTCTGTTCTCTAAAGCTAAAAGCATAGCTTAAGTAGGGCCTGACAATATCCCAGGTTGCCTCTTAAACAGTTTGAATCAGGACATATCACACCCATTAGGATCTCTATTTAATCACAGTCTCCATACTGACTTTGTCCCGATAGAGTGAAGGACAGCAACAGTTATCCCTCTGCATAAAGGAGGATCATCTACTAACCCAGGAAGTTACAGTCCCATAAGTTTGACTAGTCTTATATGTAAGGTCTTGGAAAGAATAATCTTGGACCTGATAAATAATGGCATAGTTGACCTCCAAACACTGGAGCCAACCCATTTCAACCTTGTCAAGGGCAGGTCATGCCTACTGAATCTGGTGGATTTCTTTGAGAAAGCCACTAAGGCCATGGATGATGATAAAACACTACATTCCACCTGCTTCTACCTGATCAAGGCATTTGACACAGTTACCCACCCAGGTATTATAAATAAACTCACACAACTAGGCATAAATCCCTACATCACCAGATGGATAGCCAACTGGCTCATACTTAGCACATGTGGTTAAAGTGGGTGAATCCAGATCCAGCAGGAGGCCAGTTACTAGTGATACACCACAAGGCTCAGTACTTGGACCACTCCTGTTCAGAATATATGTCTATGAATTCAAGACAAAATGTTGAAGGCCTCTGGATGACAAAGTTTGCTAACAACTGCAAACTGGGGGTAATCACTGAATTCCCCAAAGATGTAGATATCCTTCAGGAGGGTCTAGATCAGACAAATGATTGGTGCCAGAACCATGGCCTAAAACAAAATGCAAAAAATGCATTATCGTATCCTTTGGGAAGCCAAATACCCCTGCAAATTACAACATCAATGGCACACCCCTTAGAGTAGACTCAGAGGTGAGAGATCTAAGTACACAGATAGATAGTAGCTTGGACTTGTGTGTCCATGTGTCCACAGTGGTGAGAAAATCCTTTTATGTGGCACAACTTATAAGTAAAGGTAAGGAATCCAGATCCAAGGAAATTATAGTCTCGTTGTACTTAGCCCTCATTAGACCAATAATTGAGTACAGTAAGCCATTTGGCATATACTTGATTAGGCACGTACAGCAGCTGGAGTGACCTCAGAGGTACCTCACAAAGAAAATACAGGATGAAAACAACATGTCTTATGTGGATAGACTAAAAGCCATATCCCTTTACTCTGTCTCCAGCTGACTATTAAGGGATGACATATGCCTGACCTAAATAGCGCTCACATATTCAGTCCTGATGAAGATCCAAAATATCCACAAGTCAAACATAACAAGGATCACCTCATCTAGTGACCTAAACTTAGCAACTCAAACAAAACATGCTGGAGAGAAAGTTGTGTCAGAGATTACTTCTTCTTTGGAGCAGGCTTCCTATTCACATTAGGCAAAGCCCTCAAAGCCCTTCCCTGGCCCTCTTCAAATGCAGTTTGGATCAATGGATGAGGAATCACAAATTCACAAATGAGGTAGTGTCTCTGTCCCTTATAGACAGGGGCAATCTGTAAGATATTCATTGCACAGGCACAAATCCATCCTCTTGCCCCTGGGGGCCATATATTGTATAAAATCAGGTTATATTGGCTAGGCTTGTAGGGGCTCTTAAGTTGTTAGCTTAATGATCTCCTATGAACCTATAGATATTATTGAAAAGGGTGGAAAAGCATGCAGGAAAATTCATGTCCAAGAAAAAGAAAAGATATCTGTCCTCCAAGCCTTCTTGCATGGAGTCCTAGAGCAGACTTTTGCCAGCTGATTGTTCAGCAAGGCAGCAAAATGGTCTATTTCAGCTTCCCACAGAAGGATCTAATCTTGGAAGACCCCATGACCTAGTTTGCATTTGTGAGAGTCTGCCTTTGTCCCACTCCACGTATTTGTCACAGTTGTGCTCTTACAAAATATAGGAAGCCAGCAAAGTGAAATTGTGCTGTAAAGCTATATCCAGTTCAAACTTGGCTAGTCTGTTTAGTTGGTAAAGTCTAGTTTACCCTTGCTTGTTTATGTATCACATCACTGTGGTATCATCAGAAAAACTTGAAGTGGTCCTAGGAACCAAAGGTGATTCAGAGAGTTGAGTGCCTTGATTAGGGCAAGCATCCCTTTTACGTGTATATTTTTGTGTATGTCTTTGTTGTTCCAGATACCTTGTAATTTTACCCCCCTTGATGCTGCTACCCAAGCAAAGTCTAAGGTGCTTGTGTTACTGACTGCTTTGGAGTTGGAGGGGAGAAGGGGAGATCTGGATTCAGGGATATTTGATGTCTCCACCAAGTGATTTATCTTTTGACAAATTACAGAACTGGAATCTGAAAAATTGGATGTTGATGTTGGGACCAAATAGCCAAATAGACTTCAGATATCATTGTATCTTTCTTATATGGTGTCTTACCTGAGGTATCGTGAGAAACATAGACACCATGAGTCGCAGAATCCTGAGGTATTCCCTCAAAGTGACTGAAGTCTGAGTGGAAAACCTCTGTAAAAAATCTAAGTATAGATCTATGCTTTTTCTGTGGAAGAAAAACTATTTGTACTGAGGTGTCTAGGAGACAACCCTGGAATACAATCCTGTGTGATGGAGTCAAAAAAAGCTTTTGAATGTTCTCTTGGAATTCCATCCTGTGTAGAAGATCTCTCAACCAAGTAGAAGTTTCCTGACACTTTGAAAAAGACTCTGTAAAGCATGTCATTTAAATATGGAAAATTTTGGATACCCAGTAGCTTGCAATATGGTATAACTGGAGCTAGACACTTTGTGAACACTATTGGAGCAGTGAATAGCCCAAAGGATATGGGAAAAAAACTGATAATGTGATTCAGACACATAAAACCTCAAGAAATGTCTGAAGTCTGGATGGATAAAAATTTGTTGATAAGCATATTTTAAATCTAAGGTGACTAAAAAACTCAAATGAAGAAGAAGGGGTAAAAGATTATGTAGCAAAAACATTTTGAATATGGGCACTGTCACAAACTGGTTTAGGAAAGAAAGGTCCAGAAATGGCCTTCAGGCATTTTCTTTCTTTGGCACCAGAGATACTCTTAATTCCCCGCTGGGAAGACTGAACTGTTTTATTACTCTCTGAGAATGCATCTGCTGTAGAACAGAAGGAAACAGATGAATTTGATCAGATGAATTTAGAACAGTTCCCTGGAAAGGAGGGATTTCTTCCCATTGCCATCCGTACTCCCTCCTGAATAGTTTCATAGGTTCATAGGTTGATAGGTAGGTACTAGGCTATCGGCCCAAGGGCCTAAGTAAGCCTAGCCAACAAGGTTCCCTGGCTTAAGCCACCCAAGAAAGTTATTTTCCTGTGCCCCTGTCGAGCAGAGCCACAGAAGTGATCCCCAGGGTGTATTTCCTATTTCCCATCCACTTATCAAGATTTTTCTTGAAGAGTGCTAATGAGGAACTTTGCTTGACATAGATGGGTAATTTGTTCCAGAGTATGGGGAGTCTCTGGGACAGGAATCTATCCCTCCAGCATGTCCTGTTTATTGTGGTGACATGGTTTAGGTCCCTAGAATGTGTAGCTCAGAAGGATTGGAATTTCTTTAGGTGTAGCATATCCAACAGCTCTGGGTTTGACATAGCTTTATATGTTAGGCAGAGATCACCTCGGAGTAGGCGATATGCTACAAAGTAAAGCTGGAGTTTTTTGAGATGGTCGATGTAGGGCATCTGTTTGAGGCCAGTAATCCTCTTTGTGAGGTACTTCTGTGGCCTTTCCAGCTGCTGCAGATGTCTTGTGAGGTGCAGTCCAAAAGGGGCGCTGTACTCTATAATGGGTCTAATGAGTGTAGAGTAGAGGGGAACAATGACCTCTTTTTTCCTAGATGAGAACCCTTTTGTGATGAGGTGTGCCATGTAGAAGGATTTCCTGACTACTGTGGTGATGTGATTATCAAAGGAGAGACTACTGTCCACCTGGGTCCCCAGGTCTCTTATCACACATTTGGCATTAAGTAGACTGCTGCCTATGTGGTAGTTCATGGGTACAGAGTTTTTCCCAAAGGGGATGGCAATGCACCTTTTGGCATTTAGCTTGAGGCCATGGCTCTGACACCAGGCATCTGTCTCAGTGAGGCCCTTCTGTAGGATGTCCACATCATTTGGAGACTCAACTATGGCTCCTAGTTTGCAGTCATCTGTGAACTTCATTAGCCAAAGGCCTTCTGTGTTACCTTGTATTTCAGAGAAGTAGATACCAAACAGGAGAGGTCCCAGGACTGAACCCTATGGTACTCCACTTGTCACTGGTTTGAAGTCATTTTGGAGTCTGCAACTTTTACAGTGTGGGATCTGTCAGTGAGCCAATTGGTAACCCATCTTGTGATGTAGGGATTTATACCTAGTTTAATGAGTTTAGCTATAATTCCAGAATGGGGGATGGTGTTGAAAGCCTTGGGGAGGTCAGGATAGACTGTGTGAACCATCTTACCCTCGTCTACAGCTTTGGTGACTGCCTCAAAGAAGTCGATCAGGTTCAGGAGGCATGATCTGCCTTTCACAAACCCAAACTGGGTGGGGTCCAGAGTTTGGAAGTTACCAATGTCTTTGTTTATGAGTTCCATGATGATATGTTCCATGGCCTTACAGACCAGGCTCGTCAGGCTAATAGGGCTATAGTCCCCGGGATCAATGATGGCTCCTCCTTTGTGGATTGGGATAACTATTGCTGTGCATCATTCAGTGGGCACAAAGCCTGATGTGAGACTGATTGAACACGGTACTTTTGGTGGGGAGCCAGTTCATTCTGAAGTTCATGTAAAATGCAGCCTGGGATGTTGTCCGTTCCCATGGATGCTGTGTCCTTGGATTTAGAGAGTGCAGCTTTTACCTGCATAGTTGTGATTACAGGGACTCTGCATTCTTCCTGTATAGATATGGGCCCTTTAGGGAGCAAGAGGGGGTTAAAGTTAGCACTGAATCTATCTGCCAGGACGTTGGCAATGTCAGTTGGTTCTGTAATTTACATGCCGTTGTTCTGTAACTCAAAGCAGATCTGGGTGTTGCCATTGAGATTCTTGACATAGCTATAGAATGCTTTGTGGTTGTCTCTAGAATCAGTGGCAACTTTGTTTTTGCAGCTAGCTTTGGAGGATCTTATAACGGATCTCAGCTTCTTACTGAGGCTGGCCAGGGAACTCCTCCACTCATGGGATTTTACTCCCTTTTGCAACAGTTTCTTCCTTCTGTTGTAGAGTTTGTTTATGGCAGGGGACCACCAGATTGGCTTCCTTTTTTTGGAGGATAGCATCTTGGTTCTGTTTGGGATAGCACGATCCATGCACTCGTGTAAGTGCTTATAGAGTGCATCTGTGTAGGATTCAGCAGTCGTAACTGCATTGTCCATCTGCGTTCGTGTCATGAAGTTCACCACTGCTGTCTTAAGAAGCATGAAGTTGGTTTGGAGAAATTTTTTACCGTGATTTCCTTAATGGGGGGGTGGAAGTGGGATGTGGATATCTAGGTTGATTAGCTTATGGTCGGATCTGACCAACGAGGAGTTGACTTCAGGTGTGGAACACCGGTCACTCATGTTGGTAATGACTAGGTCTAGGATATTGTTACCCCTGGTGGGGGTGTGGATAAGTTGATCCAGGGCACAGGAATTTATGAATTCCAGAAAGCGTTGAACGAAGGAGTTGGTACATAAGTAGTTTTCCCAGTTAATGGTGGGGTAGTTAAAATCGCCCATTATTAGGGTGTTTGGTTGAACCCTAATATTTTCCAGTATATCAAGAAAAGAGGAATGGGAATCCTAGGGCATGGAGAGGATCTGTAGCAAGCTACAATTTGGATTGCAGTTTTGCCCAGAGTTAGTTGCACTTGGATAACCTCGGATGCATTATGCTGAGCAACTAGCCTGGAGGTGTGGACATCCTTAAGGAATATGGACACACCTCCACCTTTGGTGTTCCTGTCCAGGTTAGGTGGCTGAAAAGTGTGGTATGGGTTATAGCCTGGTAATGCAGGGGTGCACTCTGGAGCCTTGAACCAGGTCTCAGTCACTGCACAGATATCGATGTTCTCCATTTTAAAGAGTGCCTCGGGGGAGTACATTTTGAGATTTAGACATTACCCTCAGTTTTTGCTTGCCTGTTCCTGTTACAGTGATGAATTTGTCATTTGAACCTTGCCTAAAAAAGGCACTATAGGGGCAGCAAGAGCCTTAGCCAGCATCCAGAATCCCAGGGGTGACAGGTGCAGGCCATCTCTGGCAAAGCATAGTGGTCTGTTGACCATGTCGTCCCAGGCAGACAGATACTGGATCCCCTTAGAATGACACCAGAAGCTTAGTCAATTGTTGAAGTCAATCATTTTGTCTTTGTACTGCGGTATTATTCTGGGCGATGGCAGGATGCTACTCAGGGCTAGGGTCATACCTGCCTGGGCTACAAGATCGGAGAGCTCTTCCATGTCTTTTTTCATGTAGTCCAGGGAGGTATGTTTCAGGTCATTCACACCAACATGGACAATGACAGAGTCATATTTGTACTTGTTGTGGAGTGACTTGAGTGCATGGGTTATGTGGCGGATCCTGGCACCCGACAGGCAGCTGACAGTAACCTTCTCCTTGTTTAGCCTGGTGAGTGGGACATCAGTCTGCCTGACTATAGAGTCACCTATGACTAGTGTGTTGGGTATGTTGTTTTACCTTACGGGCTGTGGTTGAGTGGCACACTTGGTCTGTGGGCTCTGTTTATTATTTAGATATATTTCCAAGCTTTTCTACTCAGACTTCAGTCACTGTGACTGAATACCTCAGAATTCTGATTAAGACTCAGAGTTGAGCATGTTATCTGAATCTCCCTGTTAAAGGTTCTCTTTATCTGAGACTATTTCTAGAATGTGCCAGTGTTTTCAGTGGGAGAACACTGAGGTTTCCAAGTCCTTCAGAAAATACTAAGAAATGTTACAACTGGAATTCCAAGAACCTCCTCCCATCCCCCAATTACTGGCAGCATTGAAGGATGTGTTTGCCAAAGCCTGTGGATTCTCTGATAGCCAATCTTCAGCACCTAAGGAAGTAGAATGTACAAAGCTTCTCAGTCTTCAAATTTCTATACACTCATCCCAGAACTGACCCAGCAATGATAGCTTTCACCAGTCCAGCTGCTGCCACCAAGAATTTTGTTAACACTAATTATTCCCCTCTGATAAGGATGTTAAATTTGAAGTTTGGGAAAAATCTATGGTTCTGCAACTTTGATTTTTAGAATTTTGAATTGTCAGGCTCATATGTTAAAGTTTATTCTGACTAATTGTGAAAGTATGAGGAATATTTTATCTGAAATTTCCTCCTGAGAGAAAAATCTGCTTTGTGTGGTTTAGTTTCTTCATTTTTTTTCAGGTCACTTCTCATTGTTTAAAGTGTTTATGACTCTATAGATACTACCTCCAGAGTTGTTGCCACACTTACTGTATTGAGGAGATTAGCCTGCCTGTGTTTTTAAAATCTACCAGAGGATGTAAAAATGAAATTTTAACTGCTGGACTGCATGTGTATACTCTGGTACCATATGGTAATGTGGATTTGCAATCACGTAATAGTACTGTTGTATTAAGCACTGTTACCCACACTGTGCACCATAAATAAAATGTGTAGGAATGCCTGTATATGACTGGTGTAATCCCCAGAGGCCATTTAGTACAACTGAGAGACACAGACAGAAAACAAGGAAAAGGCAGACAACAAAACCTGAATAGCACATGCAACTGAAATGTGAACTGTTATATTTTTAGCTCACACAGCCATGGTTCGAATCCTGGCAGTGGGAGAAGTCTGCATACAGAATCATACCCCACAACTGTACTGATATGTCCAGAATGTCCTGTAAAGTGGCCCATATCTGGTGCCTGTCAACCTGTCCCCCTGTAAAATCAGTGGGATGATCCCAGATGTATAGGCAGCAAACAGGAAATACAACTGATTGACACACATCTGTAAGAACAAAGCTGGCACACTAGCAACTCCCCAAAACCATATGAGAGTAAGAAGCCACGTATGTCCCATTTACACCCCCATGTTGTCAAGCTATGGCCAGAGTGTGTACAGTAACAGAGTGAGATGTATGTGCATAATAGTAATGTGTAATCTGGTACTGTGTGTCGCAACATTCAGGTAGTGCTAAAAACAGTTCTACCACAGGTCTGTCAGATACCAACACTGTGCCCAGAAATACAAGAATGTTACCCTGTACTGGTATTGTTTACATTGGTATTGTATGGCATTGTGACTGATGCAGTTGCTCTGAATAACGAGGTAGTAATCACCGTTGCCCACACTGTCCTACAAAATATAACTGTCTAGGATATCTGTATAAGAGTGTCGTAATACAAGGTCAGAATGCCAAAGCACAGGAGAATTATAAGACAGGAAGCAGATAGGAGATATACAGCAATATCTATATAGCACACACAACTCTGATGGACAGTCTTTAAGTTGTAGCAGACACAGCCATAGTCTGAATCCTGGAGGTGGAAGTAAGCTGCATACAGAAACATACCCGACAACTGTACAGATAAGACCAGAATGTCCAGTATATGGGCCCATATCTGCTGCCTGTCCCCCTGGGAAGTCTGTGGGATGATCCCAGATGTTTAGCCAGCCAAAAGGGAATACAAGATATTGTCAACCATCTATGAGAACAAACCTGTCACTGTAGCAACTCCTGAAACTGTAAGGAGAGTAATAAGCCAAGTACGTCCTATCTATACCCCCATGTTGTCAAGCTGTGATCAGAGTGTGCATAGTAACAGAGTGAGATGTATGTGCGTAATATTAATGTGTAATCTGGAACTTTGTGTGGCAACAATCAGGTAGTGCTAACAATCATTGCTCCCACAGGTACGTCGGATACGAACACTGTGTCAAGAAATAAAACACTTTATACCCTGTACTGGTACTGTTTACTCTGGTATTGTAGGGAATAGTGAGTGCTGCAGTTTCTCTGAATAATAAAGTATCACTGATAACCATCACCCACACTGTGCTACATTATATCACTGTGTAGGAAATCGTGTATATGTGTGTGTCAAGTCACTAAAGGCTGAAGAGGGCAATAGTCTAGATATGTCCCGGTACACCTGCTTGTGGGCAACACATGGTCAGAGTCTGTGCAGAAAGAGTTGGATAGCTATGTGCACAACATCAACCTGGAATCTGGGAGTATGTGTAGAAACAGTTATTGTTAACAAACATTTCCTCCACAGGTATACCAGGAAAGAGGTGTATACTGCAGGTAAAACCAGTTCATGTATAACAATGACAACAACCATATCACTGTCCAAACTAAGGCTATAGGGTAGTGTAGTAATACTTGTAAGGTACAGATAACAGCACTGACTAGGAAAGTAATGTGGACTACAGGAATATACTAGTTGTTAATTGACATCTTTCTCTCCCCTCCACCATATCTCCAACAATAAACTACATACCCACACCAACCGGTATGTAAATTCTCCAATGTTCTGATGATGCCATATTGGTTAATAAATATTTATATTTGTTTCTACGCATGTGCTATATTAAATTATTCCAACATTGGTGGCATGGTGCCATCAATGTACCTGCATGCTGTTGTTATTACTACTGTGGTCCCATATATGCATGTGTTCTGTTTGCTATGCAGTCATTCCATATCTGGTGTGTGGGTTAATGGGAATATCTATTCATGGTGTTATACCTAACCCTGGAATGTGTTGACTATTATTAACCCACATATGATGATGAAATCTAAACACTATAGCACGTTTGGGAAGGCCGGTCCCAGCGGACCCACATGTCCCACCTCAGCTGGCCGTGGCAGTGGACACCAGCATGTCTGGGGCCCAACCCAGGACCTCCTCGTCTGTTGGTCTTGCACCACATTCGTGTGGAACTGCCTCAGGGGATGGGGCTCGCCCCCCCTGGGAGCAGGCGCGGACAGGTACCTGTCACCCGTCGCCAAGTCTGGGTCGTAGTGCATAGACTGCTCATCCAGCAGCTTGGTGATCTTCTACGCCAGCTCGAGGTCCACTTGTCGCAAATAGAGTGTCAGTCTGTCTCTGTGACTCAGTCCCCAGCACAGCCACCATTGGGGCTGTGAAGGTGCAGTGTTGTCTGCCCATGGGTGGGGACCTCAATCCCACTGTATCCACTAGGGTGCTCATGGGCTTCCAATTTCCCAACACCCCTCCCCATCAAGGTGCTTTACCCCCCACATGTGTCATATACTGCCCCTGTATGCATCTTGTTTGTCTTGTCTGTTAACCTACCCAACCTACCTCCCCACATATACCTACTACCCCTCCCCAACATCCCACTCTCACCTTAAAAAAAAAAGGGCAATCTGCTCCCAAAAAAGATCATGCCCCATACATAGCTGTCCTTTTCACACACATCTCCACTGGACACATGAAATCAGGTCTAATTGGCATCACAACATATTATTGTTGTCCTCACCCTCTCTCAGGGGTTTGAGTGTCCAAATCTACCTCCAAATTCAGTGTATATGCACAGCTGTTGCTGTAGAAGAAACGGGCAGCTATGGACCTTCCCCACACCCTTCCTGCACATCCCTAGCTATTTTCCCTATTGTCTTTCCCTCTTTGTGCCACTTTTTCACCACTTTCCTATCAACCCTTATTTCTTTTCTTTTAAAGAAATTAGCATGGGGGTAAGTGGGAGTAAGCACTTTTAAGCAGCAGTAAGCGGGTTTAAGCTTGCTTGCATGGGGGTAAGCAATGCCTACACAGGTTAAGAAATTTAGAAGCTAACTGAGTATAAGAAACTGTCACCGGAAGTTAGCAGTGCTTACCTCCACGCAAACCCGCTTACAACTGCTTAAAAGTACCTTAATCACTCTGTATCCAATGGCCCTTATTCTGCCCAGCAACAAAATAAACATCCTTTGCAATGCTCAAACCCAGAACACTGCACACCACAGCCAAAGTGATTAACCACTAAGCCATGTCAAATACACATAACCCTGATGTTTTCACAAACATATCATCCAGCCCAGTCATTCAACAGTACTGGAAATATATTTCAACATGTAGAGGTGTGTGTGTGTGTGTGTGTGTGTGTGTGTGTGTGTGTGTGTGTGTGTGTGTGTGTGTGTGTGTGTGTGTGTGTGTGTATTAATATCTACACAGATACAACATATCAATATATGTAGATATAAATATATATATAGAAATATATACATATATATATATATATATATATATATATATATATATATGTATATATAAACATATATACATACAAATGCATACATCTATAGACATATATATTTACATCCATATGTCTAAATATATACAGCAAGTTATATACATGTAAGCAGATATATATATATATATATATATATATATATATATATATATATATATATATATATATGTAGGTATATACAGACATAGTTATATATATATGTAAGCAGATATATACATCTATATAGGTATATACGGACATACATCTGTAACAAAAACATTTATGTCCACATGCACCGTTAATGGGGTTGAGATGCCCCAAGCAACATACATCTTGTACGAATGGGTATACCCCCCCCACAGCCAAACACGTCCACCCTGCAATACACGACCAAGTATTTCAGATCCCATAACCAGGACCTGACACAACATGGGCACAAGATGTTAACAGTACTCCATCCCACCTGTATGATGTCAGGCTGGTATCGGTAACTTATCATGCAGTATAGTCTGGCTCCCATAGGTAATGTACAATGTGGAAGCTATCAACATCCCTAGGATACATATACACAGATACATATATGCAGATACAGATATACATATATATTGCCATGCCTCACCTATGGGCAGCAGCAATACTAACTGTACTACTGTATGGCAACCGGTATTGTAATAGGAGTATGTGGCCTTGGAATGCTGTATCCTACAGATATATGGACATCCACAACTACACACACATGCCAGAACACAATGGGTATCCCATGCCTATCAATCCATTTGTAAAACACTGTTGTGTTGGTACTGCAAGGCTGGTGTAGCCAGTATGGGGGGAGCTTAACAGGGTACATGTAATATCTCATACAGCAGCAGCCACAACTGATTATGGCAATGGGTATTGCGTTGGTTGTGAAGGACTTCATGGTATTCCCAAGTACAGGTGTGCTAACACACAGACAATGCTATACTCAGTCATGCACATGTACACATGTGTCAGTACAGGGGTACATCCCTGCAGGTGGTCATAGCTGTGTACCTAGCCATTGTCCAAGGGGAGATGGGTTGTGTAGGCGTTGTGTGTACAGTGGTATCCTGCCACCTGCCAGGTGGCAGCAGGCAATCTATTGACAGACACTACTGTCATGACCATCAGGGTGAGAATGACATGCATCAGCCAATCCACCAGGTGCCTCCTGCACATGGCCACTGAGGTGATCAAGTTGACATATATGCAACATGCATTACAACACATGGTTAGTGTCTGTGATGGAGACCTGTACCCAAGCATGTTCGGTTGACTGTGGTAGCGTAATGGAGGTACCCAGGGCATGTGATGTACACAGGGTGACATCTCCCATATGTGCCACTTCTTACACAGCTGGGCAGACATGTCAGTGTCAATCAAGCTTAGGCTGCCTGTACATATCTCAGCTGGATACCTGCCATCTGCACATCTGTACAGGAACTGACAGTCATTATCTTGGCAAATAGCTATGCAGTGGCATGAGTGTGTTGACAGATAGACGTCTGACAGCAATATGTATGCCATAACTACATGTCGGATGCCCTCATTAACATGTGCTGTACAGATGGTAGTCTACAGTTACATTCCACATGATAGATCATTACCCAGTAAGGGGTATATACTGTGACACAGCTCACACACCAGAGATACAAGGAGGCCTCGGTGTCCAGCTATGCTCGCAGGTGTGCCTGTTGTCAGTACTGCATTTAGCACTCTGCTCTTGCCTGGGTTAGCACTGACAACAGTAGTACTGCCATGATACACTACATGCCAGTGTGACAGCATGTACCCTGGGCTACTACGCCTGTATGTAGCACATTCACACAGATAACAGTGCTGTACAGGCCTCATATATGTCTGTGTCCCACACATGACACTCACACCCCTTGCTACTGTAATGAAAACACATAGGTGCATGTATTGTACATGGCATTACATAGACTTATTACAGGTTATCAGACTGGGTGGCATGTCCTGGTTACCAGGGCTAAGCCATGCTTAGCAAGTATCAACATTGCTGCAATATAACAGCTAATCTGATTTTTGCACTGATAAGCGATGCCTACACTGTATAAGTGCCCATACATTTACCAAGAGCTCAGCTCTGCTTAGCTTCATGCAAACCTTTGCAAACCCACTTAAAGCAGCTCAAAGTTGCCTTAACCACTCTGTATCCAACAGCCCTTGTTTTGCCCAGCAACAAAATGAACAGACCTTGCAGGTCTTGTACCCAGGACCCTGTACACTGAAGTCACAGCACTTAAACACTACACCATGACCACTGTAAAGACAGCTGTTGTTTTACCAATATAGCTGTCAATACACATATTGAGTAGTATTGAACAATTGCCTATAGTTCCTAAATTGTGTAGTCCTTGTTATTAATATGATTGTGCATCACATATGTTGTTTTATCATAATGTGGACATAGCAGATACATACGGTGAGATAAATATGAGGGTATATACAACCGTGAGGTTTACTCATGGCAGGAATATGGTTGTATACATATAATAGGTCTATATATGTCTACATGTACATACATGTATACTCATACATATGTCTGTATACACATCTGTATAGTGCTACATATATATGGCCATGTGTACATCTCTTCGTATGTATGCACATCCTATGTGTACAGATATGCCTAGTTATGTTGGTATATATGTTGATATCTATATATGTGCATACATATCTATTCTGATATACCTACTACTGTTATTATATATGTAGATATCCATATGTATATGTGCATATGTATCCATATCTGTATATGTGTAGACATATATTGCTCTGTATATGTATATAGCTGGGTGTTTATATATATGTACATATACATATCCATTTATATATGTTGATATGTATATGTGTATATATCTATATAGATATCTGGATAATTATATATATATATATATATATATATATATATATATATATATATATATATATATATATATTCACCATATGTCCTGAACATGGAGTGTGGACTTACTTCAGCCCCTATAGTCCCAACTCTGTAGTGCAAGGGGATGTCAGGTGTGTATAGCAGGTATATTTGTAAACTATTGCTACTGTAATAGGGATTGTCTTCACAGACATGGTGTGCATGTGGGAGGTCACATCTGCTTTTAATATGTGCGCCATTGGCTACTGACAGGCATCCTAAGGACATCATAGTGCAGTACCGCTGCTAGTACATAATGCTCCTGTGGACTACAGTAGACATTATTGGCTAATATATGTGGACATTCTGGCACACTCTGGACAGTCCAGAGGTGTACATAGAACCCCTTAGTGCAAGACGGGGACCAAGCCTGACAGTGTGGATGTTAACAGCCATGTAGATGGGTA
Organism: Protopterus annectens; assembly: GCF_019279795.1. Classification (NCBI taxonomy): domain Eukaryota; kingdom Metazoa; phylum Chordata; order Ceratodontiformes; family Protopteridae; genus Protopterus; species Protopterus annectens. The sequence continues at coordinate 393,924,093 of NC_056730.1, read as the reverse complement.
TAACACATAACATCCCACTTCTCAAAACTGAGGTGGAATCCTTCAAAGCCCCAGGGCCAGTGGAAAATACGGCCCAAACCACAGAATCCTTTACAAATGCATTCTATGGATACCTACAGAAATGCATGGATCGTGCTATCCTAAATAAAACCAAGACACACTCCTCCAAAGGCAGGAGACCTGTCTGGTGGACCCCAGCCATAAATAAGCTGTACTACAGAAGGAGGAAGCTACTACATGATAGAGCAAAATCCCTGAAAGGGAAGGCAACTCTGATCAGTACTAGCAAGAAACTACAATCCCTCATAAAATCATCTAAGGCTAGCTTCGAAAGAAAAATTGCACAAGACACTAAAGATAATCACAAGGCTTTCTTTACTTATGTCAGAAACCTGGGTGGAAACTCCCAGATATGCTCTGAGTTAGTGCAAAATGACAAAAATACACTGAACCCACAGACATTGCCAACATCCTGGCAGACAGGTTCAGTGCAAACTTCTCCCCCCCTAAATGAGCAAATGACTATCCCAACAGAGTGTAGCCTCCCTGACATCACAGATGCACAGGTGAGAGCTGCCCTCTCCAAAGCAAAAAACACAGCATCAGTGGGAACGGACGGTGTTCCGGGCTGCGTTTTACATGAGCTCCAAGAAGAACTGAACCCTCACTTAAAATCACTGTTCAGTCTCAGCCTTACAATAGGATATGTACCCAAAGAATGGCGTACAGCAACAATGGTCCCACTCCATAAAGGTGGTGCCACAATGGACCCCAGAAACTATCGCCCTATAAGCCTAACTAGCCTGGTCTGCAAAGCTATGGAAAGTATCATCATGGAACTCATAAACAAAGACATTGGGAACCTCCAGACACTGGATCCTACCCAATTCGGCTTTGTTAAGGGCAGGTCTTGCCTCTTGAACCTGGTCAATTTCTTTGAAACAGTCACCAAGGCCATAGACGAAGGGAAGGTAGTTCACACAGCCTACCTTGACCTTGCAAAAGCCTTTGACACAATACCCCACTCGGGCATCATAAATAAGCTCACCAGCTTAAATATCAACCCCTATGTCACAAGATGGGTTGCAAACTGGCTTAGGGATAGAACCCACATGGTCAGAATTGCAGGTGCCATGTCAGACTCTAAACCAGATACAAGTGGCATCCCACAAGGCTCAGTCCTGGGACCTCTCTTGTTCGGTATATATTTCCCTGAGGTACAGGCTAACACAGGAGGACTATGGCTGACAAAGTTTGCAGATGACTGCAAAGTGGGGGCCATAATCGACTGGCCGGCTGACACAAGCATCCTCCAAAAAGGTCTCACAGAGACGGATAACTGGTGCTAGAGCCATGGCCTAAAGATAAATGCCAAAAATTGCATAGTCATCCCCTTTGGGAAAAACGAAGTGCCCACAAATTACCACATAGGTGGTAATCCATTAAGTACGGAAGAAGTAATTAGGGATTTGGGGACCCAAGTAGATTGCAATCTCTCCTTTGACAATCACATTGCCAAAGTGGTTAGAAAGACATTCTATATAGCCCACCTTATCACGAAGGGGTTCACATCTAGATCAAGAGAGGTCATTGTGCCCCTCTACTCATCACGCATCAGCCCCATAATTGAATACAATGTCCCATTTGGGATGCACCTTACCCGACACCTGCTACAACTAGAAAGACCCCAAAAGTACCTCACCAAGAGGATCAAGGGACTCAAACAGAAGCCCTACGCAGTTAGGCTAAACAAACTCCAGCTCTACTCAGTTGCTTACCGCCTACTCAGAGGCGATCTGTGCCGGACGTATAAAGCCATGTCCAACCCAGAATTAATGGACATGCTCCACCTCAAGAAATCCAAATCCATCAGAACTACATGCTACAGTGACTTAAACCTCAGCACAGAAATAAATAGAACATGCTGGAGGGACAGATTCATATCCCAGAGGCTCCCCTCACTCTGGAACAAAATCCCAATCCATGTCAGACAGAGCCCCTCAATGACCCTCTTCAAGAAGAATCTTGACGTTTGGATGGGAGATCGTAAATTTACCCCTGGGATCTCTTCTGTGTCACTGCTAGACAGAGGCATGGTAAACTAACCTTAAATGGGCTATCTTCTGTGACCTACTATACAGAAGCACAGTCAACTAATCTAAGAAGGGTGGCGAAAGCCAAACACACACTGGCTAGGCTTGTAAATGCCCTAGGGCAGATAGCCTAGTATCAACCTATGAACCTATGAACCTATGAACGACTGGTATACATTTGCCCCCATAGGTTATGCATTCACACACCCCTGTCTGTCCTGACACATAATAACAACTGGTACAGATGTGCCATGGCCACATACTACCCACTAGAAATTGACATACATCTGTACATCATCCCACTGCTCTGTATGACATACATGACTGCTAGGGGAGGCCCAACAGCAGTACATCTGGCAAGTATCTGGACATGACATCTCACTGGGTAGGTACACTAAGCTGCTAGGCATGTAACAAAGCACTGTGCAGGCTACAGGCAGACTGGCTCAACACTGGCCTACATTTCCTGTGGGGGAACGCACATGTACCTGCATATATAGCAGGCTCTACAGGCATGTCACAGCACAAAGTATGATACATCAATGTGAAAGTGCATAACCACAGCCAATGTGAACACAGCCGCAGCCACATATGGTAAGCTAGCGTTATATTACAGTATATGGACTATTTGTTCAACACCACCCTCATATGTGCCACTCACACACTAACTCTACATATAATGGGCCGCTACATAGTGTGGTCCGATGCCTGTCTGTGGTATTGGACATGTGTGTGTATGGCCCTACAAACATGTAAGTCGATAGGGTAACATACAGTAGAACAGCATGTAACATCAGATAGAATGGGACCAAGAACAATGACATCTATCACAGTCTGTACACAGGCCAAAGTACATATTATCAATGCACACACTGTCGGCATTCACCTTACGTACACAGACCTCAGTACTGTACACACAACCACAGAATGTCCAGGTGATGTCATCAAATATAACCCCTACTATGCATAACATGTGTAGCAGTCTGATATCTCACTGGCTTATCAGATATTATGTCAATAATTATGGTGTACAGCACAAATGCACCTCTTACTGCATGACATATGTACAAAGGTTGACAGAATTGTGGCTGGATGCGCATATACAAGGCCAATATTGACATGTTGCTGTTATAACCTCATACGTTTACTGTTGTAACAGGGTTTGCTGCAACATATGTCCTATGAGGGATATGAAGTCAGTAACTCTCACAGCTGTCACCATCTACAGACTGCAATCCTCACACTACCTTCTGCAGTCCACAGATAGGTGCTCTGTGGGTAACACATGAAACAAAAGGCACCACACACTACCCAATCTGCAGATGACCCTACAAATGGGGTTCCTTCATACACATAGCACTGACATGGCAGTTATTAAAACATGTAGGACAGCCATATCCACACACACCCTGTTAAACTAACATTACTCCAAATGCAGTATAGCAGCACTTACAGTGTGTAGTCATGTCAGGCACATCTCCCTCCTGTGTGTTTCCCTGTTTCCACAGTGTATGTTGTTAGAGGTAAATCCACAATCCATCTGAGATGCTGTTTGCCAAACAACAGAATGAGTTCCTGCTCACAGTGACTGAAAAGGCCCAACACCAACATGATGTTCCTATATATTGGAGTGTGTTTTCATGCAATTGGCAATGAGAATGTTACCACAACTGTTCCACATGCAATCAGCTAGAGGAGGGCTGCAATTCATGCAGTGGCCATCAGCTGATCATGAGCATCACTTAAAATACACATGCTGCTGCCTAAGCAAAGCAGGTGTAGGTATCCACATCCACCAGAGAGGGAGTAAGAGAGGCAGACACAGGCAAAGAAAAGTCAGGGAGGGGTGGGAGAGTAAAACTTATGTATGTTTGTGTCACACACCTACCAGCACAGGGTATCAAACCCCTGACGACTATGTAGTGCTATCACAGTTCTATGCAGTTATTGGATGCACCACATAAGTTACATGTTGAAGAGCCCTCAAAACATATATGTGATGGTGAGTGGCATCTGCAACAGGGATATGGTAGCTATATAGTAGGTGTAGTACACTTGCCTGTCCACATGAACAGGTGCCAGTATCAACACAGCCACACTCTCACAGGGATGCACACACATTGACACACTTGGCAGGGCCAGGAATACAACTCATCACTAGTGAGATTTCCAAACACATTACTGTGCAGGTATCACATGCACCACAGGGGTCATACAGAGGTTATATTGGCAAAGGGTATGTGGAGGTGTCTGACATTGGGCAGCATGCTTCAGTATGCCAATGGGGGCTGTAGTGAGTGTGAATGTGATCATATACATCATACAACACACACACACACACACACACACACACACACACACACACACACACACACACACACACTGCCAGTACTGACATGCAGGGGTGCATTGCTTCATGGCTGTGTAGTGGTTTACTGTGCCAGACAGCTATACAAGGCTAGGTGATGGGTATACCTTGGCATCAGCCAACATGACAATGGTTTGCATTGTGGCTCAGGGGTGTAGTTTCTGGATTTGCCCACACAGGTGGGTATTGTATTCACCATCCAGTCACCTGGGTGACTATTGCATGTGGCCAATGCTGTGCATTGCTTGCCATGTATGTGTTCCTTAGTCCATGAAATGGATGGCGTCTTGGATGTGCACACCTCCCACATGCATGTACAGTGACATGTGGAACTGTACTTGGGGTGTCTGGCTCATGTTGTGTACACAGATTGTTATCATCAGATGTGCCAGTCCTGGACTCATGTGGTGGGAACTGTTAATGGACAGCAGGTTTACCCTGCACCTACATTGATAGCATGATACCGGCATTCTCTGGTGTCAGTGGCATCTGTCCATACAGGGTATGTTTTTCAAGCATGGCATGTCCTTTGTGGGTCACATTTGATGGCACCACAGGTATTGCAGGTGTCCAGTGGGGAACATGGGGAAGATGCACTGTCAGCATGTACATGCTTATTGGACAGTTGGACAGGGTGCCATGCCCTCTGTAGCCCACTGCAATCACATCATGGTTACTATCAGTAGGCAATATGCAGGGTACTACCAATATAGCGGCTGTTACCTAGGCAAGTGTGTGTGTGTATGAGACATGGGTTGATAGTGTTCTCTGGGTAATACTAGGGTTGCTAACTTTGTTTGCCTGGCTTTGATGTCACATGCAGGGGTATGGATTTGCACCCCAGCCTCTTGGCTATTTCACATCTGTTATCCCTGTATGGTGGACATTGTGATATATACTAGGGCCACCATATAAGAAATTTGCAAAATCCGCTCCACATTGAGTCCAGTTGTTACACACTCACAACCACCTCCACACAGGATATGAATTACTAAAACACACACACACACACACACACACACACACACACACACACACACACACACACACACACACACCACATGTCTGGGATTAGTACTCCTACCTAACTAGTTTATTACACTATAGCACTACGCAGTTATAGGACACACCATGGAGATTACTGGAGTACTCCTTCCCCAAAGGTGTATTCCACAATGAATGACATCAGCAGGATTGCCAAAGTAGGGCATTTGAATTGTAGTGAGTGTGGCTAGGCTAAAATGCATTGCTCCCTACACAGACACACACACAAAACATCCACAACTGCCATGTGTGGGAACAGAACCCCTACCAGAGTTCTATATCACACTACAGCACTACACAGTTATAGGACACACTACAGGGATTACTGGAGTGCTCCTTCCCCAAAGGTGTATTTCAGAATGATTGACATCAGCAGGATTGCCAAAGTAGGACATTTGAATTGTAGTGAGTGTGGCTAGACTAAAATGCATTGCTCCCTACACAGACAAAGAAACATACACAAAGCATCCATAAGTGCCACGTGTGGGAATAGAACTCTAACAAGAGTTCAATATCATACTACAGCATGAAGTTGTTATAGGATGCACCACGGGGACTACTGGAGTACTCCTTCCCCAAAGGTGTATTTCACAATGAATGACATCAGCAGGATTGCCAAAGTAGGGCATTTGAATTGTAGTGAGTGTGGCTAGGCTAAAATGCATTGATCTCTGCACAGGCATTGAAACACACACAAAACATCCACAACTGTCATGTGTGGGAAGAGAACACCTACCAAAGTTCTATATCACACTACAGCATGAAGCTGTTATAGGATGCACCATGGGGATTACTGGATGACATCATCAGGATTGCCATAGTAGGGCATTTGAATTGTAGTGAGTGTGGCTAGGCTAAAATGCATTGCTCCCTACACAGACATTGAAACACACACAAAACATCAACAACTGCCATGTGTGGGAATAGAACCCCTACCAGAGTTCTATATCACACTACAGCATGAAGCTGTTACAGGATGCACCATGGGGATTACTGGAGTACGTCTTCCCCAAAGGTGTATTTCACAGTGAATGACATCATCAGGATTTCCAGTGTAGGGCATTTGAATCGTAGTGTGTGTAACTAGTATAAAATTAATTGCTCCCTACACAAACAGAGACACACACACACAGTTGCCATGTTTGGGTTTAGAACTGCTGCCTAACTAGTTTATCACACTACAGCAGTAAGCAGTTATAGAACACACTGCTGAGATTACTGGGCTACTGCTTTCCAAAAGGTGTATTTCACAGTGTATGACATCAGCAGCCTTGACAAAGTAGGGCATTTGAATTGTACTGATTGTGACAAGCCTAAAAAGCATTGCTCTCTACACAGACACAGTTGCCATGTCTGGGATAAGAACTCCTACCTAACTAGTTATCACACTACAGCAGTACGCAGTTATAGGAAGCACCAAAGAGATTACTGGCCTACACCTTTCACAATGGTGTATTTCAAAGTGGATGACCTCAACAGACTTGTCATAGTAGGGCTATGGGGAGGGCAGTGTGTGTACATGGGCACATGTGGGCACACGCAGGGTTATATTCCACTTGTACGTGTATACAGCTGCTAGATGACTACTTCCTTATACAGTCATGTTGCACATTTACACTTGTACCACATAGTCCATAATGCTGACATATGCCAGTGGCTAAGGTCTACAGTGAGTGACATCCGAACCTCGTTGCTGTAGCCATTTGACTGTGTGCTGGGTGGGACAGGCCTCATTATGGATGGCCCTTTGTGACAGTCACTCTCTTCTACACATCTATGTACGTCTACTTTTGGCTTATTATAGTGTGTTGCCCTTGGATATATGCCTGTATTCCTATCCAGTGTGTGTGCAAAGCATGAGTGCTGCATACTGAGTAGTGTCTGCACTAACATCTGCAACTGCCAGATATGTCTGGTCCACTGTTGTTTGCAGACATGGCCTTCATTTGTTTAAGTGTGTGAGCATGCCCAGTATGACCTTTCAGTATGTTGATTGACATTGACTTCATTTCTCTAAGTGTGCGAGCATGCCCAGAATGCCCTTCTGTATTGAATGTGTGGATCGATTCCAGGTAGTTTGTACTGCAGGGCAGACCTTTGTGCTGTACACCTACAGGTAGCATACTGTTTCTGCAGGGTATCTGTCGATCATTTGGCAATATGGGGACAAACTGTGTAGGGGATAGTGTGTACTGTAGGTGATTGTGTCTGTGCTGCTTCAGCTGCATGGTACTGCTGTTAGCAGAGATATTCAGACATGTGTACGGTTATACACAGCGATTTTTTCTATCCTCATGTACTGTCAGGTGGACATTCTTGCACACAGTGTTGACTTGGGGGACAAGGGTGACTGCAGCTGTGTCCAGTATTGTGGGCAGACACCTACGTATTTATGGTAAGTTATGCCATTCTGGAGGGGGAGCTACAGACACTTGATGTTGGGTTTGTGTTTACAGTTCAGCACCTTGGTACAGTGCTGGCAGAGGATCCCATACTTGTCCACCCATCAACATGGCAGTATGGCCTTATCTTGCTGTGGCAATGCCTCACAGCTGTACAGATTTGCACAGGTTAACCAGAGGCAGGGGCCATGGGTCAGGACTTTTACCCTATTGTGGTGTATGGGCAGGTGTGTAGCCACCCATTTACATGTTTGCAGCCAGGGATAGTGTGTGCACACAGCTTGGTGTCGGACCCTGCACATTCCATGCTGCCCATGCTTCCACACCTCCCTATGTTATTCTAACCTCTTCCATACATTATGCATACATTCTCTGATGCTTTCCCTAAGGGTATCACCCTATCACAGGTGTATGTTAGTGTTGGTCCACAGTTCATGTAGTGGGACATGGTGGACATGTTACTGTGGTTTGTCCACATGGTCTTGCATATGCCTTATGTGGAGTGTGTTATGTTATTATTTGGGTGTCCATGACATAACATGCATTGGCAGTATGTGTGAGACACAGGCCTTTGGCAGATGCTTGTGGGTCATTAGATGTTACTGCAGGCCAGATATGGCAGGTTGTTGCATTCTGTCAGTCCTACAGTCCCAGACCATCATACAGTATCTTCCCCTGGGATGACAGGATAGTTGTGATAGGTGTTCATGCCAATACCTTCTATCAGTCTTAATCAGGTGGTGTGGATACTGGCAGGGTGCTACCTACAGCTAGGGACACACCTGCATGGGACACCTGCACTGCATGCTGCAGTCTTCCCCAACTGCCATATACAGGTGGGGTTTTACTGTACGCATTCCCAACAGCAGGGATATTACCAGAGAGGTGCCTGTGGGTGGTGTTTGCGTGGCTGGGTGCATGCATGCTATGGACACTACTTGCATCTGACACACAGATATGCATGCGGAATTCCAGTTATGCTGGCATGTGCAGGTACATCAGCTGATTCCCAATACATCAGTCCTACTCCCTTTGTGATCTGCAGGTGTTCAGGCAGACATCACCGGTATCCCCTACTACAGGTCCAGTTACTGTGATGCATACCTATATGTACACATCCAAGGGTGTCTCCATTTCACAATGACACAATATATACTGTATGTCTGGGGTACTTTCCCCAGTGTACTGCTTGTATATCTAGCCCAACAGCCAGCCATGCCATGTCAATCTTTCAGATGGTGACACATATTACCACCATACATTTATAATGGTTTACTGCTAGCATGTGTAATACTGGTGGGGATTGACTTTGGCACTGCAGTCATGAGGGCTTGTCCCTGTCATCAGCAGTAGTGGGCAATGGCCACCGAGTCTTACCTCAACATGCATAAATACTGAGCGCTCACACACATTATGAAACACACACCATCCTAACACACACAGACCTGCATATTGTGCAAATGCTACATCCTATCCTGCTACCTTGGCCACCTCTGGGCATCTGTGCTCCACTCGTATTACACTTGCTCATACATGTTACTACATTTCTACACAAGATTGGGCGGGCACACCTGAGTGTCACTACATTTCTACACTGGATTGGGGGAAGGGCAGACCTGTCAGTTTCCACATGTCTACATAGGCGTGGGGGGGCACACCTGACTGTTACTACATTTCTACATAGGATTGTGGGGGGGGACACCTGACTGTTTCTACATTTCTATGTAGGACAGGGGGGGCACATCTGACTGATTCTACCTGTCTACATGGGAGTGGGGGGGCACACCTGACTGTTACTACATTTCTACATAGGGTTGTCAGGGGGACACCTGACTGTTTTTACATTTCTACACAGGATTGGGGGGCAGAACTGACTGTTACTACATTTCTAGACAGGATTGGGGGGACACACCTGACTGTTTTTACATTTCTACACAGGATTGGGGGTGCACACCTTACTGTTTCTACATGTCTACATAGGATGGGGGGCACACCTGGCACTTGCACACATTTGCTATGACTGTACTGGTTTGTCAAGTACTCCATTTCATTCTGTATTCTAACATATCATACTGACTAGAGGCATATCAGTGTACTACAGGTCTTAGCTTTGGTTGCCCTACATATTAGTGTCTGACTTCCCACCCTTCAGAACTAACATCCCACTGCCTGACCGGCTGTAGTCTGTCTGTGTAGGCCTGGGGGGAGGTTACCCATAGGCATCATTCAGAGGCCATAGCACAGGCTCTGTTTGGGTTTTTCTACACCTGTCCTGCAGGCTGAGACTGTTGTTGGTTATGTGAACCTCCCTGACTGGCATGTGTGAGTCATGTGGACACACATGTCACCCAGCACATTTCCTGCAGTGAGTTTTGTCACCCTGTGTAGTACTGGCTACTATGAATACTCCAGTATGTGTTACAGATGGCATGGTGCCACTATGGGTATCTACTATCTGCTGCCATATCATTCAGCCACCCAATTCCCTTGCATGCTCACATCCATACCATAGATACAGGTAATGACACATTCTACTCCATTTGGCAATTGGTATGTTGATTGACTTACCTTGTGGGTGTGGCAGGATTGAGGATGGTGCTGGAGGGCTGCCTATGTTGGATGCACATAGTACACTCCTTATACATGGTTGAGCACAGGTAGTGTCATGTTTAGCATCCCTTTTACTGTATGTGTGAGTCAGAGAGAGGTGTCATTCCCTGGGTCCCTACTGTGTCGTTGCATGTGCTATGCGTTGCCTCTTTGCCAAGGCCAGGGCATACTGGGCATTCCTCCATCTGCCTACTGGGGCAGGCTCAGGTTGTTCCTCCTCTGATTCACTCTGTGCCTGTGCAGGCCTTGGCATTGGTAGGAGGCTGTGTGGCCCTGACCCGTGCTGCTCCCGCTGCAGCTGTTTCTGCTGGATCATATTGTGTAGCATGGCATGTACCATAACAATCTGAGTACATGTGGCTGGTGAGTACTGCAAGGCTCCACCGGATGTGTCCAGACACCGGAACCGTGACTTGAGCATCCCAAACACATGCTCTGTTATAAGTCTGGTCTGTGCATGTGCCTCATTATGATGTTCTTGTTCAGGTGTGTGTGCCTTTCTGATGGGTGTCATCAGCCACGGCTCCAGTGTGTAACCAGCATCCCCCACTAGGTGACCGTAGGGGATGTCCCCACTGGCAAATCTCTGGTACAGCTGAGTCAGATGCTAGATGTGGGAATCATGATAGCTTCCAGGGCAGCCAGCACACACATTCATTATAATGCCCTGGGCATCACACATGACCTGGCAGTTGATGGAGTGGAGGCCCCTGCTGTTGATATAGGCTCTACCCTGATCGCCGGGTGGTGCTTTGATGCATATGTGCGTGCAGTCTATAGCACCCACTACCTCAGGGTATTCTGCTATTTGGTGGAAGAGATGCATATTGCTGGCCAACACCTCATGGGTGTTGAGGAAATATACGTGCTCACTGGCATGTGCTGACATGACATCCAGGAACTAGTGGAATACTCTTGATGCTGATGTCTGTGAGATCCCCATGATATCCCCAGTTGAGCTTTGGGAGGTACCTGTGGCTAGTATTTCTAGGCCTACACATCCCTTGGTATCAACTGAGATGGGTTCCCCTCGGTCAGTTCTGTGTGTCAGGTGTGGCTGGCACAGCTCAACAATTTGCTGTAGGAGGTCCCTGTCCACCCTATAGCACTCCACTATCTCCAGCTCATGTAGCCCCTGGTAGGGTACCCTGGGTCTGTACACTCTTCTCCATCTCCTCACTGTGGGTTGACCGGCAGCATTCACATTCTCACCACCCTCAGCCTCCTGCACATGCTGTTGTATGTTGCCTGCTGCAGCCCCTATCATTCTGTAGTTTTGTTTGCTAAAAATTCCCCGCTTGTATAAACTGGTGGTGTAGAGTATGGGAAAAACCAGAGGGGAAGGTGTTTGCATAGTATATAGTAGTGTTCTAGGCTGGGCTGGGCTGCTGCCTGTGTAATTGGCTGATTCTGATACATTTCACCTGCCAGCTATGCTAGTTCTCTTTGATTAACTTCCTACTACTGTTTTCCCTTCCTATTGTCTTCCTGTTTAAGGCCAGGGACGCGCTGCACAAACACAGTGCTCAAATGTGCACAGAGCTGATATTTATTGGTTTACCTTTTTCTTTTCTTTAAAACCCAATGCACGGTGCCCACACCTGCTTAGGCAATGTAAAGAGTGCTAGGTAGACTCAGACATACCCCCTTGCTTAGCTGTGCTTAGCTAGGAGCAAACCTGATCCACAGGGCTCCAGTCTGCTTACAGTATGCCTGACACACACCCCCATGATGTCAGCTAACTCCTAGACATGCACTAAGCTATTCCTGCTCTTACACTGTTGGGACCTTACTAGCATGCTGGGGAAAAGTGGGATTCACTATCATTCCCCTCATTTGCATAGGATTGCCTGCTAATGCATAGTTACATGTCTCACACTGAGCCTCCCCCCTTAGGAACCACTACTCACTGGCCATCTTGTCTTCTGCCTGCCATTGACTATAATGGCAGAGTAGTGATTTTTGGTTAGAATGCTTTTTTGGGGTATTTATTTTATTTTTAGCCTGATCTTGTTTGCGAGCCACTGTCCTACGCTTAACAGTCGAGATCAGCTAAAAAAAAATAAAAGTTGATTTTTTTATTTTTTAAGCTGTTTTCAATGCCAATGGCCTTATACCTGGCCATTGCCATGCTTCCTGACTGATATGCACCCTTTATTTGGAGCTGTCACATCTCCATTTTGGAATTTGCAGAAATGTACTTGGTTACTAACCGAGTACATTTCTAAAGATTACACTAGTCCTGCATGGCCAGTTTCCAGCTTCCTGGATCGCAAATTCACCTCATTTGCATGGATTTCTCCTGTAAATGGGGTCATTTGCATACAGGGGCTGAGTCCATGCAGGACTAGTGCAGCAGCACTTGTGCACGCCCCTACAGGCTATTCCTGGATTGCAAGGCAGACATATTGCCTGCTAGAGCTCCTGCACTAATCCTGCACACCATGCAAGGCTTGCAGAATCTGGGTACCTGTAGCCTGCAATGAGCTTTAATTGGAGCTAGACACTTTGTGAACACTGTTGGTGCAGTGGATAGTCCAAAGGGTTAGGCAGAGAACTGATAATGTGATTCAGACACACACAATCATAAAAAACACCGGAAGTCTGGATGAATAGGAATGTGGTGATAGGAATCTTTTAAGTCTAATGTTACCAGGAAACTTGAAAGAGGAGGAAGAAGTAACAGGTTGTAAAGGGATATCATTTTGAATTTGGGTATTATCACTAACAGATTTAGAGGAAAAAAAGATCCAGAACTGGTCTCCAAACATTTTCTTTGGTTGGCACTTGGAACATCCTTGAATAAAATTCCTTCCCCACCTGGGAAGGGGGACCTGGTTCTAGCACTCCTTGGGACAGCATGTCATTAAGAACAGGTGGAAACAAAAGAGTCTGATCTGCACGATGAGAAATGACTCCCTGGAAAGGAGAAATGTTCTCCCACTGCCATCTGTAACCCTGTTGAATGATTTTCAGAACCCATTTGTCTGAAACAATCTGTTACCAAAGAGAAAAATAGACATTCAAACATTCTGGGAGAGGAAAGGGGCCAGGCTGGGGGGTAATCACAAGGTCTCTTGAATAGTCATTCAGACTTTTGGAACTGTCTGTTTTGGAAGGTTCGAGGCTTCTTTTTGGAACCATCTTGCCACTTTGTAAACATGTTTACCTGAATTCTTTTGAGACTGTTTATTCATCTTTTGACAAATCTGAATGAGGAGAAAGAAAACCCCTTGGATAATTTGGAAAAGAACTGAAAAATCCTAAAGATTCCCTGGATCAGCTTGCTCCTTTCATCCAATCTTTTGATCGCCTCTGCAGCAGAAGGGCCAAACACTAAATATCTAAGGGAAAATTTAAAATCTCATTTTTAAATCATCTAAGATGTTCTGGGAATCCAGCCAAACAAACCTCCTTAAAACAGTACTAGTGGCCATTGCTCTGGAACAAGTACCAACAGAGCCATGCACATGCTGCAAACAATGAGTAGTGTGTGCAATAGAAGAAACTAAATTATTTAAAGCACTTTTTTTCTTCACAGAATGAAATTGTAGATAAAACATTTAGTGTGCTTTCACTATATGTCAGAACAAACTTTAGCATATGAGCCTGACAGTTTAAAATTCTGAAAATCAAAGTTGCAGACATGTACACTTTTTTCCCATACCTAGCAATAATTTCCCATCCTTATTAGAAAGAGTAGGATTTGAATTAACTAAGTGCTTAGTAGCAGTTTAGTCAACAAAAACTATAGGTGCTGGGTCAATTTTGGGAATATTGTATAAAACAATAAAAGACTGAGGAACTTTATATATCCAATCTGCCTTTTTAGAGACAGGTGGCTGACTATCAGGAAAAATGCAGACAACATCCTCTAAAGCAGGCAGGACAAGAAGAATGGGTGTAGGTTTTGGAAAATCCTTCTGTAATAACTCATAATAATTTTCTGAGGGGCTGATAAACCTCACTGCTCTTCCACCAAAAAACGGTGGCATTCTAGCAATAGTCTCATAGAAAGAGAGCCCTCCCCCAGGAGAATCACAAACTGAGCTCTTCTCTAAGACTGCAATCAGATTTCTGAAGACAACACCCTGAATCTGTCTCTGCATCTTCCTGTGCAGATTCAGAATCTCGAATCTCTTCAGGAAAAGAGGCAACCCTCTTTCTTTTACCAGAATGTGCAGATTTATGTCTCATATTTTTGGTTCATTTTTCATAAAATTGTGTTTTTTCTGGCAAATTAGTGGCAAACCATTAAAGACTGAAGTTAGAAAATGACAGACATTTGGGTTTTAGACTTCATACCTTTCAGAAAATTCATGCTAATGCAAAATCTGTTATTCTGTCAACTTTCTAAGTTTGTAAAAGCCTTTGTCCCACTTTTATTTATGGCTTTGTCCAGATTTCTTGCTCAAAGAGGTTGAGAGGTAACAGGTTGAGAGGTATGCCAGAAACTGCTTTAAAAGAAGGACCAATAGCCTGAATTCAACCCTGTTCCAGTTCTGGTAAACTACTCTTATCCAAAGAAATTTAAGGAGGAACAGAAGCATGTTTGGTTTTCTGTTTCTTTTTGACAGGAGAAATGGGGTCAACCATGTTACTAATGACCACTACTTCCTAGGGATGGACAGAGTATTTTTTTTTAGCAAATATTTTTATTGAAGTAAAAAATGATAATTTTAACAATAATATGAACATTATGGATACAATTTCTGAACATAAAAGAAAAATGAAAAAGGCATACTACAACTATATACACTATTTACAGAGGTCCAAAACTGATAGAATTGCAAAACAATAGCAAAAAGTTTACATAATAAACATCATATGATTCAACAAAAAAACACACACCAACACTGTTGAAAACAGTAAATGAAGTCCAAATATACCAAATTCCACAGCAATGGAAATAACAGCACAGACTAAAAATACATTTTTTTTAATTTCTGATTCTGGTACCTCGGCCTTCACCTTCAGTGGAATAGTTTACATGCTCAGAAGCAAGTCTATAAGAACCACCTTCTAATTACATTAATTGAATTCAATTAACAATATTTCAAAAATTTAAAGCCACAAATGCAAAACTTCAAAACCACCAATACAAAGCTTTAAGCCACCAATACAAAACTTCTATTTATAAATCAATTGGTTACATATACTTAAACATTTTATTACTCTAAATACAAATGTCATATTGAAAATATAAGTCACATTTCCAAATTCATACCATTAGGATAGAGAGTATTAAAGTTAATAATATACCTAGATTCCATATTTAATAACCTCTGTTGAAAACTATGGTTTGTCTCCCCCATCCCATAAGGTCTGGCTATAACACTAAAAATTAAATCTCTAGCCGAACCTCCATGCTCTTTATAAAATGACTAGCCACAGGACTATCTAGCCTTGAATTTCTAATATCTCCTAGATGTTCTAGTATTCTTAATTTTACCTTACGTTTAGTTTGCCCAAAATACCATTTTTTTACAGGACAGTTACATCCTATAACATAAATAACCCCAAATGAATTACAATCAAAATGATCAATGGCATTATATAAAATGCCATTGATCCTGGTACCATCCAAATTCCTAATCTTATCACAAATCTTACATCTACCACATGCATATGCTCCTGCGTTGGCCAGTTTTTCCCTTCTGCCTTTATTTCTTACTAGCTCCTTTAAATTATGAAATCTACCATAGGAAAAAATCACTTCCTTGGGAATAATACTTTTAAGACTATCATCATTACTAATGATGGGCCATAATTCCATCACCAGTCTTCTTAAAATGGGAGAAAAGGCTGAAAATTTATTTACAAAGAAAATCCTATTTGGCAAAGGCCAAGGTACCAGAATCAGAAATTAAAACATTTTTTATTTTTAGTCTGTGCTGTTATTTCCGTTGCTGTGGAATTTGGTATATTTGGACATCATATGATTCAGAAAGAGTTAGTCTACAAAAAGTTTCAATGAGAAAAGAAACCTTTATCCAAGGATTATTAACAAAATTTCACAGATTTAGTCTCACTTTTGTTTTAATTTCTCTGGAAATCACTTCTTCAAGGACAGTCAGAAAATCTTCCATCACTGGAGAGGTGGTGGACTTCCACTTTCTTGTTATACAATTTCTAGCAATTGCTAGTATTTTCCATAAGAGGTATGAGTTGGCATTGCTCATTGCAAAACCTTAATTTACATTAAAGAATATTATTGATTTAGTTAGAGAAAATTATCTATAAATAATGCTTAAAAAAACTTCAATATTATCCCAAAACTGTTTCAAACAGGCACATTCACAAAAAATGTGGATCCAGTCTGTTTTACATGGGCAAAAATATGTCCAACAAATAATGTTGTCAATTTTATTAAATTTTGCAGCCCTCTCAGGAGTTAAAAAGGTTCTATGCAAGAACTTCCACGTAAAAATATTTCAATACTGTCCCTAGGATGTTAATTTTATAGAAGATAATAATTTGGATTTCTCAAGTGAAGTATAATTGAGAGAGAAATTGAGAGAGAAACCCTTAGTTATTGAGTTCCAAAGTTTGTTTGTTAGTGTAGTTTTATATCCTATTAGTATACCATACAGTTTAGAAATGATAGTGTTAAAGTTAAAATTACTGTACAATAATTCAAATATATAACAAATTAAAGGTGGGTGATCTTTATAATAAGAGTTATTAATAATTCTACATAGATCCTTTGAATAATTCACTGTACTTTGCATTAGTAACCAGTCTTTTGTGTATAGATTGAATTCCTTAATAATGTGTTGCACAGTTAAAACTTTGAAGTCTCTTATGCAATGTTTCCAGCATATAAATTTATTGTTCTTCCACTCATTGAAAAGTTTAAAGTGTAACTTATCTTGAAAGTTTTTTTGTAATTTTGAATGGAACAAGTGAATCAAACCAAATGTTAATGTTTGCATTGGAGTTTATCTTTCTGAAGTTATTAACAGTGTTGTTTATGACATTAGAATTGGTAGGTTTTGTGACATTGTATTGTATGGAGTAGCAAATAAAATATTGAAGTTTATTAGAAGATTCACTAACAAAATCATTTGATAGTAGTGAATTTTTATTTAAAAATATAGGTAAGGGTAAAGACTTCCAATTAGAAGTATAATTTGGGTTTACCCAGCTTATGACATCTTTAAGCAGTGAGGCTCTTATGTAAGTTTCTAAATCTGGGAATTGTATGCTGCTTTTATCCCAAGATCTAATGTGATGGATATAAGCTATTCTGTTCTTTTTAGGGAACCATAAAAAGTTTAATAAAATGCTACTTAAATCTCTGGTAAATTTATTTCCATGAGGTGTGCCAAGGGCGAATACTACACAGAGAATCTTTGACAAAAGGACCATTTTATTAATTGCAACCTATCTTTAAAAGAGAAGAATGTATTATTCCACTTACTTA
The DNA here is from genome assembly GCF_019279795.1 of Protopterus annectens. Lineage (NCBI taxonomy): Eukaryota > Metazoa > Chordata > Ceratodontiformes > Protopteridae > Protopterus > Protopterus annectens. Next base: position 393,906,150 of record NC_056730.1, on the reverse strand, counting down.
TTATGTGGTTATTTACTAAAGATAACATGTTTTTATAATTGATTTCTCTTGTTGCTTCATTAGTGTTGTTTAGGGTTATACCTAAGTAATTTAACAAATGTACTTGTTCTCCAATAAAGTTTTGGCTACCAGGATGAGTTTTTATTTATTTTATTTATTTATTTATTTATTTTACATTTGTTGACTGGGATAGTCCAACTGGATATATGTCCATTTTCAGTGGAGGCCTAGGGAGAAAAGCTCCAAGATAATAATACACATTGAACATTTAGTGAATGCTAGTTTCAAACAGATTACACTCATAAGCAATACCAGCATTTAGCACATATAGTACTAACTTATTATAAAACAATTCTCTTGTTGTAACAAAATTGCTTTGTTATTCAAAATAATATGATTAGATTTTTGCTTATTGAAATGAAGTCCTGAAATTTCTTGGAAATGATTTATAACTAAGTCCAGTTCTTGCAATTCAGACTCTGAGTTGGATAGAGTGAGTAAAATGTCCTCTGGTAAAAGAGTTATTTTGGAGTTATAATTGTTATAAACATTAACACCCTTAATATTTTGATTATTTCTTATTAAAGAGGGCAAAAGCTTCTATACCTAGAGTGAATAGGATGGCAGAGAATGGACAGCCTTGCTTAGTCCCTTTAGTTATTGGTATGGACTCAGACACAAAAGGGCCTAGTTTGACATAAGCAAGATTATTTAATTTATTATTTGATTACTGGGAAAGTCCGGCTTGGAACAAAGCCAATTTTCAGAGGAGTCCCAGGGAGAAATGCCCCAGACACATGTCTTTGTGACATGGAAGGAAACTACAGCACTCAGAAGAAACCCTCACAAATGCAGGGAGGACATGCAGACTCTGCATAGAAGGCACCCCAGCCAAGAATCAAACTGGAGAACCTCTTGCTGTATGGCAACAATACTACCACTGCACCACTGTGCCATTTATCTTTGCAAATAGCTTTTATCATAGAAATAAATGATGGTGGAAATGATAATGTATTTAATATTCCAAAAGATAGTCCCAATTGAGAGAGTCAAAAGCTTTTTCTATGTCTGAGCTGACTAAAAGGGCTTCTTCATCCTCTTTACTTAGATGTTCAATAAGTGTTAGTATTCTTTTAATATTATTGTGTGTGTGTCTTTTATGTATAAAACTTGTTTGATCATAATTTATAATTTTCATAACTGGGATCTTCACTCTATCAACAAGTATGGACATAAAGATTTTATAATCATTACTTAATAGAGAAATCATCCTGTAAGATTTACAGAATTGTAGTTCTTTATTAGTTTTGAGAATGGGGGTGATTAAGGAATACTTCCAGGATGGTGATATCAGGTTTTCAGACTCTACTACTGTTAAAGCTTTAATAAGAAAAGAAATAGTAGCTGTGGGAAATAGTTTGAACATTTCTGTTATCATACCATCTGTGCCAGGGGCCTTATTAGGTTTAAAACATTTAATTTTATCTTTTATTTCATTTAGAGATTTGTTTTTCCAAGTTTGCTTTAAGTTAATCAGCGATTCTCTCTAATTTTATTTTAGCCAATTCCTCATCTAGGTTATTACAACTTAAATTTTCAGAATTATAATGATTAGTGTAATAAAACCTGAAAGCATCTTATATATCTGCTATATCAGATATTGCCTTATTGGAAGACTCATGTATTATTTTTATGATATTATTTGATTTAGAGTGAATCTTGGTTCTAACTGCCAATGTATGCATGTGCTTTGGAGTTGATGCATATGAATTTAATTTCATCTTCTCTAGAGCTAAATTTGTTCTATGCATCAAAATATTTGAGTACTTTTTATTCAGTTCATCTAATTATTTTTTATCAAAAGATGATAAGTGTGTTGATTTTGATTTAAAAGTTGAAATTTGTATTTGCAGACTTTGTGTCTCAGATTCCCATTCCTGACTTCAGCAGTTGTGCAGCGGTAGCGTTGTTGCCTCACAGCAAGAGGTTCTCTTGTTCAGTTCTCGGATGGAGTGCGGGGAGTGCCTTCTGTGTGGAGTCTGCATGTCCTCCCCATGGTTGGGTGGCCATTCAAAAGACATGCGTAAATGGGCATGCCTTTGTTGAAGGTTGAACATCGAGCTGGCACCTCTGCGTTCGTGAAAATCTACTGCCAATCATTAGCATTCCGCTGTGGCAACCCCTAACTGGGAAAAGCCGAAACACAACAACAACAACCAGGTGACAGTTCTACCATAAATAAAGGCCTTTAAAGCACCCCATATCATTATTACATTAGTATCAGAACTAGTGTTTACTTGTTGAAAGTATTTTAATTCCGCTAATAACCAAGGTTTGCAATATTTAATTTTGGTGATATATGCACGGATTCAAGGTATAAAAATGTATTTAATAAAATATAGCCATATTTCAGGTTTGAGACAATCTTGATCAGAAATTGGGAAAGGAATTATAGAGAAAAATAAAGTTTTAGCTTTAAATCATTATAGACTAATATTCTATCAATCCTAGTTTGGGTTTTGAACCTGTTATCAACATAAGAAAATTTCAGAGACTGATTATTTTTAGAGTTAAAAGTATCATATAAATTAAGGGAATCAATCTATTTCTAAAATAACTTTGCTGTGGATGTTGGTCTTAGTGGTCTGTTGTTAGTAGTGTCAAGATTATCTAAAATACAATTGAAGTCCCCCCCCTGTATAAGATTACCTTTACATGTATTTGTAATAAAATCCTAATGATGTCTTGCAGTTGACACACCTAATCCTGGAAACCAGTATAGACTGAATAGTGATCAAATTCTATTATTAAGCTTAATAATGATGATGGTTAATAGTCCCCTCAGGATCCTCATATTTATATAAAATTTGAAGGTGAGTAACACCTCTTTTTCAGAGCATCATGACACCTCTCTTTTTATCTTTATATGAAGAATGGGCTAGTATTGTATAATTATGGGGATTCCAGACATTCTTTTCAGCTAATTTAAAATGAGTTTCTTGTAGGAATACTATTTGGGGTTTATTTATGTTTAAATACCTTAATAAACTAGATCTTTTCCTTGGATTATTGAGTCCTTTTACATTTTTAAAAACTAAGGATAAAGACATAATAAATGTAGATACAGTTAATAAGAAATAATCAAATTTCTATTTAGACAGCTCTTTCTATTTCCCCAACATACCCAGGTATGTGCAAAGATGTATGACAGATCTGTTTGTATGATGACAATACCTAATATGTAAAATACTTTACTTTCAGGCCAGAAAGTTGAAAAAAACATCAGAAGAATTACTAAAAAACAAGCAGCACTGTAACAAAAAAAATTCCCAACAGCAAACATGGAATTCTTAAGATTCCCACTGTAAGAGATAGAACACAATCTGTCAGACTGCTTTCTCTAGCCTTCATGACCATAGTTAACAGCTCTGACAAGTACTATTAGTGAGACATAAATAATTTAAATGAGATTATTTTGTGCAGCAGCTTTAGAATCAACTTAATAATTAAATACAAACCAAATGTAATAGCTAATGTGCAAGTTTGAGATTATTTATGTATATACGTGTGTCCTCATACATACACACATACATACATACATACATACATATACATACTCATACATACACATACATATACATACACACATACATATATATACACACATATAAACACACAAATCCATTGCTAACGTTAGGTATCTATAAAAGAAATATGAATAATAACTTTTTAAATTAGATCTTGTTAGATACTTAATTCAAATAGATAAGAATGACCATAAGTATTTGTTAAAAGATTCTTTGTGATGGTTTATATGAGTTGTTAATTGCTTAGAACTAACAGGGACATAGTGTATGATAATATGAAATAACTGTTAAGACATATATAAAGATAACTTTAAATAAATGCTTAAATCATCTTGGCTATAGTACCTAATATTAAAGTTACACTCAGAGAGCAGTCCTGCAGGATAACATTCATACAAGCATATATTTCCAATCATTGTCAGCACTGCACCTTACAGTTTTTCAGTAAAATAATTTAAGCTCTTAATGCATACATGCTTAAAAGTATAAAATTATACAGATCTACTTATTTAGATGAAGAAGAGCACTGTATAATTTAAACACAGCAGTAAAATAGCTTGCAGTAATGCTTAACTAAAATAAAAAACTGCTAGAGTAATTAGTATCAGTGCAATACGGTAGATGTCCTATACATAAGTTTTGTTTCCCCCCTCCCTTCAACAATAAACAAGTCATTCAAATTAAAGCCATAAAACTGCCTTTAAATTATTGCTAATTATTAGTTAACAACCTTTTATTTAACTTTAATAAATCAGTCTAATCATTTTCTGCTGTTCTGGGCATTCACAACTAGAGATTAAAGTAATAGAGACTGGTGTGTCACTCTTCCCCTCATTTTCCTTGTGTTACATTAAAAAGGAACAACTAGAATATTATTTTCATAATGGTGACTACTGCATGGTTTTAAAAAAGTCTTGAGACCCCTCGTGGTAAGTAAAAGATTCAGTTTGAGTGAAAATTGTTTGTAACAACATTCTAAAACAATGTGAGGCTGTAAACTTGAGAAAACATTAAAAAAATCACAAATATTCACAGCTGTTTCCTGTATGTTAATAAATGGCAAATAACAGATAACAATAGCAAACTCCATTTAAGTATTTTTTGTCTAGAAATGCATTAATAAACTCTTTTTTGATAGTCAAATTAATAAATATTGTCTTAGTAATGCATTTAGTGTGGTAAATAATACATATTATTCAGAAAGTGCTTTTTGAGACACTAAAATAAATAAATCTATATTCATGTTGTAAGAATTCCAGACAGTCCTAATAGAAAATATGAAGTAAAAAAAAAAAGCAGGATAAGTAACTTATGGTGAGTTACATAACTATTATATTTTAAACTATTATTATAGCTTGTAATAGCTTATTCACTCTCTTTAAATGTTAAAAATAGTGACTGTAGTGTGAGAGTTTGCATGATGTGTAGCTGCATGACATTAGTGAAAAACTTTGTAAGTTAAAGACATTATATATCCAAATTGGAATCCATGCACTCTCCAGCAAAGACCAGAATAGTTGGTCAAGAGGAGAAGGTCAACATTTGCACCACACCACATGGAACACATAGCCCTCCAGAACACGCACCAGCACTGCCTTCACATAAAAACACAAACCACACACCCACCTTTGTGAAGGCTCTCAAAAATCTATCCAAACAGCAGAGACCTCCAAGGCAGAAATGCACTCGACCACCACAACACAACACTAATCATGAGACACATAACTCTCCTAAACTGTGTGCCACTTAACCAACGCCCCTAAGGCAAAACAGCATGCCCAACACAATAGTCATAGGTGACTCAATAGTGAGGTGCACTGATGTCCCACTCACTAGGATGAATAAGGAGAAAGTAACAGTCAACTGCCTGTCAGGTGCCAGGATCCACCACATAATGCACGCACTCAGGGCCCTCAACAACAGGTACAAATACGACTCTGTCATTGTACATGTGGGTGTGAATGACCTGATATGTACCTCCCTGGACTACATAAAAAGAGACATGGAAGAGCTCTCGGATTATGTAGCCCAGGCAGGTATGACCCTAGCCCTGAGCAGCATCCTACCATCACCCAGAATGATATCGCAGTACAAGCAGAGAATGATTGATTTCAACAATTCGCTAAGTTTTTGGTGTCATTCTAAGGGGATCCAGTATCTTGTCTGCCTGGGATGACATAATGATTGACAGACCTCGATGCTTTGACAGAGATGGCCTGCATCTGTCACACCTGGGCTTCCAGATACTGGCCAAGGCTCTTGCCACCCCCTATAGTGCCTTTTTTAGGTGGTGTTTCAAAGACCAAATTACCACTGTAACAGCTACAAACAAATGCAATCTGAGGGTCATGCTGCTCAATGCTAGAAGTCTAAATCTCAAAATGCACTCACTCAAAGCACTCCTTAAAATGGAAAACATTGACATTTGTGCTGTAACAGAGACCTGGTTCAAGGCAGCAGAAAGCACCCCTGCACTACTAGGCTATAATGCATTTCACACCTTTCGGCCCCAGAACTTGGACCAAAGCTCCAAAGGCATTGGTGTTTCCATATTCATAAAGGATGCACACACCTCCAGACTGGTAGCCCAACATAACACATCAGAGATACTTCAGGTGCAGCTAACATTAGGTAAGACAGTGATTCAGGTCGTAGCCTGCTATAGGTCCCCAACCATGTCCCAAGACTCAAACTCCATGTTCCTAAGCACACTGGAGAATATTAGGGTCAAACCTAACACTCTCATACTAGGCGACTTCAACTACTCTTCCATTAACTGGGAAAACTACTCATGTACCAATACACTTGCCCAACATTTCCTGGAATTCAATAATTCCAATGCCCTGGACAAGCATATTCTTACCCCCACTAGAGGTAGCAACATCCTTGACCTTTTCAATACTAACATGGGCAACCATTGCTCTACACCAATAGTCAACTCCTCCCTGGTTAGATGTGACCACACGCTAATCACCTTGGAAATCCACATCCCTCCCAACCGCCCCCCCCACAATGGTAACCATCATGAAAAAACTTCTCCTAAACTAACCTTGGGCTCCTAAAAACAGAGGTGGCTAACTTCATGGCACCCATGCAAATGGAGAATAGTTGCATGACCGTCGAATCATACACCAATCCACTGTACAAACACGTACACAAATGTATGGATTTTGCCATACCCGATAGAACCAAGACACTCTCCTCCAAAAAAAGGAGGCCATTCTGGTGGTCCCCTGTCATATACAAACTCTACAACAGAAGGAGGAAACTGATGTGGAATAAGGTGAAGTCCAAAGACTGGAAAAACTCCCTTATCAGCCTCAAGAAAAAGTTAAGATCCCTCATCAAATCCTCTAAAGCTAGCCATGAAAACAGAATTGCAGCAGATAGTAAAGACAACCACAAGGCCTTCTATAGTTATGTAAAGAATCTCCATGGTAATACCCAGATTTGCTCTGAGCTACTGCACAATGGTACCTCCTATACCGAGCCAACAGATATTGCCAATATACTGGCCAACAGATTCAGTGCCAACTTTACCCCTTTCTCCCCCCCAAAGGACCAATCACAATACCAGCAGATTGCCAGGCACGCAGTATTACTGCTGCACAGGTACAAACAGCACTGTCCAAGGTCAAGAATACAGCTTCTATGGGGCCTGACAATATCCCTGGCTATGCTCTACATGAACTACAGAGTAAACTGGCACCTCACCTGTGTGCCCTGTTCAATCACAGCCTCACCTCAGGCCCTACTGAATGGCGCACTGCTACAGTCATCCCTCTCCACAGAGGAGAAGTGACTAAAGACCCTGGGAACTATCACCCCATTAGCCTGATGAGTCTGATATGCAAAGCTATGGAACACATCATCATGGACCTAATAAACAAGGGTATAGGGAATCTCCAATCTCTGGATCCCACACAGTTTGATTTTGTGAAGGGTAGATCATGCCTGCTCAACTTTTTTTGACTTCTTTGAGTCAGTCACCAGAGCTGTGGATGAAGGCAAGGTGGTTCATACAGCCTACCTTGATCTGGCCAAGGCCTTTGATACCATTCCTCACTGAGGAATCATAGAAAAACTCACTAAGCTAGGCATCAACCCTTATATCACTAGGTGAGTTGCAAACTGGTTCACAGATAGAACCCACAGTGTGAAAGTAGCTGACTCCAAGTCAGACTGCCAACTAGTCATGAATAGAGTCCCACAGGGTTTAGACCTCGGCCCTCTCCTGTTTGGTATCTACTAGTCTGAAGTCCAGGCCAACACGAAGGGACTCTGGCTGACAAAGTTCGCAAACGATTGCAAGTTGGGAGCTATTATTAACTACCCAAGTGATGTTGATATCCTACAGAATGGCCTCACTGAGACCAATGACTGGTGTCAGAACCATGGCCTTAAACGTAATGTCAAAACATGTGTCGTCATCCCCTTTGGGAAAAACCTGGTTCCCATGAATTACCACATCGATAGTAGTCCACTGAACACAGAAGGCATTATAAGAGATCTGGAAACACAGGTTGACAGCAACCTCTCTTTTGATCACCACATTGCCACTGTGGTCAGAAAGTCCTTCTATGTGGCACATCTCATTGCATCCAGGAAGAAAGAGGTCATTGTCTCCCTCTACTCTTCCTTCATTAGACCAGTCATTGAGTACAATGCCCCATTTGGCATGCACCTCACTAGACACCTACAACAACTGGAGAGGCTGAAAAACTACCTCTCAAAGAGGATCCTAAGCCTTAAACACTTATATGGATAGATTTAAAAAAACTCCAGCTATTCTCTGTCTCATATCACCTACTTAGAGGTGATCTCTGCTTGACTTACAAAGCCATATCTGACCCAGCTCTGTCAGAAATGCTACATCTAAAGAAATCCCAATCCCTCTGCACCACATGCTCCAGAGACCTCAACCTCATTACCACAATCAACAGAACATACAGGAGGGACAGGTTCATAACCCAGAGACTGCCCATGCTATTGAATAGACTTTCCATACATGTCAAGCAGAGCACCTTGCTGACCCGCTTCAAGAGAAATCTTGATGAGTGGATGGGAAATAGAAAATTCACCCTGGGGATAACTCCAGTGGCTCTACAAGACAGAGGCACTGGGAACTAAGGTCTGGTGGCATGATGCCAGGGTAATCCTATGGCTAGGCTTGTAAAGGCCCCAGGGTCATTAGCCTAGTACACACCTATGAACCTATGAACGAAAAACAAAGGTTTTACCTATCAGTAGAAGCTTTGAGAGATTTACTACTAGATGTGGATGAAGTGTCAGTTTTTGTCTGCTTTTTCTTTGAGTCTGTCCAAGAGGTTTTCTCAGATGATCTCTTTAATGAAGAGAAGGAAACTTCCATGTCCTCAGGGATAGTGATTATGTTGCTGTTTTTGGTATATTCAAGAATATTAAATGTTCTTGTTCCGTTAGACAGATGCATTTTTATTCTCGTAGGATACAAGATTTGCGTTTTGATATTATTTTGTTTTAGCAGCTTTACAAAAGGCCAACATTTTTCATCATTTCCAGTACCCTTGCAGAATAGTCAGTCAAATCTAATAAAGCTTTGGTTATATTTTCATGGAGCTTTCTGCCAAGCTGTTTTTAGTATAAGGTCTTTATCTATATAAGAGAGGAATTTTATAATACTTGACCTTGGTGTTGTAGAAGAGGAAGCTGAAGCTGACTTACCTAGTGCTTTATGGGCTCTTTCAATTCCATATGAAAGCACTTCTTGTAAGCCCAGTATCTCGGGAATCCAAGAGTTCAAAAAGGTAATAATGTCATTTCCTTCTGTTTTCTGTGGGAGACCAAAAATTCTTATATTGCACCTTCTTTCTTAGTTCTCCAGATCATCAAGTTTATTTATTAAACGGGTGTTTTATTTAAGCTGAAAGTCAGTACATTGCTCATCTTCTTTAAACCTTCCATCCATATCAGTTAGAGCAACTTCCATGTCAGAGATTTTATTCTGGTGCTGCTGTAAGAGTTCCTTGAAAACATCTGTCTGCTTCTGGTTGTTCTCTTGAAGATTTTCTAGGTTTTCCTGAAAGCTATCTATTTTCACAGATAATGTTTGTCGAGTGAAGTTAACATTTGTATCGCCTTCTTCAGTGCTGAATCTATTTGAGAGTATTTGATGCTACTCATTTTGTTTCTAGTATGTCTCAGGTAATTTGACAGGAATTTCTTCAAAATAATTTTCCAAAGTTGTTACAAGTGAAGTACAAAGTATTATTGACAAGATTTTGTAAAGTTTATAGTTGATATTGTTGACTGAATTCCTGTCTGACTAAATAATTTTACAGAGGTCTGAAATTAAGCTGTCTTCAGTTGGCCATCTTGACTCTGCCCCCCTCCTCAGACACAGTATTCTGACACAATAGGGAAATCTTTCCTGTTCCCTCTCCCAGGACCAATAACAGTGGCTCTCTCTTGCACACTGATGGGACTCCAACAGCCACAGAGCATGTAGTTACTTTTTTGATTAAAGAAATACAGTAAAAGTCTTTCAAATAGTATGCCAGTCTGACAATGGAAAATTAAACACAATTTCTCCACAGAAAGTATGTTATCTCTTAGCTTATACTACTTTAATACTGGCAGAAATATATTTGTTAGTTTATGCTAATTTAATACTGACAGAAAAATGTGTTCCATTTAAAAGTACATTACAGTCTCAAGACAGTCCATTAAAACACAACACTTCCAGCTTTAAAATAACTTTCCTGAAGAGGAAAATAATAAAACATCAGTAAAATATAAGAAAATGGAACTTTTTTCCCCCAAAGAAAACTTATCTACCTAGCAAAGGAAAGCACAAACTGACCATCGATCCTCAAAAGCCTCAGACGAGTATACTCTTCAGTGGCAGGAAAGCTCTGAAGGGCTTCATTCCCAACCTTGTCTTTTAGTCATCTCATCTCAAGCTGCTTTGAAAGTTTGGGTGAATGAAAGGTACCTTGAAGCTTTGGAAGCTGGCCAGCTACTATATCCTTGGCAGGATATAACCCATATACCTAAGGCTACTGCAGCAGTGATCAATATTAAGAGCATAGGCAAGTTTCCTTATTAATTTTCTTTATCCCCCGGATTCATGAAGCTCAGTGCAAGGCCGGTGTAAGGCCTGCACCGACCGTGTGGTGTATATATGGTGTAGTAGTGCCATATGCATATTAATGAAGGTGCGCTGCCACCACATCCACGTGTATAGGCCAGGTGCGCGAGTGCATGGGGCGTTACTAAGCTGCGCCCGGAGGCGTGTCAATGTCAGCTGTCGATGAGCAACCTAAATTGCTGAATATTATAGTCCACCTGCAATAGTAATCGCACCTATCAGTGTCCGTGGATAATGAAACGTATGCAGAGCATGCAAGACAGTTCCTGGCCACACAAAATGGAGAACCAAACAGAAATGCACGCAACACAATATGAGTTCCCGTCCATGGAACAAATGATATTTAAAATCGTGTGTCCGTAATGTACTGCACTGTAAGTAGGTATACCCAGTGGAAGTGAAGCGCATCATGTCATTGCGCCGCCAATACACACGTCTAGCCCCATGGGCAGGGTCACCAGCAGTCCCACAGTGGTAATGATAGTACACAGCTGGGCAGTTGTGGCTATAAAACAACCGTAAAGAAACATGACAGTCCAAATTGTATACCAAACACACACAAACATATGTATATTAAAATGTGCTATACACATGAACAGGAACGTAACTGGCACATACACATAGGATGCTATATGCGGAACCGGGATATCCAAAAGCAGAACCCATGCATGCAAATGCAATACGCAACAACCCCTGTATAGCACATAACCTGCACCCATGTCTGAATGTCCACCAAATCCAGCTACCAGCCTTGCGCATCCGTACACCTACACATAGCGAGTATTCCCCATATGTAGTAGGAAGTATCGTACTAGGCAGTGTCAGGATTGCAAATATGTATCCCACATTTGTAAACATCCCATCACAGTTACGTAAATCCAAATGCCCGCGCGTTCAAGTTTCAGCCAAATGTGTGTACATCCCGCGTGGGATAAGTAACTGTTGAAACCTCAGAGTTGTTTACACGCCACGGTGTCTAGTATTGTACACATCTGGACAAAACATGTATGTGTAGTCACGGTACTGTTCAGTTTCTAGACAGACATGCAAAACATACTACGCAGGATGGAACAGCTGTCCACCATGCAGGTCTCCCTACTAGGGTTGCCACCTGTTCAGATGCCCAAGGTGGGACATCGTTGTAGAAATGTGAGAATTTGCAGGATAAAACATACCCCTGGCCAATGCAAAGGACAGAATTACACTTGTATGCCAAGATAAAAGCTTATTTCATAGCATTTGAATAGCTTATGCTATCCCAAATAATAGTTATGTGTTCCAGATACAAAATACCTGCATCATGCAACTAGTAAAGAAAATAAGAAATATATTGTTGTCTTAAAATCACAGGACATTTGCCATGTCTTAGGTTTCATCGCAGGACACAACTGTCCAAAGTGGGACTTCCCCTCGCAAAGAGGAAAAGGTGGTAACCCTACTCCCCACTGAATTATCGACAGTATATATTCAACTCAATCACATACCGACACCACCTCTCAACCTATTACAGCAACAAAATCTGGACAAAGCCTAAAAGGATGGGTGGACAAATAGGGACAGATGTAATTACTGCTCTCACAAACTTCGAAAGTTCACAGAATAATAGTATGTACATTAGCATGAAATGTTGTGAAGGATGTGGGGTAGTCCCCGAGTATTACAGAGGTCCATACATTTATACTGTAACAAACCTTCACATATGTTGACTGTACTACTGCATACCTGTAGTTAATTCATAGTTAAGTCATGTGCAAAATAATAATCCTCGTATGAATGAATACATGAAATAGTCAAATGTGAATGGGAACACCACTCACCGTGGATTATGTATTGTAACCACCCCCACCCATATTATGTATTGCCAACATTAAAAGCTGCTGACAGGTGCCCAAACACCTGTGTCTGTAAATGTTTAAAATGGACAAACCCTGTCCATGTGCTTTGTCTGACATTTGAACACAGACAGGGCAGTTCCGTTCACCAGGCGGACAAGCTTAAACCCAGATCACCACATGAACACCCTGACAATTAAAGACCTGTATGTGTCAGGACTATAAGCCTTGGGGTTCTGAATATCCCTGCAGTGATTAAATATGCAGCTTGGGTCCAGAGCAGTAGGGAATAGGGAATGTGTAACATGTAGTACCACATTTTTCTCAGCAGGAGAATGGATGCCTGTGTTGTAAGTGAAGCGGTGAGGCATATGTTAATGTAGCTATGTACTATGGGTATGCATATAAATGAGTCAGAACACCAAACGTATAGTGGATACAGCATCCGGCCAACGTGAATGCAGTCCCGGTTCAACTACGACTACAGCACATATAATGTGAAAGTGTAATGAATGCGTCTGTGCTGTACAGACAGTTAAATATGTAAAGGTGAACGTGTGTTTCGCATACGTCCGTTAACCGGATTACAGATAATTTACTGGTACTGTCACAAGTAATAAAGCCCACGTAAGCACAAAGATTTAGTAAACATATGTAACCCACAATAAGGATATGCATGTGCGCCTGCGCGTAACCCACAATAAGGAAATGCAAGTGTGCCTGTGCGTGTGTGATCTGCTCACAGCATAGTAAATGAATGCTGTTTCCCCCACGTTAGATATACATGGCTCAAACCTGTTAACCCCGTAAAGTATGAAACAGGACAAAGGCATGCAAACTACCGGTACAAATAGGGACAAACCCCAGATATGTGCCAGAACAAACATAGAAAGTGGATAGAATAACGGGTGTGTCAGTAGCATGGATTCTCTGAAGGGTATGCAGTCGTAACCTGAACTGCGTGCCAGTATTTCCCACTGTAAGTCTCAAATGAAATGCCACTACATTGCCAGATAGACACAGGTTTATGTAAAACACACCGAAGATAAAGAGACAACCAGCTGTACACTCTGCGACAATCTGTACAGTGGAAAGGTATGGTTTGGATATAGATATATGTGTATACACATAATCCACAGACGTAAACCAAAGCAAGTTATGAAATGAGGATTGTACATGTATATATGTATACACAACAGACATATGTCCCGTAGATATGACATATGTACATAAATAGGCCACATTATAGCCAATATGGGTAGACAAACAGACATGCACGAAAGGTGAATAAACCGCTGCCTTCCAAACCATTGTCCAGAAAGTGACAGTCCAGCAAGTTCTACACCTTAAACATGCATATAGGTGTCCTTTGCAGGACCCAAAAATTGATCCATACGTAGTGTCAACCGACAGTGACGCAAAAAAAGTGACCTCAGCAAATACGATATAGCTGTACATGCAACAGTAGCAGGTGCAAGGGTGATGACACATGTGTCGATAGAATGTATGATGTACGAACTGATATCCGGAGAGTGGTGAGTGCATATAAGTGTCTCCACACTTCAGTACCGCTCACATTAAACATGTGTAATGGGTACTGTAGAGGGTTGTCAGGTATGGGAATCATGGGTATGCAGAAATGGGCCTAGGTGTTGTTTGGCAGAGATTTCGTAGGCCCACCCCGTGGGAGGGATGTGGGTATAGCACACGCCTATATTATCAATAATGGGGCAAACCATCCACTGGATATTGTGTAAACCATTTTGGGAATATGTAGGGCCCCATATCAGTGTCATGTAGGCGATTATCATGGATGGACATGCGTACGACCAAGATGGTAACCATAACTGGCAAACTGTCAGAATAAGACAGCTGCACTAAGGCATAGTACATGAAATACAAATAGGGACTATATTAGATATACCCCAGACAAAGTCAGAACGTTGTGAGAATACTGGCATAGCCAGGAATATGAATGTTATGAGTGTTACTAATCATGTAATGGAAATGTCAGTCACTATTATCTAACCGCACAGTTCATAATGCCTTGCCAGCAATTTACCAGAAAGGCACATTACTATGACAAATGTAACAAGGGCAAAGGTCAAACGTCAGGGCACCTACCCATAATGTGTACAGGTTAGGGGTATGAAGGTAACCTGTCCAAAATACATGTACAGAACTAGTGATACTAGGTGGACAGGTGAGAAGAAAGACATCAGGACAAATGAGAAAACATGTACAAGTCATACGCATGTACTCCGACAAATGTGAATGACAACGTATGCCCTGTGAATGTCAATGTGGAAGGTTAATAGACACAAAAGTAATGTGTCCCTCAGGGTGTCATGCAGTGTCACCGTAACAATGTCCAGTCCCCCATACTCGTACGTGAGCTCTGCCACTGACGGAAAGCACAAATACTGGCGCACACATATGGTACATGATAGACTAATTAGTGTGGATAAGCAGCTGTTGGCCTGTGTGAGGAATACAACTCTCTGGGTGGGTGTGTCCTGCAATATAAATGTAATGGCATGTGGCCTGTGA
Organism: Protopterus annectens; assembly: GCF_019279795.1. Lineage (NCBI taxonomy): Eukaryota > Metazoa > Chordata > Ceratodontiformes > Protopteridae > Protopterus > Protopterus annectens. Next base: position 393,891,052 of record NC_056730.1, on the reverse strand, counting down.
TGCCACCATACAGTGTGTGTATTGGTGTCAGAAGGTTGATATCTTGTATCAGACACATACTCCGCAACTGTACAGATTTACACAGAATGTGCAGAGTTCTGCCTCATATGTTTGGTGTGTTCCACGTAACATCAGTACCATTCTGGCACATTCCTGATAACTGAAGTCATGAAATAATGACAAACATGTGATTAAGACACCAAATCCGTCAGAAAAGCCATACTAATGCAAAACCTATTATTGTGTCAACTATCTACGTTTGTAAGAGCAACATGTCAATACTGCCCCTATGTGTCCCACTATCAGATAAGGCCTTGTCCAGAAGTTTGCTCTAGGAGGTGGAGTGGTATGATCAGAAACAGATACATGTGTGAGGAAACAGCATTATCGACTGCAAGATAACGCAGAAGGTATGAAATGCGCTGCAGTAGGACGTTCAGTACTGTCCGCAGGTATGTGCTGACATGTCAAATGACACAGCAGTCTACATGAAGTACCTATAGGGCTGTCACCTTTACAAATGATGATAGTGGGACATACCCACAGCCATGCACACAGCACAAATAGACATACACACAGCAAAACTAGGCCATGATACATGAAGCCTCCGGTGTGTACGAGTACAGTGAGAGTACAGCAAGGATAGATGTCTGCCAAGATATACAGCAAACACCTGTAAGGGTGTGTAACACCGCCCGTAACACGGACGTTGCATGGACAATGTTGGGATTTGCAACCTACCCCATTGGTATGTGAAAGCTATGCAAATATGCGATACATGAAACAGTCAGCTGTCCATGCAAGAGCAGAGTTATGGGCAGAAAATAGATTTTATATATATATATATATATATATATATATATAGAGAGAGAGAGAGAGAGATACAGACATACACACACACACGTGGCAGGGCTGATAATCGAACTTACACATTACTACCCTATCACACTACAGCATGACGCATTTACAGAATGCGCTACTGAGATTACTAAACACAGCAGACCCACAGGCATTCTACTAGGTGCATGTCAACATCCGCAAAGACAAAGACGTCAGCAGGATATGTCCGTGGTGTGAAGCATCTAAAAGCATAACCTGAATCCCCAGGCGGACGGGAGCATGCACACACACACACCCACTTGGCAGGCCTGGGAATCGAACTTACACCTTACTACCCTATCACACTACAGCATGACGCATTTACAGAACGCGCTACCGAGATTACTGAACACAGCACTCCCAGAGGCATACTTCTAGGTGGGTGACATCATCCGCAAAGGCAAAGACTCCGATAGGGAATGTATGTCTTGTGAGGCATGTAAAAGCATTACTGTGTCCACTGGCAGCTGCAAACACACACACACTTGGCAGGGCCGGGAGTTGAACATACACTTAACTACCTTATCACACTATAGCATTACGCATTTACAGAATGCGCTACCGAGATTACTGAACACAGCACTCCCAGAGGCATGCTTCTAGGTGGGTGACATCATCAACAAAGGCAAAGACGCCAATAGGGAATGTATGTGTTGTGAGGCATGTAAAAGCATAACTGTGTCCCCAGGCCGCTGGAAACACACACACACACACACACACACACACACACACACACACACATACACATACACACTTGGCAGGGCCGGGAGTTGAACATACACCTAACTACCTTATCACACTACAGCATTACGCATTTACAGAATGCGCTACCGAGATTACTGAACACAGCACTCCCAGAAGCATACTTCTAGGTGGGGGACATCATCCGCAAAGGCAAAGACGCCGATAGGGAATGTATGTGCTGTGAGGCATGTAAAAGCATTACTGTGTCCCCAGGCAGCTGGAAACACACACACACACACACACACACACACACACACACACACACACACACACACACACACACACACACCTGGCAGGGCCGGGAGTTGAACATACACCTAACTACCTTATCACACTACAGCATTACGCATTTACAGAATGCACTATCGAGATTACTGAACACAGCACTCCCAGAGGCATACCTCTAGGTGGGTGACATCATCCGCAAAGGCAAAGATGCCGATAGGGAATGTTTAGAGAGTGAGCAGTCTGAAAGCATATTACTGTCCCAAGGTAGACGTAGACAAACACGGCAGTGCTGTCATCGGGCCAACTAAATATCTATGGAGCACTACAATACTAAATAGATATGGAATGCGCCACAGACAGTAACCCTTCGAGACAGCAACCAGTGTGTTCAATGTAGGCATCCATTGTGACATTGAAAATGGACATCTGTTGCCTGGATGACCACCATGGCTATACAGGATGTCAATGGCCATGCCCACACGCTTAGTATCACACGTCTGTTTGGAATGTACTGTGTGTCCATCTGCACAACAGCGTACTGGGCATGCTCACACATTTAGCAGTTGCAAAGGGCCGTCTAGCATGCACACGGAGTCTAATCACGGAAGGGCGCAGTGTGGAATGTACTGTGTGTCCATCTACACAACGGCATACTGGGCATGCTCACACACTTAGCAGTTGCAAAGGGCCGTCTAGCATGCACACGGAGTCTAATCACGGAAGGGTGCAGTGTGGAATGTACTGTGTGTCCATCTACACAACGGCATACTGGGCATGCTCACACACTTAGCAGTTGCAAAGGGCCATCTAGCATGCACACGGAGTCTAATCACGGAAGGGCGCAGTGTGGAATGTACTGTGTGTCCATCTACACAATGGCGTGCTGTGAGGCATGTAAAAGCATTACTGTGTCCCCAGGCCGCTGGAAACACACACACACACACACATACACACTTGGCAGGGCCGGGAGTTGAACATACACCTAACTACCTTATCACACTACAGCATTACGCATTTACAGAATGCGCTACCGAGATTACTGAACACAGCACTCCCAGAAGCATACTTCTAGGTGGGGGACATCATCTGCAAAGGCAAAGACGCCGATAGGGAATGTATGTGCTGTGAGGCATGTAAAAGCATTACTGTGTCCCCAGGCAGCTGGAAACACACACACACACACACACACACACACACACACACACACACACTTGGCAGGGCCGGGAGTTGAACATACACCTAACTACCTTATCACACTACAGCATTACGCATTTACAGAAGGCGCTATCGAGATTACAGAACACAGCACTCCCGGAGGCATACTTCTAGGTGGGTGACATCATCCACAAAGGCAAAGATGCCGATAGGGAATGTTTAGAGAGTGAGCAGTCTGAAAGCATATTACTGTCCCAAGGTAGACGTAGACAAACATGGCAGTGCTGTCATCGGGCCAACTAAATATCTATGGAGCACTACAATACTAAATAGATATGGAATGCGCCACAGACAGTAACCCTTCGAGACAGCAACCAGTGTGTTCAATGTAGGCATCCATTGTGACATTGAAAATGGACATCTGTTGCCTGGATGACCACCATGGCTATACAGGATGTCAATGGCCATGCCCACACGCTTAGTATCACACGTCTGTTTGGAATGTACTGTGTGTCCATCTGCACAACAGTGTACTGGGCATGCTCACACATTTAGCAGTTGCAAAGGGCCATCTAGCATGCACACGGAGTCTAATCACGGAAGGGCGCAGTGTGGAATGTACTGTGTGTCCATCTACACAACGGCATACTGGGCATGCTCACACACTTAGCAGTTGCAAAGGGCCGTCTAGCATGCACACGGAGTCTAATCACGGAAGGGTGCAGTGTGGAATGTACTGTGTGTCCATCTACACAACGGCATACTGGGCATGCTCACACACTTAGCTGTTGCAAAGGGCCGTCTTGCATGCAGATGGAGTGTAAACACGGAAGGTCTCAGATTGGACTGTACCGTGTGTCCATCTACACAACAGTGTACATGGACTGTACTGTGTGTCCATCCACACAACAGCATACTGGGCATGCTCACACACTTAGCTGTTGCAAAGGGCCGTCTTGCATGCAGATGGAGTGTAAACACGGAAGGTTTCAGATTGGACTGTACCGTGTGTCCATCTACACAACTGTGTACATGGACTGTACTGTGTGTCCATCTACACAACAGCATGCTGGGCATGCTCACACACTTAGCTGTTGCAAAGGCCTGTCGTGCATGCAGATGGAGTGTATACACAGAAGGGCACAGTACAGAAGGGCACAGGAAGGTATAACTGTCCTCACGCACAGGGCGGTCAAACATGCAGCGACCTGTACACACACAGCTGCCATCACAGCTGTCACAGGTGCAGGTACTGTACAGAGGTGTACACCAGCTGTGCAGAGTACACATGTACCAACAGGGATCCAACAGGTGTTATGCATTGCAATGATACCAGTATACATGCACAGGTTGGCTCAAGACATACCACGACCCTTACACAGCTGTGACACCTGACTGTTGCTGTACACCAATGAACACACGTCTGGATATGTCATACATGTGATTGTGTGGATGTGTGCATGGACTGCACACACAACACATACATACATAGCCTGTGATGTACCTCGTGCATAACAGTGGCCTAATCAATGCTACACACACGAATAGAAGGTTGTCCCATGTCTGTTGAATGCCCACACTACAGGGGGTAGCAATGTTGACCGGGACTCATACCCTTGTACTGGTCGCTTGTGACACCCGTGATATCATACCACAGTCCATGTGTTATGTTTGTCAACACACATGTCCAACAATAGCAATGCATACAAACATGGCAACAGGAGACACATGTGACATCTGTACTGTGCATGCAGCAACCATGCATGTGCAGTGGCCGATGTCCATACCATAGTTGCACCAACCTACGACATGCAGTCGCAATGCAGACCCATCATTGACACCTGTATACGGTGACATACAAACAGCACATATGGAGGGATGTGTGTACATAATGTGGTGTACCACCTGTGTAGATGTATGTGTGCAGGGGGTGGCTCACAGTTGTGTCACACACCATCCTATCATGCCATGTGCAAACAGTACATTATGTTGCTGTTACGTGACGGTGCTGACATAATGCATACACAGTGGTCAGGTGTTACCAACTATATGTCACATGGCACCTGTAACACCTACAACCTCCCGTGTGCATATAGCAGCACATTTGCCAGATATAGCATTGGTACACATAATGCAATCAATACCGCTGCATGTCTATCAAATGTGTCATCATATGGCAGGTGTATAATTCCCAGTACTGCCATGTGTGTCTGAATGTGTGACCAGAGATACCACATATCACAGGGAATATGTCCCAGTTGTTACACATCCTTGTACACCATTGTAGAGATCTGTACATACGTCAGTGTGGGAAGCATGACATCGGCCGGTGTGGTGCATCACACACGTCAGCTGTCCGTATACACATGTGTGGTCACCACAGTGTGTGTGTGTGTCTGTATGTATGTGTGGTGCTTGGTGTGAGGGTGTATGCAAATATACGGTGAGAAATGATCACTAACCCATAATGGTGATGCATTGCACTACCCTGTTGATGCCATAGGCCCCAGCTATACTGGCTACCTGTGCATGTTCCTTCCCTGTGACACATCATGTGGGTGCATAGTACTGTGAGGGTGATGACCACATAGGCAAGGGTCCCCACCTGCACACTATGTGGTGTGCGTTATAGTGGTGTACACCCCGTGAATGTGGCCATGTTCCCGTACTGTTACAGGGTCCTACTGCTGCACAGTGTGGCCTCCAGCTACCAAGTGTCACCTCACAACATCATTGGCCAGACCGCTGTGTACAACCCCTGCACCATGTCACCATGCCTGTAATGTGTCCTGCTATGTATGTCACATCTCTGTCCAGTGTAGCCTGTGGCACTGACCACATGTGTCAGGTGCAATATATGTGTGGACATCTGTGTCATGTTGGTGTTTCCAACAGTCAGGTTGAGGGTACATGTAGCATGCTGATATTGCCAGACGTGCCTGTGAGCAATCCACAGTTACACGTGGGGGACTGCAAACACTGCTACCTGTAGGCACATGCAAGTATACCATAGGAGGGAACCAGGGTATCACAACCAACATGGTGCTACAGATGTAACCGAGACACATACCGTGAACACATCACAATGCATGCTGCACCTGCACTACATGGTATGACCAGTGCATGCCGACAGTACACAACCTATGTCACATACACATCTCTCAGTATTCACACACAACCACTGCAACATACACATCCCTCACTATGCATACACAGGTAATATCACATACACATCTCTCAGTATTCACACACAACCACTGCAACATACACATCCTTCACTATGCATACACAGGTAATATTACATACACCTCTCACTATGCTGTTCACCCTGTGCATCAGAATATTTGTGCATAACCCTGCACCGATGGTGTGGATGACAGGGATGCGGCACAGGCTTCATCATATGCACAGGGTGATATGTTTGCCAGGGGCATAGGCTGCACCAATGGATAACATCATGTGTGTGTAAGGGCCGGTGAGTTGACTGGACATGTCTGTGCAGAATGCATGTGGATGTTGTGGAGCCCTACAGTTGTGTTTGCTGTGTGCGTGTATGTGTGTACATAGTTCTGTCATTTGTGAGGCCTACACAGGGTATAACTGACAGCCCCAGATTGTACAGAGCAGGTTGTACAGCTCACTGTGTCCGTCCATGGCCACTTGACCTGTGCCTGCCTGGGGTTGCACGGGCACTACCAGGTGGAGGTACAGAGTGGCTACTGTCCGACGACACATGTCCGCTGGAACCGTGTCCCCACTGAGACCGTCCAGGGCCATGTCCACGTGGCCTGCTGTGTCCTGGTGTTGACAGCGCAGCACCAGCTGCACTGCTACTGCTACCAGCACTATGGGAGCGGGCATGTGAGGTGGCATGCTCACGTCGACCTACACTAAGTGGTGTTGCTGGCCTACGTCCACGTGGCCTATGCCTGACTCCTACCAGGTGTACCAGTACAAACAGCTCCCACTCGCGGATTGCCATGCCTCGGTCAAGGATTCCGACCATTTCACCTAATCGCCTATCCAGAACATTAGCAATCTGCTGTTGAGCATTTGCCAATGCCTGGATGTTGTCATTTAGGGTATGGATAGCAGCCCTCTGCAGCCTCTGCCCTTCTCTGTTCTGCCATTCAGCACGTACCTGTGCCACCATTACAGTCTGGAACATGTGTCTGGTGATTCCAGCTGCTGCACCCTGTCCTGCAGGTGCATGTCTGCCAGAGGTCCTCCTACGAGCAGCACCGGCCACATGCCTGTATGGCACATCCGCAGTCATTACACTGACACCATGGTGTGTAGACACACCTTCAGTAGCCACCACACATTCCTGTTCCACGCTAACAGACACTGACTGTCCTTCCTCTATGGCCACTGGTGATGCGGTATGTGTTGGCAGCTGAACTGTGTGTGGGGAAGAGGGGGACATAGCTGGGAAGGTAACCATTGGCACAGAATCAGCCCCTGACAACCCTGCCTGTACCTCATGCATGTGTTCATCACCGCTAGTATCTGTGGGGACACTAACATCAGATGGACCGCAGGAGGGTAACGCACCTACATCACCTGTGAATACAAAGAAATACTGTAAAGTACAATAGACACAGACACACACACAGACACACACAGACACACACACACAAACACAGACACACACACGCAAACACAGACACACACACACAAACACAGACACATACACAGACACACCATGCATGTGATTTTTCAGATAGCATGCAGCATGCCTGCGATACAGCAGAGGGCATGCAGCTAAGACATTTATAGTGTTAGTAAGCATACCTCCCTGGGGTGCACACTACAGCAAGCAGGTGTCATATCAGTAGCCATGCAGTTCACACAATCATGGTAGTATGCATGCATCCCCGTGATACACCGTGTTGCCCAGAACAGGATAACAGTACACATGGCTGACGTGACCTTGACATGTAATCTGCTGACATGTGCATTAACATGCATACATGTTTGACACAATGGTGCCCTGACACATGTACAGCATCATAATGGGCTTCACATTGCAGTATTGTGTGTATGCCCTACAGATAGAATGCATGTTTAGCAAATGTGCATGAGCATGGGAGGGTAGTGTGAGCCATCTACATTGCTATACAGTGTGAAGTACAGACACTGTGCCATTGCATGGCAACATGAGGCATCTATGTTGCTGTAGAATGCATAATATGTACACATTACGTAGCCATAACTGCAACACAGTCGTGATGTTCAACAGATCGTATATGGTAGACTTCAGTGACACCTCCAGTAGCTGTGCACAGGCTTTTAGGTTGTCCAGTGTACCACATCAACTGTATAATTGGTCAACTAAGGCTATAATTGGACCATGTGTGGACAATGTGCAACAGGGTGTATACACATCCCAAGTACTGTGTGGCTACATGTCTCTGGCCATCCCCCATGGCCATGTGTGCACATGTGTTGGCCAACTGTGTGTGATGGGCATCTTTTCCACATGTCTGTGTTGTCCCATATGACATACACCCATAGATGTCAGATATGTCACAATCCACAGGGCTATGCAGACAATGGGTTGTATGTTTGGTATGTGGGGTATAGATCATGCGACAGTGTGACAATATTGCAGACAGAACACTACATGTCTTGGACATGTCAGGTGGCACATCACAATGTGTGCACCCAATGCAGGGGCATATGACACAATGGTGACACCTGTGGGCTGCCCATATCAGAGCTCACTGTGTGGTACTGTGTGCGTACCACACATGTTGCTCCAATGCATACTACATATGCCTCCATTGTAGAACACCTCCACCGTTGTATGCACAGCTGACCACACATGTTGCAATGACAAGTACTGTGGTTTCAAGTCGGTGTATCATTATGTTTGTATATATTGCACATGGGTGGCGTGTGTGAATGAAGGGTGGTGCGACCTGCATATCATGACTGGAACAATCATCAGGTGTGCAAGTGTTAACTGGCCACATGGCAAATAGATCTACACTGTAACATTCCTGATACTGATGACAGTCTCACCTGCAACGGACCCATGTCTGTGCGGCACGCCAGAGGTACCTGTATAGGGGTGACACACCAGTATGAACATTATCCATGACTGTATGACAGCCACAGGTTGCACTGTGCATGTGAACACATTCACCTGTGTAATAGCATATAGTATGCACATGTGTGCATACACAATGTAGCATACTGTAGTATGCAGCATGTGTATCCACATACCTTGCATATGTTGTTACTTTACATAATGTACAGTGACACATGCAACTACATGGGATATAATAGCCATATGTGCAGTACTGACTTACCAGGCAACTCCAGGCTCATTGGTTGGGAGACACCCACCTCCACGATGGCAGCTAGTGTTTCTGGATGCTGTTCCCTGGGTGTCCCCAGACTGGACAGTAGCTCCTCGGTGTGTGTGAGTGGGGGCTGGGTTGGTGGCCCACCACCTGTTCCACCTTGTTCCCTGGCGATTGCAGTGGCACGCTGTTTTGCATGTTGTATCAGGTCCGTGCATTGTCTGCGCACCTGCTGGTAGGTGCGGTTATGGCCACCCACATCGTTCACCCTCCTGCATAGATCCTGCCACAGGTCATCCCGCTGCTGGGCATGCTGTGGCACATGGCTGAACAACAAGTCATAGTTGTCATGGAGCTGTGGGATGAGGACATCATCCACCTGGCGGGTGTATGCTGGGAGGCATGTACGGGGCATTATCTGTAAGACATAATGATGGTGACAGGTCACAGTTTCAGAGATGTACAGAGATACTGCTGCACATACATTTCTATGACATCTACTACATCTGCACAGTTATCTTTGCAAAGCATCATGACACTGACACGACTGATGTGTTTGTGTCACACATGTCACACTCATTATGCATTGGATATCATCACCATATATGTGTGTCACCTCATTACAGTGTTCATACTCCATGTAAATGCTGTCTTGCTGTGGGCATGTCTATTTGCCTGCACTTGTGTTCTTACCTATCTGCACATGCCTCGATGTGTCCACGGTACTACTGTTGACCTGGATGCTGTGTATATGTCACATATCAACACAGACACAGCTGTAATGGACTTGAGTAGTGACAATGCACACATACGCATGGACACCTGTACATGCATGTGTTTTGCCATATACATCTACACAGCACTGTACAACTGTTCAACATCCTGCCACGGATCGCCTGTATTGCACATGTGATAGACATGGGACAATGGCTAGTCAGACGACATTCGCAGGGATGGTTATCAACCATAGCATGTGTGGGCACAGTTTCCAAGCTGTAACAGACAGCCATTGTGCCACCGCAAGGTGCATCAGTGCCACATTACTGATCCAGTCAGTTGATAGTACATCTACCATGCGGCCATCACACCATGTATGACTGGAATGACATGTGCAGCTTTGATGGACAGGGTTGCATGGTATGGCGGGAGTATGTCACATATATGGCACAGGGATCTGTCCAGCCTGTGGCGATCCTAGTATTAGGATGGTGGCTGTCCATGACATATGTCATATAGATCAGGATATGGACATGTAGCATGTCCATCATCATGATGTAGCAAATGTCCTTCTGCAAGGTAGACAGCATGCTGCATAGTGGAGGTGTGGATTGTGAAGGCTGGTATCGCACATCCATGCATAGCCATTACCCCTTACAGGTGGTATGTGATCCAATATTGGTCACCACAGTGCTGTATATGCCTGTCCAGTGATCTCCGTGCTCATGGATGGCACCCTGACATGACATGGGTACCTCATATGACTACCTAAGGGTTCTGGAGACATCACCATGTCGGGGGGTGCACTGCACAGCAACATCCCTTACACAGTGTCCATAATGTTGACCAAAGCCTAGGTAGTAGTTTATGGGTACAGGGATGTTCACCTAGCGGTGACACTGCTGGTATCATCCATCAGACTGTGCACATATGTCACACACCTCACCCACACAGCCCATTCTGTATGCTGTTCACAACAATGACACAGCTATACTGATAGTCATGGCCATTCACAGCCTTACATACACAGATGCCTAACATTTGTCTGCGTGGTATGGGCTACAATGAGGGTGGGGTACAACACATTAACCCTGTTCTACTGTAGCTGGCACTGGTGTGCTGTGCACATGTCACTCTTGCACCTTTTGTACTTGTGAGTCTGTCAACAGGCCACTGGTGGAACACTCCTGTGACATGCAAAGGTATTTGTAATCAAATATCCGTGCTGTCTTGTACATCTGTACTGCTAACATCTACAGTGCTAATGGTTCATGGACATGCACACCATACTCAGCAGGGTTATAGTGCGGTGCCACCCTAAATGACTGTCATCACCACTTGTGGGTTGATATTATCCAACACCCTATCTGTATTTTATGGTCATGCTAGGCACTTGTTCAGAACTTGTGAGCATGTCATGAGCTACTGATTAGTATAGCGCCCATTCCACACCATTTCCCACAGGTACACTGGCTGTCCTACACTTCCCAGCTTGCTTAAGGTATGACAGCTGTTGTACACACTTAACGCACATATCCTGTGGGACATGGTTGTATATACAGGCATGTCCAACTGTCACGTACCAGTGCTACTGCCTGTCTATATGAGGGATATGTCGTACATGTGGCAATAGAGCAATTGTCTCATGTACACATTCAATGCTCACCTCCCAACATACGGCACTACAGCCTGTGGGGGATGCACTTCTGCAGCCGTGCTGGGGGCATAGCTCTCAGGTGTACCTCATTACAAGGAACGTACCTCATTTGGGGTTCTAAAAGGTGCATGTTCCTCAAGGTTCCACATTGGAAGGGTCTGTCACACATTCATTGTTGTAAATAGTTTACCTGCTAGCCATGGCTAAATAGATGGGAATCATATTAATTCATTGGAATATATTTTTTATACGTAAGACCAGCCTATTTTAGCCATCATATGCCCTTCCTAGTTGACGCTGTTAGTAAGCCAGTTGTAAGTGTCCCACGTTTTGCCCATTTGTCACACAGTATGAGGGCTAATGTTCCTCAGTTTGGGGACAGGTGGTTGACAGCTATGGCTGGGGGTAATGCTGTTACCAACCCTGACTGCACCTGACAGTCATTTGGGGATGTGTAACATTCGCAACACACCCCACCCATCACATAGTCTCACATGATCTACACCACTGGCCACACCTACGAGGACAACTTGTGCAGTACGTCTCCATACTCACTGTAGTCACCAGAGGTAGCCCCCATCATGGAAGACAACATCACCAGCTTATAGCCCACAGACTCATGTGTGCCCATCACATACAGCCAATAGTGAGTTATAACATTCACAACACACCAGTCATAGCTGACTCTGTAGGGAGTCACACTGCAGTCCCACACAGCAGGCTACACAAGGCATTAGTCTCTTACATCTTGCTGTCAGGTAACTGCTTCTGCAACATAACCTATGCACCCATGCCACACCTCACCAGGTACGATATGACTGTCATTCTCCATGTTAGTGTGACTGCCCTGTGATGCCACTTCACAGACTACGTGTGCAGGGGCATGCAATAGCTCACCAGTCTTATAGCCCTGAGGGTGTGGGCCTAGCCCTGGGGAGCATTTTGCATTTGTCCAGACACAATACCACTGTACAATGACCGACTGTGTCACTTCAACAGTTGCCTATGCTCCTATTGTCATTCCACAGGCATGTGGTATCTGTCCGCTATGACTGTCCTGGTCAAACATAATGCTGTGGCACAGATGACTTGCACTTGTCAGCCCTGGCAGTACAGCTCACATGTAAGGCTCTTGCTGCTTCTATACTGCCTGTCTTGCACAGTTTCCAATAACTGTCACCGGCAGGGCGGTAACTGGCAGGCATGACATGGGGTCATGTGACACAATGCTTGCATCTTCCTCTGTGACGCTCGCAGGCAAGGCACACCTTATAATGCACCACTCAAACATCTCTGCAGTGACTGGGACCTGCCTCTAGGCTCTGCAGAGCACATCTGCAATGACAGGTTATAGACAGACCATACCTTTCAGGCACATACCTGGACCAGCACACCCACAGCTGAGAAGTTCCCATATCCCACTATGTTTTGCACATATCCTGGCAAGTTACTTAGCACAATGCATCAGAGGTGCTCCACGTGCAACTAAATGTGTCCGGGACCGCTATACACATTGTAACAAGCGACAGAGTCAACATCATACCCCACGGGTAACATACCTTCTATGTTGGTATAGTTGATAGTGGGCCTCAGACAGCTACTACTGATGTGTGACTGGCACTACCCCACACTTCACTGGGATAGCCACTCATGTACCGACACATCCATGAGTCATACCCTCCGCTCTGCTGGATCAACCCATACACACCACCTCCAAGACCTACATTACCCTTGGCATGAACACTACCACCATGTGACTGGTGTTACACACCTGGGGTTATCCCCTCATTGGTGGATTCTGAACATATGCTAATCGACCTTGTTAGCCACATCCCGGCAACACACCCATAACAGCATACACAGTACATTTGTACTACAACACCTACTACAGACGTCTGCTGACAGCGGTTGTTAACATCATGACACCCGTGCAGATGGACAATGCACATACAAATGCTGACACATACCCCAGTGCACTTCATTAGCATGTACACAACTGAATGAATCATGTTATTCCACACAGAGCCATGATGGTACACACCAGATAACAGACGCCACTCTGGTGGTCATGTTCCATGGACATATGATGTACAACAACAGGTGTAGGCTGTTGCACAGAGGTGTACATTCCCATGTGTGGGGTGGCTCACTGGTCAGCCATGGTGGGGCCACAGGGTTCCTCATCACATACTCCAAGACTAGCTACGTAAACATGACTGCCACACATTCCGGGGTGTACCACCAGGCATTATGGTGGTATGTCAGTATTCGATGGCAACACCCACATCTGCTGTCACATACAACAGTCACTCAGGAACATTGCAGACCCAGGTGTTGTTGGCAACATGCTGGAGGATGGATTCAATGCTGACATTACACCCTCTCACTCACTACAGGGCCGCAATCCATACATGAACATTGTGGTGTCCCTGTGGTCACACCTACACAGTACTGACCTACACTCTATATGTCCTGGGACACTGGCCCCATGTCACCTTCCAACGTCCCAGGCTGTGATGTCCACCAACCTCTGAATTACATGTCTCCCCACTAGGCCACCATATTCAGTAATAGCCTTGTTTCAGACATTGTAGCCCCTGAATGGCACACAGCAGCATTTATCACACTACACACAAGTGGCACCACATTGCACGAGTGGGACTATAGTCCTGCACACCTGACTGGACTGTTCTGCATGGCTATGGGGCACATCATCAAGGACATCATTCACAGAGACATCGTTGGGCTCCCGTCCTTTGCTGCCACCCGGGTTGGGCTTGTTAAGGCCGAAGCATGGCCCCTACACGTGGTGGACTCCTTTCATACAGTTACCATGGCAGTTGCTGATGGTACGGGAGTCCACACATCCTACATTGTCCTCTCATTGCCTTTCAGCACCATTCCCCATTCTGGTATTGACAACATACACATCCACCTGCACATCGTACCCTGTGTCTCAGGATGTTATGCTATGTGGCTCATGGACAGGACACACAGTGAGGCCAGCATACCATAGTACCTACTACATGTCAGGTACATTTGGCATACCACAGTCCTCAGTCATAGGGCCCCTCATGTTCAGTATATGCTTCCCTGTGGAACAGGCTAGCACAGGGGACTTTCCCTGCCTAGCTTTCAAACCCCTACATACCAAGCATCATGATTGCTCCACCAGCTGATACTGACTCCTACCATATGGTTGCCGCTGTGACAAATACATAATATGACTATCCTGGCATCAAGCTGCATGACACAAGGTGCATGCACATCACCTTTGCATTACACCATTCACCCACTGACTATCACATGGATGGTAGTCCCCTACATACATAACACATTGTACATGTTTGCAGTACACACATATGTTGCACCCACTCCTATGGATACCGTATTGCCACTCTGGCGTGGATATCCTTCTACGTGGCCACACCTATCTGTACTGGGTGTGTAGCTGGTACATAGGCACCCATTGTACCTCTGAACTCAAGACATCTACACACATTCAAGGGTACACCACCCCATTTAGGGTGTACCTTACACAACAGCTACAGCTTTACATGCCACAACATTAACACGCCATGACGTTTACTGAGCTCCAACAGTTTAAATATGCGGCTGCACTATGGACACCACATCTGTACACATTTGCATACTACATACTCAGGGGTGACCTCTGCTGATCAGACAGGGCCCATGTCCACAACATTATTGCTGGATATACTCCTCATATGCGACATAAGCAGAGGCCACTGTGAGCAACATGCTCATGGATATGTGCACACACGCCACAATGAGTGGGATGTGCTTCTGGGTTACATTCGCAAACTGGACACTCACCATGCTGTGGAACATAAGTCCTATGTACATCACGCAGGGACACTCAGTAGCACTGTTCATGTGATACCTCCCTTGGTGGTTGGCAGACACATGTAGGCCTGGGATCACTGCAGTGGCTGTACTGTGCAGAGGTGCAGGTGACACCTGGCTATGCTGTTCACAAGACACTACCCTAGAGAGGTGCCACTAGTATGAACACTGTAGTTGTGCTTACACATGGACTTGCCAGACTGCATAGTACCCCACTATGCACCTGTGAAGCTATTACATGTCCTTTGTGCATGGTTACTTGGTAGCCCTTCCATTTAGATTAGCTATCATGCTATTACTATGTCCCATACCTACAGGCCATATGTATCCTGTTATTGTACATACCAATAGATGATATCTGTGGTATGCATGATATGCCTGTTATGCTGTGTAGAATATCTGTCATATCTACCTATAATACTATACATTACACATATTTCACATAGTATCCCATAATGCAAAGCATACTTGTACAGCGGGACCACCTTACATATGTCATTAACGTTATATGCCCATACACATGTGTGCTGTGACTGTATATCAACATATACTATCCCCTGCTATGGCACATCCTTGTTGGACATACCCTACCACTGATGGCGGGTTGTATGGCATTGTTCTGTTTAACGCCCTCATGTAGCATCCCTTGTGGTGTCTGTGCTGTGTACCTTGTGTCCCACTGCTGGACGCACAGTTTCTACAAGCGTTAGTATGTTCAGCAAGACATCACTACATAAATACCTTTCCCCACTTTATGCATTGCGGACACGTTTAATTAATGCAAACCAGGCTATACATACAGTAAAACTAATTAATACAGATCATGCTATGCATAACCTTATGTATCGGGCATTCTACATACCTTGTTGTCGTTACGGCGTTTCGTTTCTATCTCTCTCACAGTGTTTCAACTGTTATTTGGTATGAGCATACGGTTTGAATGTCTGGCAAGTCATCCTTATATACGTCGATACCTGAAGCATGTGGATTCATCCCGCCAATTGGTGTTCCTAAGTGACTAATTACTTGCATATCAGCTGTGCAGCTACTCCATTCGCCAATTACGCGGCGACAGTGGGGTATAATTAGATTCTCCACTTGGGCGTTGCCTATTTGCCCTACCTTCGGGGAGACGGTCTGTATTGTGTTTTGTTATGTGTAACTGCAACTACTATGCATGGAGACAAGTATAGTTTGGATTCATGTCCCCCGTGGATTGTGTGTGACAGGTACAGTATTTGGTTCAACATGTGGGTGTACCTGTCATCCCAACATCTGATAACGGAGTATTGCAATCAAAACCTGTAACATGGCTGTTTGTTCCATTATACAACGCCTGCAATTTTGCATGACGCCTTTAATTGTGTCTCTCACACGGTATGTTGAGGGTTCTGCAGATGTAATTGACTGACTAGATGTTTGTGCTGCTATTACAGTCTGTATTGCTTTAGTTTCTAGTGTGGGGGATGTCGGTGGTTGTACGTAACATATACAGGTTTGTAGGCCTTGCATTTCTACATAATCCGTATATATGTGTGTGGGCTCCGTCCCTAATTAGAGAGCTAACAGTTAGTAGACTTATGTTACGGGATTGTACGTTGGGCCGTTGTTAATTGGTTTCTATATCGTCTGCATGTGAGCTTGCTACTTGTATACTTCCGTAATTGCAGTGATATATCAGGGGATATGTGTAAGTGACAGCTATCCCTTGTATTTCTGTCCCAGATATTTGCAGTCATTGTGGTTGTGTTGTTAAAAGAGCCTGTTTGCCAACACGTAGCCACGGTCAGTACACAGGTTAGCACATACTTTTATCCTCACTACATACCTATTGTTGTGTGACTTTGGCTACTTATCATATTGCATGTAACATTTAAGTTTCTTACACACAGGCATAACTATTAAATACAACTGTTACATTATATATGGGACATATTTATGTCCTACCATCTCGGACATTTGCCCTTTGTACTGTTTTATGTCAGGACACACCTGCCCAGGGTAGGGCTGTCCCTCCTACTGTGGGACAGGTAGTAACCGTATGCCTACGGCTAGCTATACCCACACCTACCGTACTGATCTGCCTCTGACTTGGCACTAACAAACACATGTTGTGGACACACACACACATTACAGTCACACAGAGATGCACACGGCACCCTCAACGCACACTTACACAGACTACGGCACTCACAGACACAGTTGAACACAGTACCTACCTGGACCACGACACCGGCAGCGGTGACTAATTGTCCCTTCATATCATCATACTATTACTCGCAGATGTACTGTTCCGGTACTGTGTTCTATCGGTCTTTCAGCCTCGTGGTTACGCATGTCGGTATGTTACACATTCCATGGTTGGCGATATCCTATTTATTTGTACCTCCAAGATGTTATGAATGTCGTTGAACTATCTATTATATTTGCAGATATCGCTGAATCCATCTATATCACCATATATCCCTCTATTGCCCTTTCTATCTGTATTATATATATGCATATGTGTACATATATATATATATATATATATATATATCTACATCTATATATATATATATATATATATATATATATATATATATATCTGGTGGGGAACGTGACAGGCACACAGCACCACCATATGCTGTAAGGCTCATGTACTGTTCAGGTGTTGCCATTCCGTGTTCCACTGGCTGTTGTGTTTACAATGTTTGAGGGCTGCCTATGTAGGAGTCACACATTGGGCCACCTATACATTACAATTTACAGGTGGTCATGTTTGTGTGCCATCCATTTTACTGTGTGTGCAGGTGGAGAGGTGTCAGTCCGTAGGGGCCTACACTGTCAGAGTATGTGCTATACGTTCCCTCTTTGCCAAGGCATAGGCATATTGGGCATGCCTCCGTCTGCCTACTGGGGCTGGCACAGTGTGTTCATGGTCTGAATCCCTCTGTGCCTGTAATGGCCTTGGCAATTGTGGTGGGCTATGAGGGCCTTCACCATTTTGTCCCTGCTGCAGCTGCTTCCGCAGGATCATATTATGTAGCATGGCACATACTATGACGATGTGGGCACACGTGCCTGGAGAGTACTGCAAGGCTCCACCAGATGTATCCAAGCACCGGAACCGTGATTTCAGCATCCCGAACACACGCTCTATGATGATTCTGGTTTGTGCGTGTGCCTCATTATGGCTTTCTTGCATGGGTGTGTGTGCATTTCTGATGGGAGTCATCATTCATGGCTCCAGTGCATAGCCAGCATCCCCCACGAGATGGCCATGTGGGATGTCCCCCCTGACAAATACCTGATACAGCTGTGAGGCATGCCAGATATGGGAGTCATGGTAGCTTCCAGGGCTGCCAGCACACACATCCATGATAATGCCCTGGGCATTGCACACGACCTGGCAATTGATGGAGTGGAATCCCTTGCGGTTTATGTAGCGCCTACCCTGCTCACCAGGTGGTGACTTGATTTGTATGTGCATGCAGTCTATCGCACCCAGTACCTCCGGGTATTGTGCCACATGGTGGAAGTGGCGCATATTGCTGGCCAACTCCTCCTGAGTTCTGGGGAAGTATATCTGCTCATTGGCATGTGGTAACATGGCATCCAGGAACTGTTGTAGTACCCTGGATGCTGATGCCTGTGAGATACCCATTATATCTCCAGTTGGCCTTTGACAGGTACCTGTGGCCAGTATTCGTAGGCTTACACATACCTTCGTGTCCACTGGGATGGGTTCCCCTCTGTTGTTTCTGGTTCTCAGGCGTGGCCGGCACAGCTCCACTATGTGCTGTAAGATGTCCCTGTCCACCCTGTAATGCTCTACTATCTCCAGGTCATGTAGCCCCTGGTAGGTTACCCTTGGTCTGAACACTCTCCTTCTCCTCCGAGGCCTGCAGTGGTTGTCGGCATCATCCTCCACAACACCGTCAGTCTCTAACACATGCTGATGAATCACAGCTATGGCAGCTCCCAACATGTACATTTTAAAAGTTCCCCGTGTGTTTACACCTATGGTGTGGTGTTTGGGAATACACAGGTGTGTGTTGCATGCTTTCACACTTTATACTATTGTGCTGTGAACACCGATGATGTCATAGGGTGTGTATGTACAATCGTAGCTACAGGTTAGCTTATGTGTTTTACTGCCGGAACTACTATTGTGGTGCCTTTGGTGTTGAATTACATTTGCCTGCTGTGGATTACCTCTTGACCTTCCCTTTACATTTCTGCACGTTGCACCTACCATTTCCTGGCGTGTATCCTGCAGCCTACTTTCATTTGTACTTTCCTGGACCTGGCGTATCTTGCATTGTGTGCTACTGGCGGTCTGCTGTCGGTTTGCTTTGCTCTGCTGTGTCAGGTCTCCTATCTTTGCAATCCAATACCTCCCCTCCTTTCTTTGCATTCCAATGCCTTCCCTATCCTGTTTTGCAGGTTTCTGCAAGCAGACTTGTCAGCTGCCGTCGATTGGCCTTCGTGGGTTGATTGGTGTTGATTGCTCATTAGTACTCCAATTACCCTACTTCTGCATTTCCTCCTTTTCTTCCCCTGACCTTCCTGTTTCTGCTATTGTTTGCAGCGCGTGCATCCGATTACTGGGTTTCGGACACATTTTCATCCTCGTACACATGCGGTTTTGGGCACCATGTGTGCTCTCAGCTAAACGATTCCTCCCCACCCCTGTCCTGCGGCTTTGCTTAGCAACCTGACAGGCCAGATTTGCAATGCTCCAATGTGCTTACTGCTACGGTGGCACACCCCTCTGCTGATGTTATGTATCTCCTCTGAGCCACTCCTCGGTGTTATACCACTGCGCCATATGGTACAACCTTCATCCGGCGGGACATTTGCGATTCAGTATTATCTGCCTCATTTGCATGGCATTGACTACTAATTCATAGTTACCGCGCCGAACACTATCGCAGGCCCTTAGCAACCCTTGCACCTTGGTTGTGGTGTTCCATGCCTACAATTGTGTATTATGCTGTAAACCTGATTTCTATTACTTGGCGATTTTATGACATTTTTATATTATTTCTTTATGTTACAGCTTCTGCACACATGCCCTGCGGTTGTGCTGTGCGTTACTGTGGACATGACATTAAATGTTGTTATTTACATGTTTTGCATCTTTTCTTATGCCATTGGCTGTGTATTTTGCCATTGGCATATGTTAACGTTGTGATACCTGGGTCTGGCCCTCTTCCATAGCTCCGATGTTCTGTTTGGGAAAATGTAAACCGTGTTTTTTGGTTTACATTTCCGTGGGCTTACGCTACGCCTGCACCACTTCATGAATCTCTATATGCCTTCATTTGCATGGTGCGACACTGCACATGGGGTGATTAGCATACCTACGCCAGGGGCTGCGCAGTTCTGGCGTACGCCGGTAGTGCACGTGGAATTGGATCGTACCTGAATCGCTCGACAGCCATATTTGGCATTATACCGCCTACGCTATGCCTGCGCCTGGCGCAAACTTCATGAATCCCGGGGTATGTTTTTTTCTTATCTTCTGTGGGTTGCAGAGTTTACTTTCACCGTGGTACTATGAAACATTAAACGTTCTGCTATGAGAGAACACTACTTTCATGTCTAGTGAGCCCCAGGACCTAGAAGCAAACTAAATTGACATGAGGGGGATCAAGAGACAAGTATTTTTATTTTAAGAAAAAAGGAAAGCATTTTAAGGTGTTGAATAGAAATCTGACTCAGCAGCCTCTCCCATAAAACTGACTGTGGTGTGCAAAAAAGTTAGTGTTTTTATTTACTTTTCCTATGTTCTTTCTTACTTTGTATGCTGTGCAGTGCTTACTCTGGGTGCACTGCTATAAAGTATTAAAAGTTCTGTTTATGGGACAAAAATGCTGTTTCTCCTAGTGAGCCCAGCGATTAAGAAGGTAACTACCTGTGACCCAAGGAGGATCAAAAGACCAATATCTCAACTGAAACAGAAAGTATTCCAGGGTTTTTAACAGAAATCTGACAAAACAGCCTCTCATGTTAAATGCCTTGCTGTGTTGGAAAGTTAAGTTTCTTGGTTTGTTTTACAAATACTCTTTCATAATTTGTGTGGCATGTCATGTTTATTTTAAGCACTGTGTTATAAAATATTAAAAATTCTGGTTAGAACCTTATCTCTCCAAGTGAGTTCTAGAATTTAGAACCAAATTACATATGACTTCCGGACAATCTAGAGACCAGTATTTCAAATTAAAGAGAAAGAAAGCATTCTAAGTTTTTCAACAGAAATCTGACTAAACAGCCTCTGCTACTAAGCCAACTGCTCTTTGGGAAAGGTCAGTTTCTTACCTCTTTTTTCTTACATTCTTTGTTGTTTTGTGTGGCTTGCAGTGTTTATTTTTGTGCAGTGCGTTAAAGTAGTAAAAGTTCTGGTTAGAAGAGAAGAACCATGTATTTCCTTGTAAGTCCAGGTATTTAGAAGGTAATTACCTGTGACCAAAGAGGATAAGAGACCAGTATTTCTAATGAAAGAGAAAGAAAGCATTCTGAGGTTTTAATAAGAAACCTGACTGAATGTCACCTATAAAACCTACTGCTGTGAAGGAAAGGCATATCATTTCTTGGTTTATTGTTTTATAGGTTCATAGGTTCATAGGTTCATACTAGGCTATCTGCCCTAGGGCATTTATAAGCCTAGCCAGAATGTGTTTGGCTTTTGCCACCCATTTTAAATTTATTTTGCTATGCCCTTTTTCAAGGTTAGTATACTGTGCCTCTGTCTAACAGTGACACAGAAGCGATACCCGGGGTAAACCTACGATCTCCCATCCACTCATCAAGATTCCTCTTGAAGAGAGTCAATGAGGGACTCTGCCTAACCTGTACTGGGATTTTATTCCAAAGTGAAGGGAGCCTCTGGGTTATGAATCTGTCCCTCCAGCATGTCCTATTTATTTCAGTGCTGAGGTTCAAGTCTCTTGAGCTCATAGCTCGATGGGATTTGGATTTTCTGAGGTGCAGCATGTCCATTAATTCTGGGTTGGACATGGCTTTATACATCAGGCACAGATCGCCTCTGAACAGGCGGTATGCCATGGAGTAGAGCTGGAGTTTCTTTAACCGGGCAGCATATGGCATCTGTTTGAGCCCTTTGATCCTCTTGATGAGGTACTTTTGGAGTCTTTCCAGTTGCTGCAGGTATCTGGTAAGGTACATCCCAAAAGGGGCATTGTACACAATTATGGGCCTGATGAGGGATGAATAAAGAGGCATGATGACCTCCCCTGATCTAGATGTTCCTATATTCTTTCTTATTTTATGTGTCTTGCAGTGTTTTTTTTTTTTTTTTTTTTTTTTTTTTTTTTTTGAGTTCAGTGGTTCTAGTTAAGACAGAACAGTGCTGTCTTTCCATGTGACTCCAGGGATTTAGAAACAAATTACCTCTGACCTAAGGAGGATCAAGAGACAAATATATATATATTTGAAGAGAAATACAATATTCCAAGTTGTTCAACAGAAATCTGACTGAACAGCCTATCCCATATAACAATCTCTAGTTTGGGAAAGGTAAGTTTCTTGTTTTATTTTCTTTTCATTCTTTCTTATTTTGTGTGGCTGGCAGTTTTTTAATGCATTATTTGTTTTGAGTGTAGCACTATGAAGTATTAAACGTTCTGGTTAGAGAAGAACAACTCTGTCTCTTCTAGAGAGTTTTAGGATTTAGAAGCAAATTACATCTGATGTGAGGAGGCTCTAGAGGCCAGTATTTCAGTAAAAAGATATATAAATGATTCCATGGTTTTTAACAGAAGTCTACTTAAACACACTCTCATATAAAATTGACCACTGTGTAGGAAAGTTAAGTTTCTTTCCTTATTTTCCTTAAACTCTGTCTTATTTTATTTTCTTGTAGTGTTTGTTTTTAGTGCAGTGCTTTAAAGTATTAAAAGTTGACTCTCCTCTAGTGAGTCGAGATGTTGTTGTTGTATCTTTCGGCTTTTCCCGGTTAGGGGTTGCCACAGCGGAACTCCGGTCCACTAATAATTGGCAGTAGATTTTTACGTACCGAGTTGCCAGCTCTGACGCACAACCTTCAACAAAGGTACACCCATTCACGCATGTCTCCGCACAGAAGACGCTTTAGCTGAGAATCGAACAGGACAACATCATACTGTGAAGCGACAACGCTACCACAGCACCACCACCGCCGCTAGTGAGTTGAGATATTTAGTAGAAAATTGGCTGTCAGTTGAGGGGGATCTAGACAATAATATTTCCATTTACAGAGTGAGAAAGCATTCCAAGGTTTTCAACAGAAAAATGGCTGAGCAGCCTATACTATAAAACTGACTGTGGTATTATAAAAGATAGTTTCTTTATTTACTTTCCTATTTTCTTTCTTATGTTGTGCAACTTGCAGTGTTAACTGAGTGCAGTGCTAGAAATTACTAAAAATTCTGTTTAAGAGAAACAATGCTGTTGCCTCTGGTGACTTCAGCGATTTAGAAGCTGACTGCCTGTGACCCACGGAGGATCCAGAGACCAGTATTTCTACTTCAAGAGAAAGAAAATAATAAAACTTTTCAAAAGAGATCTGACAAAACAGCCTCTCATATTGAAGGCCATTCTGTGTTAGAAAGGTAACTTTCTTGGTATATTTTCCTTACACGTTTGGAAATTCAGTGTGGTTTGCAATGTCACATTGCTATAAAGTATTTAAATTTTTGGAAGGGAGAACAATGTTCTCACTCCTAATGAGTCCTAGGATTTAGAAGCAAATTGTCTTTAACCTCAGGAGGATGTAGAGACTAGCATTTCTACTTAAAGATACAGAAAGGATTCCAAGGTTATCAACAGAAATCTGACTGAAATGCCTCAGTTATAAAATGGAATACTGTGTGGGAAAGGTAAGTTTCTTGGATTATTTTCCTTATTCTCCTTTCGTCTTTTCCCGGTTAGGGGTCGCCACAGCGGAACTCCAGTCTGCTAATGTTTGGCAGTAGATTTTTATGGTGTCATGGTGCCAGCCCAACACCCAACCTTCAACAAAGGCACACCCATTCACACATGTCTTTCAAATGCCATTCAACCATGGGGAGGACATGCAGACTCCACACAGAAGGTGCTCCAGCCGAGAATCGAATGGGAGAACCTCTTGCTGTGAGGTGACAACGCTACCACTGCACCACCGCTGCTGGATTATTTTCCTTATATTCTTTGTTATTTTGTGTGGCATGCAGTATTTATTTTGAGTGCAGTACTATAAAGTATTAAAGGCTCTTGTAAAGAGAGAATGACAATGTCAATCCTCATGAGTCCTAGGATTTAGAAGCAAATTACCTGTGACCTGAGGATGATCTAGAGACCAGTAAAGAGGAAGAAAGTATTTCAAGGGTTTCAGCAGAAATCACAATAAACAGTGTCTCATATTAACTGCACTGTTGTGTGAGAAAGGCAATATTCTCTGTTTATTTTCTTGTATTCTTTCCCATTTTGTGTGGCCTGCAGTGTTTTAATGTAGTAAAGCATCTGTTAGAAGACAAGAACTCTGCATGTCCACATAAGTCTTGGAATTAGATGCTAATAGCCTCGAAACCAAGGAGAATCTAGAGACAAGTATTTCTATTATAAGAGAAAGAAAACATTCCAAGCTTTTCAATAGAAAGTTGACTGAACAGCATCTCTTGTAAAACAGGCAGGAAAGTTGAGTCCCTTGGTTTACTTTTTTTAATTCGTTCTTATTTTGTGTGGCTTGCACTTTTTTTTTTTTTGTGGCTTTGGGTGCTATATATTAAAGTATTAAAAGTTTTAATTGGGAGAGAACAATGCTGTATCTCTCCAAGTGACTCCAGGAATTTAAAACAAATTACCCATGATCTGAGTAGCAGTAGCATAGCTAGGGTGGGGTGTGAGAGGCAATTGCCCTGGTTTCAGAGTGTTGGGGGGTGATCAGCTAATCCCAATCTCTAATACAATACTGTTTTTTAAAAGCCAGTATTGCATTTGCAGACAAACCTGAGTGCTGTAGCATTCCATGTGTAGTCTAAACTTTAACAACTGCATACTTCATTGTAGCAAGCAGTTTGCTACAGTTTAAAAGTAAAATAAAACTCGTTGTTTTTCTAACTAAAATCTGAGCAGTTTTGTAGAGCTCTGTGCATGCAAGGTATAAAATGTAGCAAGTGTTTGCACTATTTTTATCATTTGCACTATTTGTATCAAGCAGTTTGCTATACATTATAAGAAGGATTTTTTTTTAAATAAAATATGTGCTGTAGTTGCCCATGCAGGCAGAATTAAACTGTAGCAACTATTTGCTACATTTGTAGCAAGCAGTTTGCTACAGTTTATAATTTTTTTTTTCTTTTTTGTTAAATAAAACACTCAGTGTAGGTAGCATATAAACCGTATGTAGCAAATAGTTGCTAGAGTTTATACCCTGATGCCAAAGTGCTCAGATTTTACTTAAAGAGATTTTTTTGTACATGTTTAACTCATTCAGGCCTATAGCACCTTTATTGTATACTTTAAGATTATACTCGTAGCTACTTAGGACATCCAGACCGTTTTTTTTTTTTTTAACTACGTGACTTGCAAGCTAATAATAGGCAGTATTCATAGGTGTGTACTAGGCTAATGTCCCTGGAGCCTTTACAAGCCTAGCCTATAGGATTACCCTGGCATCGTGCCACCCGACCTTAGTTCCTAGTGCCTCTGTCGAGTAGATCCACTGGCGTGATCCCCAGGGTGAATTTTTTATTTCCCATCCACTCATCAAGATTTCTCTTGAAGAGGGCCAGTGAGGTGCAAAGAGTCATTAACAAAATAACACTAAGATTGTTAATCTAGGATGTCCTGCAGTTATGAAACTAGTCACTGTTTGTCACTTATTATACATATTTTAATACTTACGTTCATACTTTCATAATTGAGAGCACTGCATGTTATTGAGGAGTATGGTGTGATATGCTATGATGGGAGACAGAAAAATTTATTGTCAATGTCCATTTATATTACACTATACTTGAGATATTGCTAGCTGTTTGTTACTAATTATCAAAATAAACAATATTTCCATATATTCTTCAAAAACTAGTGACTTACAAACTGCTGCATGACATCTATTGAAACTTTAGATGCAACCGAAAAATCTCTTTGATATTTGCACTGAAAGTTACACATCTTGACAGACAGTCAATGTTATTTACTAATTATACAACTGAGCATATGTTTTCATATTTCTGTACATATCTCAATAAATATGCACTCACAGATCAATTTCTTGTTGTCAGGTGAAAGCGTACATCTGTTTAACAAAAATATTCAAACAATATATGTCTAAGTTCTACAATTTCCAAGATATGAAAATTTGTTTGTGAATGTTTTACCAAAAAATATATAATTTGGGGTTTGTCTGCATAATATATTATAATACTTACAAAAAGACTATGAATTCACTGACTGTTAAAACTGTAAAGAATGCTTCTTACTGATAGTACTACTATTTGTACACTTGCGATAAGAGGTGTTGCATTTGATACCACATTGGTGTAAATTAGCTTAACTGTAGCAAACTGCTACAATGTAGCAAGTAGTTGCTACACTTCAGATCACACACGGAGCACTACAGTGCTCAGGTTTGAATGCAGTGGAAGGAGGTTGGGGCAGGGCACATTGGCTTAATAAAGTGCTTTTTTATTTTTATTTATTTATCATTTTTACTTTTCTCTTGAAGAGCTTAGGTGGTGGGGCAATGGTTCATGGTACCAGCACAGGGTGATGGTTGAGTCAGCTATGCCTCTGCTGAGGAGGATCTAAAGACCAGTATTTTTATTTAAAGAGAAAGAACAAATTCCAATGTTTTTAAAGAAATGAGGGTGAAAAGCCTCTCCTATAAAACTAACTGCTGGGTAGGAAAGGTAAGTTTATTGATATATATATATATATATATATATATATATATATATATATATATATATTTTTTTTTTTGGAGTGCAATAATGTAAAGTATTAAAAGTTCTAGTTAGAAGAGAACAACCCTGTTTCTCTTACGGAGTCCAAAGATTTAGAAGCAAATAACCGGTATCTTTAGGAGCATCCATCAACAAGTGTTTTTATTTGAAAAGAAAGAAGGCATTTCAATGTGGTCAACATAAATCTGACTGAAAAGCCTCTCTTATTAAACCAGCTATTTTTGTCAGAAAGTTTACTTTCTTTATTTTCCTCATATTTTTATGTTCTATGGCTTGTAGTGGTTACTTTCAGTATAATAATCTATTGGTTAGGAGTTTTAATTAAATGTATATAAATGGTATTCAGAGATTTTTTTTAACATCTGATGAAGTCCAGTGTGAGGACGAAAACGCAATTGTTATTTGTAAAAGCGTTAATGACTGAGTGTTTTTCACAATAAACGTTTATTTCGCAAGTTACGTGTTCCTGGCTGTGGATTCTGCTCTCCGTGCCTTGCATTCCATTTTTTCTTGGTTACTTTCAGTATAGTACTATAAAGTGTTAAAAACTTCTGCTTAGGAGAGAACAAAACTGTCCCTTCTAGTGAGTCCTAGGATTTAGAAGCAAATTTAATGTTTCTTGAGAGGGATCTAGACACCAGTAAAGAGAAATTTTCCTTATAGTCTTTCTTATTATGTGTGGTTTATAGTGTTTAAACGAAAACTAGTAAAACAAAACAAATGCAGCTTGCAAAGTCAAGCTTTAACAAAAATATTTACTGTGTAAAAATACACAACGCTTTAAGCAAAAGACATAAAATGAAGTGCTTTTCATTTGTACTAAAACAAACTTCTTCAGAAGACCTTGTAGTTTGAAATTCCCACAAATTTAAGTTGGTGTTCTATTCAATTAACGTCACAACACCAGCACTATAATTGTAAAATTTAAAGTTGCAGTAACAGTAAACCCACTCAAGCTATCAAACATTTTAAAACAGATTAAAATCTTACATGTTATATGCACAATATATGTATAATTTTTCATATAGAGAAATAAGTTAATGATTTATCACAAAATACCTTTGTCATTTAATGTATTAAAGGTAGTTGTATTTTTTAATACATAGTGGAAATAAATTTATATTGCAATATGTGTTTTTACATGTAAACATTAATGTATTTGTTTGATGTAAGTGTTCTACATATTATATACCTTATTTTATTTTATTATACATATATTGTGCATATAACGTAAGATTTTAATCTGTTTTAAAGTGTTTGATAGCTTGAGTGGGTTTATTGTTACTGCAACTTTAAATTTTACAATTATAGTACTGGTGTTGTGACGTTAATTGAATAGAACACCAACTTAAATTTGTGGGAATTTCAAACTACAAGGTCTTCTGAAGAAGTTTGTTTTAGTACAAATGAAAAGCATTTTATTTTATGTCTTTTGCTTAAAGCATTGTGTATTTTTACACAGTAAATATTTTTGTTAAAGCCTGACTTTGCAAGCTGCATTTGTTTTGTTGTACTGGTTTATAGTGTTTATTTGGAGTGCAGTGCTGTGAAGTATTAAAAGTTCTACTTATGAGAAAACAACTCTGTCACTCCTAGTGAGTCTAGGAATTTAAAAGCAAAGTACCTGTGACCATACCTCCCAACCATACTGAATTACTCAGTTTTTACAGAGTTTTGGGGTCCAAATGAAGGGGTGCTATGATTCCCGAGTGGCACTCCTTTATTTCTGAAATTTTCCCAGTTTTTTTTTATTTTTATTTTTTTTTCCACTTTTTGAGCTGATGTCATCACGTGCATGATGACGTCAGCTCTGTCGGGGCTACCAGCCTGTCAGAATTGAGCTCAAGGGCTGGCTGTTCAAATGGAGCTGGAGGGAAATTATCCTGCACTTGCGAGCCATGCTTATTTTTTATTTTGTATTATCTTCTTCTGACTGCATAGCAAACTGCTGCAAGATGTTCTGGCTGCATGAGAAGTTAATGGCAGGAAAGGACTGCTGCATTATTCTGGCTGCATGGTGACTGGAAAGGACTGCTGCATTATCTTCCCACTTATTTTTTTATTTTGTATTATCTTCTTCTGGCTGCATGGCAAACCAAATGGAAAGGACTCTATTTCAGAAGTAGGAAAGGACTGCTTCGAGACGTTCTGGCTGTACGAGAAGTGAATGGTAGGATTCTGGCTTGAAATAAAGGTAGGTGTGTGTGTGTGTGTGTGTGTGTGTGTGTGTGTGTGTGTGTGTGTGTGTGTGTGTGAAAATGCCCCAATTTTAATACACTTGGTGGCTAGAGGTACTCAGGCTTAAACCCAGTATCTTGGGTACAAGGTAAAAAGAGCCTAAAGTCCATAGCTACCACCACTTCTGAATTTATGCCTCGTATTTTTATCTGCTCCGCGTAAAATCTGTGGTTTTCAGGTTTTTGTGGCAAATCACTGAAGGATTGAATTCACTAAATAATGACAGACATTTGAATTTCAGACTTCATATTCTTCAAAAAATAAATGGTAACACAAACCCTTTTATTTTAGCAATTTTCTAAGTTTATAAGATCAGTATTTGAAATTTGTCCCTATTTTGGAGCTGTATTCCCCCATTATTGGCTTTGTCCATGCTTTTTGTACTATGACATTGAGAGCTATGGTGAGAAGTAAGAAGTGAATTCTGTACTCCCCCATTATTGGCTTTGTCCAGGTTTTTTGTGCTAAGAGGTTGAGAGCTATGGTGAGAAGTGAGAGCAGAATTCACTAAATGATAACCATTTAAGTTTCAGTCTTCCTATCTTACAGGAAACTGCTGATTTTGCATAGTGGTATGTTGCTCTGACTGTAGTGCACAGGGTCCTGGGTTCATGATTTGGCAGTAAAATGCATGATGGTAACACAAGATTTTATTCTAGAAACTTTCCAAACTATTTGGCCTTTTGTCTCCCCCCCAAAAAATGAAACTGAAAATAAGTGCAAGAAGCTGTGCAAGATACCTATGACTTACACTACTGTCATTTATATATATATATATATATATATATATATATATATATATATATATATATATATATATATATATATATATATATATATATAGTAGGTGTGGAAGTAGACTTTTATGATGGAAATGTTCTGAATTGGGCAGTTTTGTTATTATTGGTTCATGCATTTTGTTTCATTGCCTACTGGAAAAATGTCCAAACAATAAATTTAAAATGCACTCTGTCTAACAAGTGTGCTGTATTATACAAGGAATATAATTTAATAAAGTCAGGAAGGTGTATCAAAGAACACATGCATGTTTCTTGTTTTGTGTGCAAGGGGCCAATGATTTGAAAACAGCCCAAAGGTAATCTTTATCCACCACTGGCCAGATGCATTTTCTTTGTATATGGTATGGGTTGC
The DNA here is from genome assembly GCF_019279795.1 of Protopterus annectens. Lineage (NCBI taxonomy): Eukaryota > Metazoa > Chordata > Ceratodontiformes > Protopteridae > Protopterus > Protopterus annectens. The sequence goes on along the minus strand of NC_056730.1, from coordinate 393,860,174 downwards.
AATGCTGTTTCAATGAATGCGAGTTTCAAGGGTAGAGAAGTTTTAATGCCAAGTCTATTTTCAATGTGAGACAGTATTGCTTTGTTTAGCAGATATCTGTTAATGTTTGTGCATTATGCTATAAAATATAAACATAAAATCCAAATCATTCTAGAAATAAAGCAGTATGCATATGCACACATTAGTGTTTATGGTAAATGGGGCAAAATAGCCAGGTAAAGGGACATTGGAATGGCTGCAGGGGGGACTCTGGTGTCATATTGTGGTTGTTTGTTCTTCAGTTTGCATTTGAAAGTTGGTATCCCACAAGTCCACTGGAGTGGGTGGGGTTACATAATTATGCATACACATTTTATGTTAAGCAGCATACAGATTTGTATCTATTTTTCATGGGCCTTGTCCAAATTTTTGATGTTTCCAGGTTGAGAGGTATGCCTGTGACACATGGAGGATCTAGAGACAAGTATTTCCATTTAAACAGTAAAAAAGCATTAAGCATTTTGAGGTTTTTAACAGAAATCTGACTGAACTGCATCTCCTATAAAACTAACTACTGTGAAGGAAAGGTAAGTTTCTTGTTTTTTTTTCTTATACCCTTTTTTATTGTGTGTAGCTTGCAGTGTTTTTTTTTTTTGAGTTGGGTGCTATGAAGTATCAAAAGTTCTAGTTAGACGATAACAACCCCACCACACATAGTGCGTCCAGGGATGTAGAAGCAAAATACCTGTGATCCAAGGAGGATCTAGAGAACAGTATTTCCATTTAAAGACAAAAAGAGCATTCCAAGGTGTTCAACAGAAAACTGACTGAACAGCATCTTTTACAAAACTGACTGTTGTGTGGGAAAGGTAAGTTTCTTGGTTTATTTTCCTTAAACTCTGTCTTATTTGTGTGGTTTGCAGTGATTATTTTTATTGCAGTGTTTTAAAGCATTAAAAGTTTTTGTTAGGTGAGAACAATGCTTCCTCTCCTGGTGAGGCCTACAATTCAGAAGCAATTACCAGTGATCCAAGGAGGATTGAAAACCAGTATTTGTATTTAAAGAGAAATAAAGCACATTTTTAATTACTACTTGATGATTGCAGTGATTATTTTAGTGCAGTGTTTTAAAGCAGGTTTCAGATGTATTCTGATCAGTCTCTGCTATACAACTGACTACAAACACCGGAAAGGTAAGTTTCTTGGTTTATTTTCCTTTTACTGCTTCTTATATTATTTTGTGTGGGTTGCAATGTTTGACTCGAGCAGTTTAAAGTATTAAAAGTGCTGGTTAGGAAAGAACAAAACTGTGTCTTTATTGATTCCTTGAATTTAGAAAATAATTACCTCTTGCCACAGGAGGATCTAGAGAATCTAGATACAAGTATTTATCTTTAAGGAGAGGGAAAGCATTCCAAAGTTTTCAACAGAAGACTGACTGAACACCCTGTCCTAAAGCCAACTGTGTGTGGAAATAGTACATTTATTGATTTTCTTTATATTGTTTCTTATATTATTTTGTAAGTTTTGCTGTGTTGATTTTGTGTGCAGTGATTTTAAGTATTAAAGGTTCTGGTTAAGAAAGGACAATGATTTTGTTCCAAGCGAGTCCAAGGATTTAGAAACAAATTACCTGTTACCTGAGTAGGATCTAGAGACTAGTATTTCTATTTGAAGAGAAAGAAAGCATTCCAAGATACACAGTCGTAACACCCATTGATTAGAATTTTTGAGCCTAGCTTCTCACTTTCCTCTAGAGTCAGTACTCTTCACTACAGAAACTGTACTTTGAAAAAAAATCACTACTACATTTATGTGTGCACACACACACACACACACACACACACACACACACACACACACTAGATTCCCACTTTCCTCTGGATTCAGTGCCCTCCAGTGCTCCCTTTACCACAATGACTGTACTTTGAGAAACTATTACATTTACTCACACATAAACACACACAATACATTCATGGGATGGTTGGTAATATTTCTGAATACTACAGCTTTCTATCCATGCTAGTAGTAGATCTCTGCCAGTACTCCAGAATACTTAACCGAAGAACTTCAATTACTGTTCCACTCTTAAGAAATCAGTTGCCTTCCCTATCAGGTCTGTGATCACCTCATCAGCAGTTTGCTTCTCAAAAATCTGTCCCTCAAAATAGAAAATACTATACTTTGTAAATCATGTGCAAAACTACAGTTTGATTGCAGAAGTCTACCAGTCATCCTAGTGACGGATTTCTTCCAAATATAAACTATCAGTAATCTGTCCCTTTCCTACCATTATTCATTCTACACTCTATGAATCACCTTTGGAATCACAAAGTAAACAAAGAAGTCAACCAGTCAACCTAATGACAGATTTTCTCCAAATATAAACTGTCAATGTATGTAAAATTAGCAGTACAGTTTTAATGATTATGTGGCATCACATGCATTCCCCTGCAGATGATTATAATCAGACTTGTCACTGCCCTACTTGTTTATAACCTATTGAAGCCCCTACAGTACCCAGAGTCCAAATTAGAACAGCTATGACCATCCTTCTCTTCTCAGTCCCATTTTAGGGCTCTAGCATGTCCAAGGTCATTCTAGCATAATAAGCACACTATACTGTTACACACTTCTTTGGATTTTAAAATGCATTAACTCTTTTATATTTTGTCTGAGCACCTTATGCAGGCTGTTCTTATGTCTTTCTCCCCTCTGGATAACTTACTTCCCCTAGCAGCATGCCCAAGACAAAATATAGTGGTTTTCTTGACTTGCCTGTTTATTTTCCTCTGAGATCTAGATTCATATATTGTTTCTGAACTCACACAACCCCCTGCTTGAGTAGATCCTGTTCATTCACCATCACTATGGTCACTTCACTCCCCTACCCTACCCCCAATTCCCACCTATCCCATTTATCTTTAATTTAAATTTACTAAAATCTACCTAACATCAGTGACATACATACCACTTACCACTCAACTTCCTGAACACAACTAAATACTGAATTATTCCTTATTTCTCCTCTTCTTTCACATCACGTCATTCTTTCCTCCTTACATATCACTTCTCTTCCCACTTCTTACACATCACTTCCTGCCTTCCCCCCACCCATTATTACATGTAATTTCTTAACCATTAACTCGTTGTTCCATTTTTAATAGCACAAAGCTAACAATATTCTTGACATTCCTCAAGGAATGTATCCATTTTATTACATCTTGACCTCATCTTTCTTTTCTTTGCATCATCCTCAAAGACTCATAGAAAGTTTTCTGCAACTTCCTCTGACACATACTGTTACTTCCCCAATATACACATACAAAACTACTGATATTTATTCCCCTGTTATTCCTTACCACGACCTAAATACTCAGCGGTTATTCTATGTTCATCTCATTTACCTACCCAACCCTTCAACCTAGCACATTCAGGGAAAAAGCTCCCCCTGTTTTCACAGAAACCTTGCTCCAAATTTTTACTCATCACAGAACATCTTATATACCAAACAATGCAATCTTATATAATCGCAAAATCTGTACAAATCCTCACATGTCACAAAACCTTTCAAATTTGCTCCATATATCATATAGCTATTCAGTCTTCTGACAGTGTACTCATTCTAGCTCTTAATTACAGATTCCTCAGCCCTACTCATTGACTTAACCTCATTCCATACAAACTTTTCTAGCAAGCGTTCCTAAATCACTGTGTCACGAATCAAAACATAGCTTTTTCACCCATACAATTATCACTAACCTATACAGTAACACACATTTTGATCCCCATAAACACATCTAAAAACCAATATCTTGCCAACAAAACTTGACTGAAAACATAAACTCCCTAATGCAAATGGCTCCCTCACAGCAAACACTTTATATCAAAACTAGAACTAATGGTGACATGCACACAAACCCTGCTCTTCCAGTAAACCCATGCAGACAGGATCACCAACCACACAGAATCTACATACATCTACATTATCTATCTGAAAGGCATAAACAGACTTACTATTCCTCAGTATGCACCTTAAAACATATGTAACAAGGTACAATATATACACCCATAAAATTACCTTACACTACTCAGATATATTAGTCACTACTGAAACTTGGATAAAACCAAATATAAACAGCAAAGAAATTTTCCCACCAGGTTACAGCCTAAGAATGAATGGAAGAAACAAAAAATCTGGGGAGGTATACTTTGTTATATAAATATTCTTGAAATGACTCCCCATCCTAACTCTATTCTCCATTTAACAATACAGAAATACTCATCTGTCAGCTAAGCTTAAAAGAGTATTTATATAACAACCCTATACATATATCTGCTAAAATATTAAAACTGTCAAATAAATTTTGTGCTGGATATCCATGAACATAGGCCATTAAACAATCATACTGAAAGACCTCAACATTGACTGGCAACTAATGTTCTCAGATACCCCCATCTATACAATAAACTTATATGATTTCATTAATGTCATCATAGCCCCAACTAGGCATAAAAATACCAGTAGAGAATCTACACTGCATTAGATTCTCAAAGATGCCAAACAGGAACAAAAGGATGAGCCACTCCACAGTAAAAAATGCACCTATTCAGGCCAAATTCAATAAAACCAATTCTGGACTTTATTGAAGAAAATAAAACAAATGATAAGCGCTTTCGTCCTGACCACTCCAGAACTTCATCAGATAATGAATTAATTTACACAAACCATTTATATAGTACAGAAGAAACTGGGTAAAACAATCATTAAAAGTTAATAAGTTATTTAAAATGACACACCCCCTTAAAGAAAAATCATGTAAAAACATGCTTTATATTTGAAAACTGGCTAAAATGCATAAATCAATGTGGAAAATTCAAATTGTATTTTAAAAACATAATAAAATATATAATTTAATAGTACAGAAGAAATATACATTTAAAAAAAAACACTGTTATCTTTCTAAAGCTTTTAGTTTCAACAGAGAGCTAATGGAAATGTGTTCATTTAGGCCTGGCCAATTTGATGCATTGAGATGTAGTTGCCAGTAAACCTCTCTCCTTTCTAACAAACGTGACCAGGCACCACCTCGAGGTTCTGTTTTAATATTGTCAATGACAATGAAGTGAAAAGAGTGACCAGTATTTTCCATAATGTGTTTACTAAGTTCATTTGTATCTTTTTTTGATTTTATATCATACAAATGTTCATAAATTCGGTTCTTTAATTTACGGTCAGTTTTTCCAGTGTAAAAACAGCTGCAACAGTTACATAGGGCACAATAAACAATCCATTCAGATCCACAGTTATATTTTTGATGTAATTTCACTTCAAAGTTGTTTATCAGAAAAATGCCCCCTTCCTTAATCTGTTTGCAATATTTACACATGCCGCACTTTTTCATGTGCCCAACATTATTCACTCCCTTTGGTTTCATCTCAAAAATGTTTTTTAAGTTTCTGCCTTTCTTGAATACTATGGTGGGGTGTGAATCAATGAAAGGTCTAATGGCTTTCTCTTGGTTTAGAATGGTCCAATTCTTTTCCAAGATTTTCCTTAATGCAAAACTGTCATTGGTATATATAGTAATAAAAGATGTCTTATAGTCCCTTTTAAGTTCTTGATTCTGCACACTTATAGACTGGGTAAAATTATTGGTATTTGTGATGCTGTTATCAGTGTCTGTTATTAAGGGGCTAAAATGTCCTCTCTCCCTTTTATTTACTACCTCTAACATAATGTCAGTAATAAACTTGCACGGGTAGCCTCTTCTTGAAAACATGACTTTCAAATTGTCACATTTGCTAAGGAAATCATCCATATCAGATACCATTTGGGCCGCCCTAACAAATTGTCTCTTTACAATAGCTTTTTTCTGTTTCATTGGATGTGTACTTGAAAAATGAAGTAAGGATTTGGAATAAGTTTCTTTTCTGTATATTTTTGAAACAAATTTGTTGTTGGTGTGATCTTTAATGAGAACATCTAGGAAAGGCACCTGGTCCACACTGTAGTTGTGCGTGAATTTCAAGAAGGTGGTGGTGGAATTCATGTACGATATTAAATCTACTATATGTTCTGGGGGTCCATCCCTCAAAATAAAGATATCGTCCAAAAAACGGGTGTAGCATTTTACATACTTAAACATTGGACTGTTGAACAAAAATTTCTTTTCCCACTGGGTTACAACAATGTTTGCATATAGACCCCAACATGAGGAGCCCATTGCTACACCCTCCTGTTGCAAATAGATTTCGTGATTAAAGAGAATAAAGTTGTTTTTCAATACAAGTTCAAGTAGGTGTGCATATACATGAACTTTGTTGTGCTCAATGCCTTTTTCATATAAGTATCCTGAAAACCATTCTAAACCTGTATTATGTGGAATGACAGAGTATAAGTCTTTGATATCGATGGTTAAAAGGACATAACGGGTTTGAAATGGAGTGTTGTTGATGAGATGTAAGCAACTCCATGAGTCCTTACATATGTGGGTTTCAGAAAAGACCAGTTCTGTAAGCCTAGTGTCTAAAATTTTGCAAGAGGGTGGATGATAGACCATTTTGCGTCCACAATGGGTCTCATGGGTGGTTGGTCAAGGTTCTTATGAAGTTTTGGTAACCCAAACATAACTGACATTTTGGGATATGACACAGTGAGATAATTTAACTCATCAGTGGTAATGGACCGCTCCATAAAGAAATCCTGTAAATCATTTCTAATTCTATTGTAAGCTGTGTGTAATTCATTAAGGGAAGATTTAGCATATGCCTTCCCATTCAGAATGTGTAACATATTGTTAGCATAATCAACCTGGTTCATAAGAACTACACCTCCACCCTTGTTGGGTTTCATTATTCTAACCAAATCAAGAATGCTTTTAATGTCTTGTAGTATGGTCTCCACATCATTGTCCATCTGTCTTTTCTGATTAATCCTTAAAAAAATTACGGATATCTAGTTCACAGATTCTTTCAAATAGTTGAATGATGGGGTGAAGGGGAGGATTAAAGGTGCTGGACATGGCTAAAGGGTGGATAACACTTTCTAGTGATGAATTCTGAAAAAGGACCCTAAAATTCAACTTATGTGTGTATAATATTAAGTCATGTAGGGTGTTAGAAATGTCCGTAGGTTGTGAAGGTACATAGGTGAAACCTTTTGAAAATAAATCACAGTGCTCAACACCAAAAACCACATCAGAAAAAATATACACTTTAAAATCACCATCACAATTGGTAATAATGTTACAATGGGGTAGTAAATAATCAGAGGACACCTCTAAAATGTCTAAAGAATCATTAATTAATTCCTGTTGGACCAAGTATGATTCTGTGCCCCCCTCTCCCTCTGATTGAATCACCCCTCATGTTCCATTGGGTGTTGGGGGGGTAAGTGTTCCCCTGGTGAGTTCCCCAGGATTGATATGAAACTTCAGTTTTGTTCTTTATTCTCTCCGACCGTCTTAGGGTTGGAAATTCTCATGGGTCTAAAAAATAGTTTTGGTCATTATTAACTGTAACACAGTTTGTTTCAGTGTTGTTGGGCAAATCATTACCAGCAGGAGTGTAACCATGGTCAGGGAATTTATTGCCCCATTCCTGAGAGGAATGTGGATTGGGGTAAGCAAATCCCTTCCCATAGTCATTTTTATCCCTGTTTAGTTTTTTTACCTTACGTGCTGTTATAGAGGTAGATAACTGCTCAATACTATGAAAGATGCGTGCATGTTAATATTTAAATTCATTTCTTTTATCAAGGTCAGAAACGCTACTTATTAAATCATTTATCAAAACATCATTACTTTTCACAATAACTTTCATATATTCAACGCCATGAGAATCAAAAAGAGACAAAAGTTCTTTATGCAGGTTGGAGCCTGCTATCAAACAACTAGGGTAAAGCCACATTCTAAGTCCCTTAGGGACAATATGCTCTTTTATACATTCTAAAAAATATGCATTATCAAGCTGCAAGCGCTTGATCTTAGAAAGTTTATAATCAAATTCTTCTAGGAGAACTTGAATATTATTCACAGAAACAGCACCTGTTGGTTGTTTTTCACTGTTCAAAACAATGGCTTCAGTACGCCAGTCCTTTAAAACTGGAACAGAACCTCTGTGGCTGGAAGGAACACTGGATCCTGCAAAAACTGGTTGAGAGTTCAAATTAATAGTTATCTGTCCACAAGGAATGGAATGTTCGTCTCCATTACTTAATCCAGTCCTTGAGGATGTAGAATTAAAGGAATTAAGGCTTTGTAGTGGGTTTCCATCATTCAAAACACTCTGTAAACTCATAGAGACAGCCTCTGCTTCTCCTCGGGTACTCTGCGGGCATCTGACATCATCAGAAGGCGTGGCTAAGTCACCAGGGGTTGTGGTTATGTCACCAGGGGGCATGGCCAGAAGAGAGTCAACCTTTTTGGTTAGATTTTGTACAATAGTTGTTAAATTCAAAACAGCATGCTGTAGAGGGTTAAAATCAGTTTCCTGATTCACAAGAGGAGCAGATAAGTAAGTAAGAAGCTGTTCTCTTATAAGATCCTCCAAAGCTAGCTACGAAAACAAAATTGCCACTAATTCTAAGGACAACCACAAAGCATTCTATAGCTATGTCAAGAATCTCGATGGCAACACCCAGATCTGCTCTGAGTTACAGCACAACAGCACAAAAATTACAGAACCAACTGATATTGCCAACATCCTGGCAGATAGGTTCAGTGCTAACTTTACCCCCCCCCCCTAAAGGGCCCATATCTATACAAAAAGAATGCAGAGCCCTGTAATCACAACTATGCAGGTAAAAGCTGCACTCTCTAAGGCCAAAAACACAGCATCCATGGGACCGGACAACATCCCAGGCTGTGTTTTACATGAACTTCAGAATGAACTGGCTCCCCACTTAAGCACCATGTTCAATAATAGCCTTGCATCAGGGTTTGTGCCCACTGAATGGTGCACAGCAACAGTTATCCCACTCCACAAAGGGGGAGTCACCACTGATTCCGGGAACTATTGACCTATTAGCCTGACAAGCCTGGTCTGCAAGGCCATGGAACGTATCATCATGGAACTCATAAACAAAGACATTGGTAACCTCCAAACTCTGGATCCCACCCAGTTCGGGTTTGTGAAAGGCAGATCATGCCTCCTGAACCTGATCGACTTCTTTGAGGCAGTCACCAAAGTCGTAGATGAGGGTAAGGTGGTTCACACAGCCTATCTTGACCTTGCCAAGGCTTTCAACACTATCCCCCATTCTGGAATTATAGCTAAACTCACTAAACTAGGTATAAATCCCTACGTCACAAGATGAGTTGCCAACTGGCTCACTGACAGAATCCACACTCTAAAAGTTGCAGACTCCAAATCTGACCTCAAAGCAGTGACAAGTGGAGTACCACAGGGTTTCATCCTGGGACCTCTCCTGTTTGGTATCTACTTCTCTGAAGTACAGGATAACACAGAAGGCCTCTGGCTAATGAAGTTTGCAGATTCCTATCCCAGAGACTTCCCATACTCTGGAACAGGCTACCCATCTATGTCAAGCAAAGGTCTTCATTAGCACTCTTCAAGAAAAATCTTGATGAGTGGATGGGAAATAGGAAATACACCCCAGGGATCACTTCTGTGTCTCTGCTTGACAGTGGCACAGGAAAATAACTTTATTGGGTGGTGTAAGCCAGGGAACCTTATTGGCTAGGCTTACGTACACCCTTGGGCCGATAGCCTAGTACCTACCTATGAACCTATAAACCTATAAATCCAAATTGTCCTCGTCGGCCATCAAAATCCAGTGAAAAAAGACAAAAGGAAAAACTGTTGCAAAACACGAAGATGCCAAACAGGAACAGGAACCAGTTTTCATATATAAAACATGTTTTTACATGATTTTTCTTTAAGAGGGTGTGTCATTTTAAATAACTTATTAACTTTTAATGATTATTTTACCCAGTTTCCTCTGTACTATATAAATGGTTTGTGTAAATTAATTAATTATCTGATGAAGATCTGAATTGGTCAGGACGAAAGTGCTTATCATTTGTTTTATTTTCTTCAATAAAGTCCAGAATTGGTTTTATTGAATTTGGCCTGAATAGGTGCATTTTTTTGTGGAGTAGCTCATCCTTTTGTTCCTGTTTGGCATCTTTGTGTTTTGCAACAGTTTTTCCTTTTGTCTTTTTGCATTAGATTCTCCCCTTATCACCAAACAAAACAATCACCAGTGGTTGCCACATCATCAGTGACCATCTTCTTATCTTTTCTGTAAGACATCAAAACAATACGCTTAGATAACCACAATAAAAACAGACATGCAGTCTCAGTAAATCCCAAGCACAAACTTTTATCTCGTTCCTTCAGCTATGTAACTAGGATATTCTAAAAAATGTCTCTAATGGAAACAATCTTAGAATTTAGCAGAATATTTCTAAATATACTAAATAAACTGGCTCTCATCAGAACAAAAAGGATAAACTCTAAACCAGTACCTAGGTTATCAAAAGAAACCAAATAATTTATTTATATCAGGGCAAAACATGGAATCAAAGGTCACAAAACAAATTTCAATTGGTAAAACTTCAGACATCTCAAAAACTGTATCAAATCCCATATTAAAACAGATAAACATCCAAGCAAGCACTAACATAGCCCAAAGCTCTTCTGGGTATCACTAAAAACTTTTCTCTACATTGTTCAAACAACCACAACACCATCAACTAATAAAACCAATGACATTGCCACCAAGTTCAACAGTATCAATATCTTAGCTGCTCTTTGTGGCCTAGCAGTGACTAATTCAATAGACATCTGGATACAGAAGGCCTATAAGTATATTTTTGGCACTTAATCTGTTATCAGTGATAGTCAAGAAAAATGTGCTGTGTTTATTAATTTGCTTGAGATTGCTTTTCTTGGTGTCTGCATTTTGTTTTAGTTAACAAAACTGCTGCATTTATTAATTTGCTTGAGATTGCTTTTCCTGTTGTCTGCATTTTGTGTTAGTTAACAAAACTGCTGCATTTATTAATTTGCTTGAGATTGCTTTTCCTGTTGTCTGCATTTTGTTTTAGTTAACAAAACTGCTGCGTTTATTAATTTGCTTGAGATTGCGTTTCTTGGTGTTTGCATTTTGTTTTCTGTCTTACTGATAGTTAACAAAACTGTAGTGCTGTTATTTATTTGCTTGATATTTCTGGTCACTGTCTTGATCCTGTTCAGCTGGTTTCATAGTTGGGGTTGTCTACCTTCTTTTTGAAGCCAGCCTATCCAAGGTGAGAGCATAGCTTTTTGCTTTATCTGATTCCCTGAGTCTCTTAAGTTTTCCTTTATACTACTGTATAAGGAGTTACAATTCTGTGAGATATTATCAGTGTCTTAGCTGCTCTTTGTGGCCTAGCTATGACAGATTCAATAGACACATGGATACAGAAAGCCTATAAGTATATATTTTTGGCACTTAATCTGTTATTAGTGATAGTCAACAAAACTGTGCTGCATTTATTAATTTGCTTGAGATTGCTTTTCTTGGTGTCTGCATTTTGTTTTAGTTAACAAAATTGCTGCATTTATTAATTTGCTTGAGATTGCTTTTCTTGGTGTCTGCATTTTGGTTTAGTTAACAAAACTGCTGCATTTATTAATTTGCTTGAGATTGCTTTTCTTGGTGTCTGTATTTTGTTTTCTGTCTTACTGTCAGTTAACAAAACTGTAGTTCTGTTATTTATTTGCTTGATATTTCTGGTCACTGTCTAGATCCTGTTCAGCTGGTTTCATAGCGCTGGAGGTCTACCTTCTTTTGAAGCCAGCTGATCCAAGGTGTGAGCACAGCTTTTTGTGTTATTTGATTCCCTGAGGCTCTTAAGTTTTCCTTTATGCTAGTGTATAAGGAGTTACAATTCTGTGAGATAGTATCAGTATCTCAGCTGCTCTATCTGTGCTTTTCTGTGCATTTTTGTGAGTTTCTGTTCTAGTCAGGTAGCATAGTCTGGCTAGAGGCCTGCTATTATCCAGGCCTGGTTGTTTTGTTTGTTGAGTTTCCTGTGTTTCTGGCAGCTAATTTCACTGTGTGTACGGTATTAACTAGAAGTTTTCTCCATTTGTTAAACATCTGTTTGTTTGTTCTGATTTCCTGTGAAGGAGTGCATCGTATAACTGATTTGTTTGTAGTTAAAAGCATTCTCTAGAGTCTCCTTGCTCCGTTATCTGTTTAAAACTTTCATTTAGTAGCTCACTGCTGTTTTTCTGCTGTGATAAACATTTCTGTAGTGTTTTCTGCCTAAAATAGTGTAACTAGTAGCTGTAATAGTTACCCACCCCCCACTGGTGTCTTGTTCTTATACTTGGTGACTTTGCAGTTGCCTGCCCCTACTGTAAATTTGATCTGGGACACGCCTCCCAGGCTGGTATCATTAGCTCATTCTACCTAATACAGAGAGAACATTTGAGAAGGCCAACCCACTTAGGTTCTCAACCTTGAATTATCTTCTGTTCCTCCTTTCTCCATTTCCACTTTACTAAAAAAAAAAAAAAAAAAAAAAAAAAAAACTTTGCTAGAATCTCCTTATGTTCTGACTGAGTGCACTTCTCAGCTGATAAGTATATATTTTTGGCACATTTTAACTGTTCAGAGTTGAATAAAACAATAATTGAATTCAGTTCAGAATACAGTTTGAATAAATTGCATTTATTTAAACTGTATTTGCTTTATTATTGCTAAACACTCAATTGTGCTAGCTTGCACTGCACTTTTTAGTGCTGTTTTAGCTGCTTTTCCTGTAAAAAAAAATTCTAAGCTTGTTTCCTGCCTTTCCTGTAACTAGTCTAGTCCAGATACAGATGTGCTGTATCCAGGACTGTTTGTAAGCTTCAGAGACCCCCAAGGCTTTCTGTGTTGGAGGGAAGCCAGTGGGAATGGTAACCACTATTTTTATTTATTTTTATTTTACATTTGTTGACCGGGCTCGTCTAACTGGATATATGTCCATTTTCAGTAGAGGCCCGGGGAGAAAAGCTGCACTACAGCATTATACAAATTGACACAAATCCGTAAGTATAAGACATAAGAGGATAATATTTAAAAATTAATTAAACATAGAAACCCCTTTAAGTAGATTTATATAACCTAAGAAGAAACAAAATTACATGAATATGCAAGTACATATAGGTTACATATACCAGGATTTACATGTGAGAAGCTTAGACAAAATTAGAAAGAAAGAAACATATATACATGTATAAGTTGATCATATTAGAACAAGAAATATATATTTTTTTTGCATCAGAGATGAATGCTAGGTAGCTTATCTACCACAAAAGGAGTGGTTTCTTGCCCAGAAATTGTAGTTTATTGGCCGTTTGGGCAGTTTTTTCTCTCTTTCAACTTTCTGGTTTAAAAGCCCATGTTTGCACTTGTTTCCCGCCTTTCCTGTAACTAGTCTAGTCCAGATACAGATTTGCTGTATCCAAGACTGTTTGCAAGCTTCTGAGCCCCCCCAAGCCTTTCTGTGTAGGAGAGAAGCCTTCTAGCTTATCAGTGGGAGTGGTAAGCACTAGGTAGACTATCTCCCATAAGAGGAGTGGTTTCTGGCCTAGAAATTGTAGTTTATTGGCTATTTGGGCAGTCTTTTTTCATCTCTTTCAACTTTATGGTTTAAAAGCCCACATTGGCACTTGTTTCCTGCCTTTCGGGAACTAGTCTAGCCCAGATACAGATTTGTTATATCCAGGACTGTTTGTAAGATTCTAAGCCCCCCCCCCCAAGCCTTTCTGTGTTGGAGGGAAGCCTTCTAGGTTGCCAGTGGGAGTGGTAAGCACTAGGTAGCCTATCTACCACAAGAGTGGTTTCTGGCCCAGAAATTTTAATTTATTGGCTTTAGGGGCAGTTTTTCCATCTCTTTCAACTTTCTGGTTTAAAAGTCCGCATTTGTGTTTTTCCTGCCTTTCCTGTAACTAGTCTACTCCAGATACAGATTTGCTGTATCCAGGATTGTTTGTAAGCTTCTGAGTGGTACCAAAGTCTGCTCTTCAATTTTTCCCTTAGATCTGCTAGTTCTCACCTCTCCTGCACTTTTACTAGCTTATTAGTCTATCACTTTACCAGACTTCTTGTAGCAATTATTATAGCACACAAAAGTACTACCAATACTAAACGTTCTACAAGAAAACAGCTCCAGCACTTATTATTAATACCCACCCCCCCCCAGGCATGTCTAAAGGCCAGTTCCCTGTGCTTTCTCCTATTAACCTGATGAACCTGGGCATCCTGAGGTAATGTAGCAACTGCCTCATGTACACTGACAACCCTCTCCTCTTACCTTCCAACACTCAGACTTGCAAGAGATGCACTTATAAATCCAAATTAGAAGCCACGCACTCTCCAGTCAAGACCAGAATAGCTGGTCAAGAGGAGAAGGTCAACACTTGCACCACACCACATGGAACACATAGCCCTCCAGAACACAGACACACCCACATTCGTGGAGGCTCTCAATAAAAATCTACCCAAACAGCAGAGACCTCCAAGGCAGAAATGCACTTGACCACCACAACACAACACTAATCATGAGACACATAACTCTCCTAAACAGTGCACCACTCAAGCAAAGCCCTCAAGGCAAAACAGCATGCCCAATACACTAGTCATAGGTGACTTGATAGTGAGGCACACTGCTGTCCCACTCACTAGGTTGAATAAGGAGAAAGTAACAGTCAACTGCCTGTCAGGTGCCAAGATCCACCACATAACACAGGCACTCATGTCCCTCAACAACACATACAAATATGACTCTGTCATTGTACATGTGGGTGTGAATGATCTGAGATGTACCTCCCTGGACTACATGAAAGAGACATGGAGGAGCTCTCCGATTATGTAGCCCAGGTGGGTATGACCCTAGCCCTGAGCAGCATCCTACCATCACCCAGAATGATACCACAGTAGAAGCAGAAAATGATTGATTTCAACAACTGGCTAAGTCTCTGGTGTCATTCTAAGGGGATCCATTGTCTGTCTGCCTGGGATGACATGATTGACAGACCTCGATGCTTTTCCAGAGATGGCCTGCATTTGTCATCCATGGGCTTCCAGATACTGGCCAAGGCTCTTACCACCCTTATACTGCCTTTTTTAGGTGTTGCTCCAAAGACCAAATTACCACCATAACAGCTGCAAACAAATGCAATCTGAGGGTCATACTGCTCAGTGCTAGAAGTCTAAATCTCAAAATGCACTCACTCAAAGCACTCCTTAAAATGGAAAACATTGACATTTGTGCTGTAAAAGAGACCTGATTCAAAGCAGCAGAAAGCACCCCTGCACTACAAGGCTATAACTCATTCCACACCTTTCAGCCCCAGAACTTGGACCGAAGCTCCAAAGGCAGTGGTGTTTTCCATATTCATAAAAGATGCACATACCTCCAGACTGGTAGCCCAACATAATGCATCAGAGCTACTTCAGGTACAGCTAACATTGGGTAAGACAGTGATTCAGGTCATAGCCTGTTATAGGTCCCCAATCATGTCCCAAGATTCACACTCCATGTTCCTATGCACCCTGGAGAATATTAGGGTCCAACCTAACACTCTCATACTGGATGACTTCAACTACCCCTCCATTAACTGGGAAAACTACTTATGTACCGATACACTTTCCCACCATTTCCTGGAATTCATTAATTCCAATGCTGTGGACCAGCTCTTTCTTACCCCCACTAGAGGTAGAAACATCCTTGACCTGGTCATTACTAATATGGCCAACTGTTGCTCTACACAAATAGTCAACTCCTCCCTGGTTAGATCCGACCACAAACTAATCACTTTGGAAATCCACCCCCCCCCACACACACACACACACACACACACACACACAAAGGTAACCACCATGAAAAACTTCTCCAAAGCTAACTTTGGGCTCCTAAAAACAGAGGTGGCTAACTTCATGGCACCCATGCAAATGAATAATAGTTGCATGACTGCCGAATCATACACAAATGCACTGTATGAGCACGTACACAAATGTATGGATCTCGCCATACCCAATAGAACCAAGACACTCTCCTCCAGAAAAAGGAAGTCAATCTGTGTTCCCCTGCCATAAATAAACTCTACAACAGAAGGGGGAAACCTGATGTGGAATAAGGTAAAATCCCAAGACTGGAAAAACTCCCTTATCAGCCTCAACATAAAGTTGAGATCCCTCATCAAATCCTCTAATGCTAGCTATGAAAACATAATTGCAGCATATAGTAAAGAAATCCACAAGGCCTTCTATAGTTATGTAAAGAATCTCCATGGCAATACCCAGATTTGCTCTAAGCTATTGGACAATGGTACCTCCTATACAGAGCCAACAGATATTGCCAATATATTGGCCAACAGATTCAGTACCAACTTTAACCCCCCCCCCCCCAAAGGACCAATCACAACACCAGTAGATTGCCAGGCACCCAGTATTACTGTTGCACAGGTTAAAATAGCACTGTTCAAGGCCAGGAATACAGCTTCTATGGGACCTGACAATATCCCTGACTGTGTTCTACATGAACTTCACTGTGAACTGGCACCTCACCTGTGTGCCCTGTTCCATCACAGTCTTGCCTCAGGCTTTGCCCCTACCAACGGCGCACTGCTACAGTCATCCATCTCCAGAAAGGAGGAGTGACTACAGACCCTGGGAACTATCGCTCCATTAGCCTGACTACTCTGATATGCAAAGCTATGGAACACATCATCATGGACCTAATAAACAAGGATATAGGGAATCTCCAAACTCTGGATCCCACACAGTTTCATTTTGTGAAGGGTAGATCATGCCTGCTCAACCTGGTTGACTTCTTTGAGTCAGCCACCAGAGCTGTGGATGAAGGTAAGGTGGTTCATACAGCCTACCTTGATCTGGCCAAGGCCTTTGATACCATTCCCCACTCAGGAATCATGGAAAAACTCACTAAGCTAGGCATCAACCCTTATATCACTAGGTGGCTTTCAAACTGGCTCACAGATAGAACCCACAGTGTGAAAGTAGCTGACTCTAAGTCAGACTGCTGACCAGTCACAAGTGGAGTCCCACAGGGTTCGGTCCTGGGTCCTCTCCTGTTTGGTATCTACTTCTCTGAAGTACAGGCCAACATGAAGGGACACTGGCTGACAAATTTCACAGATGATTGCAAGTTGGGAGCTATTATTAACTCCCCAAGTGATGTTGACATCCTACAGAAAGGCCTCACTGAGACCAACAACTGGTGTCAGAACCATGGTCTTAAGCTCAATGCCAAAAAATGTGTTGTCATCCCCTATGGGAAAAAAATGATTCCCATGAATTACCACATCGATGGAAGTCCATTGAACATAGAAGGCATTATAAGAGATTTGGGAACACAGGTTGACAGCAACTTCTCTTTTGACCCCCACATTGCCACTGTGGTCAGAAAGTCCTTCTATGTGGCACATCTCATTACTAAGGGTTTTGCATCCAGGAAGAAAGAGGTCATTATCTCCCTCTACTCTTCCCTCATTAGGCCAATCATCAAGTACAATGCCCCATTTGGCATGTACCTCACTAGACACCTGCAACAACTGGAGAGGCTGCAAAAGTACCTCACAAATAGGATCCTAGGCCTTAAACATTTGTCCTATAGGGACAGACTCAAAAATCTCTAACTATTCTCTGTCTCATATCATCTACTTAGAAGCGATCTCTGCTTGACTTACAAAGCCATGTCTGACCCAGCTCTGTTAGAAATGTTACATCTAAAGAAATCTCAATCCCTCCGCACCACATGCTCCAGAGACCGCAACCTCATTACCACAATCAACAGAACATGCTGGAGGGACAGGTTCATAACCCAGAGACTGCCCATGCTATGGACTAGACTTCCCATACATGTCAAACAGAGCACCTCACTGGCCCTCTTCAAGAGAAATCTTGACGAGTGGATGGGAAATAGAAAATTCACCCTGGGATCACTCCAGTGGCTCTACTCAACAGAGGCACTGGGAACTAAGGTCGGGTGGCACAGTGCCAGGGTAATCCTATGGGCTAGGCTTCTAAACGCTCCAAGGCCATTAGCCTAGTGCACACCTATGAACCTATGAACAACCACTTCATCCAAACAGTTTTATCTGTTGCCAAAGAAAATATATCTTCCACTCCCCCATTATCTACTCAGCTAAATGATCTCACAACATCCTTCTTCTTAAAACCTGCCCCATCTTCAAGTATCAAAAAAAAAAGCTTCAAAGTTTAAATCCCACAAGTCTAGCTGCAGATAACTTCCCGTGGGAAGGCATCAAAATGGCAGCCAACCCATTGGCCTACTCATTCTCTGTACTTATTACCATTCCACTACAGATACTCATATCACAACCCTCTGGAAAAAATCCTATATCATATCCTTTCGCAAAGGTAATTCAACAGAATTCTCTAACTGCAGGCATTTTGCAATACTGTGTCCCTTATCAAAAATCCTACAGAAATATATTCATACAGTTTCTCAAATACCTCACTGCCAACAATCTCCTCTCATAGACCAAACACAGCTTTCATCCAAATCACAGCACCATGACTGCTCTTCTACATTTCACCAACAGAATCAGTCATTATAGAAATGCACATCACTGCCTCATATCTTCCTCGACTTAAGCATTTAACACTGTCTGTCTTCCTAAACTATTAACTGAGCTATTTTGCCAAGGTCTCCCCAACCTATATTATCTTGGTTCAATAGCTACATTAGCAGAGAACAGGCTTTGATTTAGAAATACACCTTCTCTCAACTTTGCTTCCAGTTTCTAGAGCTGTACTGATTATTGTCCCCCTTCTGTTTAATATAGTCATAAAGAAGCTCCACTCAGCTAACAGACAAGCTACCATCATGCGGTATACTGATGACTCCACCCTCCTCTGCACTGGAACAAGTCTTATAAAGATCCAATCATACAATCATACATTTTTCTCTATTGAATCCTGGTTAACAGATGCACACCTACTCTTAAATCCTAAGGAAGGCAAATTAAGTTTATTCACACCCAAACAATTATCTGCCCTTAAACACTATTTTAATACTAAATCAGCCAATAGCACTATCATAGAAAAGGTAACTAACATAAAACTATTAGACATAAAGGTGGTGCCTCAATGGATCCTGGAAACTATCACCCCATAAGCCTGACTAGCTTGGTCTGCAAAGCTATGGAAAGGATCATCATGGACCTCATAAATAAAGATATTGGGGACCTACAGACACTGGATCCTACCCAGTTCGGCTTTGTTAAGGGCAGATCCTGCCTCTTAAACCTGGTTGATTTCTTTGAAACAGTCACCAAGGCCATTGACGAGGGGAAGGTGGTCCACACAGCCTACCTGGTCCTCGCAAAAGCCTTTAATACAATACCCCACTCGGGCATTATAGATAAGCTCACCAGCTTAAATATAAACCTCTATGTCACTAGATGGATTGCAAACTGGCTCAAGGACTGAACCCACATGGTTAGAATTGCTGGAGCCATGTCAGACTCCAAACCAGTTACAAGTGGTGTCCCACAAGGTTCAGTCCTGGGACCTCTCTTGTTCGGTATATATTTCTCAGAGGTACAGGCCAACATGGAAAGACTGTGGCTGACCAAGTTCACAGATGACTGCAAACTGGGTGCCATAATCGACTCTCCAGCCGACACAAGCATCCTCCAAAAGGGCCTCATAGAAACAGACAACTGGTGCCAGAGCCATGGCCTCAAGCTAAATGCCAAAAAGTGTATAGTCATCCCCTTTGGCAAAAACAAAGTGCCCACAAATTACCACATAGGTGGTAATCCATTAAGTACAGAAGAAGTAATTAGGGACCTGGGGACCCAAGTTGATAGCAATCTCTCATTTGACAACCATGTGGCCAAAATGGTATATAGCCCACCTAATCATGAAGGGATTCACATCTAGATCAGGGGAGGTCATCGTGCCTCTTTACTCATCCCTCATCAGGCCCATAATTGAGTACAATGCCCCTTTTGGGATGTACCTTACCAGACACCTGCAGCAACTGGAAAGACCCCAAAAGTACCTCACCAAGAGGATCAAGGGGCTCAAACAGATGCCATATGCTGCCCGGTTAAAGAAACTCCAGCTCTACTCAGTGGCATACCGCCTGTTCAGAGGCGATCTGTGCCTGACGTATAAAGCCATGTCCAACCCGGAATTAATGGACATGCTGCACCTCAGAAAATCCAAATCCCATCGAGCCACGTGCTCGAGACTTGAACCTCAGCACTGAAATAAATAGGACATGCTGGAGGGACAGATTCATAACCCAGAGGCTCCCTTCACTCTGGAATAAAATCCCAGTCCAGGTAAGGCAGAGTCCCTCATTGACTCCCTTCAAGAGGAATCTTGATGAGTGGATGGGAGATCGTAGGTTTACCCCGGGTATCACGTCTGTGTCACTGTTAGACAGAGGCACAGTATACTAACCTCGAAAAAGGGCATAGCAAAATAAATTTAAAATGGGTGGCGAAAGCCAAACACATTCTGGCTAGGCTTATAAATGCCCTAGGGCAGATAGCCTAGTATGAACCTATGAACCTATGTAAAAATGGGCAGAAATCTGAACTTTGATAAGCACATACACAAAGACATAAAAAACACTAAAAACTGGACTTCTCTACTGCTCAGACCCATACCTAATTGATACGAGGAAATCCAGTGCCCAGTCATGCCTCCTTCCCACACACCTGTATCTATCAGCCATATTTCCAAATTTGCAAACCATGCAGCAAAGAAAGAAAGAGGCATGCTGCAGCAAAGTAGCAACATTTGCTGCAAACCTCTCAAATAGGACTCACCACTGTCTTGCCTTAAAAATTACTATAGTAGTTAGAATTACAGCACTTAATTTTAATCTACATCCAGCTAGTCACTGCCCATAATTTTATTTACAACCCAGATAATTGCCAATCCCTAAAAAGCATCATTCAGCAGTATTTATTATGCAGAGAGTTACTCTCCAGTGAAAAACTTATGTCCACGACAAAATCAAGCAATGTTGCAGGAGATGCTTTGTATTTCAATTATGTCACCAGACTTTAGAATAAGTCATCATTTCCACTAAAATAAATAGACACATTTAAAAAGCTTCAAACCCAAATTAAAATACCTCACTGACTCCTGACTGTACAAATGTACCTCTGCAGGATACTCTCTAACCTTCAAGCCACCACCATATCTATAAGACATCTGCTATCTAGATGGATTTATATCATATTATCGAGTTTTAGGAAACTTGAAATTCCTATAGTTTAGTCCATATAATTGAATTTCCAAAAACTTGAGTTTAAATAAAAAAAAAAATCTACATTTTTGCAGGGAGGGGGCAAGCCCCTTGTTTACCCCTACAAATTATGTATCCAAACTCCAAGATCAGACTACAGTGGGGAAAAGTGTAAATTCCCCATCGAAGCCCTTCTATTTAGATTGTGGTAAAATGGAGATTGGGGAATTTACCCTTTTTAAAACTTTGTTAGGTGGCGATACACTGTACACAACAATGAACCAATCATATAATCAAATAGCATATATAATGTGGAAGAAGGTGTATCAAATGAGCCAAAATTGAAGATCCAAGATATATAGAAAATAAATTTTTTTAAAACAATTGATTGAGCTCTTATGACTCAGTATGAGACTTCATCAGAATACCCTTTTCCCCACTATAGTGCAATCCCAGAGTTGGTATATATATAATTTGCAAGAGGTGCAGGGGGGGCTTGCCTTCCTGCAAAAATGTAGATTTTTTTTTTTAATTCAAGTTTTCTGAAACTCAATCATGTGGTCTCAACCATATGAATTTCAATGTTCCAACAACTCTATAATATGATATAAATCCATATAGACACTTGAAGTACAAGACACAATTTGCTTGCATAGCTATACCATCTCACATTCATTTCTCTACAAATGTCTCCCTTTTTCTTCCAACTTTCTAAATTCTCACTTCAACTGTTCCCTATTCTGCCTACTCTACCTCCTTTTCTTTATTGAATCCCTGGGCCTGTTTCTGTTACAGAATTAAACTCCATATAGACTTAGCGTGAAGACTACATGGAGTTTACATGTTTGTGTTATGAGCACAGCATACAGCAGTGCTAATTGCATATGCATGCTGCACATCATGCTTACACAGATACAAGTGAGGTTTCATGGCTGGAAACCATGTAAAACAGCACAAACACATTTAGACATGCAGACAAGTTTAAATACAGGCAAACCTGCTCTGCAAGATTGCAAAGACAACCACAGTGACCACCAGGGCTAAACTTAAGGCAATGACTGCAGTAATAACACATTATAGAAAAGTATACTCAGTGCAATGTACACTACAGCATATTTTTGGCATACTGAAATAAATATTTTGTGGTGATCATCAAGGGTACATAGCCTGCATTATAAACTAGTATGGGGAAGTGTGTGTATTGAAAAGAGCCACAGACATGAATGGTAGGAATGAAGAAAGGGGTAGAGAACAAGCAAACAAGGTAATGTACACCAGCTAAGGGCATGTCAATGTACGTAGACCCCAAAGACAAGAGAGTTGTAGCATTAACAGTAATCAAATATATATATATATATAATACAGTATATACCTTCACTGTGTGAGTATATTTATATCATCACACAGTTATTGTATATTATGTGACTGTCACACAAGGACATATATAGCAATGGAGATGATTGGTTGTGATATAAACACCCTGACATGATCACCTGAGTGGACATTTAGTAAGGACGGTGTATACATTTGAGGGTATGTGCATATTGTGAAGATGTTCGGTGTGAGTTGCTTGATATGAATGTAATGTCAGCATAGGTCTCAACCAATCAGGGCACATAGCAAAAGACTCATAGACAACAATAGATAGAAGCATGCACAATCATCAATAATATCAGAATAATGACTCCGTTAATACGTGACATTGACATAAAATATGTGATTGTGAGTTATTATACATATTCAACATGAACACACTTGTACCACTGTAATGATTTGTCAACAATCTATAAGGGGAATCAAGCATGCCTTCCTCAAAAATGACCTCTTTTGGAAAGTTTTAACAGAGGCACTGTTACACCTGTAGTTGGAATTATGAGCAACCCTGGCAACTTGGGAGGTTTGCATGACACATATATGCCACAATCCACACTTGTAAGAATGTAACCCATGCCATCTATGTTGTCAATGAACTGTGTATTTACTGCGTGCCTCACAGGAAGACATCACACATGTGTCTTGTACAACACCTTGAAGAGAAGTCTGCACTGTCAACTCTTAATGGTTATGCATCACAAAGAATAGATATGTATGACCAATGAGATGTGTGGAAGCTCACTGTGCAAAAGTGATACACTGGAGAAAATCATCTCTGGAAGATGTGTGGTAAGGTAAGTGCAAAAAGGGTGCATTGTACTTAATCACTGATGTGATGAGGGCTGAGAACAATGGGGTTATAATGTCTCTTGATGTGGATGGCCTGCCCATACTCCGTAGTTGTGCTACATCCAAGGATTTGTCACCATTGTGGTCACATGCTGGTGTAAGTTCTACTATCTATCCGGGTACCCAGGTAATATACCACTTGGTCTGCTCATAGAGGTTTTCTGTCTATATTGTAATTAGCCTGTGGATTTGCTTTCAAAGGAAAAAAGAAGAAAGCAGGTACTGGTCACCACACTGAACAGCTTCAAAACTTTTATTTAAAACACAATTAAAAACACAGGAATGAGCGCTTTCAGGACCAAGCCCTTCTTCAGATACAAAACTCAAATGAAACTGCAGTTTTTATATAACTCTTCAGTTAACATTCAGTACAGCAGTTGTTCAGATGGATGACTGTTGTTGTACACCCTTCTGCCAGAACATAGGTTGTCTGGAGGCTGTGTTTAAGTAGGGGTCAAGTGTGCCTCCTGCTACATCATGATGTAAGTTATTGTATAGAAAACCTGAGATGTTGTCAGGGCCACTGATTCTGTGCTTTTAGCATTGGAGAGTGCACTGATGAGCTGCTGTCCTGAGAAAATAAACTGAGTAATGTCTACATGTATACTTTGGCTGATGGCTAGTGGGGACAGGGGTATGCATTTTGAGACAAATTGTCAGCTTGCAAATTGTCTATTTTCTCCAGTTGACTATGGGTGGTGGCATCTGCAAATAGCTCTGCACTTAGTTTTGTTTTCCCCTTAGCATTTCACACTTATTTAAAAAATGATTTGTTACAACACCTCCAAATACAACCTTAGTTATGCATTACATGCCACACAGTGGTACTGTTCACACAGTCATATAACTCTACCAATGTTACGTCAATTGCACAACTATATGTTTTTCATTGAAAACCTGTGTGTAAGTGACCTACCATCTATGGACACATTACAAATGAGTTGGATGTGGTCCATGCAGAACAGTTACTGACACAAAGGCCAATAGTCAAATAATGCTGCTGGGGACCACCTTGTTAACCCTTGTGAATAGCAACACAGTTGCACATACAATGAATTCCACAAGGTTGCGATTGACTCAAAACCTGTGATATGTTTGCCTGTATCACAGCATTACAACATGTGGATGACACAAAACTTATGGGCAAATGTAATCAGTATGACTTTATATTGACATATGTCACAGAGCATTTAATGATGGTAGGTATACACATGCACACATGTGCCATACTGCAAGTGTCTTGGTGATGGTTGAAAGAGAACTGAGCAGAATGTTGATATGCTCCACTACAAAAACACATGCCTTACTATGCCAACAATTTACATAATATCATCCCATGTCAGCAGTTCTGAAGAGGCATATTACTACAGCTGTTATGAAATGAATATGTAATCAAATGGCAGCAGTGGCCATCAATCCATTACCTTAAATCACAGATCGTAATACCCTCTTGTAGAGCTACCGTACATCCACACCTCAACATAGCAGATGTGGATGACAGTAACATTGATATGTGACATGTTCATAAGGTCGTAGGACATTACTAGGCTAATGGCCAACATCACATAAAATCATAGACATTATTATTATTGTACCATTTAAACAAAAATCGCTATATCCATATGTTGGAAGATAGCAAGGCTATATGCATATGTGTGTATTTGATTGTGTCCATATGTGACATCTGCACCACCCCATGACAGAATCAGCAATCACACATCCAGTAGTCTGGAGATGGCTTGCAGAGGCTAATGGAAGGACTCTGCTTCATAATATGTGTATGCAACTTTGAGATGAGGACATCCTCCAGTCCTCTGCAGGAAGGATGTCATGGCCAGAGGGGAAAAAGGGGATGTTGGATTCATGGGGCTATGTTAATGATTTTTCTAAGTGGTAATTAAATGAAAAGAGATTCAAAAGATCAAACAATGACTGTAATGTAACACCACACACACACACACACACACACACACACACACACACACACACACACACACACACACACACACACACACACACACACCAGTAGACTGGATCTGATTTGAGCATTGCACCTTAGTAGGTATAGAAACTAGATTCCTTACAATGTAAGACTAGCAGCACCATGTATATCTGACTTTAACAGTGTCATGTTGCACTTTACAGAGTATGATAGCATTATTGCATGCTGAGAAGATGATGTTGGGGGGAGTGTCTGACATGGATGTGGAGTCACACCTCGGTGTATAATTGTCTCAAAAATATTCTTTGAATGAATACACATTCATGTTGCCAGCTGTCAGATTAGAAAGCCTAAATATCTAGTTACAGAAGCTGGAGAACTTAGTACATAGCATGAATGCCACATTACAAGGTTGAATTAAACAGAGGCAGAGTGTACTTTAACAACATGTCCATTTTATTTATTTATTTAACATTTGTTAACCAGAAAGGTCAAACTGGACACAGGCCTTTTTTCAGTGGAAGCCTATGGAAAAAAAGCTCCACAAATAAGACAAAAGTTTACAAATGAAACAAGTACAAAGTACAACAAGATTATATAAAGTCAATTATACACAGTGAGAAAAAGTAAAAAAAAAAATCCAAGGCTGTAAATACAAGAAACATTAAGATCATAACAATCAATAATATATAGAACTTTCTACTATATATCTCCATGGTGAAAGGAATAATAATGGTAGGGCATTTGCAGCAGGAGTTTGCTGAGAAAAATACCCCCGGTAGCAGTAGGAGTGAAGTGAGAAAGGTGAGACAGGTGAAAAAGGTGAGGAAGATGAGAAAGGTGAGTGTGTGAAATGCTATGGAGGAAAGGGATAGTTACAAACTTTGGAGCTGAGCAAGAATGCTTTAAGTTCTTTTTTAAAGTGATGTTTAACAGTAATTGATCATAAGTCAGGGGGTAAGGCGTTCCAAAGCTTAGATATACTTGATGAAAAGAGTGACTGGCCAGCTGTGTTGTTAACTTTGATTATTGTTAACAGAGCTTATTACTTGACTGAAGAGGGTGCATAGTGCTATAAGGTTGTACTAGATTATGAATACCAGGGATTTTTTCAGGTTAGTGAATAAGAGTGTGAAGAGTGACAAGTTTGTTATAGGTAAGTGAGTTCAGTATTTCGAGCCAGTTTAAGTTTGAGTGCTAAGCAATGGTGTTCTCTATAGTTGAGGTTCATAGCAAATTTTGCTATTTTATTGTAGCAGTTTTCTAATTTTGTGAGCTCACCCTTTTTTAGATTAGTAAAAATGGGTGAGGCATACAGAAGAGTGGAGATTAGATGAGTAGTTGTGAGGGTAGCTTTAGAACTGTTTGTTAGGTACTGTTTATGCCAATAGAAATGGTGTGGGCTATATGAAGGTCAAATGTGAGTGAACAGTTGATAGTGCTACCTAAGAGTTTAGTATGAGGTGCAGGAGAGGTGACGGTGAGGTTAGCAGATGATGTAGAGAAAGAAGGTGGGGATCTGGTGGTTTACTGGGTGAAAAAGCATAAGCTTTGTTTTGTTTGGGTTTAGAATGAGTTGTGAGCCAGATAAACATTTTTCCACATCTGAGAATGCTTCTTGGATTATTAACTGCAATTGCTGAAGAGAAGATGCTGCACATATTAAGGTAGAATAATCTGTATATTGGATAAGGGAAGCTTGTTTGGT
This sequence comes from Protopterus annectens, assembly GCF_019279795.1. Classification (NCBI taxonomy): domain Eukaryota; kingdom Metazoa; phylum Chordata; order Ceratodontiformes; family Protopteridae; genus Protopterus; species Protopterus annectens. The sequence goes on along the minus strand of NC_056730.1, from coordinate 393,833,059 downwards.
GGCCATAAAAGTTCGTTGGTGAAAAGGGCAAATAGAAGTGGTCCAAGGAGCGATCCCTGTGGGGTACACAAATTCATGGGAAGTAGAGAAGATATATTGTTATGCCATAGTACTGCTTAACAAGATGTTCAGAGGAATGTCTGACATAGCTGTGGACTCACATGCCATTCAAAAATTGTCACCAGACTGATTGTTGAGAGAACACAAACACACACACACAAATACCATTTGACTGTTTTAAGATTAGAACTCCTATCTACAGAACACAGCACTTAACACAAGCTCCATAGTGCAAGTCTGGTTTTCATAGTCCCAGACAACACATCATCAGTGTCTGGTGAGAAGAAGACGGTAGTAGGAGTGTCTCACATGCTGTTCTAAAATGGTCTCTAGAATGTGAACTAACTGAACGCAAACACACACACCGGATGACTGTAGTGAGACTACACCCCTACGTATCTACTAAACATAGTACTTAACACAAGCACCACAGCTCAACTCTGGCTTTCAGTGTGTCAGACAACACTTTATATCTGATGACATCAGCAGTGTCTGGTGAGAAGAAGAAGGTAGTAGAAGTGTCTCACATACTGTTCTAAAATGGTTTCTGTAATGTGAGCTAACTGAACACAAACACACAGACACACACTTACATGCTCACCTACACACACACACATACCAGTTAACTGCAGTTAGATTAGAACCCCTTCCTAAAAAGTTACACAAGCTAGAGAACATAGAATTTAATACAGCACTACAGCACACATCTGAATTTATATCAGATAACATTATCATTGTATGTTTGGGAGAAGATGTTGGGAGGTCTGCATGAAATGGATGGGTAGGAAGTACAACTGTCAAAATATTTATTCTCCATGGAACTGGGTTGCTGATAGCAGGATATAGACTCATGCTCTTCTGACACATACACACACTTACACATATAAACAGTGACACACACATAAGGTGGATGTTGTGGTAAGTTAACCCACATCTAACTATTTCGTTCCTACCTACAGAATACATTAGTTAATAACTGCACCATTCCTGGAGTAAGCTTTTACCTTGTCATGCTGGTCTTTATAGATGATGACATCATCATTATATGATGTGGATAGCATATCCTGTTATGAGAGTGGTATGCAAAGTGTGGAATTATTTTCTGTTGTGGTTCCAATATGCAGGTATACTTTAAAAGACAGCTTCTAAAATAGCTGCAATAAGCTGCCAGGAATTCATATTGCAGAAGTGAGACAGATGCATATGATTATCAGTATGTTGTGTACACTAACACTTGCAGTCACACACACACATCTTTTGTGATCAGCATGGATGCAACTGTGGATGTATGTGTGCTCATATTTGTGGTGAATTTATTTCCACATCAAGACATGTATAAGACAATATCAATATGAATTGTCAGCATAAAGCTTAAGATGATAAAAGTTGTGCTATTTATTTTTGTAGTGTAGTTGACATTTGGGAACTATTACTGAAATATCCATTTTCAAGTATATGGATGCAGTGCACACATGAATCTAAGTAAATATGTGTTCAGTCAGTAACAGTGCCTTCCCTTTGGTTGTGTTTTTACATGAATTATAATGTGATAAGGACTAACTGTGCAGTAAACATAGTATTGCATGCCAATCAGCCCTTTCCATAGCACACCACTGAGCAACTGATTTGCATGATAGATGAGAAAATGTTTGCCCATGTGACACATTTAATGAATACAGCTTGAACTTGGGAATTACTTATGCATATATGCTAGGGTAGAACTTGCTGACATATAGTATGGTGTTCATAGTGTAGTTTATATTGGAAATGTGTCATAACTGTTATGATATGAAGGACAACTGCTATTGCCTTCTCCATTTGTGCAGAGTTAAGTGATGACCAAGCATGGATCTTTGCTTAAATGGAAACATAATATTTCTCTTGGATCAACGTCCTCCATACAAACACGCTAAGTGGTGAGGCAGAGCAGTCAGCACTTTGGACATTACTAAGTGTAAGAAAAACATTTGCTGCCTAGTTTTCCCTGTGCCAGCAGATGTAAGACAAAGGAGTTCATATTTTGAGGAAAAATGACACAGGGTTTGAATCCAGATTAATCTAATTTTTTACATGTTTTCAGGTTGGCATTAAATAAGTAAATGTGATAATTTTTGCAAATGAGAGACAATGATTATAGTGAAGTACTATATAAAAATGAGCATTAGTTAATTGATTTATGTCAACAGTACACATATGGGTTTGCATTTTTATACATTTGGCAATCTAAATAAATGTTAAGAATAATTTTTTAATAGTAGCACCTTTACTCTGCTTTAATTGTATGTTTCTTTAGCGCTGAGAGTTTAAGCAGCACTGTGCCATAGGACATGAAGAGCCATTCACTGTCACTCAGCATTGGTGCACAATGCCAAACTCCACATAAATGCAGAGGACAAAAAGTGAAGGCCTTTATTAGAGATTTATTATTTATGTGTGTGATGTGTGATTCTGTTTTTTCACCAGATTAAAGGTGTGAAAATGAGGTATATTGGAAAGTGGTGAAATGGGTTGCAAGCAGGGGGAAGAACAAAGGGGAAGCAATATATGAATTGTAGGAGAGAATTAGGGAAGAACCATAGCTATCCACCACTTCAACAGTGTAATATGAACATGTATAGAAAACTGGATGAATTTGGACTGTCAGCACAGCACAGATGGGTGACAATAATGCAATCATGTTCTACAGTCCATTGGATTGAATCAAGTGTGTTGAGAAGACACATGTGCAAAGTGGAGAGCTATGTATAGGACAAATTCTTTTGTGGGACAGGTGCCCAGTTTTTGATTTTTATTTCAGTAAGAGAGGAATGCTTGATAAGGGACATGGGTATGCCAGGGTCAGTTAAATATGGTAGGTGAGGAAATGGGTACAGACAAACAGAACATACAAGACAGAGACAGGGATGGTGACAGACACAAAAGGTTGCGGGACATTGTGACATGTGATTGGGGATAGGGAGGGGATATCTGAAACCCATGTCCATCAAGCATGGGGACAACAAGTACCTAGTCCTCACCCTCAGAACCGTCATCACTCTCCCCTTCCTCAGCTTCCTGCTGAAGTGCTTGATGTTTTTGTTTTCTCAGCATTCCAAAGAAAATCCCCATACAGCTAAGATGTGTACAAATTGTACCTTCTACAACCTCATGCACCATGCCTGGGAGCTCCTGGCAGGTGACAAAATCCCCACTTTCATTAATACTCCCAGATGGTACCACTGCACCATCTGCCAAGGTAATGTTACCTGATGTTGAGGACCAAGGTAGTGGGTCTGCATAGGCAGTGCTGCCAGGTTCTGTCCAAGATGTGCTGAGCATTGGTGCAGCAGCCATTGGAGGGGTGGCAGGCTGAGCTGCACTGATTAGCATACCCCCTTGTGCTGGAATTCATTTTCTCAGCTGTCAGAAAAGTATGACATCAGAATGTTATCACATATATAAAAATAAAAAAGATGGATAAGTGGTGGGGTAAGAAAAAAAGAAAAAGATAATTAGAACTGTCACATGCCACAGACAATAAATTACTACAGTACAAATGTATTTTTAGTTTTATGTTAACTGTATTTTTTTTTAAAATCCAAAATAGGACTGAGAATTTTTCCAAATAATCTTTACAATATGCATATTTTGCACCTATTCTTTTAAAAATAATACAGATTAAGTTAACAATGTGGCATTTATGCCAATTTGTTTAAATTAATATTTAATATGTTTTTACTATGTATTTGTTACCTGTGGTAGTTGAACTCACAACTGTTGAATACACTAATACAATTGACTCCTACAATTACATTGAGCTATAGAATAAAGCACACATGCTTCACTTTACAATGAAGATATGCATGCTTAATTTGCCAGTAATGTATAGAACAGCAAGACTTTTAATAAAATTTTAATTAATTTGTGCTGCATATGTACCCCTTGCTTCTCTCAGTCTTTCTAAGTGTTAAGCATGGGTCTCCCTGTTTGCTGAAATCTCCTGGACAGCTGTAAAATAAAGAGGAGAGAAAAAGAGAAGAGCATTACGCATACCAGTCTTGGGAATATCCAGCCTTATATATAATTTAAAGTATCTTTATCTGTATACTTACACAACTGTGGGATGTCAGCAGTCCTAAACTCATCCAGCCACTTGAGTTGTTCCTGCTTGCACCTTTTCAGATCATTGTAATGGTGCCTGCATTGTCCAGTGCATGGACCACTCCTCTCAACTGTACAGATTTTCACAGAATGTCCCAGATTTTTCTCTCATATTTTGGTCCATTTTTCATAAAATTATGATTTTCTGGCAAATTAGTGGCAAATCATTAAAGACTGAAGTTAAAAAAGATAGACATTTGAGTTTCACACATCATACCCTTCAGAAAATTCAAGCTAATGCACAACATGTTATTCTATCAACTTTCTAAGTTTGTAAAGAGCAATATTTAAAAATTGTCCCTATTTTTGGACCTTTGTACCACTTTTATTTATGGCTTTGTCCAGATTGCTTGCTCTAAGAGGTTGAGAGGTATGTGACTTGCACTGGAGACACTCTTGGCAAGACTATTCCAAGTCTCTGATTCATATTGAGACCCGGTATATTTCCCATGCAAAGGCCTATGGCTATGGCATTTTACAAGGAGTCCAGTGAGTATTCTGGACTCCTCTACACCCCATCTTTGAGTCCTAAATTGGGCACCTTCCTTCCTAGCTCCTGCCATGTCCATACAGGTCATGCAGCAACAGTTTAAGTCTTTTCCTGCCAATTCATAATATTGAATTTTATGGCTAGTGCGCAAACCTGCATAACCATCCCAACCACGTCTGTGCAATGTTAAGTGGAGCTCAACAATGCCAAACAGACAGGAAGACAGTTTATGAATGTGACAGTTGGCATTAGTTTAGGGTTGTGTGCTGCTGTACTTCTTAGATGACTTAACTTTTCAGATATGTACTGGGGGGGTAGAAATTTTATGACTTGATACATTTTTTGTGTGCCTTTACACACTGATAAGCGTAATTTGTACAATGTGAGATTCAAACCTATGTAAAATAGAGAATACATATTATTCCACATAGGTGTTTTTTCCTCCTTGCCACAGAAAAAGTGTTTGTCAGACATGCTCATTAACTATATAGACACATTAAAGGGTGACCGTTTAACCATGTATGTGTGTGACCTGACAAGGTCCTGGTTTATACATTCATGTGTATATGACTATCATTGAAGTATGAAGTCCATCCCAGGGCAGAAAAGGCAATTTTAATTCTAGAAACATAATTGTCAGTATATCCTCAGTCAGACATATAATTGATATATCCACTGCTATACATAGTTATTGTTATGTGTAATTATCCTTATATTGGTTTTTATTTTTAAAAATTGATTTTAACACCATTAATAACATTTGAAGTGTGCTAGATTAGAACCATGTCTCACCTGTATTGTGGTCATGAATTTACATGAGTTGCCACAGGGAAGGCTGGGCAACAGGTGCATTTTTTACAGTCATTACTGTCTAGAGTGCTCATTACTACTGAGAATTGTTTTGACACACATGCTGATTAGTTATATAGACACATTAAAGAGTTGAGTGGTTAACGTGACATGAATTGTATAACTATAATTGTACTGATGCCCATAGTTAGACATAAATATATATATATATATATATATATATATATATATATATATATATATATATATATATATATATGATATCATGTGTATACTCAAGCGTCCTGCTACACAGTTATTTTTATGTATAATTATTTTTATATTGTTAATTTGTATCTAAATTATAGTGGATCAGCATTAATAAAACTTAGATTTTGCTGGATTAGAACACTGGTTCACCTGTGTCATGGCCATTAATTTGCATCTGTTGCCACAGGTACTGCTAGGCAGCAGGTGTAATGTTTACGCTCATTTCTGTGTATGAGTGCTGACAGCAGTGCAACTCTGCTTAGCATGTTTGCATGATGGAAGACTACACATGTCGTAATGTATATTTTTAGAAATTAAAGGACAACTACGGGAAGCAGTACGTGTTTTCATCTGCAAAATACATTTTTCTCCCCTATCCAATGCTCCCACCACTCAAAAATGCAATTAAAACTAAAATAAGATACTTTATTCTCTATTCCCATGATTGTGAGTGAGCGACTATTGGTACTGCAAACCATCTTAAAAAAAAACTTTGCATAAGCCTCTGACAAGTCGCCCATCACTCAGACTGCATATTTCCAACAAACACACCCTCCTGTTCTGTTTTTGCTCTGGAAATGCCCATTCTATAATTATGCACGCCCTCAGAAGCATTAGCATTCAATTGTGCTCTTTACACTGCCTTCTTATGAACATAGAAATGCATATAACAAGAAGCATGAACTTCTTTAGCAGATAGCTGTTGATGCATGGCTTTGTTCTTTTATCGGATTAAACCACAGCTACGGACTTTGCAGAGACTAATGTTCAAAGTGTATGAGCAACCAATATTGTTGGGAATTATTGCACTTCATTTTCTGAAACTGTATAGCTGTTTTTGGATCATGCTGCGTGAAGGTAAACTACTATGTACTCTGTTTTATTCCCAATATTTTTCACAGAATTATCAACATAGCATTGCATGCAAGCACCACAGATTGGTTGCTCGGTGCAGCTGATCTCAGTGCTTGAGGTTGGGGTCAAAGCATTTTCCATATTTTATACAAGAAGCAGGGTGGAGGCAACATATCTTCAAATTAGAAGCAGAGAGTTGTTTAAATACTGCAAGCCATTACCCACTAATCTTGCTCAGTAAAATTGAACCTTGTACATTTTGTTTCTGCTGCTGATTGTTTTGTTTGCAGTAAACATTGGCAACAGAATGATCATTGTGTGTGTTTGAAAGAGAGTAGGTGTGTTGAGAATGTATGTGTGAGTGTGTGTATGTGGGACTGTACCTGCTTGTGGTCTTGTCCAAGAAATCTATTATCCATGCACCTATAATCATAGCTGATAAACAGAGTGTGCAGTGAAAAGCTAACTCCCCAAAGACAAACTTGAAGAAGTTGTTGCAAACTACCCAGCTGGAATGGATTCATTTCCCAAACCTGCATAAGAAAACCTTTTTTGCAAGGGTCTATATTAGCTCACCGACCGCTTAAAGAAGCGAACGGTGATTAATCAACCCTATGTAAGCGAAAGCTTACAATCTCAAACTGTCAGAACAGAGATTTTTTTCCCAGGGAAAAAAATCTCTGTTCCAAAACACATACACACAACACAAGCACACCAAACAAACAGCAATCCACACACACACACCCAAAATCTTACAACTAACGCTACACTAAACTATACACACAGCACTGACTATCCACTTACCTTAACCCAAACCCTAACCCTAAGGTCTGTCACTATCGCACACTCACCTCACCTGCTCCCTAACTCTAACTCACCTAACCCACCCTAACCCACAATCTAACCCTAACTCACCTAACCCACCCTAACCCTCACATCCACACAATTGCACACTTACCTGAACCTGACCCATAACTTTCCACCACAGCGCTGAAAATACCTAAGCAACAGAAACGGACAACCAAAATCTTTCTCTAGGAAAGATTTTGGGTTTCTGTTGCTTTGATATTTTAAGCTTTCGCTCTGTAGGGTTCGATATTAGAACATTAGAAGGTTTTAAACCTCGATGTTCTAAAATAGACCCTTTTTGCGATACTTCAGACAGTTTGCAACTACTTCTCCCTTTACATTTCAGACAGCTCTTATAGGTTCATAGGTAGGTACTAGGCTATTAGCCCTAGGGCCTATACAAGCCTAGCCAAAAAGGTACCTTGGCTTTCGCCACCCAAGAAAATTATTTTCCTGTGCCCCTGTCAAGCAGAACCACATTACCCATCCAATAAATTACACTGGTATCAGGTATAACCAGTCCTAAGTCCTTACATTACTGCCATTTCTCCAAAGTATCTTCAATAACTTTAGCACTCTGCAAGATTAACATCATATAACATGCGCCCAGAACTTCACAAGTGTGTATTATAATATACAATATATTACATATAAACACTGTTGGTCACATTTTATTGTATCCTAATAGACTTAGGATTACATTTGAAAACTATAATAAATAATGGAGGAAAATGTTTCCTGCATAAACTCTTATTCAGTAAACAGAAACTAATATTTGCTGCAGTTTATTTACATTTGTAACATTTGTGTAATAATTTTAATAAGTTAATGGATGGCTGATGGACTCCACATCTGTCTAATATCGTAAACGATCCCAATGATTACCATTTAATGTGTTGAAGCCTTTCCTGTTGGTCTAATACAAGTGTCTGCATGATGTATGCTTATAACATACCAACTAGATCTCCTGTCTAACCCTATGATTGACCCTTCTGCCCCTTAACTCCATAACTCCCCCTCCTGCTCTCTCAACCCAAGAGTCCCTCTCCTTCTCCCTAAACTCAAGACTCCCTTCCGCACCAGTCCCATAATCCACACTTGCATTCCTTCAGACAGTTTCAACACAACTGATGCACTTCCCTCAATCAAGCTCAAATGTGTTTGGGTAAGCTGTGGAAGTTCTTTGTCTGAACTCACATTTGAGTTTGAACACAAGCAGCACCATACCTGAGCTGCAAGATGCTTTACTACTTGGCTTTGTGACAGTGAGTTTCAGGTGCTTGAACATCCTTTTCCTCTGTATCTGACAAGCCTTTCTGCTTTGCCAGAAATGGTTTGCAAACTCTCTTAACAAGGTTTCCAGATTGTGGGAAAAGTCATTACAGCCCATAGTGCCTTTTTAGGCACAGCTGATTTAATGGATATAGAATTCCTGTTTCTGGGCATAGTGCCTATCATCTATTCAGCCTTACTGGCAGTGGCTGAAGAATATCCATATGTGTCAAGGATATAATCTCCTAATGATAGATCCCTTGGGACACCACACTTAATATCTTAGATGTCGAAATCCCCATAAACAAGACTAATTACCACATCATGGCTAGTTACAGAACATCCTCTATTTCCCCTTATTTATTTTTTATTTATTTTTATTTAACATTTGTTAACCGGGAAAGTCCAACTTGGAACAAAGCCAATTTTCAGCAGAGGCCCGGGGAGAAAGGCTCCAGATGCATGTCTTTGTAACAGGGGAAGTGGCACCAGTTTTAAAGGAAAAGGCCTTTCTGAGCATCTTAGTGATTTGACACATTACATAAAATCCCCATTAAACCAAACACCTTTCTCCTGGGGGCACTTGAACTGCTCATCAATAAAGTGCCACACCTACACTACCAGAGGTTGGCATGCCGAAATCTTTTGTGATATTATAGATGTTAACCTGCTTTTACAACTAGTTAACTATCCTACAAGTCCTCACAAATATAACAACTCCATGCACATTTCCATGTACCCCATCCCACCTTGTTAGATTACTGACCTTTTCCTTTAAAACTGGTGCCACTTCCCCTGTAAATAACTCTGTTTAGGGACTTTAAACAAGTAAACTATCAGGCACTTCTGCAGTAGTCCTCCACCAATGGATTCCATTGCTGAAACTGCTGCCTATGCCTCTGACTCATACTAGCTGTATTGATAAGGCAGGCCCTATCTGCACCAAATATAAGGAGAAATGTATAAACAAACCCTGATGGTGGAATACCTTTGCAGATAAATTATATAACAACACAACAAAATTGCTTAAAGGAAAAGGGCACCCACACATTGTAATATCCTCCACATTTAGATGCCTTTTCCCTATTTTTGATCCTGTTGCAAGAAAAACCATGTAAAACACAATATTTCCAACTATTTATGCTATCTTCTACACTATAGCATCATATGCCGAAGTAAAACTCATGCTCAAATAAGTCACATGATTGGTGAAACAGAGCTCTGGTTGCCAGAAACAGATGTCAGTGCGGCTATTAAATACTTGTGATCTTTTTCCCATCAGGTAACCACCCACAAACTATGTGCTAGTGTGTCAGAAGATATGAGCTGTTTGACCTACATCGTGTCTGCATCCTTACCTCGCCATATAAAATATTACTGATGCTATTTAACTAGCAATTTCATATTTCCTGCCCTACCTTCACTGTCAAAAATTTTTTCTTTCTGCCCTGTGTCAGTTGGTATTACCTCCTTACTTCAGTTTGCTTAAGCAACCTTTTCTGAAGACTGTTCCATATGCTCATATTAGCAATAATTTGCTTTTAATGCTGGAAGAACTGAAAGCTGTTAGTTCTATTTCCATACCACATGCTTGGAGTCTTTGGTTTGGCAGTTAGTGCACAGAATTAAGGCTGCTTCCTGTAACACATGGTTTGAGTCCTTCAGTCTTCATTTACCTGCTTATGACTCTGAGCAAATCACTTAACCAGACAGTACTTTGGGAAAATTGGGTTAGGGAGCTCAGTATGTATCAAACAAGACCAAGTTAAAGTTTATTTTATTTTTATTTTGTGTTGTTTACCAGGTTTGCCTTACTGAGTTTATTGAAAACATTCAGGGAGCCCAGGGAGAAAAGCACCAACATATTTCAAATATTTTTAAACAGACACTCAATAATGCACACAAACAGACATTAACACACATTTGCTAATTAGATTGCATTCATATGAAATAAAAACAACGGTTACAATATTAAAGATACTTGTGCATAAGTAGATGTTGAACAATGAGAACGTGAAGCTGTACATTACTGGCTTATCAAATAGATAATAGATCATGTGATTAGTACTTAGAAATTCAAAGAAATAGAGGTGAGGTAAGGAAGTTGGTAGGGCAGAAAAATATTAATATTGTAGTTAAGTGGGGCATAAATCATGTTCAGACACAATTATGTGTGGCTATCATCAGGTTTATCCTAAAAATATAGAAGTGGGAGTTGAGCAGTGTCAAATAACTATGTATATGGCTGGAGATGCTAGGAAAACTATTCACATATTGGTGTAGATTAGTCATTGGGCATAGGATTTGGAAATGAAGCGAAATGGTTTCATGATATGGTGAGTTGATTATTTCTTGTGGTGGCTGTTATATATTTTTTTCTTCTTAATGAGACAGTAGAAGTATCCAGAATGTGCACATCATTTTGTGCACACATGATGTATGAAGGCAAATTGAAGCAACAGGATCACTTCTAAATCACCCCCAATGTGGTTTAGTATGTATGTATGTATGTATGTATACATATATATATATATATATATATATATATATATATATATATATATATATATATATATATATAGTTCCACTTCATATCATCGAATTTCATTTCATCGAATTTGAAAACATCCAGACCAAATCATCGAAAACCCAAATCATCGAAAACCCATATCATCGAATCTCAAATCATTGAAAACTAAAAAGCAACTAGAAATAACATCCCAGACACTATTTACCACATTTATGAAGGGGGGCAAGCCTCCCTGCACCCCCCCATGTGAGGGACTATGCCCCCCACACCCCCCGTAATTAAATATACCAACTCCAAGGTCGCACTACAGTGGGGTTAGGAAATTACATTTTTCCCCCACTGTAGTGCAACCTTGGAGTTGATATATTTATTTACGGGGGTGCAGGGGGGCTTGCCCCCCTGCATAAATGCAGTACTAAGTCTGTGGAATGTTATTTCTAGTTGCTTTCTAGTTTTCAATGATTTGAGATTCGATTAAATGGGTTTTCGACGATTTGGGTTTTCAACGATTTGGTCTCGATGTTTTGGGATTCGATGAAATGAAATTTGATGATATGAAGTGGAACCATATATATATATATATATATATATATATATATATATATATATATATATACACACACACATACACACTCACATATGTGCATGTGTGTGTGTGTGTGTGTGTGTGTGTGTGTGTGTGTGTGTGTGTGTGTGTGTGTGTGTATACATATATATATATATATATATATATATATATATATATATATATATATTTTTTTTTTTTTTTTTTTTGGGTGGTATTATGCAGAACTGTGATCAGCAGTATGGTTTCATGCCAGGAAAGAGCACTACAGATGCGATGTTTGCTCTGAGAGTGTTGATGGAGTACAGAGAAGGTCAGAAGGAGTTGCATTGAGTCTTTGTGGACTTAGAGAAAGCATATGACTGGGTGCCTAGAGAGGAGTTGTGGTATTGTATGAGGAAGTCGGGAGTGGCAGAGAAGTATGTAAGAGTGGTACAGGATATGTACAAGGGTAGTGTGACAGTGGTGAGATCTGCAGTGGGAGTGACAGATGCATTTAAGGTGGAGGTGGGATTGCATCAAGGATCAGCTCTGAGCCCTTTCTTATTTGCACTGGTGATGGACAGGTTGACAGACGAGATCAGACAGGAGTCCCGATGGACTATGATGTTTGCAGATGACATTGTGATATGTAGTGAGAGTAGGGAACATGTTGAGGAGACCCTGGAGAGGTGGAGATATGCTCTAGAGAGGAGAGGAATGAAGGTCAGCTGGACTAAGAATATATGTGTGTGAATGAGAGGGAGGATACAGGAATGGTGAGGATGCAGGGAGTAGAGTTGGTGAAGGTAAATTAATTTAAATACTTGGGAGCAACAGTTCAGAGTAATGGCGGGTGTGGAAGAGAGGTGAAGAAGAGAGTACAGGCAGGGTTGAGTGGGTGGAGAAGAGTGTCAGGAGTGATTTGTGACAGATGAGTACCAATAAGAGTGAAAGGGAAGGTCTACAAAAGGGTAGTGAGACCAGCTATGTTATATGGGTTGGAGACAGTGGCATTGACAAAAAGGCAGGAGTCAGAGCTGGATGTGGTAGAGTTAAAGATGTTAAGATTTGCACTGGGTGTGACGAGGATAGACAGGATTAGGAATAAGTATATTAGAGGGTCAGCCCAGGTTGGACAGTTTTGAGACAAAGCCAGAGAGGCAAGATTGCATTGGTCTGGACATGTGCTGAGGAGGGATGCTGGGTATATGGGAAAAGGATGCTAAGGATGAAGCTGCCAGGTAACAGGAAAAGAGGAAGGCCTAAGATAAGGTTTATGGATGTGGTTAGAGAGGACATGCAGGTGGTTGGTGTGACAGAGCAAGATGCAGAGGACAGAAAGAAATGGAAACAGGTGATCTGCTGTGGCGATCCCTAACCGGGAAAAGCTGAAAGAAAAAGAAGATTATGCAGAACTGTAGTATTGAAACATGAGTGTAAAAGAAAAGTATCAGTAGCCCTTGTGGCCAGCTGCTCAAGTGTAGGAGGTGGTGCAGGTCTGCAGGACACTGCTGCCCATATTTAGAAAGCCCCTGTGTCCACCACATTAGTGCTGAAATGTAAATAAACTATAAATGTATTAAGGTATCAGTATTACTGGTGTCCATCTGTCACAGGTACCTGTACCAAGGATACAAGCCAGCCCAGAGGGCAACAACTTACCTAGTTGGTTAATGGTATGGGACATTGTTCTTCAGCAGGCCTGATGTCAGGGGCCAGGCAGTGGTGTACCTCTAATGGCCATGGCAGAATTCATTTATTGTTTCCTATCAGGCATTTAGCTGTTGACACATGCTGCATCTGGTCCTCAGTAACATGGGATATGATCTATTATTTCATTCCCAGTCTTATATTCTGTTGGGGGTGGAAGATCTTCAGCTTGGTAGCTGTGCCATTATAGACCCAATCATCCATAAAGTCTGGTTTCTCTACAGTACCAATATCTCCACCATTAGTAGAACCAAAGACTAAAGACTTTACCCCAGAGGTAAAGATGGTAAAGACACATGTTTATAACACACTGTCTTTTAAACAGATGTAATAAAGTATGCCTACAACTATCTCCCCATCCACAAGTCCACATTATGTTTAACTAAGATCAAGGAAAAACTCTAATTCACATGGATGGGCACCCTGTTTCACAGAAGGGGGTATTCACTGAGACACATACCTGTCCCTCCAACATATCCAGTTTATGTTCCAAGCAAAGTTTGTCTTTAGAGCTGGTAGTTCTGATACTATTTCTTTTGTAAATGTGAAACTGGTCCATCAGAGCAGGATCCAGGGATGTATTAGTATGTCAGACCTAGATCAACATTTGCAGGGGACCAAGTATAGTGATAGGGCATTTGAGGCAATCCACATATGACATGTTATGAAAGCTGTGAATTATTTTCCTTTGGTATATGACAATTCAGCAGCCAACAGAGACTGTGTTTCAGTGTTTTTGAAACTTATTTATTTATTTGGCATTTGTTTAGTGGGAAAGTCTGACTGGGTCGTGAGGTACCCATTTTCAGTGGAGGCACATGGAAAAAGTTCCAGATACATATGATTAACAGAATGAGAACTTAACAGAAATAATAAAGTCATAAAATTCAAGCACAAATTATGAAAAACTTCACATTAGTTTGTCATAATAAAAACTCAGACATATTAAAGTCATGGTGTTCAAGCAAATTATATGGAAAGCCTGATAATAGGAAGATGCATCATTATTTGCATGATTGATGATTATCATAATGATTATTAATATCTTAGAAGCCATGAAAATGGTAACAGATTATATTGTTGAGACATAGGATAGTACAAGTGAAGAAGTGTAGGGTGTGATAGAGGTGATAGTAGGAATAGATGTGGAAAAGGTATGAGTGTAACTTCAGGGGAGTATGTGTAAAGGTATGAGTATAACCTCAGGGCAGTATGTGTAGTGGAAGGGAGGGTAGGGTATGTTAGTAGTGGGGATAGACAGAATAGAGGCAGCAAAGGTAAAAGAGTGTGTGCATATGGCTTTTAAAGATATAGTTGTTAATATGTATGACATGTTCATATGCTGAATGATGGTACATATCCACACATTTCTCCTTTGGAATGATTATGTATTTGTATTTTAAATCACAACCTGAGCAAAATACATATTTTCTCTTCCACATAATCCGGTCTGATAATACTGTTTATTTCCTTTTAAGAAATATGCATCAGAAGTCATCAGATATCACTAATAGGATACCCATGTTGGGGGGGGGGGGGTTGTGGCTACCTGTGAGATAACTGCCAACCCATTATCTTTTGTCAAACCTGTTCTTCCATTATCTCTCTCAAAAATCAAGCACACTCACTTACATAGGAGTCTCAATGTCTGCAGTTGCCTTTCAGATAGAATCACTGACATTTCCTTACAATATCTCTCCCTTCCTATTGAAAACACTCTGGGTCATTGTTATTTCTTGCTCCTGCGACTACCCACTGATTGGTTCCTGATAGCCACCCTCTCTCTGGCTCTACCTGCTCCATTCGCCCTATGGGCTCACTATGCTCCCCTATCCTGCCCCCAATTTCCACCTGCCCCCACTACTCCTACATTTATTCTAACCACTATTTCCCTCCCCTTCCTCTTACCAGCCAATCCAAGCACATCCTCACATTATCCTCACCCTCACTCATCACTAACTAACTACTCCCACCCCTATCCCACACCATAAGGTTCTGTATTCACATCTAAACCCCCTCCCTCTTCCACACTCAAACACTCCCTAACATCCTACAATTCCTTTTATACCTAACTTACACCAACTATGCTTTCTCCACTTCCACAAACCCTTCTCATCCCCTCTATTAGCTTACTTCTAATTCCTCTAATCCATGCTCCCTCCTATTCCACTTGCCAACTCCCCCTCCTTCCTATCCCTCATCCCCACTCCCAACTCCCATCCTCACCCTACCAGATCTCCCTTTCACACTATATCCTCCTCTCCAGTTCAACCCAACCCACTCCACTACTTCAGACTAAAAATTATTCCCTCCTCAATAAAACATCATATACCTAAACTAATATTATATTTTCCACAAAACTCAAAGAGCAAACCCTAGCTCCTGCTCCCGTCCTTCTTTGACTGCCTATGCTTAGCAGGAGACATACACCCCAAACCCGGACCTAATATTACCATTAATCCTAATCCCCCAAACACAAGCAATATTACCAACCATAAATATCTCAAGCTACTGACCATTAATGCCCAGAGTCTAAAAAACAAAACAGCCCTCTTTCATGCCTGGCTATACCATAACCTACCAGACATAGTAGCTGTCTCTGTGATATGGCTAAAGCCCCACATTTCTGACTCTGAAATCCTATCCCCTGAGTTTCAAGCCCTCGGATACGACCGCCTAAATAGAAAAGGCGGAGGAGTAGCCTTAATCTACTCTAGTCTACTCTCCATTACTCCCTACTAAAATCCCATTCCTCAGTTCAACAACATAGAACTTGTCATAGGAATACTAAAAAAGAATAACTATTAAAGCATTTGTATTTGTATTATGGCCCTCTATATAGACAGCCGCAGTGGTGCAGCAGTAGCATTGTCACCTCACATCAAGAGGTTCTCCCGTTTGATTCTCGGCTGGAGCGCATTTTGTGTGGAGTCTGCATGTCTTCCCCGTGGTCGAGTGGCATTCAAAAGACATGCATGAATGGGCATGCCTTCGTTGAAGGCTGGGCGTTGAGCTTGCAACTCGGCACCATAAAAATCTACTGCTAATCATTAGCTGTGGCAATCCCTAACCAGGAAAATCCAAAAGAAGAAGAAGAAGAAGATTATGACCCCCTATATCCCCGCAGGAAACAATGCCACTACACTTGAATATATTCTTCTATGGGCCTCAACTAATATTAAGCTTGAGACCTACATACTAGGGGACGTGAACATAGACTGGAACAAAATTAATACCAGTAATCCCTCCATATCTATCAATCTATTAAATTTCACTCAACGTAACAATTCCATTACTAGACCCAATAAAAGCAACTCCCCCAGGCTCCACTCTTGACTGGATCCTAGTCACCCACCCAAATAAAATCTCAAACACAGGCATCTTACCAGACTCCATTAGTGACCACCTGCCAGCTTTCATCCATTGAGCAACTCCCTCCATTCCTCACCTACACCAATATGTCCACACACGAAACCTTACAAACTTTAACCCCACAACTTTCTCTAATTCTCTCAAACAAACAAACTGGAGTAAACTAAAAACACTTCCTCTAGACAATGCTGTAGAATTCTTCAACTCAACCTTCTTAAATACCCTGAACTCTCAAGCCCCACCAAGAACAAAAAGAATAAATACCAACTCCACCCCATGGCTAACTAAAGATACTAAAAAAACTTATGCAACAAAGAGACAAGATCTGGAAACTTTACCATCGCAATAAGCAACCTGACACCCTTCTTAAATATAAACAACTCCGCAACCTAGCCAAAAAACAAATTATAAAAGACAAAAAAATCATACTATATTAAACTCCAGTCTAACCACTCCAAAAATCCCAGACAATTCTGGAACTCCATTAGTTCTCTTCTCAACCCAAGTACCAAAAACAATCCTTGCCCTGAAACCAGTAAATCCAACCCAGAAATAGCCACTCTATTCAACTCATTCTTTACCAACTCTATAGCAGAACTCACCAACACCTTCCCAAAGTACAACCCCTCCCCTCAACTCAACCCCTCTTCCCAAGCTTCTACCCAACCTTCCATCCCTAAGCCTCCTCCCATATTTCATCTCAAATCCATCTCTACCTCATACATAAAAAACTTCTCTCTAAACTAAAGCCATGCTCCAATGCCCCTGATACTATCCCCTCACTCTTTCTAAAAATTGCCGCAGAAGAAATCACCGTCCCCATTAGCATTCTCATCAATAGATCCATACAGGAATCTTATGTCCCCAAACTGTGGCATGCAGCCTTTATCCCATCTTTCCACAAAGGAGGTAAAAATAATAACATCTCAAACTTCCGACCCATAGCTATTCTCTCCCCAGTTTCAAAAATTCTTGAAAAATGCATCCACCTCCAGCTGATGCCTTTCCTTACCAATAACCAACTCATCACCCCAACACAACACGGTTTCTATCCTGGCCATAGCACAATAACTGCTCTTCTCTCTTTCTAGACATAGTAAACCGCACCTGTGATTCTGGAGAAACTGTATCCACAATCCTTCTAGACCTCTCCAAGGCTTTTGACACAGTCTCCCATACCCATCTCCTGAGCCACCTTTCTAAGCTTAATCTCTCTCAGAACACCCTATCCTGGTTCAAAAGCTACCTGACATATCTCAGGCCATGAAATGCAAAAATGGCACCTCAACCATCCTACCTACCCCCACTGGGGTACCCCAAGGATCCATACTTGGTCCAATGCTGTTTAATATATTTATCAATGACTTCCATGCAGCCATTCCTAACACTAGGATCGTACAATATGCAGATGACTCAACTTTAGTCTGCTCCACTTTTAACCTCCTCGAGCTCCAAACAAAAACTCCAACTGCCTTCTCAACCACTGAGAACTGGATGGTTCAAAACCACCTCTCTCCAAATGCCAACAAAAACAAAATTCTACTATTCCCTCCCTCAAAATCTCTCCCTCTTGACAAAAACTCTTTCCAAATTATCAGCCATGCAAACTCTACCATAGAAGTCGTTCCTTTTGCTAAACTTCTTGGGGTTACTATAGATGAACACCTAAAATTCGATACCCATATTCAGAAAAATATTAAAAAAAACATCAAAAACTTGGTATGCTGTACAGAAACTTCCACTTTCTCTCTCCTTCTTCAAGACAAACCCTCGCCACTACCTACTTGCTACCGTCACTATTGTACAGTCCTCCCCTACTAACCAACCTATCTTCCTCTATCTCTTCCAAACTGGAAATCTGTTATAACAAAATTTCAGAATTTGCCACCAAATCCAAATACTCCTCCCACCACTGTACTGCTCTCCGCCTGCTAAATTGGCTAGAACTCCCCAACTACCTTGACTACCTCCAACTCACTACAGCCCACAAGCTATTTAAACCAACTAAATGCATAGCACTAACTAACATCTTACAATCATACACCCCACACAGAACTCTAAGATCTGCCCACCAAACTCTAATCACTGTACACAAACTGAACCGTCCCGCTGGTCAGCTTCTCCTATCCTTTTCTTTAGCCAAAAAATGGAATTCTCTCCCTCCTTCTCTAAGAACTACTGAAAACTTTGAACACTTTAAAACTCAGCTCCAGTCCTACCTCTCCTATAATTGGAAATGCAATTGCATTCTCCCTACCTAACCTACTAATAACTCTACTTCATACTGATCTCCCTACCTAAATTACTAGTAACTCTACTCCATACTGATTTCCTGAAGAAATGACTCATTCTGAATATAATGTAATCGAACATCAATATCTTATGTATATATTATAAATAGATTACTTTCTGGCTTTTATTCTCCCATTTCTGGGAATGATTCTCATTGCTGTCATCATACAATTTTAGATGCTATGTACCCAAAGAACAACAACTTGTCTCTAATTTGAAATGTAATGTATGTTCCCCAACTTTTTCTATTATATAACTGCCTCTTTCTGAATACGTCAATATCATGAATGTATACATTGCAAATAATTTACTTTCCGCCTTTTGTTCTCCCCTTTCTGGGAAGAATTTTCTTTACTGCCATCATACAATTTTTAGATGCTATATAACCAATGTACAACTTGTCTAATCTGTTTTGTAATGAATGTTCTTCAATTTTGCTATTATACATTGCTTAGTTTTACTATGTAATATGGAGCTTTTCTCACCGGGCCTCCACTGAAAATGGGCTCCTTGAGCCCAGTGGACCTCCCCGGTCATCAGACTGGAAATAAATATGCCTGAGAAAGTGCTAGTTAAAAGACAGGAGTAAAGAAACTTGTGAAGGAAGAGTTTTAGTGGCACACCAGGCTGTGATTTTTTTATGTCTATTGTCATGCAAATTTGACTAAGTAGCTGAACCTAGCCAAGCTGGAAATGTGAGATTCTGGCTCATTGAAGGAGGAGAGATGGGAGGAGTAACTTGGTCAGGAACTGCAACTAACAAAACTGCTCTGTGTAAAAAATATTTTTTATCTCAGCAATTTGGCACTTTTGCAAGCTTTTTTTAGAGAACGTGCAGTACATTAGTAGGAACAACATCTGTAAAACTCAGTGCAGACCGGTCAATGACAGTTGATCTGCAAACTCTTAAACTTAGCAGTTTTTTTCAGGTTTTCCATTTTAAGTGAATGAAAGTCTAATCTGACAACAAATGGAAGGGCTATTTTTTCTCACAATCAGAGCTGTCATACTGCATTTTAGGACAGATTTAGCTTTCCAAAGGAAAAAACTTTCATCAGGATGACTGCCCACATGAGGTCAGACAAGGATAAAAAAAATAAAATTAGGAATGAATATTTATTTTGTGGTAAGCAGTTTTGAGAGGTGCAGAAATTCATGACTAGATAAAAAAGATATGTTTTTTTCATCATTTGCCCGTAGTGGCTGGGGAAGCATGTGACTGCCACTCAACACTGCTTAACGTATTTGCTTGATGGAAAGCAAAATATTTAACAATGTTATCTTTTTTGAAACTGGCAATGTCTCCTTATTGTCATCAAGTTTTGGGAAGCATGCTGACCATCATGCAACGCCGCTTAGTGTGTTTGCGCAATATAAGGCAAAATATGTAACAATGTGTCTTTCTGAAATTGATAATGTCTCCTTATTGTCTATGGCATTACAACATGTTTGTGCAGAGGCGAGCAATGTGCAAATGTTTCAGGCAAAGCTCAACATGCATTATTATAGTAAAAAGTGTTTATTTTTATCATTAAGAGAAAAATGTGGGACTTGAACCATGATCTACATATCCTATATACTGTGTGCTTCATTGTGCTTACTAGGTATACTACATGCACAGCTGATTCACAATTCTAATTTAGGCTCTCCTTATCATAGAACCAGCTTGCATTAATTTTAAGATATTTATCCATTTCACATTATTTGCACTAAGCACATATTAATATATTTTTTAAATAAAACAGTATTACAAAATACATTTTAACACAAGTTACGTATTTCTACACACCTCTGGATTTGAAATATACTAATGAACCTACAAAACACTAGGAGTAGCTTATCTCTCTCTTTGGCACAGAAACAACTTTGCAGATGGAAAGCAAATCATGTGGATGCAAGCAATTTCCATTTCCTCCACTGTATTAACTAGACATATACACTTGTACACTCACATTTGTTTGTATATGTGTGGCTTATAATTTAGTGCAATGAGTGGTCACACAATAATTTATGACTATGTTTGCTCCAATGTAGCTCTGTCTTCTCTTTATATTGTGTTCCTTCTTCTCTTATCTGTGCTGTCTGTAGTGCATTTTGTATCACTGTCATTTAAATGTATGATAAAAATACATGACAGTGAAAAACATTTTTCAGCAAAGGCAGGAGAGTTTGACTATTAGTGAACAAAATGAGATGTGCGCTGTTTACTTCCATTTAAAAGCTTGCTAAAGTAGCTTCTACCCTTTGTAAGTCTATTCTGGGTGATACACCCATTGTAGGTAATGTAGTCTGGATTGCTGTTGTGTCTTCCTTCTCCCTCCCACTAATCAATCACAGTTTCAATCTATTAGCAGCTAATGTTGAGGTAGTGCCAACCCTATGTTTACAGCTGCTACATTAAATCAAAAGTTTGGGATTCAGCAATTGTAATGAGTTCACACCTCATCTACAGCTTCAATGTGCTCAGAGGCCTGAAGCTACGGGTTTACTATCAAAATTACAAACACCAGAATAAAGTCTGGTCATTCCTGCAAATCACATTTCCAAATATCAGCAGAGGAACACAGGCACTATGTTGAATATAATGCCAAATTCAAAGAATCTGCATTATTCGACATATGCCTTCCCCTGCAGCTTACTGAACACCAAAGGAAGTTAAACTTGTAAGCAGTACATACTTAGTGTACAACACAGAAATGCCCATTTTTGCAGGGGGCAAGCCCCCCATGTGCCCCCTAGATGCTCTGCAAATAATATATTCCAACTCCAAGATTGCACTATAGTGGGGTAAATGGTAAATTCCTGATCCCCACTGTACCACAATCTGTAATCATAATGCTGGTGACAGGTGTGTAAATGCACTGTGGCATTCATGAAACTGCACACTCACACTGGTGCAGGTTAGACGAAACAGGAATCATCCAACTGTTGTTCAGCATTCCCATTTTTGTCTAACCTGTACTCATGATTTTGACAGTAAATTGAAGCTACGCTATGTAAAGGTAGCCTTGTAACTAGAGAACTTGAAGGTGAGGAGATGTGTATTTGGGGAAAACAGAAGATTGCTATTCCTTTTGATTTAGCTGCAGAGAAGGCTTCCAATCTTGCTAAGGTATAATTGTATTTTTCAAGTACATTCTAGATTTTGTAACATGTTACAAAGCAAATTATATACATATATATATATATATATGTGCAGCAGAAAATAGGACTTTTATCTGTATGCACTTCTTATAGTTCACTGTTGGCATAGACATTATTGGCAGGCATTTACATTTCTCAAACAGGCAGGTTAGTAACTTTCATCACAAGTGTTACTGCTAAAATTGTTATCTTACAATCTTCTATGTTATTTCTGGAGAATGTAATGTACTATGTCAAAGACACAAGGTATTATGCTTCTAAGATGGCCCACAGACACCTCCAGGGGAGGTGACTGGCAATCATATAAAATTGACTTTTCAATGTGTACACATTGTGAGAATTGTGTCGAAAGCATATATAACAATGAAATTAGGTGGTATTCATTGTTTTATACAACTGTTCATTTGCTTGTTGTTTTGGGAGTGGGCAGCCAGCTACCATTTGCGTGTTGCCACAGCAAAAATTGTGTTTCAAGAGATTTTCTCTTGAAAATGTGTAGTCATCCTGTTATTTCAGTGGAAAACAGTACATTACTAAAGTGGTATTCCTTGTTTTGGACAAAACATTGGTTTGTGTGTGAGTGTGATGAGGTACAACCATATAACCTTCAATTTTAATAACTGAGATGTGTGTCTTCTGTGCTTAATGTTGAAAAGTATGTGTATATAAGCAGGAATTTATTTATGTGATATTTATGTGCTGTATCCTTCTAGGTTTTATATTGCATATGATTATGGCATCCAGACAGACAAATCCATGTAAACCCCCTTTCAGTTACTCTGAAAATGATGTAAGAGTGCAGGCATTCAGACACCACAGTGCCTTTCTGCTTGAGAGATGACATGGGGATATTGCTGCCAGAATGCAGATTTGGAACCAGATAGTCATTGATGTCAATGCAGTAGGGTGTCACACCAGGACTCATGATCAGATGTGTCATAGGGCCACTGATATGATTTCATCATCCTGAAGGAGAGTAGATGCAGTTACCAATGAAAAGCTGTATACAGGAGGGGCTGCTACTGAGCCACCACTGACACCAAATGAAGAGTTCCTGTCCACTGTCAGAGATCCAGAGAGTTCAGTGGAACTGCACATTAGCATGTGACTGATGTCGGTGTTGATATGTCTGGGAGGACAAGTATGTGCCAGGAGAAGCTTCCAGGAAACCTTACATATGGCAAGTTGTAAGATTTGCTTGTATAGTAAAATACAGACAAATTAAAGTAATACTTTCTGTGCATGTCTTATGAACCTATTGACAAAGTAATAGACTTAACGACACATATGTTCATTACACATGGACCGTGGGTGGATGTGAGTCAAGTTTCAATTAAAACTATTCTTAACAGACATTCATTTGTGTTCTTAGCCAATTATTTTCCTATTACAGGTTAAAAACTCACTATAATAGTCCAGCAGTTACAAGTATTTTAATTTGGGGCTGACTCTGTGTGATGCTAGCAGTACAAAACTAAATACAAAAAACAAATACAATTTACACAATTATAATAAATTAGACATAATATGAAAAAAATGTTAAGAATAGATACAAGTTATATGACAAGGATTTAATAGAGACATTTTAGTTTAATAGAGAAATTAAAAGGTTGTTGGTGTTGTGTCTTTCGGCTTTTCCCGGTTAGGGGTCGCCACAGCAGAACTCCGGTCCGCTAACGATTGGTAGTTGATTTTTACGTGCCAAGTTTCCAGCCCTGACACACAACCTTTAATGAGGTACGCCCATTCATGCATGTCTCCACACAGAAGACGCTCTAGCTGAGAATCGAACCGGACAGCATCTTACTGTGAGGTGACAACGCTACCGCAGCACCACCACCGCGGGTAGAGAAATTAAAATGTAAGTTAGTGAAATACAAACAGGAACTGTAATACAAAGTGAGAGAAAAGCAGGGTTATTGTATATTTAAAGAGAAAGCTGTGAGAGAAATTGATAGAAATAAGGAAGTGAGTGAAGATGGGATAATAAGTTGAAGTAAGGTATAAAAAAGTATTTGTCCACATTTAGGGATATGGGTCTGTGTAAAAACTGAAACACACCACCACAGGCTATTAACAATTATGCTCTTCAGAATAAAATAAAAACTTTAATTGTTAAGACTTAAAATGAGATGTCAGGCATAAGGATATAGTTTAACCTGGTATTAAGCAAGAACAGAGCCAGCTCTTGGCCAGGAAGTCTTTCAGAATGGTTTTGAAGGATGAGAAATGGATACAGGTAAGGAGTTCCAGACCTTAGCAACATGGTACAAGTACAAACAATGCCCAGCAGATTTGATAGGTTTGTGGACAGACAGGAGTCTTTCGTCACTGGATTATAATGACCAACTAGGAACATAGTTGTGTAGAATGTTATTTAGTGATGAACAAGCAGATGGATTCTGGATAATAGGTGGTAAGAAGCTGTATATATGTTATTTGATGGAGTAATCCTAACCAATTTAGGTTGTTTAGTGCTATACAGTGGTGGGTTCTTACAGGGGTATTTGCTGCAAATTTAGCATCTTTGTTATAACATTGTTCAGGTTTTGATTTTTGTGATGTGTGAAGGTTAATAAGGATGGGAGCATAATAAAGAAGTGTGAGGAGGAGGTAAGTAGTGGCAAGTGTAGCTTTAGTTGTGTTAGTGAGAAAGTTTTTGGTTCTATAAAGCATCCCTAGTTTTTATAAGTTTTTTTCTTTTTTTGCAATTTTCTATATGCAGGTCAAATTTTAGATTATCATCCACTATCATCCCTAATAATTTGTAATGAGAAGTGACTTCAATGGTTGTATTATCAAGAGAATGGATTTTTTTCCTGTAGGAGAGGGACTTGGGAAAAAATGTAGTAGTTTTGTTTTTTTTAGGGTTATACGTGAATTGTGAGTTACAAAGCCATGTTTCAGTTGCTGTTAAATTTTCCTGAGTAATTTTTTGGAGGTGTGTCATGTTGTCAGATGTGCAAATGCCTTAAGGAGGCTTGTTGGATGGATGTGTGGAGGGTGCTGATGAGGATATTAAAGAAGAAGGGACCAAGGACAGAGCCTTGTGGAACACCGGTGGTGACTGGGAGGCATACCTCTCAACTGTCCAGATTTTTGCTGAATGTCCACATTGTTGACTCATAATTTTGGGCTGTTCCCCATAAAATGTGTGGTTTTCTGGCAAATCACTGAGATGATCTAAGGACTAAGGTTACTGAATAATGCCACACATTTGAGTTTCAGACTTCAAACCCTTCAGAAAATGTATGTTAAAACAAACCGTGTTACTCTAACAACTTTCTAAGTTTATAAGAGCAATATTTAAAATATGTCCCTATTTTTGGGTCCTTGTCCCCCATTTTATTAGGCTTTGTCCAGATTTATTGTTCTAAGGGGTTGAGAGGTGTGAGGTATGAAAAGAGGGTGGAGTGCCATTTTACTGCCTGATACCTATTCCAAAGATAGCTTTTGAACCACAGATGGGAGGGCTAAGAGAGACCTGATGAGAACATTTGAGATAGAAGTATGGAGAAAATCGATATCTGCGCAGTAACAGAAACCTGGTTTAAGGCTCCAGAGAGCACCCCAGCACTACCAGGCTACAACTCATACCATACATTTCGGCCACAAAACCCGGACTGAAATACAAAAGGCAAGGGAGTATCCATATTCATCAAGGATACCCACACCTCCAGGTTAGTGGCACAGCACGATGCTACAGAGATCATCCACGTGCAACTAACAACGGGCAAAACTGCTATTCAAATTATAGCTTGCTACAGATCACCCACCATGTCCCAGGACCCCCACTCCACATTCCTGGAAACACTGGGAAACATAAAGGTCCTACCAAACACCCTGATATTGGGTGATTTCAATTACCCAAACATTAACTGGGAGAACTACTCAAGTACAAGCTCCCTTGCCCAACATTTCCTAGAATTTATAAACTCAAATTCCCTGGATCAACTGGTCAACACCCCCACCAGAGGTGACAACAGATTGGACCTGGTCATCACCAACATGGGTGACCGGTGTTCCACACCGGAGGTCAACTCCTCACTGGTTAAATCTGACTATAAACTAATCACTCTGGATATCCACATTCCGCCACCACCCCCGGTCAAAGCAACCACCGTGAAAACTTTTCAAAAGCAAACTTCACGTTACTTAAGACCGAGGTGGGAAGTTTCAAAGCCCCCATGCTAAAGGATAACACTGTCCAAGCTGCAAAATCCTTTACTAATGCACTCTATGGGCACATACAAGAATGCATGGATCGTGCTATCCCAAACAAAACCAAGACTCACTCCTCCAAGAAAAGGAAACCAGTCTGGTGGACCGCTGCCATAAACAAGCTATACAATACATGGAGGAAACTAGTACAGAAAAGAGTAAAATCCCAAGAAGGGAAAACGTCCCTGATCAGTATCAGCAAGAAACTACGTTCCCTCATAAAATCATCCAAGGCTAGCTTCAAAAGAAAAATTGCCATGGACTCCAAAGATAACCACAAGGCATTCTTTAGCTATATCAAGAATCTAAGTGGCAATTCCCAGATCTGCTCAGAGTTAGTGCAGAATGGCACAAAATACACTAAACCGACCGATATAGCCAACATACTGGCAGGCAGGTTCAGTGCAAATTTTACCCGGCTCTCACCCCCAAAAGGGCCCATAACTATACCAGAAGAATGTAGTGCCCCTGAAATCATAGACACTCAGGTTAAAACAGCCCTCTCCAAAGCCAAAAACACAGCATCAATGGGACCGGACGGTGTCCCAGGCTGCATCCTACACAAGCTCAAAGATGAACTAACCCCTCACTTAAACACTGTTTAAACTCAGCCTCTCCACAGGCTACATGTGCACAGAGTGACGCACAGCAACGGTTATTCTGCTCCACAAAGGTGGAGCCACAATGGACCCCAGGAACTATCGCCCTATAAGCCTGACTAGCTTGGTCTGCAAAGCTATGGAGCACATCATCATGGATCTCATTAACAGAGACATAGGAAACCTCCAAACACTGGACTCTACCCAGTTCATCTTTGTTGAGGGCAGATCATGCCTCCTAAACCTGGTGGACTTCTTTGAGACAGTTACCAAGGCTATAGACAAAGGAAAGGTGGTCCACACAGCCTACCTAGACCTCACAAAGGCCTTCAACACCATTCCCCACTCAGGTATTATAGATAAGCTCATCATAAACCCCTACGTTTCGAGATGGGCTGCCACCTGGCTCACGGACAGAACCCACATGTTAAGAGTTGCGGGAGCTAGGTCTGACTCTAAACCGGTTACAAGTGGTGTTCCCCAGGGCTCAGTCCTAGGACCCCTCCTGTTTGGCATATACTTCTCAGAGGTACAGGCAAGCACAGGAGGACTATGGCTGATGAAGTTCACAGACAACTGCAAACTAGGGGCTATAATTGACTCTCTGGCTGACACAAACATCCTCCAAAAGGGTCTCACTGAGACAGATACCTGGTGTCAAAACCATGGCCTCGAGCTAAATGCCAAAAAGTGCATAGTCATCCCCTTTGGAAAAAACAAAGTACCCACAAACTACCACATAGGTGGTAGCCCCCTAAATACAGAAGCTGTAATAAAGGATCTGGGGACCCAAGTAGATAGTAACCTCTCCTTTGATAATCACATTGCCAAAGTGGTTAGAAAATCCTTCCATGTGGCCCACCTAATCACAAAAGTGTTTGCATCCAGATCGAAAGAGGTCATCAGACCCATCATAGAGTACAATGTCCCATTTGGGATGTACCTTACAAGACACCTGCAACAACTGGAAAGACCACAGAAGTACCTCACCAGGAGGATCACTGTCCTCAAGCAGATGTCCTATGCAGCTCGACTGAAGAAACTCCAGCTGTACTCGGTTGCATACCGCCTACTCAGAGGTAATCTCTGCCTGATGTACAAGGCCATGTGCAACCCAGAATTGATGGACATGCTCCACCTAAAGAAAACCATATCCTCTTGAGCCACACACTCCAGGGATCTATACCTCACCACAACAATAAATAGGATGTGCTGGAGGGATAGATTACTGTCCCAGAGACTTCCCATGCTCTGGAACAAGATTCCAATCTACATTAGCCAGAGCTCCTCACTAACCCTCTTCAAGAGAAACCTTGACGAGTGGATGGGAAACAGAAAGTTTACACCGGGGATCACTTCAATGGCTCTGCTGGTCAGAGGCACAGGGAACTAATCTAAGGGGGGGGGGGGGCGACGAAAACCAACACATTCCGGCTAGGCTTATAAATGCCTTTGGGCAGATAGCTTAGTACCTACCTATGAACCTATAAGTGTGTTATGACAATCTGTGTAAAAGGTTTTATACAAGTCTAGAAATAAGAAGGAGAAAAGTTTGCCATTATCTCTAGCTTTATTGACAGTACCTATATAGATTAGAAGAGCAGCGTTAGTTCTGTGGGAAGGACAGGTGTCATGATGTGTGGGGGATATGAGTTCTTCCTGCAGCAGATAGTTTATATAAAATATAAATAAATAAATAAATAAAATAAAATGTTCAAGTATTTTGAAGAGGGGGGATACAATTGCTATAGGTCTAAAGTTAATAATATCTATTGAATTTCCTCCTTTGTGCAGAGAGATGTGTGACTTTTTCCAGAGAGGGAACATGGGATTCCTAGACTGACCCATTTATAAGGATTGAGACAGGGTAGGCAATGCTATCAGGTATTCTCTTGGAAGGTAATCAGCTGAAGTAGAGTATGTTTTGATTTTGTTTGAGTAGTTTTATATTGGATGTGGGGACAAGTTTGAGGTGAAAGTGATGTGGCACTTTTCCATGTAGGAACTGCAGAGCATGCCACTATATATATTCTGGCCATACTTTTGCACTCCTGATATTGAAGCATACCATAGATTGTTCTTTTTACGCTGGCTGTAGAACTGTCAATGTGATTTACTATGCATTTTGCCAAGAATGCTTTGCTTTTACATAGGTAAAACAAACCAGCGTTTCAAAGATAGGATCCTCAAACATTTAGGTGAGATCAGGAATGTGAGAGACACTAATGCACTTGCTGTGCATGTCCAAAAGTCAGGGACATACTATATGTTCAAGTTTTTTGCCTTGGAGATTGTTAAACTAGGTGTTAGAGGGGGAAATGTTAAGAACATCACTTAAGCTAGAGAACAGAGTTGGATACTTGAGTTACGATCCTTTAAACCACCAGGTTTAAATGACTCCATGTCCCTGAGATGAGTCCTTAAAATGCACTCTCTCTTACACTGATTTGCATCATGTTTAGAGAATATTTATGGATATGAAATTATTTTTTATTTTTTATTTTATTATTATTATTATTATTATTATATAGATTATGCAGGAAGGTGTAATAGTCTTAGATTAGTTTTTGTCCTATGCTATTTGCATGAATTCTATGAACTCTCTGAATAAGAGTACAATGTGTGCTCTATAATGCTGCTGTTTGAACTACAGCATTGTAGTTTTTTGTGATGTCATCGTTAAGAGATGTGTTTTGTAGTAGTGCTTGCTGATGAGGTGGTGAATATCCTAGGTGATTTATTGTATCTCCGTTCTTATTTGTCAGTTTGAGTATGTATTAATGAGCTGGGTAATGATGCTTTTGTATTTAAGAGCAGTGGCGGCTGGTGACTTCAAATCACAGGGGGGCTGCAGGAGACGCTGAATGGGCGGGGTCAAAGGGAAGGGGTGTGGTCAACCATAAAGGGGAGGAGCTATGCACAAAACCACAAAAAAACTAACTTTAATTAAATACGCTGCCCTGGGTGGCAAACCATCATTATGAAAGTCCAATCAAGACAAAAATAAGTGTAGAAGAATAAAAATATTTCAATGCATTGGCTGCATGACAGCTTACTTAATATCTAGATGGAAACAAAAGGTTGTGAGGCATGAAAAAATAAATTACTTTTTAAATACATTACTGGAATGCCAGTCAAAATCAAGTATAAGAAAAACCAGAAGCACTCAACTCAAACTACTTCTCCTTGCACTGCAGTTCTAATTATAATATATTCAGCTTTATTAAAGTACCAAGCAACATGCTGAAAGTAGAAATCTATGTGATGCCCCACTTGTAAAAATGTTTCTTATCCAAAAAGACCTGCTGCCTGACAACGCTTTCATGGGGAAAACATGATAAAAGTAAAAATGAAAAGCAAACAAGAAACAAGCTCAAGATACATTGCTTAAAGGATTACTGTACAGGTTATGGACCACACATGATTGGCATTCTGTTTAGTTTACGGGTAAAGCCTGTAGAGATGACTGGAAGTCTCCAACAAGTGTAATGAGCTTTTTAAAATAATGGAATCCTGTCCTTTAATACCCAAGGCTTATACATTATCTAGTCAAGTATTCTCTGCATGGCAACAACAGAAAGGCTTTCAATGTTGGCAATTCTTTAACAGTATGCTTATTAAAGCTTACTTGCATCTTACGATGTCAGACAAGCTTACCTTATGGTCATTAAAGCATTGCTACTTAAACACAGAGCAACAGGCACTTTGAGTAATAAGCATAAATCAACAGTACAAAAATATGACAGAAACCAGACCATTCTGCAAAATCAAGGACAGATGAAAAGCCACTGTAGTACTTATGCAGTGTGTCCTCTCCATCCAAGGTAGATACAACTACTCCTTGCCTTGCTTGGACACATCCAGAGTCACTACATGGGGGAGTGGGGTGCAACAAGCATGTCACAATTTGAAATCTCTCTGGCTGACTGTGATGGCCCTGACACATTTGTCATACCTCTCAACTTCAAGAGCAAGAAATCTGGACAAAGCCATACACAGAAGTGGGACAAAGGCACAACAAGAAGGACAATTTTAAATATTGCTCTAATAAACTTAGAAAGATAATAGAATAGGTCTTGCATTAGTATGAATTTTCTGAAGGGTATAAAATCTGAAACTCAAATGTCTGTCATTTTCTAACTTCAGTCTTTAGTGATTTGTCACTAATTTGCCAAAAACACAATTTTATGAAAAATGGACCAAAAATGTGATGCAAAATATAAAATAGACACACAATACAGCTTCTACCTGTCAAAGAAGGGACACTTTAATATTAGTACTGCTACCTTGAGCAGCTGACAAAATAAAAGAATCTACATGCATTTCAAGTAATCTATAACTTTGATTATTACAGTTATTTCTTAATTGTAAACCCTCCATGTTTTCTTCCAAAATTGCTATTTTATGGAGGGATTATTAGGGGAAGAGCAACATTTTGAGCCAAAAATTGGGGACAGTTGAGAGGTTGGCTATGCCTAATTCTATAAAGCAATTTATTTGCATGTACCTCTCAACCTGTTAATGCAGTAAATCTGAACAAGGCCAAATATATTGGGGGCACATATAAACAGTACTAAAATTGCTCTTGTATAAATTGAGACAGTTGATAGAACGGCTCTTACTTTAACATGCATTTTTATGAAGGTTATGAAGTCTGAAACTTATTATTTAGTGACTTCTGGCAAATCATTTAGGAATTAAAACTACAAATTTTATGAACAACAAACCAAAAATAAGAAGCAAAAATCTATTCATTCTTTGAAAATCTGGACAGTTGGGAGGTATAGTTCAGCTGGGCCTGTCTGAGTTTGCTGCCCTTCCCCTGACAAAATAATGGTTGAACTGGAGCCTCTGCAGCCATTCCAATTAACCATTACTTGGCTATTTCACTCCATTTACCATAAACACTAATGTGCATACTGCTTTACTTCAATGATTGGACTTCATTTGAAAGTTTTATTTTGTATTTTACAGCACAAACATTAAGTAATCTGTTAAACAAAGCAATGCAGTCTCACAATGAAAACTTAGCATTAAAACTTCTCTGCCCTTGAAACTCACATTCATTGAAACCCACATTCAAAGAAAATACATTTTGCCAGTGGCAGATAAAGATTAATTTTGGGCTGTTTTCGAATCATAGGCCCCTTGCATATGAAACATACATGTGCTCTTTGATACACCTTCCTCATTGTACTAAAAATTATATTCCTTGTACAATACAGTACACTTGTTAGAGGGTGTTTTAAATTTGTTTTGAACATTTTTCCAGTAAGCAATGAAACAAAACATATGCACCCATAATGGCAAAACTGCCCAGTTGAGAACATTTATCATAAAAAAGTCTACTCAGACTTCCACAGTCCACCATTATTAGTAAATATACACAATTCTACAGTCCACCATTATTAGTAAATATGCACAATTCCACAGTCCACCATTATTAGTAAATATGCACAATTCTACAGTCCACCATTATCAGTAAATATGCACAATTCTACAGTGCACCTTTATCAGTAAATATGCACAATTCTACAGTAAATATTCAGTGAATTCAGTTCGTGCCATAGCTGTCAACCTTAGCACAAAACCTGGACGAAGCCAATAATGGGGAATACAGTCCCAAAAATAGGGACAAATTTAAAATATTCATCTTATAAACTTAGAAAATTGCTAGAAAAAAAGGTTGTGCTACTATGTATTCTGAAGAACATGAAGTTTGAAATTCAAATGCCGGTCAATTCTACTGCGGACAGAACAAAACAATTTTCAGCAGAGACGAGGGATTAATACTGCAGACACGTCTTTGTAAAATGGCAGGGCATCAGAGCAAATCCACACAAACACAGGCAGGAGATGCAGACTCCAAACAGAAGCCACCCCAACCAAGAATCAAACCAGAAAACCTATAGCTGTGAGGCAACAATACTACCACCGCACCATCAATTATGCAAGGAATTAAACATTCAGAAACCTGAAGTCTGAAATTCAAATGCCTGTCAATTTTACTGCGGACAGAACAAAACCAATTTTCAGCAGGGATTAAAACTGCAGACACGTCTTTGTAAAATGGCAGGGCACCAGAGCAAATCCACACAAACACATGGAGGAGATGCAGACTCCACACAGAAGCCACCCCAACCAAGAATCAAACCAGAAAACCTATAGCTGTGAGGCAACAATACTACCACTGCACCATCAAATCTGCAAGGAATTAAACATTCAGAAACCTGAAGTCTGAAATTCAAATGCCTGTCAAATTTACTGCGGACAGAACAAAAACAATTTTCAGCAGAGACGAGGGATTAAAACTGCAGACACATCTTTGTAAAATGGCAGGGCACCAGAGCAAATCCACACAAACACAGGCAGGAGATGCAGACTCCACACAGAAGCCACCCCAACCAAGAATCAAACCAGAAAACCTATAGCTGTGAGGCAACAATACTACCACTGCACCATCAAATCTGCAAGGAATTAAACATTCAGAAACCTGAAGTCTGAAATTCAAATGCCTGTCAAATTTACTGCGGACAGAACAAAAACAATTTTCAGCAGAGACGAGGGATTAAAACTGCAGACACATCTTTGTAAAATGGCAGGGCACCAGAGCAAATCCACACAAACACAGGCAGGAGATGCAGACTCCACACAGAAGCCACCCCAACCAAGAATCAAACCAGAAAACCTATAGCTGTGAGGCAACAATACTACCACTGCACCATCAAATCTGCAAGGAATTAAACATTCAGAAACCTGAAGTCTGAAATTCAAATGCCTGTCAAATTTACTGCGGACAGAACAAAACAATTTTCAGCAGAGACGAGGGATTAAAACTGCAGACACATCTTTGTAAAATGGCAGGGCACCAGAGCAAATCCACACAAACACAGGCAGGAGATGCAGACTCCACACAGAAGCCACCCCAACCAAGAATCAAACCAGAAAACCTATAGCTGTGAGGCAACAATACTACCACTGCACCATCAAATCTGCAAGGAATTAAACATTCAGAAACCTGAAGTCTGAAATTCAAATGCCTGTCAAATTTACTGCAGACAGAACAAAAACAATTTTCAGCAGAGACGAGGGATTAAAACTGCAGACACATCTTTGTAAAATGGCAGGGCACCAGAGCAAATCCACACAAACACAGGCAGGAGATGCAGACTCCACACAGAAGCCACCCCAACCAAGAATCAAACCAGAAAACCTATAGCTGTGAGGCAACAATACTACCACTGCACCATCAAATCTGCAAGGAATTAAACATTCAGAAACCTGAAGTCTGAAATTCAAATGCCTGTCAAATTTACTGCGGACAGAACAAAAACAATTTTCAGCAGAGACGAGGGATTAAAACTGCAGACACATCTTTGTAAAATGGCAGGGCACCAGAGCAAATCCACACAAACACAGGCAGGAGATGCAGACTCCACACAGAAGCCACCCCAACCAAGAATCAAACCAGAAAACCTATAGCTGTGAGGCAACAATACTACCACTGCACCATCAAATACGCAGGGAATTAAACATTCAGAAACCCTTAAGTCTGAAATTCAAATGCCTATCAATTTTATTTAACATTTTTAATCAGGACAGTCTGACTTGGAACAAATAAACAAATTTTCAGCGGAGGCCCAGGAAGAAATAATGCAGACATGTCTTTGTAACATGGGAGGGCACAAAAGCAAACCCACACAAACACAGGGAGAAGATACAGACCCCACAAAGAAGGAACCCCAGCCAAGAATCAAACCCAAGAACCTGCAGCTGTGAGGCAACAATGCTACTACTACACCATCAAATATCAAGCATTACAACATTTACAAACCACAGATATTATGAGGAACAGATCAGATCAAATATGAGGTAAAAATCTGAAATTTTTTTACAAATGGTGGTGGGTAGGGAACTCAAGTCTTTAACACCTGCATACAGGGTACAGGGTTCAAGCCTGAGGCATTCCCTACCACACCACCATAAGCACCTGGGGCATTTTCACACACACACACACACACCACCAGTAAAGCACAAGCACCATACACAAACTCCACTCCAGTAAAGCACAAGCACCATACACAAAGAAAAATAAACATTGTAAATTGAAAGGCACCTTACCTGAATCCTGACTGAATACATCCAGAGTTAACGTCTGTACAATCCATACATCCTTCCCGCGCAATACTGAAGACCCGCGAGATCCACATGCTCCTTTTTTTCAAGTTTCTTTAACGTTTGTTTTACTTTCAGTTGCTGTGCAGGTCGCAGTAAGTTGTGTTGCTTCATAGGTGCAAGTATGTGTGTGTGTGTGTGTGTGTGTTATGAAAGAATGCCTACAGCAGGGCTAGCCACCCAGCAATGTAAATAATGTCTCTAGATTATGGTCACTATTGATGTAACTCCCCAATCCCACATACAAAATGGGGAAAAAGGGGGTTGATGCTGAACAGACAAAATAAATCATCACCTCTCTAGTATCGAATGACTGTTTTTTTATATTTTTTTAAGGATGTACATACCCTGGGATTCAGAAATATTCCACTGTGGGAGCTAAGAGCTTCAGCAAAAAGGGACTGTTTCCGTGATCACAGACAATGCAGTTCAGAGACACATTAGCTGCAATGAAGAAAGACGTCATTATTGACTAATCTGCATGTCGCTGAACTGTGTTGTTTTACTGCTAGAACTTTTAAGTGAGTTTAGGGTAGTGTGTAAAGGGTCTAGTGTTTCCCTCAGCAACATATCCCTCATGGTGCAAACCCTGTTCTAGTGACCTTTTAAGTGGCTTTAGTTTACTATACAACTTTTCCTACTGTCTAATGTCCCCACAAATATTGCATGATTTGTTCATTAGTCATGGAGAGTTTATAGTTATGACAGTCTCCAAAAATGTTCATGCACACACAAACATTCACACATATTCATGCATGAACACATACAAACACACTTCCCCTCTCACCTTTTTGCACTCAGAAGCACATTCATCTATTCATTTACACCATACCTCTCAACTGTCCAGATTTTCACAGAATGTCCAGATGTTTGGCTCATATTTGTGGTCTGTTCCCCATAAAATTTGTGGTTTCCTGGCAAATCACTGAGCTGATCTAAGCATTGAAGTCACTAAATAATGCCAAACATTTGAGTTTCAGACTTCAAACCCTTCAGAAATGCATGTTAAAAAAAACTGTGTTACTCTAACAACTTTCTAACTTTACAAGAGCAATATATAAAATATGTCCCTATTTATGGGCCCTTGTACCCCCATTTGTCAGGCTTTGTCCAGATTTCTTGCTCAAAGAGGTTGAGAGGTATGCCTTACACACAAACACAAACACACCACCAGCTCCACCACCATCATCGTCATCATCAACATTATCACCTGTCAGCTAAACTCCCCAGCATTTAATTCTAATGTGACTTCACCTACTGAAAGTAATGGGTGAATGTAAACTTTTGGCCAAGTTAAGTAACTTGGCTGGCTGCTTTGACTTATGTACCTGAGAGATTGAACTGTTCAGTAGCATAAATACCTTATAGCAGGCATTCCCATGAGAGATCACATAGATAATTATCAGTGGACATGCCCCAGGAATGCATCATTACAGCTTGGCCTTAGAAACAGCCCACCACAGTGATCCTACAGACTGTAGGATCATTGCCACAGACCAGTCTCGGAATCAGAAAGTGCCACTGCGAGTGGTAACAGCCTGCATTAGGGCTTACTACTGGCATCAGCACTTTCTGAATCCAGCCCAGTGTTTCCCTGACATTGTTTTGTATACATATTGACTGGATAATTGCTTAATTTGACTTTTTTATTTAAGTCAATAGCATTTTTTTTTAATTTCTTGGTTGTGGTTCTGTGCGTTATCATTTCTCCAAATAACAAAGTTATTTGTGCAGTGGGGTTTTGTTGCATGCTGCAATGTTCATGATGTTATTAATGTACAGGACTGATGATGCTCGATAGTTATCTACAGAGCGTGGGAACACATTAAGGTCACTCCTACAGAAGTGGTGACAGGCATATGCATTTTGAGGCACAGAATATTTTCCCACAGTAAAAAAGACTGCAGAAACTGATTTTATGCTATATTTTATTTTGTTCTGGCACTTACTTTGTTTATTTTTTGAATTTTTGTTTTTTGGAGACAGTCGGTCATGATTCTTTACTGTAGTATGCATAGTGTGGAAACACATTCAGAGCACTCCCGAATTTAGCTCTTGCACAGGGGGCTTGTACATATCAGTGGTGCTCAGCTATTACATTAAAATATGTTGTCACAGCCCTCATGCATGGTCTCAGACTGGTCTTTTCCTTGTCTCTTTATGCTTCTTTATAAAATGTATTGTGTATACTCAGGGTGCTAGGGATTTGGTAGAGTCCACTGTAAGATAATCCTGCAGACTTCTTTTTAGAATACCTATAACACCTTTAATGACTCACAAAGAAAGCTGCATGTGTACATGAAGAATTGCAGTATGCTCTTGTGAGACGTGATGGAGATGGTATTTGACTTCAGTCAGATTTAACATTGGTACTGTTATTAAGGTGTGGTATATATTTCAGTTTCTGGTTACATTTGTACAGTGCAGCATCCATCATAAAGATTGTGAACATATATGCTCTTTTTATATATGGTCTTCAACTGTTTAGTTCTTTCTATACTTGTTTTCTATGCATGAGCTTTCAAAATTGTAACATGATTTTTTTGTCAACTGTTCTGCTCTTTTTTACAATCTATAGTTCATTTGTTTGTTTTATTTTTTTTTTATTTTAGTGTCATAAGATCATCTGCTGGGTTCTTTTTTATATTCATCATCATAACCTTCTCATTACAATTTGTCTCATTTTTATCCCAGTTGGGAGTTGTAGCATATCAAGCAAAACACCCATACATTTCCAAGCCTCTTCATCTGTCCGGTATTGTCTATCCTATTCATAGGGTTATTTTTTTTCCAACAGATTTTTATAAAGGTGGAGGCAAACTGTCTGGGGCTACTTCAGATAACTGAAATACTGCTTACCTGACTTTTAAATCGCTGAGGCAAAAGCAACGAAAATCTACTTAAATGAACACTGACATCACTGACAAAAACCTACAGGTACTGTAAGTAACCACTTGTCCACCATGATGAACTTTGCCCCTTTCCCCACTGTAGTGCAATCTGAGTTGGTATATTTAGTTGGTGGGTTGTGGGGGCTGCAGCCCCTCACATAGGTGGATGTGGGGGGTGAAGCCCCCCACATGGGTGGATTTCATGTGGTTCAGTTTTCTTGTTTTGTTGTGGTGTGGCCAAATGGTTACATAAACTGTCATTTTTTGTCGGTGTTGTCAGTGTTCATTTAAGTGGAGTTCAGTGCTTTTATCTCAGCAATTTAAAAGTCGAGTAAGTGGTATTTCAATTATCTGAAGTAGACTCAACTGTTTTCTGACAGACATTGGAATATATTCAAAAGCATACTGCGGGTGTTTATTTAAATTCAAGGAATGATCTGATACCAAAAGAGGCACATAAAAGAAGGCATGAAGCTATGGTACCATTAATTCTAATCTTGTAGTTCTGCACTGTTCTAATATGTTAGTGTGTGAGTGTGTGTGCATGCATGTGTGCATCCATGTCTGTTTTCGTAGCCTCCCAACTGCTTTTGTAACAACATTTTCTCATCAGGGCAGCACCATAGCTGAAAGAGACAGTGCTGCCTCTCAACTTTTAATCTGAATCATCGATCTTGACAAATTTTGTCTTATCTTCATAGGCAGTGACAAGAGACAGCAATTGCTGACAACTTCTCTTGAAACTACAACTGTGTCATCACAAGAAAGGAAGGAATTCATAATGGATTTTCTTCATGTGCTTGCTTATGCAGTTATCCCTTTACAGGAAGCTTCAATTCTTAAGGATCTTCTCAGTATGCTTTACAGGGTGGTAGCCTTCCTCAGCCTGCGCAGCTAACAAACACCTACTTACAAGAACTGTGGCCTCAGCATGAAGTCTTCCTAAAAGAGCAGCTTAATGATGAGAAGGTCATTATTTTTCTAAATGTGACTACAGAATCCTGTGGACACAGTGTATTGGGCAGTTTGGCAATGTCTATAAAAAGAATATCTGCACAATAACAACTTACTGTGGTAATGGCCCATTGTCTGTAAGCGTAAGTCATCATATCGGCATCGAGGAGGGGGGTGCAGGTAAGTACTCCCTATTTAAGGGAAGTACTGCTGTTCGTGCATCATAAAGTACATCATTTGGATGGGAATAGAGCCAGCTGGCAGCAACCAGGTCGAGGGTCATGGTAAGGGGACTTCCAGTTGTACAGCAACTGTTTTAGTCATCCGTACAGGGCTGGTATGCCATAGGAATTTTATTTAAAAAATAAAATAAAAAAGTAAATAAATAAAAAGATCTTTTGGGGTTGTTCTGTGGGTCGCTTGGGGCAGCCAGCAGGTGGGGCGGGGGTTTAGTGAGAGGCTTACCTCTCAACAGTACAGATTTTTGGAAAATGTCTGGTCTTTTGCCTCATATTTAGGTCTGTTCCCAATAGAACTTGTGATTTTTCTGGATTTTTGTGTGGCAAATCAGTGAGGACTGAATTCACTAACTAATGAAAGTCATTTGAGTTACAGACTTTATATCCTTTAGAAAATGATTGGTAACCCAATACCTTTTAGTCTAGCAACTTTCTAAGTTTATAGGAGCAATATTTAAAAAATGCCCCTAGTTTTGAGGCTTTGTCCCTCTACCCCGTTATTTTTTGGCTTTGTCCAGAATTTTTATGTTCAGAGGTTGAGAGCTATGATGAAAGGAAGTAAATATTAATAAAAAAAACAGATGGAGAAAGAGGTTGATATACAGTGCACTCTTGTTCATAGTTTATGATTGTTGGAATATGTATGATGTGGTTGCTTATGGTTTACTTTATTTCAGCAGGGTTGTTTGATGCACTGTCTTGGGCAACTGAATCATGCTTTAATTAATTAAAGCAAGTTAGGTGTGAGAGTCTGAGTAACTGGGAGTGTACATACTATCACGTTTTGTATTAGCCTTTTGGATTGGTGTATCAGTTGTAAAGGGGGTGTTTATTTAGGTCAGTACCTGCACCTCTTTTTATGGCAGGTTGATTTATTATGGGAAGTAAATTTTGTAGTCTGACTACAGGGAATTCAGTCAATTTTGTTTTATGTTCCAGTGGGGGATTGTACGTAGGTTAAATGGTATTACATAATTTATTGTGTGATAGTATTTTGGGCACAATGACTCTATAATAAAGTCGTAAGGTTAGTATCAAACTTTATTACATTTTAGGCATGGCATTTTGGATAACCAGTAGCAT
The DNA here is from genome assembly GCF_019279795.1 of Protopterus annectens. Lineage (NCBI taxonomy): Eukaryota > Metazoa > Chordata > Ceratodontiformes > Protopteridae > Protopterus > Protopterus annectens. The sequence continues at coordinate 393,792,577 of NC_056730.1, read as the reverse complement.
ATGATATTACCTCAGCATTTGATTATTAGCTTGTACACATCCCTTGTTTTGTCAAAGCTGTTTTTGTGTGGAAATGTCATGGGATTCCGGAAGTCTCGCAGCAGCCCAGCTAGTTTTAGTCACAGTGGCATTTTTAAGGGAGAAGCAGGGAAATCTCCTGAGGGGTACACATTCTAGAACCTCACAGCCATAGCAGCACAGCATCCAAGAAGCCTATTACTGCTTTTAAAATAACAGGAATTTTGTATTACTCTAAGTTGATCAAATCCCCCCCCCCTTTTTTTTTTACATTCTTCCTTGCGCTAATCCTTTCTATCTTTCAGGTTCAGCCATGGTGCAGTCCATTAAAAAGAGATAATTACATTTAGCCCAGGAAGTGAAAGGCTTGCTGTTGGAGTTAGAAATGGTGGCGGTGGCTGACCAAAGTCTGAATTTGAGGAGAAACCTTATATGAATCCGGAAGAAGACACAGCTATGGGACCAGCTCCAGCTAGGAAGGCTTAGAAAAAACGGAGATGCTTGTGGCCAAAAGATCACCCTTTCCTGCTCATCAGGCATATCTACAGAAGCACAAGATAATGTGTCTGTAGGGTCTACAGGCTTGATAGTGGTAGAGGTCAATCGCTGATAATTGTTTAGAAGATCCTATAAATCCTTTGCCTGATGAGGGTAGAGTTAGGCTGTTTGACTTAGCCTTAGAGAAAAACTTTGTTGCCTCTACACCTCTGGGTCCGGGAGTGGGAGCAGGTACTTTTGTTCACCAGGTGGTGCAGTTGCCTTTACCCAACTTGCATGGGGGATCTGAGGAGGTCTTGTGTTCAAAGAGGGAGGTCCCACCCCAATCAGATGAGCATATACCCCAATTCCTATCCCCCATGGCTACCCTCAGGTTCATATATTCCAAATCACCAGGCTCTCATATCACAGTGCATGTTCCCTCTAAGGTCAAAGCTAAGATTTTAAAAGCAGAGTTTGATCTTTGATTTAGTAGATAATGAGAGTATGGAGTGCATACTGGATGCCGATAACACATCCAACAAGGACTTAATGGTAGTCTTAGCAGCCATTGGGAAGAAGGTGTCAACCAGGACACCTGCGAGGAACTGGGACACTTGGTCTCTGGATTTTGTGGTATTTATGGCCATAATCATTGAGAAGGATCCCACCCAAGCACTGCCTTTATCTGGTTACTTTGTAGCCATAAGGAAATCCCACCATGTGAAAGGGAGCTTGAGATAGTTGAATTATGATAATTTATGATCAGCATTTTAAGAAGGGAAAGCCCTCAATAGTTCCCTCAGGTGGGAGTCTAGGCACCCTGACATATGGCTCAGTGCTGTGATGGACAAGGAGATGTCCATCGGCATTTGAGGGAGGGGCTGCTAATATAAAAGATATAAGATTTTGCTGGGCATTCAATCAAAGCAAATGTATCTGGCTTGCAAATATAATCACTTGTGTTTAGGATGTGGAAAGGGTCATCCTGTTTCCATATGTTGGGGCTTGTTGTCTAAGGACAGGTAGATTTTTTTTTTACATCTTAGACAGACAGAAAGGTTGCTAAGGGGAGCAAGTTTTCCTTTTGTCCCAAGCCACCTTTTCATGGACACAAGGAGGGCTTTGGGAAGGGACCAGAACATGCCACATTGGGTTTATTCCCCCATTTGTCTAGATAAGTTATCCTATTTGCTATCAGATTACCCGGATCAAAAGTCAGCAGCCATCCATATTAAAGTTTTTTTTCTATAGGCTTTCCAATCCACTACACAGCCCTATTAGATTTCAAGTTAGTTAACAATTTGTCATCCATCGAAGGACACAAACACATTGCAGCCAGGTTAATAGAGAAAGAGTGATAAGTTGCTAGGATAATTGGCCCCTTTTTATCCACTCCATGGTTTTTATTTAAAATTTCCCCTATTGGCCTGTTTACCAAAAAAACAGGAGGGTGGGTTTAGACTGATTCATCACTTATCACACCCAGCAGGGGGTTCAGTCAAAGATTTTATTGATACCGAACTGACCAAGGTACATTACCTTTCTTTCAGGTAGTGGAAAGTATCATGGGCTATATGGACCCTAGGCTCTGTAAGATGGATATCCAGTCTGCTTTGCATCTTCTCCCGGTGCGACAAGAGAATTTGCCTTACTTAGGTTTTCAGTTCAATGGGAAGATATTTTTCGACACTGCAATACCAATAGAGTGTTCTGTGGCTTGTGCAATGTTTGAAATATTTAGTACAGATTTACATTGGTGTTGGCAAAAACAGGCCCCCTGCCAGTCGTGGGGTGGTCAGGATGGTGCTTTGGAAGGGATGTATATTTTCAAGCAGCTTTGCAGCAAGTTGGGGGTACCCCTGGCTGATGACAAGTCAGAGGGGCCAATCTGGGTCCTGATTTTCTTGGGCTTAGACATAGACACCACAGATAACTCCTTCAAACTTCCTCCACCCAAACTGTGACAAGTCCGGCAGTTACTTTGGAGATTTTTGCATTCCACCAAAGTATGGGTAGGAGACATCATGCAGTTACATGGCTTGTTGAATTGTACCTGTAGGGTGGTTTCTTCAGGCAGAACTTTCCTATGGTCCATGTCTGACTTGTTGAAAGTTAATAGGCCCAAGCACCACTTGGTCAGATTGAAGGTTAAAGAGGACTTTTGGTTATGGTTTACATTTTTGAGTCAGTTTCATGGAGTTTCTTTTTGGCAGTCCCCTTAGACCACAGCCACAAACCTTTAGCTTTTAGTGATGTGGCCAGGGGGTCCACTATGGGTGTATATTTTATGGGTAGCTCATTTGCTAAAAGGTGGCTGGAAAGCTGGTGCATGGGGAGTAGGAGGGACATCACATTTCTAGAGATTTTTCCTGTCTGGGTATCAGTATTAGTATGGAAGGATAGATTACATGACAAGAGGATCATTTTCACTCAGATAACATCTCAGTGGTTCACTCTGTCAAAAAATGTTCTTCCAGGTCCAGGGGTCCACTCAGTCATCAATCTTTTAGTTTTGCTGAGTTTACAGATTAATTTATCATTTTTGTGTGTTCATGTCCCTGGTCATCTTAATCCTATAGCTGACAGCCTTTCCCGATTTCAGTTTGCCAGGTTTCACCTCTTGGTCAAGTATTCAGATCCAGAGGGTACCCCAGTTCCTCTGGGAGTCTGGCTAATTAGAGAAGACTAGCATTATTGGTTTTTGCAAATTCTTGGGCCAGCAACACTATGAAAGCTTACTCATCATCGCTACAGGTTTTCAAGACATTCTACAGGTCTTTGACTACAATTATTAATGGCTTGGTCCACAATGGGGATTCACCTAAAACTTTCAGAGTACACCGGGCAGCTTTAGGATAGTTCAACCTTTATTTGGGCCTTTAGGCTGTGTCAGGAAATTGGGTTATGGGGAGGATGCTTAAGGGCCTACAGAACATGCATGTACCTTCACAGGATCCCAGAAAACCCACTGGGAGACAACTTCTTTCCCTTGTTAGTCAAGGTCTGTACAAGTCCATTGGTGAATTTCACTTGTTTGTCTCTATAGCTGCTTTGTTCACCACTTTGCAAGCAGGTGCTTTCCATGCCAATGAACTTCTCCTTTACCTTTGTTGGGAAGATCTTGTCATTCACAGGGAGTTTGTCATGATTTGGTTGAAAAAATTCCAAGAATGACCAAGTTGGTAAAGGTCAGCAGATGCACCTGGATAAGACCAGTGGGCTAGCTAATCACTTGCCCCATGCATTGGGTTAGTTTGTTATTTAATATTACCCCCTTAGAGAAGAGGTTGGGTTTGGTTTTCATGTTGGCCTGTGGCAGGCCTTTTAACCTATCAGAAATGAATGCATCTCTTAGGCAGGCCTTGGCATGGAAAGGAATTTACCCACAAGGATACTCCTCCCATTCCTTTTGGATAGGTCATACCTCAGACTTAGCCATGGAAGAGCAATGTGTGCAGGTCATTCAAAGAATTAGAAGGTGGGTCTCTGATGCTTTTTGTCATATATTAGGCATTATTTTTTGTTTATGTTGCAAGGCAGGAGGTGATTTGGCTCTTTAGCCATACTTTTATTCAGAGAGCATCCTTCCAAGCCTTGGCCCACCCGGCTGGTTACACAAGTTCTTTTGATAGTAACCGGTGGACAGTTCATTCTTTTGGTTTCCTGGGTCTTTGTTGGTTTCAATTTGAGATAATCTGGCATAAGATTGCATGGAAGAAACCTTGCTCAGCATTATGCTAATTCACCTCAGGGGAAATGATCTGAGTCAAGCCCCTAAGAAGTTATTGTTAGCCAGAATCTTAACAAATATGGAACATTTTCAGCAGCTATATCTGAAAGTAGCATTCATTTGGTCCACCATCATCCTTGGAGGAACACTAGAAGGCCTAGTGCCATTGAGAGAGTGAGGAGTTTTATCAACCACAGCGTAAAGGGGACTGCTAGCCAAATTGGTTTACAGGTGACTGAGCACAATGATATTGACAGACTGGAGCCTTCTATGATTTGGACAATGTTTATTTTACATGTTTTTATGTTACAAAGACATGCATCTGGAGCATTTCTCCCCGGGCCTCCGCTGAAAATTGGCTTTGTTCTAAGTCGGACTTTCCCGGTAAACAAATGTTAAATAAATAAATAACATGTTTTTTTATTTATTTAATTTGGATATGGTTGTTGCTATTCAAAATTGTTTCAAAGTTTAACTTGTTTTCTTTCATAACCCAGAATTTATTTGAGAGGTTGTTGTTTGGGGGGGGGGGGGGGGGGGGATGGCATGGCATGCCAGTTTGGCAGAAGCCATATGGCTACACCCACTGTTCTTGTTCAGCCTCGACTCTCCTCAAATTGGACCCAGATTTGACCAGTGGCTACATCAAGGGGTATGTGAATTGTAAGTATGAGTTTAATGGGTTTGCCACCAAGACCGAGGTGGCCAAGAATATGACCCCAGTTTTCTGTGAAGTGGCAGCCGGAACAGGCAGGTGTGCGACAACTGGCATGATGTGATAGTTTGATGGTATTTGTTGATAAGTTGCATATGAATTACTTATGGCATCACTATTGGTTGCCCTTGACTGTTATATAATAAAAGGTTGCAGAGTAGGTCTGGAGTGTTCTATGACAGCTCAGTTGGTAACCACTTTTAATTGACACTGAATTCCTGCAGTGTGTTGACATCACTACAATGGCACAGGCGTTGCTGAAAGTGCATAACAGCAACTGTGTTGACTTTGAAAATGGTCTAGCAGTTATTAGTTATAGCACCAGCTAGATATTCAAGGCCTTCAACACAGTCTTGTAGGGACTGTTAGTTAACTCTATGCATGTGATCTGTGAGGCACACTTGCTTAATCTTGTGCTAGAGATGTGGGCTGACACTTTCCAAGATTTAAATCAAGTGGTAGACCTTGTGAAGAGTGTACTCTACCAGAGTTCAATGCAGAAGCATCATCTGCTAAAATGCATGCAAAGTCAGGAAGGTGTATTGCCAAAACTGCCTGCTTATGCTGTACAACACATTGATGTTCATGTGCCACCTCTCGCATACCTTGATACCTGCGCAACATACATTTCTTCTACAGCACACTGCATCTCATGCTGCAGTATTGCAAATGCTTTAATGTAATTCTGCAGATAACAAAGTACATCACTTACACATGCAGTCTTTGTGGCAGAATATTCAACTAAACTTGGTAGTCTCATTGAAGACTTGTGAACAAATATGGTACCTCAAGGCCATACAGTCTTTGTGACACTGCAGAACTTGCACTTATTCTTTGATTACTGAGACACAGGTGGACAGAGGAAGTACAGGCCAAAGACTGTGGCAGCACTGCCTGCTCAAAACTGACAACATAATGTCAACTTATTTTAGACTGTTATGCAATGAAATGATAAACTGGAAAACTCTTCAAGCACATCCTTTGTGGGGATTTTGAAAACAGCAAGAATTCTGGACCCTTACCAACCACCACTTTCTTTTAAACTACATTTACATATGAGCATCTGAAAAGCCTGGCAAATATCCGCAGTTTTGAGTGGCATGCTTACAAAGTCTTAGCACAGTCTGTTCCAAACGAAAGTGACATCAGCACTGATCAGTGTTGGAGAGATCAACAAACTGCACTTCTGTCTTGCAGCTGTCACAACAGAGCATATTTGGCTGTTGGTTTCAACTGCAGATGTAGAGCAATCATACACTGGTGTTTCAAGGGATAATATAAAAAGCATGTCAAAGGACAGTATCAAATATTGCTTATGCTAAAATTTTATAATAATTTCTAAAACTGGCTATTTTGTATTATCTCCTTGTGGCAGGGAGCCCACCAAGCTGTACTTCCACTTCTTGCAGCTGTCACAAAACAGTACCTCTGACTCCCTAATTCAACTCCATTTTCACTGTACATCAACCTTTTAAAAGACAACATAAAACTATTAATATTAAGACTTGAAAAGAATTTCCACAATAGGTGTATTGATGTTTTGTGGGTGGCCACAGTGGTGCAGAGGTAAGCGTTGCCACCTCACAACAAAAGGTTCTCCGGTTCGATTCTCGGCTGGGGTGCCTTCTGTGTGGAGTCTGCATGTCCTCCCTGTGGTCGTGTGGGATTCGTCCAGGTGCTCCAGTTTCCTCCCACATCCCACAGACATGCAGTAGGTGGATTGGACACTCTAAATTGGCCCTAGGTGTGAGTGTGTGCATGTGTGTGGCAACTCAACACCATAAAACTCCACTGCCAATCATGAGTGGACAGGTGATCTGCTGTGGCGACCCCTAACCGGCAAAAAAACAAAAGAAGAAGGTGTATTGATGTTTTGCATTTTTGCTCCTCAAGAAAATACTGTCAGTATGTCACTATCTGCTTTGAGAAATGTACCCCAGGATTCATTAAGCCCTGCATGATGTGCAGGAATAATGCAGGAGCTGCTGCACACAATATGTTCGCCAAGCGATTCAGCAAAGGGTTCCCGGGACATGCACGAGCGCTCCTACACTATTCCTGCATGGACACCTCTGCCATATGCTAATTACCTAATTTGCTGGTGAAAAACATGCAAATGAGGTGAATTAGTGATTCAGCAAGCAGGCAGGTGTCTGTGCAGGAAGAGTGTAACTTGCAGAAATGTATTCAGTTACTAGCTGAACACATTTCTGCAAATAAGAAAACGGAGGTATGACAGCCTCAAATAAAGCATGTATTCCATTCATTAAGCACTCTAATGGCCAAATATATAGCCATTGGCATGAAAAATAGTTTAAATTTTCTAAAATAAAAGTTTTTTTTTGGCCGATCTCGGACGTTTAAGCATAGGGCAGTGGCGTGCAAACGGGATCATGCCAAAAATTAAAAAAAAGGGGAAAAGCAATTTTTACAGAAATCTGCATTTTGGCATTATAGTCAATGACATACAGAATGAAAACAATACCAGGGAATAGTGGTTGCTAAGGGGAAAGGCACAGTGTAAGTGTAGTAACTCAGGAGTAAGGCAGTGGTGTATGCAAATGAGGGGATTTATACTGAATCACATATTTCTTCTAAGTGTCAGATTGCACCTAACCGTGTAGGTACTCTAACTCCACAGTGTGGACAGGAGGAGCAGGTAACATAAAAAGGGGGTGTGCCATGCTTGCTGTAAGCACATTGGAGCTCAGTGGCCCATGTTTGCCCCTAGCTAAGCACAGCTAAGGAAAGGGGCATTCCTGAGGCTGTATTTACCTATTCCATGAAATGCAGAATATGTTCGCATCCAGGGAGGGCCAGTTCTGCTTAAAAATGTTCACTTTGGCTAAACGGGTATGCGCAGTGTGCACTGGGCTTAAAACCAAAAAAAAAAAAAAAAAAACACAGGTGATAGCAGAACTGTTTACATTTGGGCACCGGAAATGTGTGATGCACATCAGGGATTAAACGGGGAGGAAATGGGAAAGGGAAACTGCGGAAGGAAGGTAATCAAGGAGAACAAGCATAGCTGGCAGGTAGAATATATCAGAAGCAGCCAATTACACAGGCAGCAGCCCAGCACACTACTATAAACTATGCAAACACCTTTCAGTCTGTTTTTTCCCACAAACTCTACACCATTGATGTATACATTCGGGGGACAAAACTAACAAAACATGTTAGGGGCTGCTATTGCTTTGATCTATCAGTATGTGCTAGAGACTGAGGGTGGTGAGGAGGATAATGCTGACAACCAACTCAGACCAAGGAGGAGGAGAAGAGTGTTCAGACCCAGGGTAACTTACCAGGGGCTACATGATCTGGAGATAGTAGAGTGCTACAGGGTGGGCAGGGACATACTTCAGCAACTTGTTGAGCTGTGCCAACCTTGTCTCAGAGCCAGAACCAACAGAGGAAAACCCATCCCAGTGGATACCAAGGTATGTGTAGCCTTAAGAATACTAGCTACAAGTACTTTCCAAAGACCAACTGGGATACCATGGGGGTCTCACAGGCATCTGCATCCAAGATATTCCACCAGTTCCTGGATCCATGTGACTGCATGCCACTGAGCACATTTACTTCCCCAGCACAAGTGAGGAGAGGACCAGCAATATGCATCTCTTCCACCATGTAGCAGAATACCTGGAGGTACTGGGTGCCATAGACTGCAAGCACTTCCACATCAAAGCATCACCCAGTGACCAGGGTAGGGTCTACCTAAACCGCAAGGGGTTCCATTCCATCAAGTTCCAGGTTGTGTGTGATACCCAGGGCATTATCATCAATGTGTGTGCTGGCAGCCCTGGAAGCTATCACAACTCCCATATCTGGCATTCGTCACAGCTGTACCAGGCGTTTGCCAGTGGGGACATCCCATACGGCCATCTGGTGGGGGATGCTGTCTATGCACTGGAGCCATGGATGGTGACACCCATTAGAAATGCACACCCACCCACACAAGAATGCCATAATGAGGCACACACACAAACCAGGATCATTATAGAGCATGTGTTTGGGATGCTCAAGTCATGTTTCTGCTGCCTTGATATATCCGGTGGAGCCTTGCAGTACTCTCCAGCCACATGTGCACACATGTTCATAGTATGAGCCATGCTACACAATATGGTCCTGTGGGAATAGCTGCAGCAGGAACAAAATGGGGAAGGGCCACATAGCCCCCCACCATTGCCAAGGTCACCACAGGCACAGAGGGACTTGGAGGAGGAACATCCTGAGCCTGCCCCTGTGGGCAGATGGAGGTGAGCCCACACATAGCACATACACTGACACTGTAGGACCCAAGGGACTGACATCTCTCTCTTTGACACAGTAAAATGGATGCCAAACAACACACCACCGATATCTTACCATGTATAGACAGTGTACTATGTGCATCCGACATAGCCCTCAAGCACCATTCTCACAAAAGCCTCAGGCACAACATAAGTCAGTCTCCTTAACAACATTTTTTGAATGGAGTGGAATGTTCTGATAGCATATCTATGGTATTGATTCAAGCATGCAAGGGAATGGGGTGGCTTACTGGGATAGCAGCAGACAACTGACAGCTCTGTGGGACAGCAGAAAGTGTATTCCCAGTACTGGCCTACCCACACCATGCAGTACCATCCTAGTTGACAAATAACATTGCAGTATATGTGGTGAGCCAAATAACTGGGGGGGGTCATAGGTCACATGCATGGATGTTAAAGTGGGGGTCCCATACCCAACCCCAGCCTCACCCAGCAGATCACCTGTAGAAAACCATACAGAAATGCCTGGCAAAGGCCCCTATATGGCAACATCCATGAAATCCCTACCCACAGACTTTTACACAGTGATATTACAGCAGGTCTGGCAGTGGCAGTATGGCTTTGAAAAGTAAGAAGTCTGAAACTACAAATATCTATGCCAGAGCAATGTGACCTGTGGTTGATACTGTTATGCCTGTAGTCTGAAAGATAGGACAGACCGCTATGCTAAATGGGACTAAAATGTTAAGCTAATATCAGCACAGTCTTTTCAAATGTGTATTGTGTACAGATGTGTCATCTTTCCAGTCCCATAGAAATGCAGTAACATGTCCCTAGCCTTAAGCAGCATCCAGCCATCAACTAGAGTGATGACTCAACACAAACAGAAAGCAATCATCAGTAACACTCGCAGTCAACTTACTGATGCCATCCCAGGGTTGCCCACTGCTGGCAGCCTGGGAACATATCAGAATGCACTGCCTTGCTATAGATGGCCTGTATCTGTCACACCTGGCCTACAGGCCTGTGGCAAATGCCCATGCCTCACCCACAGTGCCCTGTTAGGGAGTGTCATGGGGTCCATTACAGCAACATAACACAGTCTGAAAAAGGCAGAGAAAGGCCATTCTGCTAACTGCTAGGAGAAAACCTGCCAGTGTCAGAGAGCCAGAAATCTGGCCAAAGCCATGAATAATGGGGTGAAAAAGGTCCAAAGAGAAGGACAACTTTGAACTACTGCTCTAATAATATAACAAAGTTGAAGGAATGATTGTAGTAACATGGAATGTCTGATGAGTACGAAGTCAGAAACTGCAATGTCAAATGTCAGTAATATCCAACTTCAACCCTTAGTGATTTGCAAAACACATTTCCTTGAAAACCACACTCGTTTGTGTAACCAAGATATATGAGTCATGAATGCGGACATCCTGTGATACTCTGTACAATCGACAGGCAGAGCTAGGACTCTAAACATGGAAATACAGTCATTGCAGGCAGTCCTAACCTGGAAGATGGTGACATGTCTGCACCCACAAAACCCTGGCCCTCAGTCATGGGGAGTAATACACCCTTCCCTGATCACTCATACTATGCAACATCCTGACCCCAAAATGTGGCCAGCCAAGCAAAATGAGGTGGGCCATACATATATATCATACAAACACACACCTCCAAGCTAGTCAAACAGTCCAACACACGCAAGACCCTCCAAGTGCAGTCAACCTTTGAGCAGACCCCTATGCAAAGCACTGGTAGCTATAGGCAAACATATCTGACCTAGGACACCCCCCATATCTTATCCCCTACAAATCTATCTGGAGTCTGCCTGTCAACCTGATCCTGTCTGACTTATATAACCCAACTATGGACTGGAAATCAGACCTGGCTAGAACAGAAATGCATAGATATTCCACCATTGTAATATATCACCAATGTGCTGGACTGTTTCCACAGCTCCAGCAGTCAATTGCTTGTAGGCACACCTCTCAACAGGTTGGATTGTGCAAGAATGTGTAGCATTTGGGCCATAATTTTGGAGTGTGCATCAGCCACCCTGTATTCCCCTGGTAAATCACTGTGATGATCTGAGAAGGTATGTCACGAGGTACTGAAACAATACATAACAGTGTCAAACAGCATATATGCCAGATGTCTGCTTAAACAAGCCCTATAACCCTAGCAACCTATACATCACTGAGAGAAACAGTCACAATCACCATATGACCCATTGTCCCCTCATTTTTATAGGTTGTCTCCAGATATCCTGCACCAACAGGGTGAGAGGTATGGCTGTAGCACATAACAAACTGGACTGGAGTACAACAATTCCTGGAATGGAGTCCCACATGTACTATAGAAGGTCACACTGGGCATGCTCATACACTTAGAGAAATGTCAGTAGGATCTAGGAATGAACAGGCCTTCCCCACCCAGTGCACTTCCCATTGCCCTACATTAGCAGTCCTGAAGATGTCTGTCACCATACAAGTACCTTTCATCAGGCCTCTGTCCTATAAGCTCTGTGTCATGTGCAATAACTGTGTAACTCTATAGTGCAAATAACTAGTTAGGTAGAAATTCTAATCTCAGTCATGGCAAATGTGAAAGTGAGTGTGTGTGTGCTTACAAGTTAAAGCTTTTGGGTCCATTCACACCCAGTATACTTCCCCTTTCCCTATTTTAGCAGTCCTGCAGATATCAGTCATTTTAGAAGTCCCTTTCATCAAGCCTCAGCCCCATGAGCTCTGTGGTCCATGCAATAATTGCATAACACTATAGTGCAAACAATTAGTTAGGTAGGAGTTCCAATCTCAGTCCTGGCAAATGTCAAACTGTGTGTGTGTGTGTGTGTGTGTGTGTGTGTGTGTGTGTGTGTGTGTGTGTGTGTGTGTGTGTGTGTGTGTGTGTGTGTGTGTGTTTGTGTGTGTGTGTGTTTGCAAGTTAAAGCTTTTGGGTCCATTCAAACCCACTGCACCTCCACTTTCCCTACTTTAGCATTCCTGCAGATATCAGTCACCTTAAAAGTCCCTTTCGTCAGGCTTCAGCCCCATAAGCTCTGTGGTGCATGCAATAACTGTGTAACAGTATAGTACAAATAACTAGTTAGGTACGAGTTCTAATCTCAGTTCTAGCAAATGTCAAACTGTGTGTGTTTACAAGTTAAAGCTTTTGGGTCCATTCAAACAGAGTGTACTTCACCTTTCCCACTTTAGCAGTCCTGCAGATATCACTCACCTCAGAACTCCCTGTTGTCAGGCATTAGCCCCATAAGCTCTGTGGCGTGAGTCATAACTATGTAACCCTATGGTACAAATAACTAGGTATGTAGGAATTGTACTCTCACATCTGGCAAGTATGTGTGTGTATGTCAAAGTGTGACTGTTAGTAGGAAAAAGTATTTTGATAACTTTAACACCCACTCCCCTACTTTATCAGTCCTGCTGATGTAATTCCCTTATAGGTTCATAAGTGTGTAGGTTCATAAGTGTGTAGCAGGCTAATGGCCCAGGAGCCTTTACAAGTCTAGCCCATAGAAGAGTCCTGCCATTGTGGCACCCAATGTTACTTCCCAGTGCCTGTATCAAATAGAGCCACTGCAGTGATCTTGGGAGTGATCTATCTGTTACCCATCCACTCATCAAGATTTGTCTGAAACAGGGTCAGCTAGGTGCTCTGCATGACATGTGTGGGAAATCTATCCCAGGGCATGTGTAGTCTCTTGGTGAGAGACCTGTCCCAGCAGCATGTTGTTGCAATTGTGGTAATGAGGTAGAAGTCTCTGCAGTGTGTGGTGTGGAGGGATTGGGATGTCTTTATATGTAGCATGTCTAAAACAGCTGGTTCAGACATGGCTTTGTAAGTCAAGCACAGATAACTTCTAACTAGGTGATATGACACAGAGAATAGCTGGAGTCTTCTGAGTCTGTCTGTGTATGACATGTGTTTCATGCCTATAAACCTCTTTGTGAGGTGCTTCTGTGGTCTATCCAGCGGTTGCAGGTGTCTACTGAGGTACATGGCAAATGGGCCAGAGTACCTGATGAGTGGTCTAATGAGGAAACAGTAGACAGAGATCGTTACCTCTGTCTTCCTGGTTGCAAAAGCCTTGGTAATGCAATGTGCCACTTAGAAGGACTTCCTGATCACAGTGGCAATGTGGTGGTTGAAGGATAAGTTGCTGTCAACCTGTGTCTCCAGATCTCTTATAATGCCTGCAGTGTTCATTGGGCTCCCATCAATGTGGTACTTACTGGGAACTGAGTGTTTTACCAAAGGGGATGATTATGCATTTCATGGTGTTAAGCTTTAAGCTTCTGACCATGGTTTCCACACCATGCATTGGTCTCAGTGAGGCCTTTCTGTAGGATGTCTGCATCACATGTGGAGTTAATGAGAGCTCCCAGCTTGCAATCCTCTGTGAACTTAGTCAGCCAGAGTTCCTCTGCACTGGGCTGGACTCCTGAGAAGTAGGTGCTGGGCAGGACACTACCCGGTAATGATCCCTGTGGGACTCCACTTGTGACTGCTTGTCAGTCTGACTTGGATTTTGCCATTGTCACACTGTGTGTTCTGTGAACCAATTTGCAACCCACCCACTGATATAGGGGTTGATGCCTAGTCTTGTGGGTTTAGCAATAATTCCTGAGTGAGGAATTGTATCAAAAGCCTTGGCCAAATCAGGGTAGGGTGTATGTAGTGCCTTACTGTCATATGTTTTTTCAGTGTATGTCAGGGATGTCATAGTGGGTGTTGTGTCAACCTATGTGTTCCACACGGTGTGGTGTAGGTGTTGACCTTATCCTCTTGACCAGCTAGTGTAGTCTTTGCTGGAGAGTGCATATTTCCACATTTGGTGATATAGGGATAACCCTCACAGGTCTGACTGTTTGTAATTTAGAGGAGAGGGTTGTCTGTGTACATGAGGCAGTTGCAACAGTGCCTAATAATGTATAAATGCACCAGGTTAATGGTAGAAAGTACAGAAAACTGCACTTAAATTGTGGCAGGAAAGGTGGTCATAACTACTAAGTACTGGGGCCAATTCTGTGAGGAATGAGTACTGTGGATGGCTCCCAGGTGTGCTACACTTGTTGACACAATAACCTGTGGAAGTGCAAAGCTATTATGCTATTTGAAGTGCAAGACAGAAATAACTAGCAAGATGTAAGGGAAAAACTGAAAGCAGACTTTCTGCCACCTGTAATACTTTACCTCAGATGTGCAGTTATCAGCACCTTTGTCCAATTGTTAGTCCAGTAAGCTCTGTAGTGCATGTGGTAACTGTGTAACACTGTAGTACAAATAACTAGACAGGCAGGGGATCTAATCTCAATACTGGCAAGTGTGTGTTTGTGTGAGAATTATATACTGTATGGGTTATACCATTTTAAGTTGTGTACCAACCTTTACACCTCCCCTCACCCTAATTTAGTAGTCCTGTGGATGTCATTCACCTTAGACGTACCTTTGGACTATGTGAAATTGTATAAACTCTATGGTGTGTCTGATAACTGTGTAACACTATAGTAAAAATAACGAGATAGGCAAGAGTTCTAATCTCAGTACTGGCAACTGTTTGTGTGAGAATCATATAGTGTGTGGGTTATACCATTTTGAGTTGTGTACCACCCTTTACACCTCCCCTCACCCTAATTTAGTAGTCCTGTTGATGTCATTCACCTTAGAGTACCTTTGGAGTAGGTGAAATTGTATAAGCTTTGTGATGTATCTGATAACTGTATAACACTATAGTAGATATAGATAGATAGGTAGGAGTTCTAATCACAATACTGGTGTGTGTGTGTGTGTGTGTGTGTGTGTGTGTGTGTGTGTGTGTGTGTGTGTGTGTGTGTGTGTGTGTGTGCGTGTGTGTGTGTGTGTGTGTGTGTGTGTGTGTGTGTGTGTGTGTGTGTGCAGTATTCTCTGTATGTTGGGTCAACACAATACCCTCTGGGTATGTGGGATTTACAAATCTGAGGTGTGTTCACCCACTACACTTACCATTGTCCACTGTACAAGAGATTCTGATGTCAGCCACCATACACTTACCTGTATACACCCTCAGCCATATAAGCTGCATGGTACATGCAAAAACTGATATACAGACCTGTTAATTGTGTACAGCTGCACCCTGGATATGACACACTCAATGTTTTACCACACTGCCATACTCCTTGTAGATAATGGCATCAGGGCCACATCCTGCTGACACACAGACACCTAAAAGACAAGCAGAACACATTATGGAGACCACATTCTGTCAGCATTAATAACAATTATGCATCATGGCTGGACAGCTACACACTCTTGATGTGTAACCATTAAACATGCTGGCTGACAACACTTTACAAAGCATTACATTGCTAAACTGTATTAAATTCACCCTGTGCATCAGACCCATATTAGCATGTCCCTGCATCAATGGTATGAATGACAGGGATATGGCACAGGTATCATCATATGCACAGGGTATGGTGTGGCTTTGTCAGAGGCCTAAGCTGTGCCATTTGGTTGACATCATGTGTGTATGTTTGGGGGTTGTTCATTAAATGGCCGTGCAGAGATGGTGTGTGTAAGTCTGGAGGTGACCTGGCTGTGATGGTGATGTGTGTGTGTGTGTGTGTGTGTGTGTGTGTATGGATGCACATAGTCACGCTTTGTGGCTGCCCTACACAGGGGTATGTTGGACAGTTGTGGACCGTACATGGCAGGGTGTGCAGTTCACTGTCTCTGGCCATGGACATGGGAATTGGTCTTGCCAGGGGACCCACTGGCATGACTAGGCACAAGGCTAGATGCAGCACTACTCCCTGATGGTGACTGCTGTTTGCTGGATCTGCATCCCTGTTGGGATCAGCCAGGACCACGTGCCCATAGCCTGTTGCATTGTGACATGGACAGTGACCCTCCTGCAGTTGCACTGCTGGTACTACAGGAGCTGTAAGCTGCATGGCCACATGGAACCTCAGTTGTTTGTGCTGCTGTCCTACGTCCATGTGGATGATGGACAACTCCCACCACATGCTCTATCACAGACATTCCATGTTCAAGTATTGACATTCCATGGTTGAGGATTCCCACCAACTCACCCAACCATCTATCAATGACCTCAGCATAATAACGGTGGGCATCAGCATGATCATGAGGCTGTCACTCATAGCAGGCAGACTGGCATTCACGACCCTGAGAAGCTGTCTTGTGTTATGTTCACTACATCCCTGTGCCTCCATGATGGTCCGGAACATGAGTCTGGTGACACTTACTGTGGCACTTGTGACAGGGGCCTGACGGGCTGCAGTCCCCCTTTGAGCACCCCTGCCCATCCGACTGTTTGGGACCTCACCTGTTATCTGGCTATGGTTGGTATCTACAGACTCACTTGTCACAGTCTCCACACTTGCCTGTCCCATGCCACCATTCGCCAACTGTCCATCATCTATAGCCACTGGTGATGGGGTATGTGTAGGCATTGTGACTGTGTGCAGGGATGGGGTGGACAACAGTGGGATGTCAACCAATGGCACAGATTCAGCCCCTGACAACCCCGCCTGTGCCTCACTATGGCTATCATCATTGTCAGAGTCTGCAGAGACACTGACATCAGTTCCCAAGCGGGAGGGACTATCCACCTCCATTGCCACCTGTGAGGGGAAGACAATAAATGTAAATCAATACCTGTACATTATGGCTGGCTGCCACACACACACAGACACTTACAGGTGAGGTGGCACAAAGCTATTACACAGACCTCACATTAACCAAAAGGTGACATGCATGACACACAGCCCTCATCATCATGCATTGCAGCCATTCTCAAGCCTTGTTACTAACAATATACATCACTGGGATGCATGAGTACTCTTAGTAGGTGAAGTCCATTCTCTTAGCACACACTGCACCCATGTACACATTATTGCTGTTCACCTATATAGCACAGTGGCAACTACCATAGACCATACCTCACAACTGTACAAATCATTGAAGAATGCACAGATGTCTGTCAGATATGTTTGCTCTGTTCCTCACAACCCCTATGTGTTTGTCTGACACATTACTGGAATTATATGAGGATTGATGGCACTAATTAATGACATACATTTGATTTGCAGACCTCATCACCAGCATTGAATGAATATTCAAACAAATCCTGTTACACCAACAACCTTCTAAGCTTAATGTGGACATGATAAGTGTACACACTCCTGTTAACATGGCAGGCTCTTGTATCATATAAAATGAAACCACAATACTGCATTAAAAAACATTACCCACCTTAAATGTGACATATGACCTGTGCAATCCAATCGAGAAATAAATGAATGTGTGAGTTGTAAAATATACTGAGTGATATGTGTACGATACAGTGGTTGCATAGGTGTGGACACCCTTAAACCAATTTTTTGAAAGACTTGTTAAGTGAACTACAGCAGTCAATCTTCCTGGGAAGGGAAGTATCAGCATGGCACATCTTGACTTGGCATTATTTTGACAGTCTCCCCTGCAAAGGTCCCCCAACTCTGTCAGTTGGCAAGGGCAGCTCATGTGCACAGATGTTGGAGGTCACACTGGGGGTTTACTATTGGTGTTAAGTCTGCTCTTTGTCTGGCCCAATGCATACCCTTGATTGTATTCAGGTGGAGTCACTCTTAGGTAGCTTTGGATGTATGCTTCACTTCATTGTCGTGTTGGAAGCTGAAACCCCTCTCCATCCTCAGCCATCTTGCAGACACTTGACGTCTTTGGCCCACACATGAGTGTTATTTGAACTGCTCATAATTCCCCCCACCATGCCTACAGGCCTAGTTCCAGCTAATAAACAGCAACCCCAAAGCAGGGCACTGCCACCAGTGAGCCTCAACATGTGGATGGTGGTCTTCAGATGAAGTGAGGTTTCGTTTGTGCACCACAAGTAGCTTTAGGGATAGTGGGTGTAAGTTTGAACTTTGGTCTCATTATACCATTAGACATTTCAACACGTCTTTGGGAGACCCGGTGTTATGTTTTGCTACTTGTACACAGTCCTGCATGGTGTTTGGCATGGGTAAATGCTTATATCTACTGATCCTACTCTACAGGCCAGACTTATACAGACTCCAGGCGAGTGTTGCCACATGTACTACACAACCAGTGCTTGCCAGAGAGTCCTGCAAGTCCCTAAGTGATGCTACATGTCTCCCGGCAGCCTCCCTGACCAGTACTCAACATGTCCTTCCATCTCTTTTGGAAGGACATCTGATTCTTTTCAACAGAACTGTTGTCCCATATTTAATCTACCTTTTGATGACTGTCTCCACTGTGTTACATGATATATGCAATGCTGTGTTAATGATGTTGTACCCTACTCCTGACTGATAACTTTCAAATATGAGATCCCTATGATGCTTTGTAACATATGTGTAAGCCATGGCTGCTTCTGGTACAGGCAACTGAGCAAATGTCATGAATACACCACTCCAACAGTGGACCGTTATTCATTGTTACATTGAGCCCCTGTACTTAATGGCAGGGGTGTACCCAAGCAGAGTAAATGCTGTCAATGCATCACATGATGCTCCTACAATGTGTTATTTGGAGGGTGTGCACACATATGCATCCAGCGTACTGTAAGATTTGTATATGCCATATTTGGTGGCCTAACATATTGTTGGGTTTTACAAGCTGATTGTTCATGTTATGGTCACACTACAGGTTGGAAAAGGTGTGTAATGTAATATTGTGGTTTCTCGTCGTATATATCAGAAACACTTGGCATTGTGACTGGGGTGTGTACACTGTGGTATCCACTGTATAGGATTAATGTGTCATACATGTCCCTACCATAGCCCATTTGTCCTCCCAGTTTGTTGGTCTCTGTCCAGACATCTTGCACTGGCATGGTTGTGAGGTATGCTGCAGGAATGTTACATTACCCTTCAGATAGGCCCTCGTGCTGACCACTGTGATGCACAACAGTTAACACCACCACCAGTGAACATATACATCAAGCAATATGGCTAGGTGTGTATTGGCAAAGTACAAAAATACAATGAGATACTCACCAGCTGCAGGCTGCTGTCCCACTTGTAGACCAGAGGGAGCTAAATAGGTGTGGGAGAGAGGTACTTCCAGCAGACTCACATGTGGCCTTGGTATGGGGGGAAGCAGTATTTCTGCATATTAACAGTACAACCCCAAATACTATGACATATGCTGCCCAGCACTATAGATGTGCACTTATGTGGATTACCAATCCCCATCCACAACTAGTATTTTATCTGACATATGCATGTAGATACTCTACATATACAAACCCCAATACTACAAAATATGTTGCCTATCACCATAAATCTGCACTTATGTGCATAACCAAACCATGTCCACAACTAGTATCTTATTTGACATATGCATGTAGACACTCTACAGATACAAACCCCAGTAGTACAAAATATGGTGCCCATCACCATAGATGTGCACTTTTGTGCATTACCAAACCACGTCCACAACTACTATCTTATCTGACATATGCATGTAGATACTCTACAGATACAAACCCCAATACTACGAGATATGCTGCCCATCACCATAGATGTGCACTTATGCACATTACCAAACCATGTCCACAACTACTATCTTATCTGACATATGCATGTAGATACTCTACAGATATAAACCCCAATACTACAAATTTTGCTGCCCATCACCATAGATGTGCACTTATGTGCATTACCAAACCATGTCCACAACTACTATCTTATCTGACATATGCATGTAGATACTCTACAGATACAAACCCCAATACTACAAAATATGCTGCCCATCACCATAGATGTGCACTTATGTGCATTACCAAACCACGTCCACAACTACTATCTTATCTGACATATGCATCTAGATACTCTGCCTTACATGCCTTACCTGCACGCTCCTCATCCATTGTGTGAGGGGCACTCACATCCACAATGCTGGATTCAGCAAGATGTTGTGTGCCTGGAGTGGGTTCACCAAGGTTGGCGAGGAGCTGTTCAGTGGGTGTCAGTGGGGTCTGCATGACTGGGTCCCCACCTGTAGGTGTCACTTCTCTGGCTATGGTAGCAGCCCTTCACCAGACATTACGTATGAAGTCAGTAGCACAATGCCAGCCCTGCTCATAAGTTCTTGTGTGCAGGCCAACATTGTTTACCCTGTGGACTAGATGTTCCTAACCATGGCCAGACATGCCGTCATAATGGTTGAAGATAACGTCAATTATTGCAGATGTTTCTGCTGCATTGTATGGTGGATTTCTGGCATGCTGCATCCTGCCTGGAAGTCATAAACAGTGAAACACATCATAGCATCTCATACAGTTGTCAACAGTATGGACAGAAATTGCACAGCAACAGTGGATATTTGTTGCCAGCAATCACAACTACACCATACCCCTGTAATCTATTAGCACAATATTAGCTTGCATTGCACTCCTGGCCCTTATGTGTCATATTCCTCCAATGATGGACAGTTAATTGCATAAACCTCTATTTCCCATTCATTTCTGTGTAAAGGGATGACAGTGGCCATCTCCCATGTGGATGTGGTGTGGATGTTGTCGAGGCTATGTTTGACTATGGTGTGTGATGGAACTGTGAGCACTTGCCCGAATTCATGTAAGATGCTGACAAGAATGTTATCAGGCCCCATAGAGACTTGCTATTGTTGCCTTTCAGTAGGCAATCTGTACCCACTCACCATTGATGAACCTATGAGGGGAGGGGTGCGGTTGATGTGCATATCTCCCTATAAGGATGGGGGGACAGGGGGGTGATGTTCATACTTAACCTGTCTGATGCAGGTTCCCTATAGCCATGGCATGTATGTATCTGGTGTGATTTAACACCAGTACAGGGTGAATTGTGTTGTTGCCTCTGAGACTAACAACATATGTGGAGACACCCTTGTGACTGGCCTTGGCAGTGTGGATATGTGTGATTTGCACTCATAGTTAGCCTTACATGGAGTCAACTGTGACCTTACATGCTTGTTCAGATAGAAGTGGACATGCTTCCCAGTTGTTGTCTGCACCTATGTGGCCCTGTACAGCAATATAGCAACCTATTATGTGGTTTGTGTATTGCTGCTGTCCACCAAAGGGGATTACTCTACCTTGGTGGAGGTGGGTTTTTCAGGTCAGGTATTGCTGAGTCCATACAGTTACAGTGGGTATATAAGTGTACACACCCCTGTTACAATGCCTGGTCTTTGTGCTATTGTAACTTGACACCACAATAACTCATTTCAAAACAATTCCCACCTTTAATGTGACCTATAGCCTGTACAATTTCATTGAAAACAGAATCTGTTGGGGGAAACATATGCATATTGAAATCGGTACAATACGCTGGTTGCATGAGTGTGCACACCCTTAAACTGATACCTCGTGGAAGCACCTGTTGAGATAATGGCAGCATTCAGTCATCTTAGGTCAGAGTCTATCATCATGGCACATCTTTACTTGATAAAAGTTGCCTAGTCTTCCTTGCAACAACACTACAAATATCTCAATTTGTGAGGGCATCTCTTGTGCACAGCCCTATTCAGGGTAACCCACAGATTTTCTATTGGACGTAGGTATGGTCACTGGCTGGCACATTCCCAAACTGTAATTTCCATCTGGTGAAGCCATTCCTTTGTCGATTTGGATGTATGCTTGGGGTCATTGTCATGTTGACAGATAAAATCCCTCTTCATCTCCAGCTTTCTAGCAGATGACTGAAGGTTTGGGGACAAAAATGGTTGGTATTTGCAACTGTTCAGAATTCCGTCCATCTTGAGTAGAGGCCCAGTTCTAGCTTTTGAAAAGCAATCCCACAGCATGATACTGCCACCACCATGCTTCACCAGGGGGATGGTGGTCTTTTGGTAATGCAAAGTGTTGTGTGGGGCCAAACATACTTCTTGGGCCACAGGTTCAAACTTAGTGTCATCAGACCATGGCACATTGTCCAGCATGCTTTTTGGAGACTTGAGGTAATGTTTGGCAATGTTTGTCCGGCCCTGGATATTTTTCTGTGTAGGAAAAGGCTTCCATCTAACAATCTACCACATAGGGCAGAAATATGGGGAATACAGAAGATTGTTGTCACATGTGGTGCACACCTAGTACTTGGCAGGCATTCCTGCAGCTCATTCAGTGTTGCTGTAAGTCCCTTGGCAGCCTCCATGGCCAGTTGTCATCTTGTCATTTCATCGATTGTGGATGGACGTCCAGGTGTTTGCAGTGTTGTCCCATATCTTCTCCACTGTCTGATGACTGTCTGCACTGTATTCCATGGTATATCCAATGTTGGGGACACTTTTTCTACTCTTCTCCTGATACCTTTCCACAATGAGATCCCTTCAATGCTTTGTAAGATCTCTGCCAAACGTGTCTATTGCTGTAGGGAACTGGGTAAATGTCAGATATATCCTACTAGGACAGTTGAACTTTATTTCGGGGTAATCAGTCTTCTTAATTGATGGCATGTCTGTAACCAAAAAGAGAATGCTCTGATTACTGCAGGAGATGCATCGACCAAGTAGTGGTTTATGTGTGTGCATATGTATGCAACCAATTAATAGTACATTTTTTATGTTTTATATTTTTTCTCATAACAGGTTTGTTTGTATGTCAATAGAACTGTACAGGTTATAGGTCACCATCAAGGTGGGAAACATTTTGGAAAGATTTTTTTGTGGTCTTATTTGTGTATAGTACACAAAACCGGCATTTCAACAGGGGTGTGTACACTCTTGATATCCACTGTATGTAGGTGTTCAGATAGCTGTTTGTGCAGGGCATGGACAGAGAGTCATAATACAGTTGCACACTTCTCAGATTACAACCTGATAATCATGCCTATTGTACTACCCATATCATTGTCATGGCAATGCAACAACCAGTACCTGTAAACATTTATGTCTCTTGTATGCAATGAAACTGATATTACATACAAGTAGAACATGCACAACTTATTTATATACATAGATAAGTAAGCTGATTGCAGAGTAGTCTTTGCTATCACAGTGCTAACCTGGAGGATGTCCCACATTCATATCTAGGCTATTATGTTACGGTGTCCTTGTTAACAGACTTGACAATGGTTTTCCTAACATAACACAACTCTATGTAAGT
Source organism: Protopterus annectens (assembly GCF_019279795.1). Taxonomy (NCBI): domain Eukaryota; kingdom Metazoa; phylum Chordata; order Ceratodontiformes; family Protopteridae; genus Protopterus; species Protopterus annectens. Next base: position 393,769,250 of record NC_056730.1, on the reverse strand, counting down.
GACTACAGATATAAGGCACGCGGTTTACTATCTTAAATTCGAAAATCAGAAAAAATTGTGTCTGCATTTTCGAATTTATACATCGGAAATGAACATTTCCGAATTAACCTAAAGTCGAAAACAGCTGTGTATTGTCGAAAATGTCGCTCGCGACATTTACGGCAATACACACCACTCCCACCCATCCCGTAACTACCTACCTACCTAGCCTAAACTCACAGTTATGCGGGGCAAGCCCCTGCACCCCCCTGTGGGGGGCTGCACCCCCCACCCCCCCTACCTTAATATTCCAACTCAGAGATCGCACTACAGTGAGGAAAGGGATGTATTTCCCTAACCGCACTGTACCACGATCCCCTCACATGAGCGACCATTACAATTGCGAATGCACAGTCCATTCGCAATGGTAACGTTTGCTCACATCACCTGCCGAAATATGAAGTATTCGAACATCTGTTGTTTGAATACTTCATAGCCGTGCAAGTGCACGTCGGCATTGTGATGGTAAACCAGGCACGCATGTGCTTATAAGGCTGTACAGTTGAATGGTATGAACTCACTATATCACATGCATTTCAACACACACTTATGCAACAGTACTTTACTTTGCACTTGCTCTGTATAGTTCTCTTATATTTACAAGACAAAATGTGTACCATAGTTATATGCACAAGTAACATATGGATATGTACAACATCCCAGTAGCTGGCCTAGCAGTGGCACAGTCAGTGGTATTTGAAAGACACTCCAGTAGTTGCCAAATGTCAGCTGTCCTTTCCTGTGGTGAGTCAGGGGACTGAGTTGTGATCTATGTCACTGCAGACAGAGCCACATGCTATTGCCATCGGTGCTGTTCAGCAGTACATCAGTACAGCAAGTCTTGTTGAAACATATTCTTTCAAACCCCTATTTTCCATTATTACAGACCACCTACTGTATTCAATTACATGCTTACTTACTTTACATACCTTTTTAAGTGGATTTTGTTAGATCTATCTTCTGAGTTCTTCTGTTTTTATGGAGATCACTGTCTATGTCAGAGGTGGTTTGAATAGATGGCAGCTTTTCTTTTGTAGGTAATGCTCATGACCATGTGATGGCCTGTGCACCAATTGGTGTTCCCCAGTTGCTAATTGCATGCAGAGCAGCTGTGTAGTTATTCCAGTAGCCAATGTCATGGCAACTCACACATATAATTGAGTACTCCATGTGGGCATCGGCCTTTTTCCTTACCTGTGAGGAAGACATCCTGGAGGTGTGTGAGCTAATACCTCTTACAACAAGACTTGTGTAGACAAGTCAACTAAATGGTGAAGAAGGTTCAAGACTTAGGGGCAGAATGTGAGTACTGCTGTTATATGGTTTGAATACTGCTAGTTTAACAGGATTTATCTGAACATGCTACATCTGCATGGGTTTAAGTCTGACAAAGTTCTGTGCCTGCATAGCTCTCAACTGCAGGGCTATCCACATAATGGCAAGAGGTTTTCCTGTTATGTTTTGTCTGTTCTCCAGACAGGTGCTGTCCTGGGCAAATCAGTAGCATACTTTGGTGATTGCAATAAGTAAATGCTAACATCCATTTGTGTTTCTGACTTTATATCCCTCAGAAAAGATATGTCACAAGAATTCCTGTAACACCAGCAACTTTATCAGTGTATAACAGCAATATTTCAAGTATGGCTATGTTTTTGGGCCTCTGTCCCCCAATTATGTCAGGCTTTGTCCAGATGTCATACAGCAGGAGGTTGATAAGTATAGTCATTCATTATTTTGTGCTGTCATTCCTGCTGAGGGGAAAGACTGGAAAACATGTGGAACTCTGTACATTCAAGAGGTCGGTGTATAGTGAATGTTCTTAGATGCCCTTGTAACATATTGTATGTGGGGGAGAGTAACACGTGTTTTAAAACTAGGCTGTTAGAACATGTGAGACATATTACTGATAAGAAAGAAGACTGTCCTATAGCTGTACATTTTAATAAATCTCACAATGGGGACAGTAGTGGGTTACAAGGCATTGTTTTGGGAAAAGTCTGTTTCTCAGTTTGATCAAAAAGTCATAAAAGAACAATTATTATGTACAGAATCAATTTATATTTTTAAATGTGAGACTTTATCCCCTAGGGGGTTAAATGAGGAGTGTAATTGGAGGCTGTGTGTTTCAATGTAATTGTTAATTGCTTCTTGTATTTAAGACAAGTGTTTCTTTTAATGTTTTAACCCTTGAATTCTTTGGCCAAGAAATCAGAGTATAATAAACTTGTGTCAATTACTGGCTGGATGTATATCTCTTTACTATCTTCAATCATTTTAGTTGTTTTGCTAAGAGGTCATTGTATGTCTGGCCATTGTGTATGGCCTATCATGATTTTGTAGCAGCGTACTGTTCACTTATCATTTGGACTGTGGGGGGTGGGGGCAGATATGAGTGTCATGGGTCCTTTTGTATCCAGATGTGCATGCTGCCCCAGTTATGGGTGGTCTATCAGCAGCATATGTTTGTATGGGCATTTTGAGACATGTATGCATATATATATATATATATATAGATATATACACACACACACACACACACACACACACACATATATATATTTTTTCAGCCCTGATAACCATTGTTCACATTCCAGTCTTATAAAATAGCATAGTAATGATATTATTTAATAAGTGTATTTAATTTCATGTACATAACATGCTTCTATGTCCTGTCATTACAGTAGCAAGGGGTGTAACTATACTGTATGGGACACTTGGGCATACATGGGCAGTATCACATTTTTTTTTATATACATGGGTAGTATCACATGTTATATGCACACAGACTTGCATGTTACACCAGCTACAGTGCACTGGTTGAGAAAAATAATTTAACACATATTGTATTATTAAATTAGTACTTTCAACAGTGCTTTTCCATGTAAAAGTAGATTATAGATTATAGTACTTGAACCGTGCACCCCTGCATGCAAAGCTGAGACTCTTGAGTACGACGCTGTCTTGTTCTTGGTGTCTCAGCTGTATGTTTGCATGTATCTCCTATTGGATATTAATATGATATTATTATATTAACTGTAGAGTACTATGATTTTTGGCCATGTCATTGAGGACTGCTGTCATGTAGTAATGGCATACATTTCAGTTTCAGACTTCTATCCTTCAAAACATTCATCCTAATGCATGACCTGTTTGCTATCTACTTTCTGTCTGTCCTCTCTGCAGATGTTAGGTATTGCTAAGGCCATACAACTATGTAGTTGCCCACATAGTATTGTGCTGTGGGCCTGGACACTGCCGCTAGTTCCAACATATGGGACATCCTTCATGTGGGCCTTGCCCCTGTTCCTTGCCTGTGTGAGAGACATTACAGAGGTGGTGGGCTACAGATTCACAGAAGGTAGGTGGGAATATTTCACAGGATAGGGCATTTGGAGACAGCCCAACAACATGTGGGAGATATCCCCAGAATTGTGAACAGATTCTATGCCATCAGTGATGTTATACACATGGTGGGTTGATAGATTGACAGGGTTTGTGTGTACATGAATTTAGTGAGTGACTGCACATCTGACAGTGATATGTCTCTGACATACCTCTGCACTGGCATGCTGTCCACAGACTGGCCACATGTTTCCCTGTTATGTTTTGTCTGTTCACAGACAGTTGTCCTTGGAAAATCAGTTGGGGACTCTGGGGAATGCAGTCAACAAATACTCACATCCATTGGTATTACTGACTTCATATTCCTCATAAAGGATATGTTACAGCAAACCCAGTAACATCAGCAACTGACTCAATTTATGACAGCAATATGTCCAGTCTACCCCTGTGTTTGTGTCTCTGTCCCCAAAAATGTCAAGCTTTGTCCAGATGTCATGCACTCTGAGGCTCAGACATAATTACTATAATTATTTCCTGCCTTCATTCCTGCTACCATCCCAGTGATGTAGTAGACTCACAGACATGTTACAGGGAAGAGACTATAGATATGAGGCCTGAGCCTGTACATTCTGAGGTGAACTTTACATCTGAAAGGTCTGTGTATGTCTGGTCATTGTTAACAGACTGTCAGGACTGTGTACACATGTCATGTGTACATGTTATTTGGGCTGTGTGTGGAGGGGGGTAGATGTAAGTGTTATGGCTCCTTTCTTACTTGACTGTGCATGCTACTCTGGTTTCTGCTGATCTATTGGCTGTATGTATTTGTAGGGGCAGACTGAGACATGTCCTGTACCAAGGTCAGGATTCAGACTACACTTAGAATTGGGCCAGTATATGTAGGGCTGGGGTGTGAGTGGCAAACAATGATGTATTTGTTCACACAGTCCATATACTCTACTGTTCACTTTACTTACCGGTATGTGACTGTGACTGTGGTGATATTGGTTGTGGGTATGAACTTTCACACTGGTGTCTGTTTTTCAGTGCTGTTACATTCCTATAGTGCCTGATATATTTGCAAATACACGTGTAATTACCCATAGCAGATTTGATATTTCAATTA